>NC_059209.1:54302470-55502470 GCF_020615455.1 Coregonus clupeaformis | reverse complement strand
GGGTTTGATTCCCATTAACTGTAAGTCGCTCTGGATAAGAGCGTCTGCTAAATGACTAAAATGTAAATGTAAATGTACCATCAGGCGTTTGGAAATTGTTTCCAAGGATGAACTAGACTTGTTGGGGTCTACCATTTCTTTTCCTGAGGTCTTGGCTGATTTCTTTTGATTTTCCCATGATGTCAAGCAAAGAGGCACTGAGTTTGAAGGTAGGCCTTGAAATACATCCACAGGTACACCTCCAATTGACTCAAATGATGTCAATTAGCCTATCAGAAGCTTCTAAAGCCATGACATAATTTTCTGGAACTTTCCAAGCTGTTTAATGGCACCGTCAACTTAGTGTATGTAAACTTCTGACCCACTGGAATTGTGATACAGTGAATTATAAGTGAAATAGTCTGTAAACAATTGTTGGAAAAATTACTTGTGTCATGCACAAAGTAGATGTCCTAACCGACTTGCCAAAACTATAGTTTGTTAACAAGACATTTGTGGAGTGGTTGAAAAACGAGTTTATATGACTCCAGCCTAAGTGTATGTAAACTTCCGACTTCAACTGTATATATGTGCAAAACAGTATATTCCAGCTCTAGTGCCGTCATCAACATAACAAAAACATATATTTGGCCCTGAGCACAGAGGCTAACTAACTGCAAATACAATGTCTACTTATTTTTATTTTATGCAGGAACGATCCGGACATGTCAGAAGTTTCTGGTCCGATATAATACTCAGCAGCTGCACCGGATGCTCCCCCTCTGTCAGAGTGAAGGTATGCGATGGTCTGCTTTATTTTTGTACATCACAGTTCCTTACCCATGCACGGTTTTCTCATTGCAGACAATATGCCTAGTAATTGAATAGGCTACAACCAGGTTACAGAGAAGCTATAATTAGGTGGGACTTGCGAAGCAAAAGTCCCGACTTTAAATCTTTGTCTTATTATTATTATTCTGCACGCTACTGCTCTTACACTAAGTTAGAAACGCCATTCAAACTTTAAAATGTGCAGACAGGTCTTGAATAGTGTGCTTGCATAATTTAAAAAAAATCATTTTATACTTTTTAAACTTAATTTTGTTTTTCTTTTTGTCCATCTTCATTCACTTGAATGGTACTTTTTTCAACATTCTGAAGCTCCTCATTGTGACATCATCACTTCCAACATTCACTGTAAACAATGTAACTTTTGACACATCACAAAATGTATGTATTTTAATGTTTTGAAGTTCTACACCATTTTAAATCAGGATAACCTATTATTTCTAATGACGTAAATTTGGGCAGCATACAATGCTGTTACCAATTGCTGGTAGTTAAAATGTCAACAACAACAAAAATTACTCATGGAACTCTGAGGCCGTCCCATTGTTTCCTTTAGGGGAAATATAGGTATGTCTGTTTATTTCACAAAATATCTCGCAATGTGTATATTTTTATTTTTTTCAAGTCAGACACATTACATTTACATTTTAGTCATTTAGCAGACGCTCTTATCCAGAGCAACTTACAGGAACAATTAGGGTTAAGTGCCTTGCTCAAGGGCACATTTACGTCATTTAGCAGACGCTCTTGTCCAGAACGACTCACAAATTGGTGCATTCACCCTATAGCCAGTGGGAAAACCACTTTACAGTTTTTTTTGGGGGGGGGTAGAAGGATTACTTTATCCTATCCCAGGTAATCCTTAAAGAGGTGGGGTTTCAAATGTCTCCGGAAGGTGGTGAGTGACTCCGCTGTCCTGGCGTCGTGAGGGAGCTTGTTCCACCATTGGGGTGCCAGACACCATTTTAATCAGGATAATCTCCTCTTTCTAATTATGTAAGGCTGGGCAGCGTACTCCGTTGTCATCGATCGCTAGACCAGAAATTGAAGTTGCCATTTATTTCCTACTTCCTCGTTATGCAGACATAAGCACGATTGGCACCATCGAGGTGCTGATGTTTACTTTCTACACGAGTTGTTATTTTTCAGTTTCGTCCTAAAAACAGATTGTAGTGGTAAAATGAAAAGGTATACATTTTTTGCTGCCATTTATGGAAAATTTAATTATAAGGATCATTCCAGTCAAAACAGGCTCACCGAAGGTTAGTTTCAATTCATTTGCTATGGCCTCGCGCTAGTGTTCCAGCTCAACCAACGTTCTTTGGCCGTTTTTCAGCCTTTGGGTGAATTTTGACTCGTTCTATAGACAAGTTTACGCGCTGTATCCCGGGTGGCGCCATAACTCTACACAAATGCATTTCATTTCCGCCGGAAGTTGTTGGCACAACGTCTGCCGGTGTAAACACAGCGATGTCGACGCTAGCTTGGGAACACGGTTCTACTACTATGCCGCAACCCGTCAAGGAGCGGAGGGGGAGGAACTTGCAAGGGACTATTTGGAAACTCTGGGCAACAGCATTGGAAACCAAAGGCTTAGTGGTGTGCGAAAAGGAACCGTGGCTTGCAGCATCTCCCGATGGAGTGATAAACAACGACATTCTGTTGGAGATCAAATCACCTGTGATGGGAAACAAGTCACTTGCAGAATTTTTGGCAACAAAGAACTGCGAAATCACAACTGTGGCAAACGGAGATAGGGTAGATTACCATATTGCCTGCAATGGTCCAAAAGGCTACTACATGCAGGTACAAATTGGGATGCACTGCACAGGGCTTCAGCACTCCAAGTTGGTGATCTGGAACAAAACTGAGCACCTAGAAATTGAAGTACCCTACGACCAAGGCTTTGTCCAGGGGCATATCATAAGGCTGCGCACATTCTACTTTGCCCACATGCTCCCGAAAATTGTTGATGATTTTGTTGAGGGAAGGTTACAGTTCTGCAGTAAATATCTCAGCATTTTAAAACCAAAATAAACTGCCTTATTTAGGTAATGCCCACAGGAGCCAACAGATGTCCATTGTTTACATGATCTCTTTATGCTGTGCAATATATCAGTGTGCCTACTGTTTGAGTGAAAATAAAGTTTGATGTAATTTCAATCCTTAGAGTGCTACAATTTATTTTAACACAGTTCATAATTCATAGTAAGCTCATACTGTACATACAGTGGGGAAAAAAAGTATTTAGTCAGCCACCAATTGTGCAAGTTCTCCCACTTAAAAAGATGAGAGAGGCCTGTCATTTTCATCATAGGTACACGTCAACTATGACAGACAAAATGAGGAAAAAAAATCCAGAAAATCACATTGTAGGATTTTTAATGAATTTATTTGCAAATTATGGTGGAAAATAAGTATTTGGTCAATAACAAAAGTTTCTCAATACTTTGTTATATACCCTTTGTTGGCAATGACACAGGTCAAACGTTTTCTGTAAGTCTTCACAAGGTTTTCACACACTGTTGCTGGTATTTTGGCCCATTCCTCCATGCAGATCTCCTCTAGAGCACTGATGTTTTGGGGCTGTCGCTGGGCAACACGGACTTTCAACTCCCTCCAAAGATTTTCTATGGGGTTGAGATCTGGAGACTGGCTAGAGCCACTCCAGGACCTTGAAATGCTTCTTACGAAGCCACTCCTTCGTTGCCCGGGCGGTGTGTTTGGGATCATTGTCATGCTGAAAGACCCAGCCACGTTTCATCTTCAATGCCCTTGCTGATGGAAGGAGGTTTTCACTCAAAATCTCACGATACATGGCCCCATTCATTCTTTCCTTTACACGGATCAGTCGTCCTGGTCCCTTTGCAGAAAACAGCCCCAAAGCATGATGTTTCCACCCCCATGCTTCACAGTAGCTATGGTGTTCTTTGGATGCAACTCAGCATTCTTTGTCCTCCAAACACGACGAGTTTAGTTTTTACCAAAAAGTTCTATTTTGGTTTCATCTGACCATATGACATTCTCCCCAACCCTCTTCTGGATCATCCAAATGCACTCTAGCAAACTTCAGACGGGCCTGGACATGTACTGGCTTAAGCAGGGGGACACGTCTCGCACTGCAGGATTTGAGTCCCTGGCGGCGTAGTGTGTTACTGATGGTAGGCTTTGTTACTTTGGTCCCAGCTCTCTGCAGGTCATTCACTAGGTCCCCCGTGTGGTTCTGGGATTTTGCTCACCGTTCTTGTGATCATTTTGACCCCACGGGGTGAGATTTTGCGTGGGAGCCCCAGATCGAGGGAGATTATCAGTGGTCTTGTATGTCTTCCATTTCCTAATAATTGCTCCCACAGTTGATTTCTTCAAACCAAGCTGCTTACCTATTGCAGATTCAGTCTTCCCAGTCTGGTGCAGGTCTACAATTTTGTTTCTGGTGTCCTTTGACAGCTCTTTGGTCTTGGCCATAGTGGAGTTTGGAGTGTGACTGTTTGAGGTTGTGGACAGGTGTCTTTTATACTGATAACAAGTTCAAACAGGTGCCATTAATACAGGTAACGAGTGGAGGACAGAGCAGCCTCTTAAAGATGCAGTTACAGGTCTGTGAGAGCCAGAAATCTTGCTTGTTTGTAGGTGACCAAATACTTATTTTCCACCATAATTTGCAAATACATTTATTAAAAATCCTACAATGTGATTTTCTGGATATTTTTTCTCATTTTGTCTGTCATAGTTGACGTGTACCTATGATGAAAATTACAGGCCTCTCTCATCTTTTTAAGTGGGAGAACTTGCACAATTGGTGGCTGACTAAATACTTTTTTTCCCCACTGTAAATAACACTGGATTAATTAATTGTTTTGAGGAAACTAAACAAATGGCTTCAACAAGAAAGATTGCGTGTTTAATCTTAACAGGTATTAAAAAGTAAAATACAAAAGCAGCCCAGACAATTACATCACTATGAAAATATTCATATATAATATTAAAAAATACAATGCACGCAGTATTTGTTGTGTTTATCTGTATTTAATGAACAACGTGGCTGGGTGTTGGTAGACAGGGACACAGGGCAAGATTCTAAACCTCACTGATCAGTGGACTCTTCAGGTTAACTAGGCCAGCACAGATGGTTAAGATGTTGTCCAGTTTCGGTGCCATGCTGATGGGAACATTCTGGGATAAAATCTTAAACACCTTCAGTCTCTGGATTTGCTCTTTCCACATGTATGCGGACATTGGCTACTCGCCTGGTGCGTGTCGTCTCCTCATTGGTCAACTGATTGCGCCTGTAGGTGAAAGCAGGGATGTTCAAACTGACCCTTCTCTCATCAAGCAAGTCTTGAATGGTGAACCCACGGTCCGCCATGACCTCATCACCAGCCCTCAGATAGTCTAGGAACCCACTGTCCATGGTGATAAACTTATCGCTGCTTCTGCCAGCATAGGCATCAGATATAAACATGATTAGCCCATTAGGGGCCACAGCGACGAGATATTTCACAGTGTTGCGTGATTTATACTGGCTGAAAGTGTCACTCCTTGAGTCGTGGTTTGTGGCTCTCTGCATGGCACTTTCGGCACAGTCAATGATGCAGGTGGTTCGAGGTAGTTCCTCTGAAACGACAAGGGCATGGTGGCACGAATGGTCTCTCTTGGAAGCCAGGGGATCAGGACTTTGAACTGTTCACCCATCACGTCAATCCAGTGACTAATCACAATGCTTGCCATGGATGTAGACACATTGAAGCAGTGAGCAATATCTCCTAATATTAGGTTTAGTTTTAGTTTCATCAACGTCATAAGTATTTGGTCAACAACAGGAAGGGTAATTGATGGCTTACTGAAAGGCAACAACACTGTCACCAGGGTGAAGAATTGAACCATAAGCACTCCTGTATACAGCCGGGACCTAGCATCATCAATGACGTGGTGCTGGTCACAGTAGGACCCATTTCTGCCTTGCACTGTGTGGCCTTGTCTACTTTAACAGACTGTGTTGTTGAACAGTAAATGTGATCAATATGTGACGGATCCTCCCATTGGGTCTGGGCATCTCAAAATTTTGGTGTTGCAGGCTTGGCCTCACAGACAGGCTGACAGGTTTCTGGAGCATCTAAAAAGGGGAAGAGAAAACATGGATGGAGCAAAATTAATGCAGGCATAGAGTCCTCTCACTACAAACATCACAATGGAAAAATGTGTACTACAACATTGCACTCACACGCACACAATCATCACAACAGCCTGCCACCTTGCATTGTATTTATGATGTAGACTAAGGCACACGCAGGCAGGCACACACACACACACACACACACACACACACACACACACACACAATTAATGATGTAGCTATCGTGGGCATTGTTTGTCCCATCTCCAAAACAATCAACTGCCTTAGCAAAATACCGTAGCAATGTTAATGTATGACAACTTCTTCATAATTAACAGTATTGTCAGCTTCATAGCTAAAGTTGCTGAACTTACCCTCGGATTCAAGTCTGTTTCTTTATCTGGGGGAGGCAGTGGTCCGCTGGGTGAGTTGACGCCTCTTTGGCTGGGGAGGGTGATTGTATCCCAACCACAACTCTGGGAAAGGATTATCCTTGGTAGGTTTTTGGTCAACAAAGTGATAGGAACAAACAAACGTTGAGGGGTGGTTTCTTTAGATTCAATGCCTTCAGCCAGGTCCTTGATTCCGAGTCGGTATCAGGCTTGCGAAAAAATGTAAACAATGGAGCGCATGGACATTGCCTCTTCGTAGCTGGTTTGTGGTCGTAGCACTCTCTATCTAACGACTCGTTCAGGTGCTTTCTCAAGTTTTTGCAACCAACTACCGCACACGTCGTTCCCGAACCACTTTTCTTCATGTTGTAATTGTAATTTTTATATCCTCTTTGTCACTGCGATATCAGTGCTTTGTCGGCACAACGGAGCTAGCTAGCAAAACAAAACCCAGCCCGGCAGAACGGAAGTGGATTGCATCGACGGGAGGAGTTCAGGAAGTAGAGCGGAAACGGCTCAAAAACTTGTCTATTGTCCAGCCTAACATCAGCTACTTTGACCACTTTGCGATCAAAATTTGACAAAAAGTTAGAGCACATGAAATCTTCCTCTACTTCTCTACTATTCAAATCTGGCGTTTGAATAAAATATATATTAAACCAATAAAAAGTTGCAGGTGTTTGTAGGAGTTTAGATTGATGAAAAAACAAGCTAGCTAACATCTCTCTTATGTCTCATCATTGAGCTGTTGCTGTGGATACTCACACAAATTTAAGAGTAAAAGGTTACAGCTGTTTGTCAGTTTAGTGATGAAAAGCAGCTAGCTAATGTGAGCTAACAGCTCTTCCATATTGAGTCATTGAGCAGCCCAAACGGTGCTGTTGTTATGGATACCAATGCATTTCAATGGCAAAAAAGGGCCATCTCCTCTTTCACCGCTTAAGCTATTAACTCCAAACCCACTCTTGAGATGTTTAGACTGACCCTACTTGGATTGCTTGTCGAAAGATTTTTGATACTATATATAATTTAACTAACCATTTTAAAATGGGCATACATTTAACATAGGTTTGAATGAGAACCAAAGAAATACAGAGGTAGACATTCAAAATGGTCCTGCTCCTTGGCCAATTAGACCAAGTTTAAAACATTCAGGCTATCAACTTCTTTAACACTTTTATAAACTAGAACTAAATACATCTGCATACATGGGAATAAAATAACTCCCCAACAGTAATTATTGAACCGTTCAAGCTAGGGACACCAAACCACCTTTCAAATGTTCAGGCTATTCTAACTTCAAATTCTCAAACTTGTATCAACTATAACTACAAACATTTGCATAAAGTAACTAACCAATAGTAACTCCTGAACCGTTCAAGCTTGACACCAAACCAACTTTCACATGCTCAGGCAATCCTAATTTGAAATTATTTAAAAGTTTATTGATCACTGTATAAATTAGCACACATTAGCATAATATAACTCACCAACAGTAACTCTTGAACCGTTCAAGCTAAATACAGCAAACCAGCTTTCATATGTTCAGGCTATCCTAACGTTTCATCTACCTACTTTTTCAACTATAACCAGTCACCATCATTACTACTGCAGACACTACCACTACTATAACATTTTTCAAAACCATACATACTTTAAAACTACTTTTGCTTTAAATAGTAAACACTTTTTAAACTTCTACCACAAAAATACTTTTAAAGAGGTAAAGCAAGTCACACCAATTGTACTTCATGTACAATTAACATCTAGTTTGTATTCAAGTTTCAAACCATTGAACTGAGAATTGAACTAACTGTACTGTGGCTGTTTGTTTGTCTTTCCTTGTGCAGCAGAGAGATCAGAGATCCGCAAGTCAGTACTGAGCTGCACCCTGAAGAAAGAGGCAGATGATGGTGATGACGATGAGGAGGATGATGAGTGACCCCAACCTCATTCTGACGCTCTTGCTACTTGCAGTGAATCTAATCTCTGGGAAGCCACTGTTAATCCCAATACTTCTAGTTCTGTTACTGGGCTGATGGATTTTATGATAGAATAGAGCCCTCAAACTCAACTCTGGACCTCGAAGCCAGTTCCACGTTTTTCATTGTTCCCCTCTAATTAGGGACGGATTTAGGTGAGTGCAATTAATGATCAGGTAGAACAGAAAACCAGCAGGCTCCGGACCTCGCAGGGTAAGAGTTTAATACCCCTGGAATAGAGCCTGGTGCTTCAATGCAGCTGTTGGCGTGTGAATGCAGATCAGCTGTGAGCTAATTAAAACAAAGCAAATAAAACATGGGACAGATGGTGTGTACATAAATAGTTTTTATTTCTGCTATGTGTGTAATTAATACACGTTACTTAATGCTCTGTTGTATATACATTTTTTGAAAGCAAAATAATTAAATCTCTTCTAGCAAGCAAACCATTAGCCCTTATTAATGACTCCAATTCCATTGCATTACATTGAGCCATTGGACGTCCCCTTTAGCCTTGTGGAAAATGCAGTGACGCTCTGATGCTGGCCAAATGCTCTGTCTAAACGCAAATACACGCGATAGTTTCCGAAACATTTGGAGCGTAACTTTAATATACTGAACAAAAATATAAACGCAACAATTTCAACAATTTTACTGAGTTACAGTTCATATAAGGAAATCAGTAAAGTGAAATAAATTCATTAGGCCCTAATCTATGGATTTCATATGACTGGGCAGGGGTGCAGCCTATGCCCTCCCAGGCCCACCCACTTGGGAGCCAGGCCCAGCTAATCAGAATGAGTTTTTCCCCACAAAAGGGCTTTATTACAGACAGAAATACTCCTCAGTTTCATCAGCTCTCCGGGTGGCTGGTCTCAGACGATCCCGCAGGTGAAGAAGCCTGATGTGGAGGTCCTGGGCTGGCGTGGTTACACATGGTCTGCGGTTGTGAGGCCGGTAGGACGTACTGCCAAATTCTCTAAAACAACGTTGGAGGCGGCTTATGGTAGAGAATTGAACATTTAAATTATCTGGCTGCAGCTCTAGTGGACATTCCTGCAGTCAGTATACCAATTGCACGCTCCCTCAACTTTAGACATCTGTGGCATTGTAACAAAACTGCACATTTTTAAGTGGCCTTTTATTGTCCCCAGCATGAGGTGCACCTGTGTAATGATCCTGCTGTTTAATCAGCTTCTTGATATGCCACACCTGTCAGGTGGATGGATTATTTTGGCACAGGAGAAATGCACACTAACAGGGATGTAAACAAATGTGAGAGAAATACATTTCTGTGCATATGGATGTAGCTCAGTTGGTAGAGCATGGCGTTTGCAACGGCAGGGTTGTGGGTTCGATAAAATAATGTATGTGCTAACTGTAAGTCGCTCTAAAGTCGCTCTGGATAAGAGCGTCTGCTAAATGACTAAAATGTAAATGTATATGGAACATTTCTGTGATCTTTTATTTCAGCTCATGAAAAATGGGACCAACAGTTTACATATTGCGTTTATATTTTTGTTCAGTATGTAAGCAATAAATAATTGTTGAATTACAAAATATATACTTAACGTTTTAGGAAAGTTGCACCCAGCTGTATTTCCAAGAACACCGACACTAACTCCCCTCCAATTTCTGCTTCAAACGTCTCCAGTGGAGCATAACTGGGGAGGAAATTCTGTACCTCAGCAGGGGGCTGTGTTTTTGTCGCTTATGCCTGGAGCCGGCCCTGCCAAAGGATTCCATCAACCATATCACAAGCCAGAATTATTAACGTTTCTAAACGTTAAAACAGCGTCGGAATTGTCGTTCATTGATCCAGCTGTGGTCCATACGGTACATTCAATTGAGAACTCAAGGGCTGGGTATATACCCCCCCCCCCCCTTGGGTTCTCCAGAGCTAGCCAACCATACTGCCACTTTTTCCTCAAAAAACAGAGGAGAAGGACCACAATGAGGGGGACGACAATTCACTCTGAACTAGTATTCACATTTATGTTACTTGTATTCTCATTTTTACTTTCAAATGGAAAATAAAAACAATACGGATGTTGGGTTATTACTACATTTCCCACAATCCCACCCTGTACAAAACAACAACGCGCAGATGTCTCATCCGGGTTCTCTGTGGTTCCTGTTTGGCGACCCGTCGCCATTAGTAATAGCTCGTCCGTACGATCATATTTTTTTTTTAGGGAAAACTGCACAATTGTCCGTTTTCCATTCTTTGGAGAACGGTCAACGCCTTTTTGGGCCAAGTGTTTCCCAGAACGCGAAAACTCTTAACTTTCCTGGGTCTTGGCCCCGCGGTGTGAGCCTTCGCTTCGTTCTCTCTTTCTACACCGCCTCCATAACTGAGACGCCTAAATTGTGTCTCTATTTTTCTCGGTTTGTTTTGTTGTCAAGATGTCGCCGTAATGGAGTCTCCCGGTTTGACGGAAATTAAACGGGGCCTTCGCTGCCTGACCCGCACTCCCAACAATCAGTTATCCTCTCCCTTTGTCCCATTTAATGCTAGGGAGCACGGACGCTCTCTGCCCGGAGTTCGGCCTAAATACCTCTCGCAGAAAGGAGACAACCATGGAGAAGAATCCAAACAACAATGCCAACAGCAACAAGGTTCCGCCCCGTTCGAGTTCTACAGGCCCAACACCGGGCGAATCTAAGCCGAAAACAGGTGAACATTAATCAATGGCTTTTGTCATTCGAACCAATTCCTAACTAACCTCCCTCTGAGAGGTTTAGAATTGTAATCTGTGGGTGTCATGGAATAGAGTGATGTCCCATTTCATGGACCCAAGGTCCATGGGTATCGGCTAATCAGCCCACTAAGTGACACCCACAGATTACAATTCTAAAGAGTTTACACAAATATTAGCTTCTTAGATATTATTGTCTAACTTTAACTGTGGAGTCGTTCCATGTCATATAAACAAGCCATAACACCATCTCAGATTGTTCTGAATTCATTTCTGTAGATAGAAACAGATAAGCATAGCATTCCTGCAACATTATTTTGTTGAAATAATATAATTTGATCTATGAGAAATTAAGCTAATTGATTGCATCCAGATTGGCCATTTTAGTTTATAGGATTCAGTAAATATATGCCTAGTACCTGACAAACTTTTTTTCTAACAATGAGTAAGACGAAGAATCCAAAGAAATGGTCAAAAGGCACCCACGGACCACCCCATGCCAATCCCAACCCAACAACAAGTATACAGTATCAGTTCTCTGTCTGATGTAGTATGGAGCTGCGACTTGGAGTATTGTTTCTTCATCCTGTGTAATGTAGTCTCGGTGAATTTGGTGATGCATTTGTGGCACAAATCAAAATTTATTTGTCACATGCGCTGATTAGATGTTCAGGAGTCTTATGGCTTGGGGGTACAAGCTGTTTAGAAGCCTCTTGGACCTAAACTTGGCGCTCCGGTACCGCTTGCCATGAGAGAGAACAGTCTGACTAGGGTGGCTGGTGTCTTTGACAATTTTTAGGACCTTTCTCTGACACCGCCTGGTATAAAGGTCCTGGGTGGCAGGAAGCTTGGCCCCTGTGATGTACTGGGCCATACGCACTACCCTCAAGTGCCTTGAGGTCGGAGGCCGAGCAGTTGCCATACCAGGCGTTGATGCAACCAGTCAGGATGCTCTCGATGGTGCAGCTGTATATCTTTTTGAGGATCTGAGGACCCATGCCAAATCTTTTCAGTCTCCTGAGGGGGAATAGGCTTTGTCGTGCCCTCTTCACGACTGTCTTGGTGTGTTTGGACCATGATAGTTTGTTGGTGATGTGGACACCAAGGAACTTGAAGCTCTCAACCTGTTCCACTACAGCCCCGTTGATGAGAATGGGGGCGTGCTCAGTCCTTTTTCCCCCCTGTAGTCCACAATCATCTCCTTTGTCTTGATCACGTTGAGGGAGAGGTTGTTGTCCTGGCACCACACTGCCAGGTCTCTGACCTCCTCCCTATTGGCTGTCTCATCGTTGTCGGTGATCAGGCCTACCACTGTTGTCGTCAGCAAACTTAATGATGATGTTGGAGTCATGCCTGGCCATGCACTCATGGGTGAACAGGGAGTACAGGAGGGGACTGAGCACGCACCCATGAGGGGCCCCCGTGTTGAGGATCAGCGTGGCAGATGTGTTGTTACCTACCCTTACCACCTGGGGGCGGCCCTTCAGGAAGTCCAGGATCCAGTTGCAGAGGGAGGTGTTTAGTCCCAGGGTCCTTAGCTTAGTGATGAGCTTTGAGGGCACTATGGTGTTGAACGCTGAGCTGTAGTCAATGAATAGCACTCACGTAGGTGTTCCTCTTCTCCAGGTGGGAAAGGGCAGTGTGGAGCGCAATAGAGATTGCATCATCTGTTGATCTGTTGGGGCGGTATGCAAATTGGAGTGGGTCTAGGGTTTCTGGGATAATGGTGATGTGAGCCATGACCACCTTTCAAAGCACTTCATGGCTACAGACGTGAGTCCTACGGGTCGGTAGTAATTTAGGCAGGTTATCTTAGTGTCCTTGGGCACAGGGACTATGGTGGTCTGCTTGAACCATGTTGGTATTACAGACTCAGTCAGGGACATTTTGAAAATGTTAGTGAAGACACTTGCCAGTTGGTCAGCGCATGCTCGGAGTACACATCCTGGTAATCCGTCTGGCCCTGCGGCCTTGTGAATGTTGACCTGCTTAAAAGTCTTACTCACCTCTGCTACGGAGAGCGTGATCACGTAGTCATCCGGAACAGTTGATGCTCTCATGCATGCTTCAGTGTTGCTTGCCTCGAAGCGAGCATAGAAGTGATTTAGCTCGTCTGGTAGACTTGTGTCACTGTGCAGCTCGCGGCTGTGCTTCCCTTTTGTAGTCTGTAATAGTTTTCAAGCCCTGCCACATCCGACGAGCGTCAGAGCCGGTGTAGTACGATTCAATCTTAGTCCTGTATTGACTCTTTGCCTGTTTGATGGTTCGTCGGAGGGCATAGCGGGATATCTTATAAGCGTCCGGGTTAGAGTCCTGCTCCTTGACAGCAGCAGCAGCTCTACCCTTTAGCTCAGTGTGGATGTTGCCTGTAATCCATGGCTTCTGGTTGGGGTATGTACGTACGGTCACTGTTTGGACGACGTCATCAGTGCACTTATTGATGAAGCCATGTGGTGTGCTCCTCAATGCTATCGGAAGAATCCCGGAACATATTCCAGTCTGTGCTAGAAAAAACAGTCCTGTAGCTTAGCATCTGCGTCATCTGACCACTTTTTTATTAACCGAGTCACTGGTGCTTCCTGCTTTAGTTTTTGCTTATAAGCAGGAATCAGGAGGATAGAATTATGGTCAGATTTGCCAAATGGAGGGCGAGGGAGAGCTTCTTATCCTTCTGTGTGTGGAGTAAAGGTGGTCTAGAGTTTTTTTCCCTCTGGTTGCACATTTAACATGCTGGTAGAACGGTTTTAAGTTTCCCTGCATTAAAGTCCCCGGCCACTAGGAGCGCTGCCTCTGGATGAGAGTTTTCCTGTTTACTTATGGCCTTATACAGCTCATTGAGTGCAATCTTAATGCCAGCATCGGTTTGTGGTGGTAGATAGACAGCTACGAAAAATATTAATAAACTCTCTTGGTAAATAGTGTGGTCTACAGCTTATCATGAGATACTCTACCTCCGGCGAGCAAAACCTAGAGACTTCCTTAGTATTTGATTTTGTGCACCAGCTGTTGTTTACAAATATACACAGACCGCCACCCCTTGTCTTACCGGAGTCAGCCGTTCTATCCTGCCGATGTAGCGTATATCCCGCCAGCTGTATGTTGTCCATGTCGTCGTTCCGCCACGACTCGGTGAAACATAAGATATTACAGTTTTTAATGTCCCGTTGGTAGGATAACCTTAATCTTAGGTTGTCCAATTTGTTTTCAAATGATTGAACATTGGCTAATAGGATTGATGGAAGAGGCAGTTTACTTGCTCGCCGTTGGATCCTTACAGGGCACCCCGACCTACGTCCACGATATCTCCGTCTCTTTCTCATGGAATGATGGGGATTTGGGCCTTGTCTGGTGTCTGTAGGATATCCTTCGCATCCGACCCGTTTTAATAAAAAATCTTCGTCCAATACGAGGTGAGTAATCACTGTCCTGATATCCAGAAGCTCTTTTTGGTCATAAGAGACGGTGGCAGAAACATTATGTACTGAATAAATTACAAATAACGCGAAAAAACACACACAATAGTACAATTGGTTAGAGGGCTGTAAAACGGCAGCCATCTTCTCCGGCGCCATTTCAATGACCATGGACTCAAGATCCCAACGTAAGGCTGTACATTGCAATATAAGTATGTCCCCAATGCAATTCTGAAGTCTAATACATCCACAGTGCGATTTCAAATGATGTTTTTGTGTCAAATAAGTTGTCTTTTGTTGAATTTATATATCAACATTTCAACCTTGTTTAGCATTGTCTAGTACAATTGTTGCATGATTCCACTTTTTATACGTTTGCATCAGTTCAGTGGGGGACTCTAAAATATATTTTGATTTTTTAAACACTTTTTTTGGTTACTACATGATTCCATATGTGTTCTTTCATAGTTTTGATGTCTTCACTGTGATTCTACAATGTAGAAAATAGTAACAAAAATATAGAGAAATTCCTGAATGAGTAGGCGTGCGACACAATAGGCTGGTAGGGACAAAGCACAACATTTCGTTGTATTAAATCCTTACATTCTATAAATTGCGTATATAGGCTGTGACTTACTTAGAATTAAATACAAATTCAAAGAAAAATTACTTATTAGTGCCTTTTTTATTTCATTTTTAGAAACATGAGTTTGGCCAGTCTGTGGCTTCAGGCTCATGCGATGGTGCCTGGAGAGCAGGCCAGAAGCAGAGAATATCCTCCACACTTGCAGAGCCACTGGGAATGCTAAACACCCTTTTGGCCACTCTTGCCAGAGTTGTTTTATTTTTCTATAGGTAGGCCTAAATGTTTTTAGGCTAAATAACCCAATCAAAAATGCCAGGCCTATTGGGCCAAAATCAATTATGGCCTATTGTATAGATAATAGAACGAAAATGAACGAAACGTTTAAGAGATCTGATTTGTAGTTTATAAATACTTTGCTACACTTAGTTATCTACCCACCTCGTTCCTTTCTTTTAGCATGTGCACGTAGTAAGTACACCATCATACTTCAGATAAGTGTGTTTTCAGATTCCACAATGATTCTTTAGTTGTGAACACTACATCACCACACTCCCTCTATTGCTCTTGGTCCTCATCTTTGTAAGTCACCTTGATTTAGCAGCTGTCTGTTTTATCAGTTTCTTTATGAAAATATTTAGCGAACTCCATGACAGTAGCAAAAGCAAGGGGCTATTAGCAGCACACAAGTAGACTACAAATGCATGCTGGGGCAGGTATGCCCTAAGCTCGTGAAGTGAGCGCTACTGGACGAAATTAAAGCGGGTGAGAAGGCCGATGCTCCAGCCTTTGGGACTCTCACTCCACGCTCTAGTCAAATTGGGCACGCTCCGCTCCTCCCTCCGCTCCGCTCACATACTCTGATCCACGCTACATTGCAGGGCCTAGTGGTAGGGCATGGTTTGTTTACTTGATATTGGAGGTGATGTAAGTCGTGCCTTTTGACAGAGCATTGACACATTCATCAAAAGTCAGGTGCATAAGGATATTTGCGCATTTCATGTATATAGGCCTTTTTCAATATGTTACTGATATCTAACCACAGGTAAACTATTGTCCAAACAGGCTAAGGTGGTTGTTTCATAACTGCAATCTGTGACCCTCCATTGAGAATCAAATTATTCCAAGTGTCTGTTTCATGCATATACAGAATACTGATTTTGTATTTTTGTGCAGTCGTCCATAGAGGCTGATGGAGTTAAGTTAGCTAGATATAGTCCTTTGACAGTGGATGACGTAATCTAATTTCATCGTTGTAGATCCATGGTCACCAGCCTTTTCTGAGTCAAGATAACTTTCACAGTCAAAAAGCAAGCCGAGATTTACTGCTTTGATATTATTTTCTTCAAACATGACTTAAAAAAACGTATGCCTATGCAACATTAACGTAATAAAAACTGTTCTGTATGAGTGAGGTTTGTGCAGTAGGCCTAATACATTGTCACAGCATATTGGCTATGCTTGACCTGCCAATATTGTTCTTATCAGACCATATTATACACGATATGTACAAAAGTATGTGGACACCCCTTCAAATTAGTGGATTTGGCTATTTCGGCTACACCTGTTGCTGACAGGTGTATAAAATCGAGCACACCGCCATGCAATCTCCATAGACAAACATTGGCAGTAGAATAGCCTTACTGAAGAGCTTAGTGACTTTCAGCGTGGCACCGTCATAGGATGCCACCTTTCCAACAAGTTAGTTTGTCAAATTTCTGCCCTGCTAGAGCTTCCCCGGTCAACTGTAAGTGCTGTTATTGTGAAGTGGAAATGTCTAGGAGCAACAACGGCTCAGCCGCGAAGTGGTAAGCCACACAAGCTCACAGAACTGCCTCTGGAAGCAATGTCAGCAAAATAACTGTTCGTCTGGAGCTTCATGAAATGGGTTTCCATGGCCGAGCAGCCGCACACAAGCCTAAGATCACCACACGCAATGCCAAGCGTCAGCTGGAGTTGTGTAAAGCTCGCCGCCATTGGACTCTGGAGCAGTGGAAATGCGTTCTCTGGAGTGATGAATCACGCTTCACCATCTGACAGTCCGACGGATTAATCTGGGTTTGGCGGATGCCAAGAGAACGCTACCTGCCCCAATGCATAGTGCCAACTGTAAAGTTTGGAGGAGGAGGAATAATGGTCTGGGGCTGTTTTTTCATGGTTTTGGTTGGGCCCCTTAGTTCCAGTGAAGGGAAATCTTAAAGCTACAGCATACAATGAAATTCTAGACGATTCTGTGCTTCCAACTTAGTGGCAACAGTTTGGGGAAGGCCCTTTCCTGTTTCAGCATGACTATGCCCCTGTGCACAAAGCGAGGTCCTTACAGAAATAGTTTGTTGAGATCTGTGTGGAAGAACTTGACTAGCCTGCACAGACCCCTGACCTCACCCCATGGAACACCTTTGGGATGAATTGGAATACCGACTGCGAGCCAGGCCTAATTGCCCAACATCAGTGCCCGACCTCACTAATGCTCTTGTGGCTGAATGGAAGTAAGTCCCCGCAGCAATGTTCAATCATCTAGTGGAAAGCCTTCCCAGAAGAGTGGAGGCTGTTATAGCAGCAAAGGTGAGATATTCGACGAGCAGGTGTCCACATACTTTTGGTCATGTAGTGTATTTCAAAACATGAGCTTTGATAACAAAATAGATCAGTTGTATCACTTGCGAGGCACAGCTGAATATAAATTGAAATATTTGCTAATAATTAGTTTTATTTTACTGGACTGATGGTGCCTGAATCTGATTGTTACACTCAGCGAAGGAAGAGCAGGGTCCGTGCTATCCGTGATCCTTGGGACGTCTCTACCCCGTTTTGAAGTTGACATGTAACATGGTTAAGGTAAGGGTTAGCGTTAGGTAAGGGTCGACCGGTTGGTGATAACTGTTGTAGACTGTCTATCTTTGCCATTCATTTGGGATTGAGGCATATACAGGATCTACACACATAACAGGTCATTTTAGAGTGATCTATCACTTTAAACTTGTGTGCAAGTATGAGTTGACTTGCTCTGGCTTGTGCTGATAAGAGCACACGACACGGCCCACCCTGTGCTAGTCATGTGATTTCTAAAGATCAGCTTGAACTTTTTTTTTAATGACAGGACCGGCAGGATATTTGTTTACCTTTCACCAATATGCCTTTCTGCATTGGTGTCTTTCACATAGGTATTTGGTACAACAGTAATAATATCAGCAAGATCTTCATAATCTTCACCCCTTCCTTAGGTTGATTTAGGCTACAAGTTAATTTCTACTTTACATCAGATTGCCTCACGGCAACAGTGGACATGAGAAAGGCAATGATAAAGCAATGCAAATAGAATTGCTGGTGATCTCCCTGTATTTTCCCCTGTTATTCTCCCCAGATTGTAAGAGTAATGGAGGTTCTAAGCGCTACAGCCGCAAGCGAGAGCCCTCTGTTCCCAAGAGTGACAGTTTCCCTGGCCCTCGACGCACCAATTCACAGAAAAGCAAGAATTTTGACAAGAGACCCCCCCAGAGAGGTGGAGCCCGGCAGTATGGCGTTACAGGTGGAGGAAGACATGAAGAGGTGAGCATTCACAAGATGACAATAATATTTATATTTGTTGGCTATGGAATAATGTTAAATTAAGAGAGCTTTGTTAGGCCCTATACTTGTATATTCCCACTTTGTGATCGTATTAGCTCTTAAATAACACTTATTATATTTACAAATTATTTATATGCTAGAATGGTTTGAGTCACTGATCGGTAGAAACAAGGCAGCATCAACCCATAGGAATATTATTATTCCTACCTGTGAATCAGGAAAGTCGGGTTCTAATTATTTTCTCCTTTTCCTCAGGTAGCAGAGTGCCGCCAGGCCGAGTTCAGCCCGGCTCAGTTTGCTGGACCTAAAAAGATCAGTCTAAACCACTTGCTCAACTTCACGTTTGAGCCTCGTGTGGGCCATGGTGGTCTTGGAGGAGAAGGACACTCCTGCTGGGGCCGCCGCAACAAGTGGGGCCACAAGCATAAGCCCTTCAACAAGGAGCTTTTCCTGCAGGCCAAGTGAGCTCCCTCACAATTCAAATCTTCCTTGTACAGTATGACAGAAGCCTTCTTGAATTGTTAGATTGGTGTTTATTAACTGTTTGTTCTCCTTTTACCTTAGCTGCCAGTTTGTGGTGACTGATGACCAGGACTACAAGGCTCACTTCACTGACCCAGACACTTTAGTGAACTGGGACTGGGTGCAGCAAGTGGTAAGTTCCGTACATCAGCCCTCTCTTTCGCTTGAAATCTCCACCTCTAATTGGACTTTTAATGCATATATTATTTCCCCCCTCCAGCGCATCTACAGTCATGAGGTTCCCTCCTGCCCCATCTGCCTCTACCCCCCGGTAGCGGCCCATATCACCCGCTGTGGTCACATCTTCTGCTGGCCATGCATGCTGCACTACCTGTCTCTCAGTGACAAGAGCTGGTCCAAGTGCCCCATCTGCTATGAGTCTGTGCACTCTGATGACCTCAAAAGGTTAGAGAGATGTTAAACAGCCATATTAGAACATTCTGTATCGCTACCTTTGGGAAATAAAATAAAATGGTGAATAACACGCTCTATCCCTTCATCTCTCACTGCAGTGTGGTTGCGATGGAAACCAGGCAGTATGCAGTCGGTGACCTCATCACCATGTGCTTAATGCGGAGGGAGAAGGGGGCTCTGGTGGCCATGCCCAGCTCTCAGTGGGTGAAGGTGGAGGAGCCTATACTCCTTGGAGGTGAGAGATGAGGAGGATGATTACCATATGTTTGTGTTGTCACGATACCAGAATTTTGACTTCCATACCAGGTTTAGTATCACGATACTTGATACCAAATCGATTCCACAACACACAAAAAAGGCAAGGAGATGGACTGATTTTCCAGGTTTGCTCTGAAAATCACATTTTTAATATAAAAACAATAAAATGTAATGTTTTTAAGTCCACAACAGTGATTAAATCACACCAGGGGACCACTTTTGAGGTCTTGGGAAAAATCTAGTACATTTTCATTTGTGTAGTTACCCTTTATTTCATGTGCACATGTACTTAGCATCAGGGTTGCCATGTCTGCGGTTTTTCCTGTAGCTTGGGCTACATTGAAAATGAGGTCCTGGTGAAAATGTATTGGTTGCTGGTTTTTGGGCTACTTCTAAATTGCACCGTGGCCGCCATGGCATTTCTCTTTTATAAAAAAATATAAAAAATCTATTAATTTCACTGTGACCTGCTGCTGCTGACTATCAGGCAGTGAGGCAGGCTGTTGGTGAGTGAGGAGGGCCAGAGGGGTGTGTGTTGAGAGTTGACTCAGCTGCCTGCTGCAGCACAGTGAGTGAGAAGAGAGTAGCAAGGATGCACGCACGTCATAACAAGTTTTTACCAGTTGTATTTTGATTGTCATTATGGAAACACCTATTGGATAAATGTGGCAACTCCTCTCTTGCTGCGGGAAAAATGTCTGGGCTAGTTTTCAGGCCTTGTGGGTGGATTGGGTGTGAGTGGTCATTGGGCTGGTAATTGTAGCTAGACCTGGCAACCTTGCTTAGCATTGTTTGGTTACCGGTTTCTGTAGCACACATGGAGTTTGCAAAACAAATGTCCACTGGATTGATGCAAATAATCATGATTCTTCCAGTTAGGCATAGGTTACTTACAGAAGGGCATTCCTGTGCCGTAGCGTCTTCAGATAGTTTCAAGTTGTTGTGATATGAGTCAGTGATGTGTTATGATAAGCTTGGGCTAGTTAATAAATGTTCTAATAAGTAAAATACATTTAGTTGGTTTCCAAATTTGAGAGACATTTGATAGATGAACCGAAAGTAACAAAATTCTAGTACCAAACCGTTTTTCATGTTGTAGTTATGGCTGTTGCGGTGACCGTATTACCGCCACACAGGCAGTCATGACCACAGTCAAATTCAACAGTCACGGTAATCTCCCTTTATGCACTCTGGACATGCGTTTGTAGTAACCAACTCAATAACGACCGTCAGGTCGATAATGGCCTTGTACTCAGTGCTCTATTGTACCTCTAACCAATCTGACATCAATGCAAATGCAATCGAAAAGCACATCAAACACTTATCATTAAAACAGTATCATGCTTTTAAAACTCACCGTTAGGCTACATTTTTTGACCTCCCTGTGATGGTCAGTTTGAAGAAAGAAGTTCAACAACAGGTTGAAACTGAGTGGAAAACATGGTCGTTGTGGATGTTGTTTCAAAGCCAAACACAACGGAATGGACAGCGCTTTCTAACGTGATTTAATTCAAAGCATTTAAGACATTGCATGTAGAACATCCATACGCATATTAGAGCTTATGCAAACACATAGGCCTATATATGAGCCCAAGCCCCACCAAAATGTGTGGACTGTATTATGCATACTGGATGGACTGGGTTACCTTACGCTACGCTCCAAACTTTCTATCCATGGGTCTGGGAGGGAACGTAGAGGCCTAGGCGATGCTGTTGGTTCATTGATTGTGCAGGGCAGCTTATGGAGTTAGCCTACGTTTTATAGTGAATTTGATTTTGAATAACCTAGTAATAGGGCACTTATTTTCATAATTAATAGGCTGACGCATTACCTTTAGCTATAGAATATCTCACCACTTTGTGTTTCCATCTCCTCCTCTCTCCTTCATTAATTTCTCGAGCGCGCAGGGATGGGGGCTGTCAACAGTTTAATGAAATGTTTTGTTGTGACAACTTGTTACTATCGATGTTCCCGACGTTTCACAAATGAAGCACTGGGTAGCTGCAGGAACATGGTTGGAGAGCCCATGACAAACATGCGTGAAGTGAAATAAGTGTTCTCATAAACAGACATTTCTATATGCAATCCCATGTGAAAGCAGAGTTTTGATGATTGCCACTAAAAAGAGGAGGATCCCAGCTGCTACTATAAAACCGAAGTAGCCTACCCTGCATGATTTACACTGCGGGAAAGCGGCTTCGATTCGCTATTCAAATCAAATCAAATGTTATTTGCCACATGCGCTGAATACAACAGGTGTAGACATTAGTGAAATGCTTACATACAAGCCCTTAACCAACAATGCATTTTTTAAACAACGTTTAAAAAAAGTGTTAATTTAAAAAAAAAAAGCAAATAACTAAAGAGCAGCAGTAAAATCAAATAACAGTAGGGAGGCTATATACAGGGGGGTACCGGTGCAGAGTCAATGTGCGGGGGCACCGGCTAGTCGAGGTAATTGAGGTAATATGTACAGTGGGGGAAAAAAGTATTTAGTCAGCCACCAATTGTGCAAGTTCTCCCACTTAAAAAGATGAGAGAGAAAATCCAGAAAATCACATTGTAGGATTTTTTATGAATTTATTTGCAAATTATGGTGGAAAATAAGTATTTGGTCACCTACAACAAGCAAGATTTCTGGCTCTCACAGACCTGTAACTTCTTCTTTAAGAGGCTCCTCTGTCCTCCACTCATTACCTGTATTAATGGCACCTGTTTGAACTTGTTATCAGTATAAAAGACACCTGTCCACAACCTCAAACAGTCACACTCCAAACTCCACTATGGCCAAGACCAAAGAGCTGTCAAAGGACACCAGAAACAAAATTGTAGACCTGCACCAGGCTGGGAAGACTGAATCTGCAATAGGTAAGCAGCTTGGTTTGAAGAAATCAACTGTGGGAGCAATTATTAGGAAATGGAAGACATACAAGACCACTGATAATCTCCCTCGATCTGGGGCTCCACGCAAGATCTCACCCCGTGGGTCAAAATGATCACAAGAACGGTGAGCAAAAATCCCAGAACCACACGGGGGGACCTAGTGAATGACCTGCAGAGAGCTGGGACCAAAGTAACAAAGCCTACCATCAGTAACACAACATGCCGCCAGGGACTCAAATCCTGCAGTGCCAGACGTGTCCCCCTGCTTAAGCCAGTACATGTCCAGGCCTGTCTGAAGTTTGCTAGAGTGCATTTGGATGATCCAGAAGAGGATTGGGAGAATGTCAGATGAAACCAAAATATAACTTTTTGGTAAAAACTCAACTCGTCGTGTTTGGAGGACAAAGAATGCTGAGTTGCATCCAAAGAACACCATACCTACTGTGAAGCATGGGGGTGGAAACATCATGCTTTGGGGCTGTTTTTCTGCAAAGGGACCAGGACGACTGATCCGTGTAAAGGAAAGAATGAATGGGGCCATGTATCGTGAGATTTTGAGTGAAAACCTCCTTCCATCAGCAAGGGCATTGAAGATGAAATGTGGCTGGGTCTTTCAGCATGACAATTTACATTTACATTTTAGTCATTTAGCAGACGCTCTTATCCAGAGCGACTTACAGTTAGTGAATACATATTTTTTTATACTGGCCCCCCGTGGGAATCGAACCCACAACCCTGGCGTTGCAAACACCATGCTCTATCAACTGAGCTACATCCCTGCCGGCCATTCCCTCCCCTAACCTGGACGACGCTGGGCCAATTGTGCGCCGCCCATGAGTCACCCGGTCGCGGCCGGCTGTGACAGAGACTGGATTCGAACCAGGATCTCTAGTGGCACAGTTAGCACTGCGATGCAGTGCCTTAGACCACTGCACCACTCAGGAGTACACTGATCCCAAACACACCGCCCGGGCAACGAAGGAGTGGCTTCGTAAGAAGCATTTCAAGGTCCTGGAGTGGCCTAGCCAGTCACCAGATCTCAACCCCATAGAAAATCTTTGGAGGGAGATGAAAGTCTGTGTTGCCCAGCGACAGCCCCAAAACATCACTGCTCTAGAGGAGATCTGCATGGAGGAATGGGCCAAAATACCAGCAACAGTGTGTGAAAACCTTGTGAAGACTTACAGAAAACGTTTGACCTGTGTCATTGCCAACAAAGGGTATATAACAAAGTATTGAGAAACTTTTGTTATTGACCAAATATTTATTTTCCACCATAATTTGCAAATAAATTCATAAAAAATCCTACAATGTGATATTCTGGAAAAAAAAATTCTCATTTTGTTTGTCATAGTTGACGTGTACCTATGATGAAAATTACACGCCTCTCTCATCTTTTTAAGTGGAAGAACTTGCACAATTGGTGGCTGACTAAATACTTTTTTCCCCCACTGTACATGTGGGTAGAGTTAAAGTGACTATGCATAAATAATAGACAGAGTAGCAGCAGTGTAAATGAGGGGGTGGGGGGGCAGTGCAAATAGTCCGGGTAGCCATGATTAGCTGTTCAGCAGTCTTATGGCTTGGGGGTAGAAGCTGTTGAGAAGCCTTTTGGACCTAGACTTGGCGCTCCGGTACCGCTTGCCGTGCGGTAGCAGAGAGAACAGTCTATGGGTGGCTAGGGTGTCTGGAGTCTTTGACAATTTTGAGGGCCTTCCTCTGACACCGCCTGGTATAGAGGTCCTGGATGGCAGGAAGCTTGGCCCCAGTGATGTACTGGGCCGTACGCACTACCCTCTGTAGTGCCTTGCGGTCGGAGGCCGAGCAGTTGCCATACCAGGCGGTGATGCAACCAGTCAGGATGCTCTCGATGGTGCAGCTGTATAACTTTTTGAGGATCTGAGGACCCATGCCAAATCTTTTCAATTTCCAAACACCTGAAGGTACCACGTTCATCTGTACAAACAATAGTATGCAAGTATAAACACCATGGGACCACGCAGCCGTCATACCGCTCAGGAAGGAGACACGTTCTGTCTCCTAGAGATGAACGTACTTTGGTGCGAGAAGTGCAAATCAATCCCAGAACAACAGCAAAGGACCTTGTGAAGATGCTGGAGGAAACAGGTACAAAAGTATCTATATCCACAGTAAAATGAGTCCTATATCGACATAACCTGAAAGGCCGCTCAGCAAGGAAGAAGCCACTGCTCCAAAACCACCATAAAAAAGCCAGACTACGGTTTGCAACTGCACATGGGGACAAAGATCATACTTTTTGGAGAAATGTCCTCTGGTCTGATTAAACAAAAATAGAACTGTTTGGCCATAATGACCATCGTTATGTTTTGAGGAAAAAGGGTTGCTTGCAAGCCGAAAAACATCATCCCAACCGTGAAGCACGGGGGTGGCAGCGTCATGCTGTGGCGGTGCTTTGCTGCAGGAGGGACTGTTGCACTTCACAAAATAGGTGGCATCATGAGGAAGGAAAACTATGTGGATATATTGAAGCAATATCTCAAGACATCAGTCAGGAAGTTTAAAGCTTGGTCGCAAATGGGTCTTCCAAAAGGATACTTCCAAAGTTGTGGCAAAATGGCTTAAGGACAACAAAGTCAAGGTATTGGAGTGGCCATCACAAAGCCCTGACCTCAATCCTATAGAACATTTGTGGGCAGAACTGAAAAAGTGTGTGCGAGCAAAGAGGCCTTCAAACCTGACTCAGTTACACCAGCTCTGTCAGGCGGAATGGGCCAATTCACCCAACTTATTGTGGGAAGCTTGTGGAAGGCTACCCGAAACGTTTGACCCAAGTTAAACAATTTAAAGGCAATGCTACCAAATACTAATTGGGTGTATGTAAACTTCTGACCCACTTGGAATGTGATGAAAGAAATAAAAGCTGAAATAAATCACTCTCTACTATTATTCTGACATTTCACATTCTTAAAATAAAGTGGTGATCCTAACTGACCTAAGACAAGGAATTTTTACTAGGATTAAATGTCAGGAATTGTGAAAAACAGCTTAAATGTATTTGGCTAAGGTGTATGTAAACTTCCGACTTCAACTGTATGTATTCACCCCCTTTGCTATGAAGCCCCGTGGTCCTCTGTAGCTCAGCTGGTAGAGCACGGCGCTTGTAATGCCAAAGGTAGTGGGTTCGATCCCCGGGACCACCCATACACAAAAAAAATGTATGCACGCATGACTACAAGTCGCTTTGGATAAAAGTGTCTGCTAAATGGCATATTATTATAAGCCCCTAAATAAGATCTGGTGCAACCAATTACCTTCAGAAGTCACATAATTAGATTGTATACAGGTGGACTTTATTTATTTAACTAAGTGTCACATGATCTCAGTATATATATAAACCTGTTCTGAAAGGCCCCAGAGTCTGCACCATCAACAAGCGGCACCATGAAGACCAAGGAGCTCTCCAAACAGGTCAGGGACAAAGTTGTGGAGAAGTACAGATCAGGGTTGGGTTATAAAACAATATCAGAAACTTTGAACATCCCACGGAGCACCATTTAAATCCATTATTAAAAAATTGAAAGAATATGGCACCACAACAAACCTGCCAAGAGGGGGCCGCCCACCAAAATTAAAGGACCAGGCAAGGAGGACATTAATCAGAGAGGCAACAAAGAGACCAAAGATAACCCTGAAGGAGCTGTAAAACTCCACAGCGGAGATTGGAGTATCTGTCTATAGGACCACTTTAGGCCGTACACTCCACAGAGCAAGCCATTTCTTAAAGGAAAAAAAATAAGCAAACACGTTTGGTGTTCGCCAAAAGCCATATGGGAGACTTCCCAAACATATGGAAGAAGGTACTCTGAGCTTTTTGGCCATCCAGGAAAACGCTATGTCTGGCGCAAACCCAACACCTCTCATCACCCCCAGAACACCATCCCCACAGTGAAGCATGGTGGCGGCAGCATCATGCTGTGGGGTTGTTTTTCATCGGCAGGGACTGGGAAACTGGTTAGAATTGAAGGAATGATGGATTGCGCTAAATACAGGGAAATTCTTGAGGGAAACCTGTTTCAGTGTTCCAGAGATTTGAGACTGGGATGGAGGTTCACCTTCCAGCAGGACAATGACCCTAAGCATACTGCTAAAGCAACACTTGAGTGGTTTAAGGGAAACATTTAAATGTCTTGGAATGGCCTAGTCAAAGCCCAGACCTCAATCCAATTGAGAATCTGTGGTATGACTTAAAGATTGCAGTACACCAGCGGAACCCATCCAACTTGAAGGAGCTGGAGCAGTTTTGCCTTGAAGAATGGGCCAAATTCCCAGTGGCTAGATGTGCCAAGCTTATAGAGACATACCCCAAGAGACTTGCAGCTGTAATTGCTGCAAAAAGTTGCTCTACAAAGTATTGACTTTGTGGGGGTGAATAGTTATGCATGCTCAAGTTCAGTTTTTTTGTTATTTCTTGTTTGTTTCACAATAAAAACTATTTTGCATCTTCAAAGTGGTAGGCATGTTGTGTAAATCAAATGATACAAACCCCCAAAAAATCAATTTTAATTCCAAGTTGTAAGGCAACAGAATAGGAAAAATGCCAAGGGGGGTGAATACTTTCGCAAGCCACTCTATTGTGATGGTGTATATTAAATGAATTTATTAGACTTTTTAAATGTAAATGTTCCAAAGGCGCGCATCAGTGGCTTGTATGCCAGGAGATGACAAACATGTTTGTTAATTAACAGTAAATTACTGTGTGACCAGCAGTCATTTGCATGACAATAACCGGCTAACAAAATGTAATGTCCGCCACAGTCCTAGTTTGTAGTATTGAAAAAGTACCAACGTTTTAGTGTACCGTGCAACACTGTTTACCACATACCTGTGTCTGTGGTATGGTATATGTGAGTCGTTGTGACATGGCTGTACCCCTGTGCTGTAGATGTGCATCTGAGCCCGTACTCCAAGTTGCTGCTGGCCTCTCGGGAGCAGGTGCTGGGCCTGGTGGCTGAGGAGAAGGCCGCTCTGCAGGATCAGCTCACCCAGGGAGAGGATGCCACAGCCTGTTTCATCCAGAGTGCCCTGTGCAATCTGCAGGTAACACTGACAAACTAACAGCTTGTCATTTAAAATACAGACCACTTCTACTGCATGAAGCAAGAAGTGTTATGTGTGTGAAGTTTGACTTGTTACCCAAACTTAGGTCAAGTCATATATTATATGCCTATATAGCATGAACTGACCCCCTCTCTTTCCTCTGCTGTGATCCAGGAGCGAGAGGAGGCTCTGCTGAAGCACAAGAAGGCATGTGCTGAGGACAACCTGGAACTGTCAAATCTCACCCTGGCAGACCCCCCCTGCCCTGAGGAGGAAGTGGTGACCACCTTCAGCAGTACCAAGGTAAGTGTTTGCATGTATAACCTGTTAATGTACTCTCCAAACTCGCCCCTGTTATTGGCTCTGAGAGATTCTCCATGTTTTACTCTTTCCAGCCAGTTCTGCAGTACTCCTCTGCATTTGATGATGAGGTGGCAGAGGTTCCAGAGGAGGACCATGAGGAGGCCACAGGTGAGGAACCACAGCTCCCTGAAGGGCTCCTGGAGAGTGTGCTGGAGGAGAACCCTGAGGTCTCAGAGGATGCAGCTCCAGCGCTCCAGCCTGCTGACGAGAACCCTCTCAACCAGGCTGAAACAGTGCGCCCCCAAACCTCAGAGTATGGCCCCTCCTACTACTTCTACCAAGGTAGGATACCCTTTAGCAGAACTACTGTTTATCGGTGTCTCTCCACTCAATGGCTACCTTGTCCTCTTTATTGCATTCAAAAGTCCAGTCTCTGTACTCAATCCTTTCTTTCTCCTTCCAGCGGAGGACTGCCAGCAGATGTTCCTGCATCCAGTGAACGTGCGCTGTCTGCAACGTGAGTATGGCAGCCTGGAGGCCAGCCCCCACACCATCACTGCCACTGTGGTGGAGATTGAGGGGCAAACTATCACTGAGGTAAGTGATTAGATCTTAAACATAATTCTCACACATGTTTATTCTTGAAAATGTACCAAGACTTTGTTTCTTCTGGTTCATCCCTGGAATATGTGCAATATCTCAGGGTTTCATTGTTTTGATTCTCTTGGCTACAGGAGATTCGCCGTCGACACCGCTACCTGGCTCACCTGCCGCTCACCTGTGAGTTCAGCATCTGTGAGCTGGCCCTGCAGCCCCCTACCCTGTCCAAAGAGACCCTGGACAGCTTTGCAGGTAAAATAACCTAAAAATATGTTTTCTATTCTATTCAATTCATGTACATGGCTTCTTAGAGTAAATACTAATCTAATACTGATCTTCTTTCTCCATCACTCTTATTTTTCTGACTCTCAGATGACTTGGAGAAAAGAAAGCGTCTCAGACAAAAGAAAGCAAGGGATGAGAAGCGCAGGGAGAGGCGTATTGAGATGGAGGAGAACAAGAAGCAGGGGAAATGTGAGTCTATTTTACTTTTGGTTGTTTCTCAATGTAGAATGTGTAACTGAAAAATTGTCATCAGATAAAGTATCTTCATATGAATGTTCTCTCTCAGATCCAGAGGTGCATATTGGGCTGGAGAATCTTCAGCAGTTCCCGGCATTTGGGTCACCACCTCACAACGGCAGTCCACCAGTGTATCCTGAATTTCTGTTGGCCCCTCCCTCAGCCCTCAGCAGCAGCGCCGTCTCTGGTGAGACCAGCTCTTTCAACTGTCCTTTATTTTGATCGGCTTGGAAAAGTAAAGTGTCCCTGTTTTATGGACTCCTGATAGGAATGTTTGCATTTTGAGCCATGAAATTTGTATTTTTGACAAAATATAGCACATTACAAACAGTGCCTTGTAAGTGTGAGCCTTGTAAACTGAAACCGCCATTTCCCTCTTGTTGTAGATGGGATGATGTTCCCCAGTCTGACTGGACACAGCCCTGCGCCCAGCGTGGGCTGTGTGGAGGATGACTCTCACTGCATGTCCTTCGCTCAGGTCTGTAGGCCTAACTCATTCATTCACTCACTTCGATATGGCTGTACCTACTATTTTCATTACGGACTGATTACCTTGGATGTCAGGATGTCACAACTTTTGGATGTCAACAATTTATACCAGTAATAGACAATTTGTATGACTTTCTCATCACCCCTCATTCTCCCCTGTATAGATGCTGAGAGATGGGAAAGCCAGGGCTGATGCTGGGCCATGGACCACTCCAAAGAAAGGTGACAACTCCACGTCTAAATCCTTCATTTCTCCTCAGTGTCTGTTAGTGTTTGCTCAAATCAGTTGGCCAGACGAGCATTGTCAGCTGAACCCTATATTTGTTTGGACCATACAGTGTCAGTATTGGACAGTGTTGGACCATGTTTGCCTCCTGTTTTTCTGTGCCGCTCCCTCAGACATGCTTCTGGCTCCTCCAGTGGCAGACAGCGATGGAGAGAGTGATGTGTCTGACCGAGCCCCAGTGCCCAGTTTCCAGAACTCTTTCAGCCAGGCCTTTGAGGAGGCCCTCCTGCAGCTGGACCACAGTCCAACTGCTCCACCACAACCGGTGGTCATCCCTGGTCAGTCTTTCACTTTGTTTGTCTGTGTCTTTGCTTGTGTAAGTGATGCCTTATTTGTGGAGTTAGAAGATTTGAATACTTATCCCATTCTCTCTCTTTCAGAGGAAAAGGGGGGAAAGAAGAAGAAGAAGCAGAAACAGAAGCTTCTGTTCAGCACCTCCATGGTTCACACAAAGTAGACCACACAAGTTGAAACTTATCCCTTTACCCTCTCAGATTTTAATTTGATCCATCTCCTGCTATCACGCTGTCATTTTTCCATGCGGCTCTATTTTAGAATGATATACAATGGAGATGTTTTGTTGTATGTAGCCATGGTAAGTAATGCCTCCACCACAGTCCCACTCACAATTTCTTCACTCAAACATTGTGCAATTGGTTTATTATGTATTCTATAATACTTCTGGTGCACAAAGATTTGTTCCACCTTCCTGCCACATTGAAAATCTTCAACAAAGAAATGCTGTATGGATGGAGGGTAGAATGAGTAACATTTGTTATAGAGACCATATTAGGATCTACTTTGGTGGAATGGAATATTTTTAAGGGGTGCATTTTATTTGGGGTAGCAGTCAGCCAGCTGCAGGTACGTCATACCCTCTGAACCCTTCCCAGAGTTTCAATCCCAAGTCCCAAAGACTGTCAGCCCTGAATTTGGTCTTCAAAAAAATGTCTGCTTAACTAACAAAAACTAAAAACTCATCCTATGCAAGTTGTATGTTCTGTTTGAGCTTCACTCTGATTTGGCCTGAACATAGCAGAACCTCTATGCATGAGTCTGATTCTCATACCGGTCTGAAATGCAAGGAATACAGTGTAGCTAGTATTAAAGAAAGGATTGGAAACCTTTTGTGTGTGTTGACGGCAGAGAACTCAAATACACTGTAGACCTTGTTTGAATTATTAGACCATGGATATGCAGTTTATTCTCTTTGCTCTATAAATGTTTCCCCTTCTACCATAGTAATTTGTAACATTGGCACTTTACCCCGTGGTTTCAATTCAGTGTTGCAAATATAATTTATGTGTGAAGCTGGAGATCTGCAGACTTTTGATTGCTATATAAGGAGTGAAAAGGTGGGATGTAAAGATACTATATAGAATGTTTTGTTTGAGGGTTCTTTTATTCTTGGATTACTTTGGAAGTTTATAGTGAACATGAAATAGGCCTACATTAAAAATGTAAACTGTCCTGACATTGGAATAAAGGATTATGAACAAAAAAATTGTTTGGTTATTTTTGTATTGCAGCAACATGAGAGGATATTGATGCACAATTGTACATTTACATTTATTTTGCTCATTTGCACCCCAGTATCTCTATTTGCACATCATCTTCTGCACATCTATCACTCCACTGTTAATACTAAATTGTAATTATTTTGCACTATGGCCTATTTATTGCCTTACCTCCATAACTTACTACATTTGCACACACTGTATATATATTTTCTATAGTGTTATTGACTGTTAAAGCTAGTTTTCTTGCAATTCTATACATTTTGCCAAGTGTATTCATGTGATATTTGAGTGACTAAAATTACAACAATATCTATGGGCTAAAAAACCTAAATAAAAAAACGTTAGCTGGCATGGGCTAGTTGATCTGGACATTTATGACAAGTTATAAATAGCTCTCTAAGGTCTCTAATTTCCTGAGTGGCGCAGTGGTCTAAGGCACTGCATCGCAGTGCTAACTGTGCCACTAGATCCTGGTTCGAATCCAGGCTCTGTCGCAGCCGGCCGCGACCGGGAGACTCATGGGCGGCGCACAATTGGCCCAGCGTCGTCCAGTGTAGGGGAGGGAATGGCCGGCAGGGATGTAGCTCAGTTGATAGAGCATGGCGTTTGCAATGCCAGGGTTGTGGGTTCGATTCCCACGGGGGACCAGTATAAAAAATTAAATAAATAAAAATATGTATTCACTAACTATAAGTCGCTCTGGATAAGAGCGTCTGCTAAATGACTTAAATGTAAATGTATTTTGATTTAATTTATTAGGATCCCCATTAGCCGCAGCCTGCTCTTCCTCTTGTTGAGGTGGTGTGTAGACAATCCAAGCCGAGATGTCTGCCAGGCACGCAGAGATGAGTGTTGACACCTGGTAGTCAGAAGGAGAAAGGTAGTTGAGTGTACTGGGATGAATGGATTGATTTATGAAAAATATCTATGTTGAAAATGTTGAAAATCAATCAGAACCTACCAATCTAGCAAGAACAATTTCGAAATCAATTTAAGAACAAAATTAGGAAAATACGACCGCTCGATGGCCCGTATACGCAAAGGATATTGTCATTTATCTATATCAGTCCCCGATTTAACTTTTGCTACGTTGCGTAACGGTTTGTACTGAACGACACGTTTCCCCAAAACGTTCTTGAACAGACTTTGAGGTACGTTTCCTCCGTTTGGTGCGTATGGCTTGAGGCAATGAGTGACGTTATTTAAAGGGATGCAGTCGGCAGTGGTGTATTTTGAACCCACAACCTAATCCCTCCCCGTTTTTCAACTGGTCGTTCAGAACAGCACCGTTTCCGTTTAATTGAACGAAGCAGAACGGGTTTTTTCGTATTGATCGCAGGCCAGGAGGACACTAGTAGCGTACGATTCTAACCTGTCACTGACCGTGTCAGTGTAGTAATGAAAACTGTCCACAGGGTGGCACACCATACCTACCAACTTGTAGCTAGCAGCCAGCCAAGTGCACCAACTACATTACCGTTCTCCTAGCCGAAGGCTACTATGCTGAAAAGACATGCTAAACTCGGAATATCGATTTGCACTAGTGCAGTACAAGTGTTTTTCAAAGCATTGCAACCTTTGAAAAAATACATTGATAATTTGACGTATTTTAAGTTTACACAAATACTGGTATGTTAAAAGCTATTGTGTAGGCTATATTTAAATAAATACAATTTTAATAAAATACAAATATATATTATTGGAACTACTTAAGAGTCTGCAAAACTTAAATTGGTCTCTTGTGCTGGGTAACGGGTTTAATACTCCACCCACTCCATTCACTGCAATACACTACTACACTGTGTATGGGATACTTATTGGGTTGTAGAGAAAAACAACTTTACTACCTGTATGTATCATATAAACTGGGGTGGGGAAATACTCAGTCGTGTCTCTGTTTACCAAATATGGTCCGTTTTTTAGAGGGACTGTGTGGCACGGCCTGCTGCTGGCTTTTCGCTCCGCCCCCTCCATAGCCCCCAATGCAATACACTGTAATAGACTGTACATGGGATACATATAGACTTGTAGAGAGAAAACGTTTCTACCTGTCTCAGCTAAAATGGGATGGGAAATACTCAGTAGGGTCTCTACTTCCACTATCCACGGTCCTGAAATCAATACACACTCAACTCAACAACAAAAATGAAAAAAAAAAAGCTAAACTTTTTTATCAAAACGAAAATCTATTTTATTTTACAAGTTAACTGTAATGAATATTAACCAGGCTATTAAGGACACAGTATAATCACGCTTTCTGAACAGCAATGGATACAAATATTTACAAGTTGTAGACCTATAGACAGGGGCGGTGTGTTCATTAGGGCGATATGGGCGACGCACTGCCAAACGGGAAAAGGAAGGGATTTTTTTTCTAATCAATTATATCACGGCAACAGTAGTTATCAGTGTTCTAATCTAGACATCTGATCTGCCACTAAATGTCCAATCAGGCTAAAGTCGTGCTTCAAATGGCCCCGCCCCTTTTGGGGCGATTTCAGTCAGGTTGAAAATCGCCCCAGAAGTCTCTCATAGACTCTCATGTAAAATCTTTTTTTTCAAATATCAGAGCTTTCAATACAATCTCTATGGGTTCCGGGGAGGGCTTGCACTTACGCGCTTTCGTCATACGTAACATAACCATGAACGTAACTCAAGAAAAGAGCGGGTAGCAGCATCAATCAATTCACGTACTACTGTCAAGATGGCTAGCGTTCAGTGCAACTCGATTGTCTCTTTGAAAGAAGTTCCTTTTGTCGGCGAACAAATCAAGATAAATTGGCAACGAAACAATTAGGACCTCCCAGACCAAATTTAATAATTCAACAGGTTTCTACTAAAGGGGGAAAGTCCTACACCGAGGATTTTCCAAAAATTGGTACTGAACGAAAAACCTGGCTAGCAGGCTGCGATGTAGCTAATGCAGTCTTCTGCTACCCCTGCTTACTCTTTCACCCTGAAGGCGGCACGGCAGACAGCACCGCTTGGACAGCGACTGGTGTAACGGACATGCACCATCTTTCAGAAAAGATTAAGAAACATGAGCTGTCAAAGACCCACATGGATAGCTGTTTGAGATTGTCTGCTTTGGGGAGAGTGAACATTGCCACTCAACTGGATGAAGGATACAGGCTAGCTGTCCGCCGCCACAACGATGAGGTTAGCAAGAACCGCCACATCCTCAGCCGGCTAATCCAGTGTGTGAAGTTTTGCGGAGTGTTTGAGTTAGCTTTGCGAGGCAAAGATGAAACTGAGGGCTCCACCAACCCTGGTATTTTTCTTGGACTTGTCAACTTTGTGGCACAATTAGATGAGGTGTTTTATGGAAATGCATATTGTTTATGCAGTGTTGAGGAATGTGAAAGAACACCCTTGATTATTTTTACTGTGATAACTTATTTTGCTTTTGTAAGCCAACACTTTTGAGATCAGTCAATAAATGCTTCTGGTATTGACTTATATGCTGCCCCTGTCTTCATGTTGTTGCTGGACATATCTTTTTTTAAATGTGTGTAGGTCACCTAAATCATCAGAAAAATTGCCCCCCCCTGAGAATTTTTTCAGGAGCCGCCACTGCCTATAGGTCTATCTGCTGCTTATCTATCAAGGTTTGCAGTATACAGTAAAGGCATAGGCCTATTACCTAATGTTAGTTGTGAAAAATAATAACAGAGACAATATTATTTACACACTATATTGTCATTATTATCTATTAAGGTCAGGAAAGGCACTTTTTGTAGAGTGTAAACTGTATTACAAAAGACAAGGCTATCAGTACACAGCATAAACAAGCGTTCAGAATAACAAAGGAGAACATTCAACCTGGTCTCAGAGCATTTCGTATTTTCTGTCTGTAAATCCGAGTCACTCCATTTAGTATGATATGTCACCTTCCATATGATATGTATTAATTTGTGGATGTCCATCACTCATTTCGTAGGATATGTTACTAATTACAATTCGTATTATATGTTATGAATTAGAAAAACGTACAATATGTTACGAATTTGCAAAACTTATGATATCTTACCGGGAAGGGTTTGCTAAAAGGGTTAGGGTTATGAGAAGGGTTAGCTAACATGCTAAGTAGTTGCAAAGTAGCTCAAAAGTAGTAAGTAGTTGAAAAGTTGCTAATTAGCTAAAATGCTAAAGTTGTGTGTGATGAGATTCAAACTTGCAACCTTTCGGTTGATTGAAATGTGTAAAGGTGGACTCATTACCATCACCATTAGGTTAATCTAGGTCGCTAACAGGTATGGCAGTCCATCATTGTTTACATTGTGTCTGAAGCGGTTGGCTTCTCGACTAATCAACTGCTAATAATCGGTATTTGGCACCTACATTAGGGCAAAGCAAGAGTGCATGAAATTCTAGTATGGAATGTCATTTTATTTCACACTGGGGAAAAAAAACAATCAAACAAAAAGTGTTAAAGTGTTTTGTCTTTCCAACGGATATTCAACACAACAACAGTACATTCATTTATTGTTTTGGAATTAATGTAACATGCAGTACTAAATGCGTGTCTATAACACACATATTCGGTTATTAGAGACCCTACTGAGTATTTTCCACCCCACTTTAGCTGAGACAGGTAGAAAATGGTTCTCTCTACAAGCCAATATGTATCACATGTACAGTTTATTACAGTGAATTGCATTGGCGGCTATGGAGGGGGTGGAGAATGTAGTGCTGCTGGATATGTCCGACACCGTCCCCCTCCAAAACTAACCATATTTGGTTAGTAGAGACCATACCCTACTGAGTATTTCCTACCCCCACTTTAGCTGAGACAGGTAGAAATGTTTTCTCTCTACAAGCCAATATGTATCCATTGTTCAGTCTATTACAGTGCATTGCATTGGGGGGTTATATATGGGGTGAAGTGAAAAGCCAGCAGTGGGCAGTGCAACACAGTCTCCCTCAAAACTAAACATATTTGGTTAGTAGAGACCCTACTGAGTTTTTCCACCCCACTTTAGCTGAGACAGGTAGAAACGTGTCTCTTTAAAGCCCAATATTCTCAATATACCAGAGTCAACACTGTATTTTTTAATTATTGGTCTTAGAATTATATATTTTTAAACCATATACACTACCAGTCAAATGTTTGGACACACCTACTCATTCAAGGGTTTTTCTTTATTATTTTTTTACTATTTTTCACATTGTAGAATAATTGTGAAGACATCAAAACTATGAAATAACACATATGTAATCATGTAGTAACCAAAAAAGTGTTAAACAAATCAAAATATATTTTATATTTGAGATTCTTCAAATAGCCACCCTTTGCCTTGATGACAGCTTTGCACACTCTTGGCATTCTCTCAACCAGCTTCATAAGGAAGTCACCTGGAATGCATTTCAATTAACAGGTGTGCCTTGTTTTAAAGTTAATTTGTGGTTTTCTTTCCTTCTTAATGAGTTTGAGCCAATCGGTTGTGTTGTGACAAGGTAGGGTGGGTATACAGATGATAGCCCTATTTGGTAAAATACCAAGTCCATATTATGTCAAGAATAGCTAAAATAAACAAAGAGAAACGACAGTCCATCATTACTTCAAGACATGAAGGTCAGTCAATACAGAACATTTGAAACTTTTAAAGTTTCTTCAAGTGCAGTTGCAAAAACCATCAAGCGCTATGATGAAACTGGCTCTCATGAGGACCACCAAAGGAATGGAAGACCCAGAGTTACCTCTGCTGCAGAGGATAAGTTCATTAGAGTTACCAGCCTTAGAAATTGCAGCCCAAATAAGTGCTTCACAGAGTTCAAGTCACAGACACATCTCAACATCAACTGTTCAGAGGGAACTGTGTGAATCAGGCCTTCATGGTTGAATTGCTGCAAAGAAACCACTACTAAAGGACACCAATAAGAAGAAGAGACCTGCTTGGGCCAAGAAACACGAGCAATGGACATTAGACCAGTGGAAATTTGTCCTTTGGTCTGGAGTCCAAATTGGAGATTTTTGGTTCCAACCGCCATGTCTTTGTGAGACGTGGTGTGGGTGAACGGATGATCTCCGCATGTGTATTTCCCACCGTAAAGCATGGAGGAGGAGGTGTATGGTATGGGGGTGCCTTGCTGGTGACACTGTCTGTGATTTATTTAGAATTCAAGGCATACTTAACCAGCATGGCTACCACAGCATTCTGCAACAATACGCAATCCCATCTGGTTTGGGCTTAGTGGGACTATCATTTGTTTTTCAACAGGACAATGACCCAACACACCTCCAGGCTGTGCAAGGGCTATTTTACCAAGAAGGAGAGTGATGGAGTGCTGCATCAGATGACCTGGCCTCCACAATCCCCCGACCTCAACCCAATTGAGATGGTTTGGGATGAGTCGGACGGCAGAGTGAAGGAAAAGCAGCCAACAAGTGCTAAGCATATGTGGGAACTCCTTCAAGACTGTTGGAAAAGCATTCCAGGTGAAGCTGGTTGAGAGAATGCCAAGAGTGTGCAAAGCTGTCATCAAGGCAAAGGGTGGCTATTTGAAGAATCTCAAATATAAAATATATTTTGATTTGTTTTACACTGTTTTGGTTACTACATGATTCCATATGTGTTATTTCATAGTTTTGATGTCTTCACTATTATTCTACAATGTAGAAAATAGTAAAAAATAAAGAAAAACCCTTGAATGAGTAGGTGTGTCCAAACTTTTGACTGGTACTGTATATTTTTTAATCATAAATTACTTATTGCCTTTTCTGGTTGCCACAATAAAAGTGGCCATTGATTAAAAAATATATATCTTTCGATGCAGTTTTGAAATTCGGGCTTTTATTTGGGTTTCTTCATTACCATACGAACGTGACGTCATAATTTGTGCTGCTGGCAGAATACTTGTGAGATGGCAAGGATGTGAGAGAAGAGGAAAGTAAGTAAACTACTAGCTAACGTTACAGATAGCAATGAAATCAACTTGTTTAGCTAGTAGTAGTAGTAGTAGTAGTAGTAGTAGCAGCAGCTAGCTAGCTTACGTATTGAAAGCTCATGTCTCCGAAGTAGTCCGAACAACCTGGTTAGGACTGATATTAGCTACTAGCTAGTGGCGTGTTAGTAACAGGTTTGCCTCTGACTAATTACAACCCTTTCCCACCGCAGTGCGATTGACTGGGTTTTGGTTGAATAAAATAATTATCTAGCTAGCTATGTTCCTGGGGGGAAATTTAAGAATAAACACGACAGGTGGATGGATTTCTATATTAAGTAAGTTCGTTAGTAGCTTCCTGTATTAGCTAACGACTAAAAGCTTAAGACAGGATAAACATTCAAGTCAGACAGCTTTTGTATTTATTGTAGCTAAGGTTAGCTACCTTGCTAGATACTCAGCTGGCTGTCTCAGTTTATCTGGTGCTTGTTTAACGTTAAACTCACCGATTCAGATAAAAACGCAGGGATACGGCTTGGTGTGTAACGTTACCACAGTGTAACCAGCAGCCAACGTTAGCTAGCTACATTTAGCTAATTGTCAGCTAGTTACTGTAGCTAACTAGTTGATATTTTTGTCGTTCTCTGATCCTCTTGTGGTTTCACATATTCTACAATATTGCAATGTGTATGTTGCTGGTTGTCTGTTTTACTAACTCAGCGTCTTGACTTCAGTCTGAGACTACTGTAGGTCCCGTAGACTAACGTTAGACAGTTAGCTAGCCATGAGAATAACTAGTTAACGTTAACTAGTAAGCTAATTACAGAATAATAATACGAATTGCCCTGGCCTGAGACCACGTTGCAGCCAAATGACTCGTTAATGTATTTTAAAGAATTGATTCAGGATCGTAGTTATGTTGCAGGTGTTACATCAAAGGCAGTTTCAAAACTGTAGTAAGCCAATTACAGAATAATAATACGAATTGTCCTGGCCTGAGACCACGTTGCAGTCAAATGACTTGTTACTGTATTTTAAAGAATTGATTCAGGATCGTAGTTATGTTGCAAGTGTTACATCAAAGGCAGTTAAAAAACTCTAGTCTAAAAGTTGGTACGCCTGGCTCAATTTTCTTTGTACTCTTGCCTTGGTGAATATGTAACATTACCTAGCTAACTAGCTAGTTAGACTAACGGTGGTGTTTCGGGGCAAGACTGGCTGCCGAATTAATGATGGATTATGTTTTTATCACTTTCCTGGGCAATGAGTGCTCCAATTATCTGACAGGACATTCATGAATAAATAGGCTACAAAAAAAACTTTTCTTCATCCCCCAACACTGTCTTACACAGAAACTTGTATTCAGAGGTTCAAGTTAGTCTGTTCCTATAAGACAGTTTTGGAATTATTTTTCCACTGCAAAACGGGCTAAAACAGACTGGCATTTACATAAAAGTTGCCAAGGCACAACACAGGAAATTAGGTTTTATTTTACACATTCGAGATGACTTTTTTTACTACATGGACTCCTAGTGTTACTCAGTGTGTTGGCACATATTGAGTAATTGCTAGTGAGTATAGTAGCTACTAGCTAGCCTATGTGTATGTGGACCACACTGCCAAATATATCCTAATTTCCTCCTGAGAGCACTGACTAAAAAGTCTAAAGGTTTGTCTATACTCTGTGTTACCCCCTAGGAATTTTTTTCAGCAGTGGCAGCAAAGTTAGGGGTGGTGCAGAGAGAACATTTTACAGTTTTAAAGCTAGTTTCCTGCAAGTCTACACATTTTGTCATGGGGCTAACAGACGTGCCAACCTGCACGCATTTTGCGTACCATGCACGCAATTTGAGGTCAAAGTATGCTGGTATGAAAAACTACCCTAAAATAAGCAAAAAGAGTCTTCTAGTTGGCACATTGTGGCCCGCCCCCATAATCATAGTACAATCACAGAGTTTTCTTTAGTACTATTTTCCTACAGTGAGCTGGATGATAGCTCTCCACTTCGTCCATTGATACCACTGATATGTGAGAAAAAAGGGTAGGGAAAATTGGAGAACTAACTGTTTGCCAAATACATTTTCCAGAATTGTATGTGTTAGTCAAGCACATACAGTACCAGTCAAAAGTTTGGACACGCGTACTCATTCCAGGGTATTTCTTTATTTTTACTATTTTCTACATTGTAGAATAGTAGTGAAGACATCAAAACTATGAAATAACACATATGGAATCATGTAGTAACCCAAAAAGTGTTAAACAAACCAAAATATATATTTTATATTTGAGATTCTTCAAAGTAGCCACCCTTTGCCTTGATGAAAGCTTTGCACACTCTTGGCATTCTCTCAAGCAGCTTCACCTGGAATGCTTTTCCAACAGTCTTGAAGGAGTTCCCACATATGCTGAGCACTTGTTGGCTGCTTTTCCTTCACTCTGCGGTCCAACTCATCCCAAACCATCTCAAGTGGGTTGAGGTTGGGTGATTGTGGAAGCCAGGTCATCTGATGCAGCACCCCATCACTGTCCTTCTTGGTCAAATAGCCCTTACACAGTCTGGAGGTGTGTTCGGTCATTGTTCTGTTGAAAAACAAATGATAGTCCCACTAAGCCCAAACCAGATGGGATGGCGTATCGCTGCAGAATGCTGTGGTAGCCATGCTGGTAAAGTGTGCCTTGAATTCTAAATAATTCACCAACAGTGTCACCAGCAAAGCACCCCCACACCATCACACCTCCTCCTCCATGCCTCACGGTGGGAACTACACATGCAGAGATCATCCGTTCACCTACTCTGCGTCTCACAAAGACACGGCGGTTGGAACCAAAAATCTCAAATTTGGACTCATCAGACCAAAGGACAAATTTCCACCGGTCTAATGTCCATTGCTTGTGTTTCTTGGCCCAATCAAGTCTCTTCTTCTTATTGGTGTCCTTTAGTAGTGGTTTCTTTGCAGCAATTCAACCATGAAGGCCTGATTCACGCAGTCTCCTCTGAACAGTTGATGTTGAGATGTGTCTGTTACGTGAACTCTGTGAAGCATTTATTTGTGCTTCAATTTCTGAGGCTGGTAACTCTAATGAACTTATCCTCTGCAGCAGAGGTAACTCTGGGTCTTCCTTTCCTGTGGCGGTCCTCATGAGAGTCAGTTTCATCATAGCGCTTAATGGTTTTTGTGACTGCACTTGAAGAAACTTTCAACATTCTTTACATTTTCCAGATTGACTGACCTTCATGTCTTTAAAGTAATGACTGTTGTTTGTCTTTGCTTATTGTAGCATTTCTTGCCGTAATATGGACTTGGTCTTTTACCAAATAGGGCTATCTTCTGTATACCACCCCTACCATGTCACAACACAACTGATTTGGATCAAATGCATTAAGAAGGAAATCAATTCCACAAATTAACTTTTAACAAGGCACACCTGTTAATTTAAATGCATTCCAGGTGACTAGCTCATATAGCTGGTTGAGAGAATGCCAAGAGTGTGCAAAGCTGTCATCAAGGCAAAGGGTGGCTACTTTGAAGAATCTCAAATATAAAATCTATTTTGATTTGTTTAACACTTTTTTGGTTACTACATGATTCCATATCTGTTATTTCATAGTTTTGATATCTTCACTATTATTCTACAATGTAGAAAATAGTAAAAATAAAGAAAACCCCTGTAATTAGTAGGTGTGTCCAAACTTTTGACTGGTACTGTATATTATTTCGTAGTTAGTTCCTTAGCTAAGCCGTCATTATGACAAAGGTAGTTAGCTAAAGCGTTTAGTCAACTAAGCAAGAACACATGCTTTGATCTCTGCAACAGTAGTAGGCGCGAGCGAATTGACATGCAAGGAAACATGTATTTGTATTTATTATGGATCCCCATTAGCTGCTGCCAAGGCAGCAGCTACTCTTCCTGGGGTCCAGCAAAATTAAGGCAGTTATACATTTAAAAAAACATTACAATACATTCATAACAGATTTCACAGAACACTAAGTGTGTGCCCTCAGGCCCCTACTCCACTACCACATATCTACGTGTGTGAATAGAGCGTATGTTATCGTGTGTGTATGCATGTGTCTGTGCCTATGTTTGTGTTGCTTCACAGTCCCTGCTGTTCCATAAGGTGTATTTTTATCTGTTTTTTAAAATCTGACTCTACTGCTTGCATCAGTTACCTGATGTGGAATAGAGTTCCATGTAGTCATGGCTCTATGTAGAGCTGTGCGCCTCCCATAGTCTGTTCTGGACTTGGGGAATCTGAAGAGACCTCTGGTGGCATGTCTTGTGGGGTATGCATGGGTGTCTGAGCTGTGTGCCAGTCGTTCAAACAGACAGCTCGGTGCTTTCAACATGTCAACACCTCTCACAAACACAAGAGGTGATGAAGTCAATCTCTCCTCCACTTTGAGCCAGCAGAGATTGACATGCTATATTATTAATGTTTGCTCTCTGTGTACATCCAAGGGCCAGCCGTGCTGCCCTGTTTTGAGCCAAAGTCCTTCTTTGTGACACCTGACCACACGACTGAACAGTAGTCCAGGTGCGATAAAACTAGAGCCTGTAGGACCTGCCTTGTTGATTGTGCTGTTAATAAGGTAGAGCAGCGCTTTATTATGGACAGACTTCTCCCCATCTTAGCTACTGTTGTATCAATATGTTTTGACCATGACAGTTTACAATCCAGGGTTACTCCAAGCAGTTTGAGCAAGTTAAGGTGACTAATCTCCACATTATTTATTACAAGATTTAATTGAGGTTTGGCGTTTAGTGAATGATTTGTTCCAAATTCAATGCTTTTAGTTTTAAAAATATTTAGGACTAACACTTATTCCTTGCCACCCACTCTGAAACTACCTGCAACTCTTTGTTAAGTGTTGCAGTCATTTCAGTCGCTGTAGTAGCTGACATGTATGGTGTTGAGTCATCCGCACACATAGACACTCTAGCATTACTCAAAGCCAGTGGCATGTCATTAGTAAAGATTGAAAAAAGTAATGGGCCTAGACAGCGGCCCTGGGAAATTCCTGATTCTATCTGGATTATGTTGGAGAGGCTTCCATTAAAGAACACCCTCTGTGTTCTGTTAGACAGGTAACTCTGTATCCACGATATAGCAGGTGGAGTAAAGCCATAACACATGTTTTTCCAGCAGCAGACTATGATCGATAATGTCAAAAGCTGCACTGAAGTCTAACAAAACAGCCCCCACAATCTTTTTTTCATCAATTTCTCTCAGCCAATCATCAGTCATTTGTGTAATTGTTGTGCTTGTTGAATGTCCTTCTCTATAAGCATGCTGAAAGTTTGTTGTCAATTTGTTTACTGTAAAATAGCATTGTATCTGGTAAAACACCATTTTCCCCAATAGTTTACTAAGGGTTGGTAACAGGCTGATTGGTCGGCTATTTGTGCCAGTAAAGGGGGCTTTACTATTCTTATGTATTGGAATGAGTTTTGCTTCCCTCCAAGCCTGGAGGCACACATTCTAGTAGGCTTAAATTAAAAATATGGCAAATAGGAGTGGCAATATCGTCCGCTATTATCCTCAGTAATTTTCCATCCAAGTTGTGCGGTGTTGCGGTAGTTCAGTGTGCGTCACTGCGTGGATGGAAACAGACATGACAGAGAGAGCTGTTCTTTAATACCGTCCTAAACAAAAATGTATATTGGACTATTAACTAATAGGCCTATGTTTAATTCATCAGTTCTTTATCTGTCCTCTTGATATCGGCATATGTCAACAGTAGGCTGCTAATGATGCGATAATAGCCTAGTCAGTTCACCAATGACAAGGCATATTGAATGAATGGTAGCCTAGTAATCAGACCTAACTTGATGGATGAGGTCAGAGATGGAGATCTGAAACAAGCTCATATAGGCCTAGTTCAGTTGTTTCATATTCCAAATACAGTAGGCTAAACTACTACATTGCAACTAGTAAATTAGTTATTAACAAGCAGCTAGTTGACATTTTCACTAGACTATCCACATAGACTCCAATTCATTAGAATAATCATTACATTTCAAATGTAACCTAGAAAAATGTGAAAGTGTAATTTAGACCACCTCAATTTCATTAAGGATCAAACACTTGACCACTGTGTTGGCTAACATTGTTTAATATAATTTAAGAACTCTAGGTTTCAGGAAATGGCAGATACAGGTAAAACAAAAAAAGAATAGCAGTCCGGGGCCATGGGATGACGCCACCGCGATGATGTGGTACTCATAAAAATTATTCAAAGTTGGCAGATCTGGGCTTAGAGAGAAATTGCAGTTTTAATATTAATTTCCTGTAATTCTACACATTTTGCCATGGGGCTTAGAGAAATTGCAGTTTCAAAGCTATACTGAACCAAAATATAAACACAACAATTTCTAAGATTTTACTGAGTTACGTAGTGTATGTTCGGGAATATCAATAGTAACATGTTTTTGCAACGAAACATATTTCACTAAACTGTTGACAGCCCGTCGGTGTGCTTAAGAAAGGAATAAAGGAGAGAGAGGAGGAGATGGGAATGCATGATGGTGAGATATTCTGTATAGCTGAAGGTAGTGTCACTCAATTAATTATGAAAACAAACAAGTCCTTATTACTAGGCTATTCCAAAATCAAATACAGATTCACTAATTGTAGGCTAACTGTTAGCCACCCTGCATAATCAATGAACCAACAGCATTGCCTAGGGCTATACGTTCTCTCCCAGACTCATGGCTATACATTTTGGAGCCTAACATAAGGTAACCAGTCCATCCAGTATGCATAATAATACAGTCCACACTCAAAAGGCAATCACTCGAATTTGTTTAATTTTGGAGTGTAGGCTAGCCCAATTATGGACCAAATCAGTTTAGTTTGATGTTTTTCTGCCATGCATAATATGCGGTAGGCTATGTGTTGTATAACGGCACAATATATATATTTTTCGGGATTGGGCTCATAAGCATACGCTCTAATATAAATCTAGGTGTTCTACATGTAATGTCTTAAATGCTTTGAATTAATCATCACCTTAGAAAACGCTGTCCATTTTGTTGTGTTAGGTTTTGAAACAACATCAACAACCATGTTTTACATAGTTTCAACCTGCTGTTGAACTTTCTTCAAATTGATCATCACAGTGAGGTGAGTTTTAAAAGTATGATAGACCTACTGGATTTTCGGTTGCATTTGCATCGATGTCAGTGGTTAGCGGGACAATAGAGCCCTGAGTACCAGGCCATTAGAACCTGATGGTATTTAGCAAGTTGGGTACTACCAAAGCATGTCCAGAGTGCATAAAAGGAGATTACCGTGACCGTGGAATTTTACTGATGTCATGACTGCGGTGTGGCGGTAATAAGGTCACCACAACAGCCCTACTGGGGATAGATACAGGGCATTCGGAAAGTATTCAGACCCCTTTACTTTTTCCACATTTTTTTACGTAACAGCCTTATTCTATAATGGATTCAGTTGTTTTCCCCCCCGCATCAATCTACACACAGTACCCCATAATGACAAAGCAAAAACAGGTTTTAGACATTTTTACAAATGTATATAAAAAAGTAATGAAGGAAATATCACATTTACATAAGTATTCAGACCCTGTACTCAGTACTTTGTTGAAGCACCTTTGGCAGCAATTACAGCCTCGCGTCTTCTTGGGTATGACGCTACAAGCTTGGCACACCTGTATTTGGGGATTTTCTCCCATTCTTCTCTGCAGATCCTCTCAAGCTCTGTCAGGTTGGATGGGGTGCGTCGCTGCACAGATATTTTCTGGTTTCTCCAGATATGTTCGATCAGGTTAAAGTCTGGGCTCTGGCTGGGCCACTCAAGGACATTCAGAGACTTGTCCCGAAGCCACTCCTGCGTTGTCTTGGCTGTGTGCTTAAGGTAGTTGTCCTATTGGAAGGTGAACCTTCACCCCAGTCTGAGGTCCTGAGCTCTCTGGAGCAGGTTTTCATCAAGGATCTTTGTGTACTTTGCTCCACAGCTCCTTCTCAATCAGGCTGTTGATTGTGGCCTGTGGAATGTTGTCCCACTCCTCTTCAATGGCTGTGCGAAGTTGCTGGATATTGGCGGGAACTGGAACACGCGGTCGTACACGTTGATCCAGAAAATCCCAAACATGCTCAATGGGTGACATGTCTGGTGTGTATGCAGGCCATGGAAGAATTAGAGACATTTTCACCTTCTAGGAATTGTGTACAGATCCTTGCGATATGGGGCAGTGCATTATCATGCTGAAACATGAGGTGATGGCGGCGGATGAATGGCACGACAATGGGCCTCAGGATCTCGTCACGGTGTCTCTGTGCATTGAAATTTCTATCGATAAAATGCAATTGTGTTCGTTGTCCGTAGCTTATGCCTGCCCATACCATAACCCCACCGCCATCATGGGACACTCTGTTCACAACGTTGACATCAGCAAACCGCTCGCCCACACAACGCCATTTTCAGCAGCAGTGGGAAAGTTAGGGGGGTGCAGAGATCTTTTGTTGTAGTTTTAAAGCTAATTTCCTGCAATTATACACATTTTGCCAATGCTTATGCCTTGTTCTTACGCTATCTGAGTGACTCAAATATTATAACAATATCAATCGGGGCCCCATGCCAGGGTTTCCGTTAGGAAAGTGTGGAGCCGGACATTTGACCAGCAGCATTTTAATTTACTGAACATTTGAGAAATGTACCGGACCCATATGCATTGGGTGCATAACCTGATTAGGGTGTCCACCCACGGTGGTCAGAATGACAGAAATCACATTTAGATTATGGTAATTAATCTTAACAGAACATGCAAGTCGAGGATGCAGTGACCTGGATCCTTACCGCACACTTTGAAGATGTTAGGATAACTGTCCACATTTACTTTTCCTCAGCCAACAAGATGAGTAACGAACAGCATAATCACTAGCCTAGCATAGGCGGAGCGTGAGTTTCACGTTTGGGGAAGCAAATACAAATGCACCGTTTATAATAAAGCATTCCATGCATCATCGCATTTGCAGACTTATGTAAGAGCCTACTATTCGTAATATGATGAGTAGATTGGATAGTTATAATTTAGGTTAATAATATAACTCAATCACTGTAAGCAAAAAAAGACAGTTCAATGCATGGCTGAGTGCATATAGTGTAGGGGGCTATAGGCTATATCAGATACCTTCTTTCTTTGCATGGTAAAAACACATTTCATACAATTCTACTACACTTTATATGACTGGAGACATTAGCAGTATTTTTTTTAATACGGCAAATTACAGGGTAGCCTACTCTGCTGACACTGACAATCAATAAAAACGACGTTGTCCATTTTTAATAAGCATACGAGAAGGGGAGACAAATAGAATATGATGTCCATCTAATCTGGAGGAGGAAATTATTGTCCAAAATCAAACTTTTAAGTGGCACTAACCCAACAATGATAAAGGGTGAATATGCGCAGTGTGCACTCACCGGGTATATGGTCGATGCTCTCCACTGGTGCCAATAAGATAGGCTATAGGCCTACTGTTGTTCGCTCAATGAAGTTGAGAATTTTGATACCTAAAAGACCGATTTAGTCTTTTCTTTTGTCTTCTCTTTACAGCAATAGCCATCTGCTTTCCAAACTGTTTTCCCGTGGTTGAATTTGGAAATATTGCGATATGCCTGGCTGAGCTTCTCTACTTTTGACTGACAGTCGCAACTCAGCAATCATCTATTTGGTATTTCCAGCATGCACTGACCAAATTGCGCACGTTACCATACCTTCCAACTGTAGGCAATATGATTCAAACAATCCAGAACAAATTGTTTTTAAGGCTAGGGGAAGCTAATGATCCTCTGTGGCCAAATCATGCTTTAGCAGCCTATTTTGAATTATTTTATTTATTTCTGTATAGACAGGAGTTGGATAATTGGGCTATATCATTTTGGCAATTTTAATTCAATTTACTTTGGGAAAGCTCCCCCCCCGAGCCTTATAGACTCGCCACCTATGTCGATCTACTATCCCCCATAGTAGAAAAGTGTATCTATTCTATTGGTCAGCTTGTCGAGAAAGAAATAGCCTATTCCAAACTGACTCTGGGACAGTTATGGGACGTTAGATCCCAAATTCCTACAACCAATAGGCCTAGGCGAAATAAAAAAGAACGTTAAAAAGCAATGAGTCTGATACAACAGATCAGAATGTTTATCTTAAAATGTTGATAAACTATTTCTTAACATTATTAGCACAGCAATGCGCACAAGGCAGTAGGCTATGCGTGAATGTTCATTTGGCTACCGGACAATGAAAGAAAGTTGAAAACCAATAGAACATGAGAGAAATAGGCTACTGGTTTCAATGGCATATAGAAGTCTGTATAAAATAATTGCCTTCACGGATATGGTAGGATTTTGCTTAGTTTTCTTTGAAGCAAGGTAAAACATGCCTCATAATATGTAGTAAAACATTCAGGTTTTAAACAATGAAGTAGTTTTCAAAATGCATATCGCCTCAAGCTCATTGCAAAGGGGTGTGACACGCTGATGAAGCCTGCCTTCCGTTACCTATGCATTTGAATGGTGAATGGGTAGCGTGCTTCAGTTACCAGTTGAGAATTAAAAATATTAGCTATTTTTAATGGTGGGCCCAAAAAATAATTTAACACACGATTGCATTTAGAATTGTTGCGCAATGATTGGGCTTATAAAACTGCTGTCTGACAGATTTTCCGCTAAAAGGCTCTGTATCTGTGTGTGTGTGTGTGTGTGTGTGTGTGTGTGTGTGTGTGTGTGTGTGTGTGTGTGTGTGTGTGTGAGAGATAAATAAAGAATATACACACGAGACAATTTAATTCCATGAAATTACGCAAATTAACCCATTGACCGATAAGCATGATCAACTGGTATTTCCAATGAATAGGCTAAAAAGCATTATTTCGCAATGTGATTTTTTTTCTTCTTCTCTCAGACAATTCTATTTATCGGGTTTTCAAAAAATGTTTACAGACAAAAGCCGGCAATTACCGGCTAACGAAACCCTGGCCCATGCATGACATTTTGGGAATGTTTGATTCTCCCTGACTGTTTAGTTTTTATTTTGGTGATTTGTTAGTTCTCAAAGAAAATATATTGCTTCATTATATTTTCTACCTACTTTATATTTGGTTTTAGTCGTTTAAGTTTACACTGAAAACGTTTTACCCAACCGAAAAGTATTTTAAAATGTTTTTTGTTGTTTTTTTCGGTGGCGGCCACTATTTCGCAGCGGCGGTGCACCACTTTTAAATGCATATAGGGGAAACACTGATATTTACAGTATCAATATGATAGAGGGCATACAGTTGAAGTCGGAAGTTTACATACACTTAGGTTGGAGTCATTAAAACTCGTTTTTCAACCACTCCACAAATGTCTTGTTAACAAACTATAGTTTTGAAAAGTCGGTTAGGACATCTACTTTGTGCATGACACAAGTACTTTTTCCAACAATTGTTTACAGACAGATTATTTCACTTCTAATTCACTGTATCACAATTCCAGTGGGTCAGAAGTTTACATACACTAAGTTGACTGTGCCTTTAAACAGCTTGGAAAATTCCAGAAAATGATGTCATGGCTTTAGAAGCTTCTGATCGGCTAATTGACATAATTTGAGTCAATTGGAGGTGTACCTGTGGATGTATTTCAAGGCCTACCTTCAAACTCAGTGCCTCTTTTCTTGACATCATGGGAAAATCAAAATAAATCAGCCAAGACCTCAGAATTTTTTTTGTAGACTTCCACAAATCTGGTTAATCTTGGGAGCAATTTCTAAACGCCTGAAGGTACCACGTTCATCTGTACAAACAATAGTACGCAAGTATAAACACCATGGGACCATGCAGTCGTCATACCGCTCAGGAAGGAGACGCATTCTGTCTCCTAGAGATGAACTTACTTTGGTGCGAAAAGTGCAAATCAATCCCAGAACAACAGCAAAGGACCTTGTGAAGATGCTGGAGGAAACCGGTACAAAATAATCTATATCCTCAGTAAAACGAGTCCTATATCGACATAACCTGAAAGGCCGCTCAGCAAGGAAGAAGCCACTACTCGAAAACCGCCATAAAAAAAGCCAGACTGCGGTTTGCAACTGCACATTGGGACAAAGATCGTACTTTTTGGAGAAATGGCCTCTGTTCTGATAAAACAAAAATAGAACCGTTTGCCCATAATGACCATCGTTATGTTTGGAGGAAAAAGGGGGATGCTTGCAAGCCGATGAACACCATCCCAACCGTGAAGCACAGGGGTGGCAGCATCATGCTGTGTGGGTGCTTTGCTGCAGGAGGGACTGGTGCACTTCACAAAATAGATGGCATCATGAGGAAGGAAAATTATGTGGATATATTGAAGCAACATCTCAAGACATCAGTCAGGATGATAAAGCTTGGTCGCAAATGGGTCTTCCAAATGGACAATGACCCCAAGCATACTTCCAAAGTTGTGGCAAAATGGCTTAAGGACAACAAAGTCAAGGTATTGGAGTGGCCATCACAAAGCCCTGACCTCAATCCTATAGAACATTTGTGGGCAGAACTGAAAAAGCATGTGCAAGCAAGGAGGCCTACAAACCTGACTCAGTTACACCAGCTCTGTCAGGAGGAATTGGCCAAAATTCACCCAACTTATTGTTGGAAGCTTGTGGAAGGCTACCCGAAACGTTTGACCCAAGTTAAACAATTTAAGGCAATGCTACCAAATACTAATTGAGTGTATGTAAACTTCTGACCAACTGGGAATGTGATGAAAGAAATAAAAACTGAAATAAATCATTCTCTCTACTATTATTCTGACATTTCACATTCTCAAAATAAAGTGGTGATCCTAACTGACCTAAGACAGGGCATCTTTACTAGGATTAAATGTCAGGAATTGTGAAAAACTGAGTTTAAATGTAGTACAGTATCAATATGATAGAGGACATAGTACAGTATCAATATGATAGAGGACATAGTGGTGTGCATGCACCACACACTGACAGCAGCAGGTTGCAAAAAATACATTTAGCCTAATTAAGATTTTAGTTGAGAAAAGTGGTATGCCTAATAGTCATCTCTAATGATATTTTCCTCTCTGCTTTCTTTTATCATCTTATCTCTTCCTTCATCATCTCCCAAATGACTTTTGCTCTCTAGTTCTTTGGTAAAGTGCGTGTGTGCCACACATGGTTAGTTAGGTTATGTTCTATAGTCAGATTTTTGCTAATCTAATTTCGAAAGGCTAGATGCATTCTTAAAGCCTGCAGGATTGCTCTAATCTATGGACCGGCATCATTGCCTTCTAGGCCTTATCTCAACCTTAGCTCTGCAGGTGTACTGTACTCTACTTGAAGACAGATTCTCAGTCAGAGCGCACAGAAGCTATGGTTCACTGTCATTCTAAATTATAGGTCAAACGCTTATCTACTGTATTCTCTTCCCCAGTTATGATTAGCTTATTTTGAATCAATGTCTCATAGCAGAGCTCATTCAGCTTTTTTTTCCTAATTTGTCTCTAGCTGAAAGTTAGTCCCTACTCAATTTAATTGAGAATTAGAATTTGTTGTTTGTACTTTAAAAAGCAAATGAGTTGTTTGCAAGGGCAATGGCGGTTGTGCAATGCAATTCTTACAGCCAGTGGTTTCTGCTCCAGTCCCTGATGTTGCTGGACCCTCCATATACAGTGCATGTTTAGCATTACAGCTTTGCAAAGCTGTTTCCTGTCAACAACCACTGCCTCAATTTATCAGACCCCTGCTAGCAGTAGAACACTCTTTCCCTTAACTCTTATTCCTTCTCTTTTCTTCTCCATGTTCTATCTATTATGCAAGTTGTTAAATCTACTATTTTTGTGTTAGTCTGTTTTTCGTCCTTTAAAATGTATGTTATGGTGTTTCTCTTTGTCTAATTCTGTGTGTTTGCATTAATGTAAACATGCTAAATGGTTTTCCGGTGGGAGGTATGAGAGTGTAGAGGTCTATGCTATACTTTGATGTATGCAGCCTCAGGGTCTACAGGAAACAGTTCCTTCCTTCGAAATTACACCAAATTGTGCTCTCTTCTCAGGCTCTTCCTACTCCTTAATCATGTGATATGACATCACTGCATGGTTACCACAGAAACCAGGGCTCACTGCAGATGGTTGACAGCCAGTCAGGTGAGTGAGGATGGGATTGCCCATAACAACTACTAGGAGGAAACTGTTGCCAAAGCATAATTAGATAATTGCGGGTGGGTGGTGGGTGGGTTGAATAAAGTTCTGGTGTTAGTGCGTAATCCTAAACGTTAGGGCCTAACTGTACGCACGCCAAATTGCCTACACAGCAATCGCCAAATGCTTTTGGGAACTGGCAGAAAAAGTTAACATCAATCCACAGAGGCAAAAAGGACAATGTCGGAGTTTAATTCAATAAGAGAAAAGCTGCAAAATGGAGAGTTGAAAATAAAGAGAAGGGAGGGCCATAAAAGTAATGTTTGGGAAAGATTTGGTGAAGTGGTAAAAGAGCATGATAGCAGTGCCGGCTGCTATCATCCTATGTTATGTGTGATGATTGTGAGATGCTATACAAATTCGACAGTCACAAGACGGGGACTTCAAATAGGCCTATGGAACGTCAAGGGAACTGTAGGCTACTGTTCAGATGGGTTAAATGGAAACTGAAGTCAGAACACTGAATGTAGGTCTATAACCTCTCACTTAGCCTTAATATGAACTCCTGCAGAATTAAGCATTTCTTGCAGTAAAATGATACACCAAATGTAGGCAACATTTTGACTCTGGAACAGGAGTGGATAATTATTATTCCTTTCTTTCAGCGTCTTGAGAGAAGGCGAATCCGCAGTTAGATACCTGCTTTAGAGGTACTATCTTTATTATCATCATAAAAGCTGATAGTATTTCAACCACACAAATGATTTCAAGCCAAACTGAAATCTTATCAGAAACATGTTACCCAAGAAAGCAAAGGTAACTGAACTAAATGACTATCGCCCCGTAGCACTCACTTCTGTCATCATGAAGTGCTTTGAGAGACTAGTCAAGGATCATATCGGTATTTGCTTACCGCCCCAATAGATCCACAGACGATGTAATCGCCATCACACTGCACACTACCCTATCCCATCTGGACAAGAGGAATACCTATGTAAGAATGCTGTTCATTGACTATAGCTCAGCATTCAACACCATAGTACCCTCCAAGCTCATCATTAAGCTCGAGGCCCTGGGTCTGAACCCCGCCCTGTGCAACTGGGTCCTGGACTTCCTGACGGGCCGCCCCCAGGTGGTGAAGGTAGGAAACAACACCTCCACTTAGCTGATCCTCAACACAGGGGCCCCACAAGAGTGCGTGCTCAGCCCCCTCCTGTACTCCCGGTTCACCCATGACTGCGTGGCCAAGCACGCCACCAACTCAATCATCAAGTTTGCAGACGACACAACAGTAGTAGCTTGATTACCAACAATGACGAGACAGCCTACAGGGAGGTGGTGAGGGCTCTGGGAGTGTGGTGCCAGGAAAATAACCTCTCACTCAACATCAACAAAACAAAGGAGATGATCGTGGACAGCAGAGGGAACACCCCCCTATCCACATTGACGGGACCACCGTGGAGAAGGTTCAAGTTCCTCGGCGTACACATCACTGACAAACTGAAATGGTCCACCCACACAGACAGTGTGGTGAAGAAGGCACAACAGTGCCTCTTCAGCCTCAGGAGGCTGAATAAATTTGGCTTGGCACCTAAAACCCTCAAACTTTTACAGATAACTGCACCGCCCGCAACCGCAGGGCTCTCCAGAGGGTGGTGCGGTCTACCCAACGCATCACCGGGGGCAAACTACCAGCCCTCCAGGACACCTACAGCACCCGATGTCACAGGAAGGCCAAAAAGATCATAAAGGACAACAACCACCCGAGCCACTGCCTGTTCACCCCGCTATCATCCAGAAAGCGAGGTCAGTACAGGTGCATCAAAGCTGGGACATTGCTCGTCCATATATTTATTTATATATTCTTAATTCCATTGCTTTACTTAATTTTGTGTGTATTGGGTATATGTTGTGAAATTGTTAGATATTACTGCACTGTCGGAGCTAGAAACTCAAGCATTTTGCTACACCCGCAATAACATCTGCTAAACACGTATGTGACCAATAACATTTTATTTTATTTATGTCGTTTTCACAGCGTTTTATTTCCTTACAACCGGTCAAACTGATGTCATTTGGAAATATTGCACAGAAATTACTTTTTTTATTGCATTTTCTCCCTGGTCCCTAAACGTCTTTGCTCCACAAAAGAAGCAGAGATGACAGAACTTTACAGATGTCAACTAGCATTCATTCTATCGATTTATGATGTTATTCTGGTGAGCAAGAGTTTATTTAGCCTCCAGTATTTATGCTGCAGTAGTTTATGTGTCGGGGGGCTGGGGTTAGTTGGTTATACCTGGAGTACTTCTCCTGTCTTATCCAGTGTCCTGTGTGAATTTAAGTATGCTCTCTCTAATTCTCTCGTTCTCTCTTTCTCTCTGAGAACCTGAGCCCTAGGACCATACGTCAGGACTACCGGGCATGATGACACCTTGCTGTCCCCAGTCCGCCTGGCCTTGCTGCTATTCCAGTTTCAACTGTTCTGCCTGCGGCTACGAAACCCCTACCTGTCCCAGACCTGCTGTTTTCAACTCTTTAATGATCGGCTATGAAAAGCCAACTGAGAGACCTGAGCCCTAGGACCATACGTCGGGACTACCGGCCGTGGTGACTCCTTGCTGTCCCCAGTCCGCCTGGCCTTGCTGCTATTCCAGTTTCAACTGTTCTGCCTGCGGTTATGGAACCCCTACCTGTCCCAGACCTGCTGTTTTCAACTCTTAATGATCGGCTATGAAAAGCCAACTGAGATTTATTCCTGATTATTATTTGACCATGCTTGTCACTTATGAACATTTTTGAACATCTTGGCATGGTTCTGTTATAATCTCCACCCGGCACAGCCAGAAGAGGACTGGCCACCCCTCATAGCCTGGTTCCTCTCTAGGTTTCTTCCTAGGCTTTCGCCTTTCTAGGGAGTTTTTCCTAGCCACCGTGCTTCTACACCTGCATTACTAGCTGTTTGGGGTTTTAGGCTGGGTTTCTGTACAGCACTTCGAGATATTAGCTGATGTAAGAAGGGCTATATAAAATAAAATTGATTGATTGATTGATTTAGTATTCTAGGGCAACATATCATTTTTTAAAATGTAACCTTTATTTAAACAGTCACATTGAGATTAAAAATCTATTTTTCAAGAGAGCCCTGTATACGTATTGCGGAATGGTAGACTGTGTCCAAGGGTTTCAAAACAGAGGTTGCTGCATGCATGTAAACAATATCACCAAAATCCAATACAGGGAGAAGCATTGTTTGAACAATCTTTCTCCTATTTTCAATACTGAGGCATGATTTATTTAGATATAAAAAAAACTATCTTGGATCTTAGCTTCTTAGTTAGATTTTCTATATGCGTTTACGAACTTACAACTTGTCATCAATCCAGACACCCAGGTACTTGTATTGAGAAACAAGTTCAATTTGGGCTCCATTTGTAGCGCAAATATGTAGGTCCTCAGGGTCAAGATTTTGTGACCTAGAGAACAGCATGAGCTTGGTTATACTAATCAAAGTCATGCTGAAGTTCACGAATGGCCTGCTGCACTGAGTTGGCACAGGAATACAAAACTGTGTCATCTGCATAGAGATGAATGTTACAAGTATTAACAATGTTTCTTATGTCATTAATATACAAGGTGAACAATAATGGACCCAAAATCGAACCCTGAGGAACACCTTTTTGAGTCTCAAGAAATTCAGAGTTCTGTTGCTAAGATCATTCTAAAACCATAAACAGGCTGTATATTCCAGGCCTGTTCTTGATAACTTCTTCCAGTAAAACAGAATGATCAGCAGTGTCGAATGCCTTTGACAGGTCAATAAACAAGGCAGCACAGCTCTTTTTAGCATCCAAGGCATTGACAAGATCATTAACAACTAGCGTGGTTGCTGTGGTAGTACTATGCCCAGGCTTAAACCCTGATTGGTTTATATTAAAAATACAATTAACCAAGTTGTACATTAACCAAGGATTCAAGAATCTTAGCTAAACAAGGTGGTCTTGAAATGGGGCGATAGTTGTCAAGATCATTTGTATCCCCACCCTTATGGAGTGGCAGCACATATGCAGATTTCCATGCTTTTGGAATACTTCCTGATAACAATGTTAAATTAAAGATGTGGGCTACCGAGCCAGCAATAAAGGGAGCTGCACACTTAAGCAGACCAGGCTCCAAATGATCAGCCCCTGTGGATTTGTTTTTGGTCTAATGTTAGCAAAGCATCCAGGACTTCTTTATTAGTGAATTTCTGAAAATAAAACTCCTGACCAGCATTTTCAGTATCATTCAATAGATTTTCACCATCAACATCCAAACTACTATTTTCAAGAGCTGGCTTTGAAATACATTCAAATATACAGTGGGGAAAAAAAGTATTTAGTCAGCCACCAATTGTGCAAGTTCTCCCACTTAAAAAGATGAGAGGCCTGTAATTTTCATCATAGGTACACGTCAACTATGACAGACAAAATGAGATTTTTTTTCCCAGAAAATCACATTGTAGGATTTTTTATGAATTTATTTGCAAATTATGGTGGAAAATAAGTATTTGGTCAATAACAAAAGTTTCTCAATACTTTGTTATATACCCTTTGTTGGCAATGACACAGGTCAAACGTTTTCTGTAAGTCTTCACAAGGTTTTCACACACTGTTGCTGGTATTTTGGCCCATTCCTCCATGCAGATCTCCTCTAGAGCAGTGATGTTTTGGGGCTGTCGCTGGGCAACACGGACTTTCAACTCCCTCCAAAGATTTTCTATGGGGTTGAGATCTGGAGACTGGCTAGGCCACTCCAGGACCTTAATGCTTCTTACGAAGCCACTCCTTCGTTGCCAGGGCGGTGTGTTTGGGATCATTGTCATGCTGAAAGACCCAGCCACGTTTCATCTTCAATGCCCTTGCTGATGGAAGGAGGTTTTCACTCAAAATCTCACGATACATGGCCCCATTCATTCTTTCCTTTACACGGATCAGTCGTCCTGGTCCCTTTGCAGAAAAACAGCCCCAAAGCATGATGTTTCCACCCCCATGCTTCACAGTAGGTATGGTGTTCTTTGGATGCAACTCAGCATTCTTTGTCCTCCAAACACGACGAGTTGAGTTTTTACCAAAAAGTTATATTTTGGTTTCATCTGACCATATGACATTCTCCCAATCCTCTTCTGGATCATCCAAATGCACTCTAGCAAACTTCAGACGGGCCTGGACATGTACTGGCTTAAGCAGGGGGACACGTCTGGCACTGCAGGATTTGAGTCCCTGGCGGCGTAGTGTGTTACTGATGGTAGGCTTTGTTACTTTGGTCCCAGCTCTCTGCAGGTCATTCACTAGGTCCCCCCGTGTGGTTCTGGGATTTTTGCTCACTGTTCTTGTGATCATTTTGACCCCACGGGGTGAGATCTTGCGTGGAGCCCCAGATCGAGGGAGATTATCAGTGGTCTTGTATGTCTTCCATTTCCTAATAATTGCTCCCACAGTTGATTTCTTCAAACCAAGCTGCTTACCTATTGCAGATTCAGTCTTCCCAGCCTGGTGCAGGTCTACCATTTTGTTTCTGGTGTCCTTTGACAGCTCTTTGGTCTTGGCCATAGTGGAGTTTGGAGTGTGACTGTTTGAGGTTGTGGACAGGTGTCTTTTATACTGTTAACAAGTTCAAACAGGTGCCATTAATACAGGTAACGAGTGGAGGACAGAGGAGCCTCTTAAAGAAGAAGTTACAGGTCTGTGAGAGCCAGAAATCTTGCTTGTTTGTAGGTGACCAAATACTTATTTTCCACCATAATTTGCAAATAAATTCATTAAAAATCCTACAATGTGATTTTCTGGATTTTTTTTCTCAATTTGTCTGTCATAGTTGACGTGTACCTATGATGAAAATTACAGGCCTCTCTCATCTTTTTAAGTGGGAGAACTTGCACAATTGGTGGCTGACTAAATACTTTTTTTCCCCACTGTATAGCCCGCAGAGATAAAGTAGTGATTAAATGCATTAATGATATACATTTTGTCAGTAATAGTGCCAGAATCGAAATTAATTTATTGGGTGAGAGAAGAGGAGACACAACCCTTCAGTGACGTAACAGCTTTCCAAAATGTAGCTGTGTTCCCTGTACATTCAAATAGTGTATTAACATAATAATCTGATTTTGCTTTTTAAACTAGTTTTACACACAGATTTCTCAATCGCCTGAAAGACTGCCAGTCTGGGCCCGAGTCTGTGAATCTAGCTTTGGCCCAGGCAGCATCTCTGTTGTGTATGACTTCAGATAGCTCTGGACTGAACCAAGGGCAAGACCTATTTTTAATTCTCAGTTTAAAGGGAGCATGTTTATCTACAATACAATTGAAAACATTTGAGAAGTGGTTCAGAGCCAACTCTGGGTCAGGTATAGATGTAATACAATCAAAGTCACCAAAATAAAGCTCACAAAAAAAGGCCTGTTCATTCAAATTCCCCTCGTTGAGAAAACAAGGTTTGGATCTAGGCATCCATATATCCCTTACACATACAATGGGACAGTGGTCACTAATATCCTCAGCAAATATCCCACTCCCAGCATAGTTCTCTGGAGTATTTGTAAATATGAGGTCAATCAACGTCGATTTCGTAGGGTCCTTTAAGTTTGGACGAGAAGGCTTTGTAATCAACTGGGTCAAATTTAGATTGGTACAAAAATCCTTCAACCTCTATGGGATCGGTGTCCCGTATACGGGACGGTTGAGCTAACGTGCGCTAATGTGATTAGTATGACTGTTGTAAGTAACAGCAAACTTTCCAGGACAAAGACATGTCTTATACAGTGGCTTGCGAAAGTATTCACTCCCCTTGGCATTTTTCCTATTTTGTTGCCTTACAACCTGGAATTAAAATGGATTTTGGGGGGTTTGTATCATTTGATTTACACAACATGCATACCACTTTAAAGATGCAAAATATTTTTTGTTGTGAAACAAACAAGAAATAAGACAAAACAGAACTTGAGCGTACATAACTATTCACCCCCCAAAGTCAATACTTTGTAGAGCCACCTTTTGCAGCAATTACAGCTGCAAGTCTCTTGGGGTATGTCTCTATAAGCTTGGCACATCTAGCCACTGGGATTTTTGCCCATTCTTCAAGGCAAAACTGCTCCAGCTCCTTCAAGTTGGATTGGTTCCGCTGTTGTACAGCAATCTTTGTCATACCACATATTCCCAATTGGATTGAGGTCTGGGCTTTGACTAGGCCGTTCCAAGACATTTAAATGTTTCCCCTTAAACCACTCAAGTGTTGCTTTAGCAGTATGCTTAGGGTCATTGTCCTGCTGGAAGGTGAACCTCCGTCCCAGTCTCAAATCTCTGGAAGACTGAAACAGGTTTCCCTCAAGAATTTCCCTGTATTTAGCGCCATCCATGACCAGTTTCCCAGTCCCTGCCGATGAAAAACATGGTGTTCTCGGGGTGATGAGAGGTGTTGGGTTTGCGCCAGACATAGCGTTTTCCTTGATGGCCAAAAAGCTCAATTTTAGTCTCATCTGACCAGAGTACCTTCTTCCATATGTTTGGGGAGTCTCCCACATGCCTTTTGGCGAACACCAAACGTGTTTGCTTATTTCTTTCTTTAAGCAACTTTTTCTGGCCACTCTTCCTTAAAGCCCAGGTCTGTGGAGTGTACGGCTTAAAGTGATCCTATGGACAGATACTCCAATCTCCGCTGTGGCGCTTTGCAGCTCCTTCAGGGTTATCTTTGGTCTCTTTGTTGCCTCTCTGATTAATGCCTTCCTTGCCTGGTCCAATATAGCTTTTTGGTCTAAACTCCACTCGCCGTGTTTGGAGGAAGAAGAAGGATGAGTACAACCCCAAGAACACCATCCCAACCGTGAAGCATGGAGGTGGAAACATCATTCTTTGGGGATGCTTTTCTGCAAAGGGGACAGGACGACTGCACCGTATTGAGGGGAGGATGGATGGGGCCATGTATCGCGAGATCTTGGCCAACAACCTCCTTCCCTCAGTAAGAGCATTGAAGATGGGTCGTGGCTGGGTCTTCCAGCATGACAACGACCCGAAACACACAGCCAGGGCAACTAAGGAGTGGCTCCGTGAAGAAGCATCTCAAGGTCCTGGAGTGGCCTAGCCAGTCTCCAGACCTGAACCCAATAGAAAATCTTTGGAGGGAGCTGAAAGTCCGTATTGCCCAGCGACAGCCCCGAAACCTGAAGGATCTGGAGAAGGTCTGTATGGAGGAGTGGGCCAAAATCCCTGCTGCAGTGTGCGCAAACCTGGTCAAGACCTACAGGAAACATATGATCTCTGTAATTGCAAACAAAGGTTTCTGTACCAAATATTAAGTTCTGCTTTTCTGATGTATCAAATACTTATGTCATGCAATAAAATGCAAATTAATTACTTAAAAATCATACAATGTAATTTTCTGGATTTTTGTTTTAGATTCCGTCTCTCACAGTTGAAGTGTACCTATGATAAAAATTACAGACCTCTACATGCTTTGTAAGTAGGAAAACCTGCAAAATCGGCAGTGTATCAAATACTTGTTCTCCCCACTGTGTGTGTGTGTGTGTGTGTGTGTGTGTGTATATTTATTTATTTATTTGCGGGGGAAAACATATTGGGGATTGGAAGTGATGCAGACAATTACATTGATGGAAGTTACAATCTATCTGCAATATTAAAGCTGATCTACCCACTAAATTAAAACAAAATACAAAATTTCCCCAAAACATGCGGGCGGGTGTGGGTGAACAAAAAGCTGACCCGCGCACTACTACTGTGCGTTCCCCTCTCACCCTAGGCGAGCAGTCAATATGTTATAGAGTAGCCTAACTCAAGAGAAGAACATGTGGAATACATTATCAGATCTGCAGGAGCCCACCAAAGATATCTGCTTGTTGAAGTTGTTGCTCTCCCTCTTCATGAGGGAACATCTGATTTGACTGTGTTTATAGTTATTACATACTTATCCCTTATGTACAACCACAAGACATCTCTCAAGTGATCACAATTCTCTGATAACCATTCACAATAGGAGTCTATCAAGTTTAGAGATACTTTTAGTGGGGGAGGAGCAGAATATCTAATTACTCATTGTTTTTCAATGGAATTCTCCTTTTACTGCCATAGGCCAGACCTGTCCTGCATTACAACACTGACTCAATGGACAAGACAACAATGCGACTCCTAGGAGAGTGAGCCTTCCTGCCTCTGCCTCTCTGTTACTGCTGTCTGATGCAGCTCTGTAATCTTCAGATTACTGTTGATCCTCAAAACAACCACCAGACAGTCATTGAGTTGTCAGGATTTCTGCTGTCTCACCTGTAGAAGTAGTCAGAGGTTCGCTAGCTATGCTGCCAATGAACTGAACCCTCCAGAGGAGATGGATCTCTCTCTCTCCCCCTGGCTGAGGCCTGCCATACTGATGAATGGCCTCTGTTTTAACAGCACATCTGCTTCTAGAGCAGCCAGCCACATCTGTGTGCATGACGCCTCCCAAGGTAAAGTCCAGAGTAATGCCCAGATAGTGGAAGTAAAGTCTGCCTTGGTTCTCCCATGTTCCTGATTTTAAAGGCACCAGTCCTAGTACAGTCATTGCATTTCATCAGAGAGAGAAGTGGCAGTAGGACTCACTGAGTAGTATAGATTATTTATTGAACTTGGTTTATGGTTTTACTGCTAGAAGTACAGTTAATGGCCAAGGTTGCTGATAGATATTTGTACATTCCTCTTTAGGCGTTTATCACAAGGATGGCTGCACAAGTGGAGGTACAGACTGGGGAGGTGGGAAGGACGGGTGTAGGGGGGCGACTGCACCTCAGCCCTCTGGCTGACTCCAGCAACAAGAGCCTAACAGAGGGCCCCTCCAACACCCAGGGCTCCCTCATCATCACTCCAGAGCCCAGTAAGCCTGTCCCTGCACCCAAACCACGGCTCACTCCCAAACCTTTCGCTGTGGAGAAAACCCCCACCATCCGGCCCATACTTGCTCCTAAGCCTAATACCAAGCCCCGACCAGAGCCCACTCGCCTTACTTCTTACAAACCTGACCCTCCCAGTGGTCCAAAACCTCAGCAGCCGAATGTCACCAGCAAACACAGGCCAGTGTCGACCAACCACAGCCGTCCTGTTCCTACCTCCTACAAACCCTCTCCCAAGTTGAGCATGGGACAAACCACCAGGTCTGTAGCCCAGCCCTTCAAACCCACCCCTCTAACCCTTGGGGACCCCAGCAAACAAACTCCTTCCCAACCGGTGGGGCGTCAGAAGCCAGCTGCGGCAGGCTTGTCCCACTCACAAGGCCCTAAGAAACCCCCTTCAGCAGAATGGTCCGGATCCACCAAACAGGAGAAGGAATGTGGCAAAACAGCATCCAGTATCAGAGCTGGAGGAGCCTCTCTGACCAGAGCCAAGTCAATGGGCTTCCTCCGTCAGATAGGGCTAGAGGGGGAGGAGAGGAAGGGGGATGAAGGGCCAGAGGTCACAGTCCAACTCCGACCCCAGTCTACAGGCTCCAGACCCAGACCTGTGTCGGCCATCTTCCTGCCCTCTCCCACTCAGCTGGAGTCGTCCACCCCAGCTGATCGCTGGGTAGGGAGACGGCCCCTTTCAGCCGACCTCACCTCCAAGTTTGAGTCCATTGGCCTGTCGCTGCACCGCGGCCATCCTGCCAAGACCGGCAGCAAGGAAAACACTCCAGAGGAGGGGGCACTGCTACGGAGGAGGGAGAAGGAAGCAGAGGGGACCACTGTTACACCACCGGCCCCAGACAGTAAGCCTTCAGCCCTAGCACGAGGGAGCGAGAAGAAAAAAGAGGAAGTGAAGGATGAGGGAAAGGGTGGAGGAAGCATTAAGAGACGGATCAGTCTCTTGCTTGATTCCTCCTCTTCTTCCTCTCCTGTAGTTCCTCTCTGTGTTGCTGCTCAAGGACTGGAGCCTCACTCTCCAGTGCAGCCAGTCCCAGAGGTAGATGTACCACTGGGTGGTGTTAAACAGCGAATCAAGAAGCTAACAATAGATACTGTTACGCCACCTGCTCAGACCCCAGCTGTTAAACCACCGTTCAAGCCCCGCCCTCTGCCCCCTGACCTGACCAAAAGGTAGGAGCTCCTCACCACCTTCAGTCTGCCTGTTTTTGTCTCAGTCCTTTTATGACTCTCCCATTGTCATTACCGGTCTTGTGGGATATGTGTGTTTCTCTTCATCAGGTTTGGCTCTGAGAAGTCCACAGACCTCGGCAGTCCCTCCCCCAGTGAGGCGACAGACCGCCATGGGAGTGACACTGATCCTCAAAGGAGGGTAAGAGAGGTTGTGGAATTTGCTTAGATTAACATAGGTGATTTGGTGAAGGATTGCAGTGAGCCTTGTGAGAATTTCTCTAACTCCTGTGCCTACCAGGCAAACCCAGTGGAAACACTGCTGTCTTTAATAGGCAAACAATGAGGTTACAGTTAAATCCTTGGTCCTCAGTGAACAAAGTAATGTTGTCTATTTTGCTGTAGATATAGAATGAGAGCGATTCCAGACTTACTATTGCCTAATCCAAGTAGAGTTTACTGCCCTGAAAGCAAATGATCAGAGATGCGTTGATGTATAAATTGAATCAACCAACCAGTTAAATGATCTTGATTGAGTTAAGAAGTGAAGTGCCTCTGTAACACCACTGGGGGACTTGTGAGTGCTTGTACTGTATGTGCCCCATCTTACATTTACACTCTAGTCATTTAGCAGACGCTCTTATCCAGAGCCACTTACAGTTAGTGAGTGCATACATTTTGTCTTGTTTTACAGTCACTTTGTTTGATGAGCAACATTTAAAGATGGCATTAACTTAGTTAAGGCTTTTCGAATACAGTATATTTATTTATTTATTTTAATTGAAAAAGAACTAGTTTAGGTTTCTGACATTTAATGTAATTAATATATAGTAGTTTCTGTGTTTGCCCCTATAAGCCTAAAAGGCCTAAGCAAAATATCCATTATAAGGACTATATTCCTGGGAAAATTCTGATTTGCACAATATTTTTCTCTGAATCAGTCTTTGTCTTGGAGCATAGAAGTGAAGAGAACGTCAGTGCCACAAAGGTACAAAGAGCTTTGAAATCAAAGCCAGCGCATTAGTCATCTCTGGTGGTTCTCTGTGTGTCATGAAACATGCTGAGAGTGAATCACTGGGAAAAGGTCAACACAGTGAGGCTTTGATTACCACCTCAGCACCACACCCACTTTTATGGGCCCAACAAAGAGGAGTGGGATCCCCTTTCTGCCCAGACACAGTTGCCTCACTCAATCACTTGTCTTTGTATCACCCTCTCTTTTTCTCTGTCATTATATAATACTCTCTGCAAATAATACTAAGTTCATGATGATCATGCAGAATCTGAATAAACTTAGCCAAACTCTTTGAATTACTTAATTCTAGGGGCAGGACTCAGTCTTCATCTTCAGTGACCAAAGAAAGGTGGATGAAGACACCAGAGGGTCCAAAGAGCAGCCCACCCAGGCCTCTTCCGACCCCTCAGCTGGAAGGACTGCGGCATGGCGGGGGATGGAGATTGAGGCCCAGGAGAGCCACCCGAGCAGTGGGGTGCAGACTGTGCGAGCAGCCCTGTTTGAGAACGTGGTGGAGAGACACAGCGTGATGGAGGAGGACAGGGCGCAGAGCATCACAAAGAACTGTCCAAAGAGAAGTGTCTCTCTCAAACTGGGGGATGGGGAGAACGGCGGCAGCCTGGTCACCTCCCCCTACCGCGAGCCTGTGTCCCCCTCCAGCCCGCTCCGTGTGGAGCACTTGTTCGACACGGTGCAGGCGGTGGGAGAGAGGAGAGCCGTTAGTGAGAGTCTCCCCTCGGCTCAGCTGGAAGACAAGGCCATGACCCTCCGTTCCAGGCGTTCTGAGGGGAACAGGCCAGCTAGGGCTGAGCCAGTGGAGGAGATATCTGCTCAGGTCCAAGGAGACCTCAGTTCGGCTCAGAGGGGAGCACCAGCCTCCCAACATGAACAGGGACCATGCTACCTGAGGGTTGGAGCTCTGCAGAAGTGGAATACCGCTGAGGTGGATAGGGGGGCAGAGGTAGAGAAAGGAAGGGAAATGGAAAAGGAGAGACAAATGGAGAGGGAGAGAAGGGAGGAGGAGGAGAGGCAGAGGGAAGCAGAGAGGAGGATGCAAATAGATGTAGAGAGGGAGAAGCCGAGAGAGCAGGACAGGGAGAGAGAGGAAGTGGCAGCACCGAAGCGGTTGAAAATGCTGGAGGCAGATGAGCAGCCACCCAAACCCAGGGCCACCTACTTTGCTCTGACTGGTCAGATCCAGGAAGTCATATCCCATGGGGATGAGGGAACAGGGAGAGGGGACATGGAAGTGCCCTTTGACGATTTCTCTGTGATGTCTGGACAATGGGGTTCTCAAGGGAAGGTACAAAGGAACCCCTCTCTAGGCAAAGCTTTTGGGAAAATCCCCCAAGGTCAAGAACAAGAAGAGGAACTGATGGAAAGGAAGCAAACCCAGGAAAGGGAGAGAGGAATGGCATGGGACAGACAGACCGGGATGGAGGAGATGGAAATAGAAAAACAGAAACAAGTAGACCTTGAGAAAGTAAGAGAATTGGAGAGGGAGAAAGAACAGCAGAGGGAGAGAAAGGAGGTTGAGAGGGAGAAACAGAGACAGCTGGAAATGGAGAGACAGAAACAGTTAGAATATGCAAGAAAGAGAAAGATGGAGAAGCAGAGAGAATTAGAAAGGGAGAGACAAAATGAGTTGGAAAAGGAGAGACGGAGAGACCTGGAGAGGGAGAGACAGCGAGAGCTGGAGAGGGAGAGACAGAGAGAGCTGGAGAGGGAGAGACAGAGAGAGCTGGAGAGGGAGAGACAGCGAGAGCTGGAGAGGGAGAGACAGAGAGAGCTGGAGAGGGAGAGAGCTGGAGAGACAGAGAGAGCTGGAGAGGGAGAGACAGCGAGAGCTGGAGAGGGAGAGACAGCGAGAGCTGGAGAGGGAGAGACAGCGAGAGCTGGAGAGGGAGAGACAGAGAGAGCTGGAGAGGGAGAGACAGCGAGAGCTGGAGAGGGAGAGACAGAGAGAGCTGGAGAGGGAGAGACAGAGAGAGCTGGAGAGGGAGAGACAGAGAGCTGGAGAGGGAGAGACAGAGAGAGCTGGAGAGGGAGAGACAGCGAGAGCTGGAGAGGGAGAGACAGAGAGAGCTGGAGAGGGAGAGACAGCGAGAGCTGGAGAGGGAGAGACAGAGAGAGCTGGAGAGACAGAAAGAGTTTGAAAAGGAGAGGCAGAAACAGTTAGACTTAGAGAGACAGAGGGTTGAAGAGTTGGAGAGAATAAAAGAAATGGAGAGAAGGCAACTGTTTAGGTTTGAAAAACAGAAGCAGGCTGAGAGAGAGAGACAACAGCTTCTGGAGCTTGAAAAGCAGAGACTGAGAGAGAAGATGGAGAAAGAGGAGCAGGAGAAGATGAGACAACAAGCAATACAACAGGAGGTAGACAGACAGAGGGAGTTGGAGAGGGAGAGACAAAAAGAGTTGGGGAGAAAAGGGCAGCGTGATCTGGAAATACAAAGACAGAGAGAGTTGGAGAGGCAGAGACAGAAACAGTTTGACTTTAAGAGACAGGAGTTGGAAAACCAGAGGGAGAGACAGAGGGTAGAGGCATTGGAGAGAATAACAGACCTGGAGAGAAGACAACTGATTGAGAAACAGAAACAGAATGAGCGAGAGAGACAACATCTTCATGAGCTTGAAAAGCAGAGACTGAGGGAGAAGATGGAGAAAGAGGAGCAGGAGAAGATGAGACCGGTAGCTAGACAACAGGAGGAGAGACAGAGGAGAGAGAACCAGGAGAGGGGGGTGCTGGACTCCTTACCTCTCAGACCTAAAGTGCTGGATCTAGACTCTGTGTCTCTGGGTGACCAGCACTCCAGAGGCAGTTCCCACTCCCCTGGTGTCCGATGGAAGCAGCCCTCTCCCCGAGCAGAAGACCACTACAGGCCTGGCATCCTGGACATAGACTCATTCAGGTCCCAGACCCAGATGCAGCCCTCGCCCACTAGAGAGGTGTTCCCTATCGCTGGCATCAAGGGCTCAGACCCAGGTAGTGGGGTGAGATCCCACACTCCAGAGAGGGAAGGTAGCCGTAGGGTGGGTGCAGTTGGGCGACCCAGCCCAGTGTGGGCCCCCTCTCAGCAGGAGCTGTGGGAGCAAAGGCTAGGCATCGATGAGGAATCAGTGGATAGGCCCATGGCTGGACCAGAGCCACCCAGGAAGCCTGCCAATAAACCCAGCCTGGAGCAGCTCCTCCACAGGCAGTTGGACAGGGTCACGGCCCCCATCCTGGTCCCAGAGAGACGCTGGTCTGGTATGCCCAGTGAACCATCTTTCCCCAGGAGAGAGCCCCACAGCCTTGGGTCCCCCATGGAGCAGGCCTGGTTCCCCCAGGACTCTGAGCCCCAGGGGCACATGGTAGAGGCCAGAGGACAGAGGAGATCTCAGGGCTCCCAGGTAAGAAAAGTATCTTATAGAGAGACCTAGGCTATATGAGTGAATGGCATCTACAGAGCACAAAATTCAGTGAATTCAACCGCTAATAATGACTAATCAAAAAAGGACCATCGCGCTCTCCCAAAAATTAGTTTGGTGCGTAAAACCCGCTGATCCAGATAGGTAAAAAAGAGTGATGGGTCCGCACTCAAAAAATACATAGCATAGAGCTTACTTACTCATTTTTTGATTTATATTGTTTTACTGCATTAGGAGAATAACATACTCAGACATTTCAGCTTTCGCCTTCTTCAGGGTATAGGTTAAAATCTTACAATCAGGAACAACTTTTGCTTCTAATCAGGTTAGTCATCTGCCAATCAGGGATGGCTTCTCTCATCTACCTATATCAGGGCTCTCCAACCCTGTTCCTGGAAAGCTACCCTACTGTAGGTTGTCACTCCAACCCCAGTTGTAAATAACCTGATTCAGCTTATCAACCAGCTAATTATTAGAATCAGTTGCGCTAGATTAGGGTTGGAGTGACAACCTACAGGACGGTAGCTCTCCAGGAACAGGGTTGGAGAGCCCTGACCTGTATACATGTTACAATCACAAAGAAAGTACAGAATTGTAAGATATGGGAGCGGGCACAGAAGGCAATTGGGAGTATCAGGGGTGAACCGTTCAATAATCAATTGCCTTAGGTGTACTTTATGAGTTAGCCCCACATATTTATGAACAGCCTGGTGTCCTTTGTGGCAAGCTATCTCATAAATTGAAATAAGGTATACCCAAGTAAGCAGACACCTAAGGCAATTAAATTGATTATTGAACGGTTCACGCCTGTATGTGGACACCCCTTCGAATTAGTGGATTTGGCTATTTCAGCTACACCTATTGCTGACAGGTGTATAAAATCGAGCACACAACCATGCAATCTCCATTGACAAACATTGGCAGTAGAATGTCCTTACTGAAGAGCTCAGTGACTTTCAACGTGGCACCGTCATAGGATGCCACCTTTCCAACAAGTCAGTTTGTCAAATTTCTGCCCTGATAGAGCTGCCCCGGTCAACTGTAAGTGCTGTTATTGTGAAGTGGAAACGTCTAGGAGCAACAACGACTCAGCCGCGAAGTAGTAGGCCAAACAAGCTCACAGAACGGGACCACCGAGTGCTGAAGCGCGTAACGTTTAAAAATCGTCTGTCCTCGGTTGCAACACTACTGACTTCCAAACTGCCTCTGGAAGCAATGTCAGCTCAAGAACTGTTCTTCGGGAGCTTCATGAAATGGGTTTTCATGGCCGAGCAGCCGCACACAAGCTTAAGATCGCCATGCGCAATGCCAAGGTCGGCTGGAGTGGTGTAAAGCTCGCCTCCATTGGACTCTGGAGCAGTGGAAACCCGTTCTTTGGAGTGATGAATCACGCTTCAGTCGCTGGCAGTCCGATGGACGAATCTGGGTTTAGCGGATGCCAGGAAAACGCTACCTGCCCAAATGCATAGTGCCAACTGTAAAGTTTGGTGGAGGAGGAATAATGGTCTGGGGCTGAAGGGAAATCTTAATGCTATAGCATACAATGACATTCTAGACTATTCTGTGCTTCTAACTTTGTGGCAACAGCATGTGGAAGAACTTGACTGGCCTGCACAGAGCCCTGACCTCAACCCCATCGAACACCTTTGGGATTAATTGCAACGCCGACTGCAAGCCAGACCTAATCACCCAACAACAATGCCTGACCTTGTGGCTGAATGGAAGGAAGTCCCCGCAGCAATGTTACAACATCTAGTGGAAAGCCTTCCCAGAAGAGTGGAGGCTGTTATAGCAGTAAAGGGGGACAAACTCCATATTAATGCACATGATTTTGGAATGAGATGTTCGACGAGCAGGTGTCCACATACCTTTGGCCACATATCCTATAATTCTGTATGTTTTGTGTGATTGTAACATGTATACAGGTAGACCAGAGAAGCCATCCCTGATTGGCAGATGACCAACTACACTGATTAGAAGCACCTGAACGGTGCTCACCTGTGTTCCCTAGAAAAGTTGTTCCTGATTGTAAGATTTGAACCTGCGCACTGAAGGCAAAAGCCAAAACATCGGTGTGTGTGTGTTATTCTCCTAATGCACTAAAATAATAAAATATGAAGTAAGCTCTATGCGACATCTCTCTTTTTACCTATGGGAATTCAACTAGTACAAGTGCTTTCGTGTAAACATTCGATTTAATTCTACTATCCCTGTGTTTTAGGAGCTGAACCGGATGAGGTCCCGCAGTGTGTCCCGTCGATCGGCCCCGTCTGAGAGTGCTGTGGAGGGGACCCTGTCCAGGATGAGGAGCAGGAGTGCACATAGAGAGAGGGGCCAACAGAGCTGGGTGAGTCATGATGCTCGATTTCCATGCACAAGGGTATAAACACACACAAATCACCTAATTTCTGACTCAAAGCTAGACGTGTTTCAGAAATGAGCTTTTGCTACAGTGAAATTACACTGCTTCAACATGGTAACAATTGGAGCCCCATCGGTTCTATGTTTAATCATTATTTGGAAAAAATATAATGTAATGTTGTGTTACAGTAGGGTGGAGTAGGAATGCAGTTAGTTCACTGGGAGAGTTGAGTGCTATGCGGAGCACTGGGAGTAATGAGTTGATGAGTAATGTGAAAGGCATGGTCTTTCTCTCTCACTCATCTCCACCCTCTTTTACCAAACAAAGCAGAGAAATTGAGGCCAAATATGTTCTCAGGCCTGTAATTCAGGATTGTGATTAGTCAAAGAGTTAATAAGTACATATGCTGCTCACTTTGACACCACCCTGTTTGCATAGCTGAAGAAAGGCTCTGCTGTGAAATTGGCCATAGTGATATTGATATTCCTTTTATTTTAAAGCTACAATATGTAACTTTTTGGGTGACACCACAAAATTCACATAGAAATGTGAGTTATAGATCTGTCATTATTATTGAAAGCAAGTCTAAGAAGCGGTAGATCTGTTCTATGTGCGCTATTTCTATGCTTCCCATTTAAGTTTAGTTTTTCCTTTTACTTTCGGTTTTGTACACCATCTTCAAATAGCTGAAAATACAATATCTTTGGTTATAGAAAATATATTTCACAGCGGTGTAGATGGATGGTACAATGATTCTCTACACTATACTTGCTTGTTTTGTAAACTGACATTAGGCGAACTATTAGAATTTTAGCAACCAGGAAATGGCGGAGCGATTTCTGCATAGTGCATCTTTAAGCACCTGTCTACATATCAGCCTGTGCTACAAAGGATTCCATCCAGAGACTAAGCAAATGCCAGCTACACGTTTACATCGGCCCAAGTGTAAATGGCCGAAAGTGAAATGTTTATAAGCATACCATACCAATACATTCATTAGATCAGAAGAAATTGAACGGAAAAAAATGCAGCTTTGATTTGATAAAGCAAGGCTGTGCTGCAGCAGTGGGCTGCCCTCCTCCAATGAGCCGTCACTGTGTTACTCCATGATGAGTTTCTGTGTGTTTCTGTCACCACCTGCTGGTCTGTGGTTGGTGTGTAATACAATATGTTGAGAGCCTGAGTGGTGCTGCAATTACCACGGATTCAGGCTTTCCTTTAACCGGTAATAGCCGGCGTTTGGCAAATTGTTATTTTATTATTATTAAAAGAAATGCCACCGGGAGCAGAAGAAGAAAAAATCCCAGTTGCGAAATAATGCTTTTTAGCCTATTCATTGATGGAAATACCAGCCGATGGAAATACATTTGACTGGTCATGCTTATTGGTCTATAGGTTCATTTGCATTATTTAGTGGAATTAAATTGGGGCGTGTGTACAGTATATTTGTTATGTATCTTATTTATCACACGCATACAGAGCCTTTGAGCGGATAATCTGTCAGACAGTGCGAGAACTGCTGCTACATCATCCCAAACAGCAAATTCATAGGCAACGGAAGGCAGGCTTCATCAGCGCATCACGCAGCACTTTGCAATGAGCTGGAGGCAGTATGCATTTTGAAAACATACTTAATTGTTTAAAACCTGAACGTTTTACTACATATTATGAGTCATGTCTTACCTTGCTTCAAAGTAGCCTAGCCAAAATCAGACCATATCCGTGGAGGCAATTATTTTATATACGCTTTCTTTCATTGCTCAGTAGCCAAAGGCACAATCCTAGTCATATTAGCAAGCAGCCCCATGCTAGTTGTTGCATATTAGATCTCCCCTCTTTCTAATGGATATTTTCATCTCTCACATGAAACCGCTCGCATGCGGTGTGCTTTTGACAAGTGTTTTCCAACTAATAGCGTTATGGAACAAACCTTCAGGAGTAGCCTAGACTACTGCCTTGTGCACATTGCTGTGCTAATAATGTTAAGAAATAATAGTTTATCAACATTTTAAGCTAAATGTTCGGATCTGTTGTATCAGGTTCATTGTTTTTTAACGTTATTTTGTTTAAATGTAGCCTACTGGTTGGATGAATTTGGGATCTATCATCCCATAACTGTCCCAGAGTCAGTTTGGAATAGGCTATTTCTTTCTCCACAAGCTGAGCAAGAGAAAAGGTAAACTTTTCTACTGTGGGGGATAGTAGATTGACATAGGTTAATGATTTTGCTGTTCGTTACTCGTCTTGTTGGCTGAGGGAAAGTAAATGTGGACAGTTATTCTAACATCTTCAAAGTGCGCATCAGAATTAGGTAAGAAGGACCTCACATCGTTGCATGTTCTGTTAATATGAGTTATCATAATCTACATGTGATTTCTGTCATTCTGACCACCGTGGGTGGACACCCTAATCAGGTTATGCACCCAATGCATATGGGTCCGATACATTTCTCAAATGTCCTGTAAATTAAAATGCTGCCAGTCAAATGTCCGGCAGCACATTTTCCCAGTGGAAACCCTGCAGGGATTCTAGTCTTTAATTGTGTAGAGCAACTGGAGACACAAGTGTGAAATACCTGGTCTAGAATGAATTATTGACATAACACCTACACCTTTTCCCACAAGTTATATAATTTCTGTTTGGGGGAACAAGGAGATGCATTATAGATGGGGAATTCCTTTTCTATCAGCACGTGTTAATGACTCGATGTCGCTTTCTGTTGTGATAGTGTTTTTCTGTATCAGTATGGAGGTTAAGCCTAGTGTGAGAGTGCACTATGGAACTATGGGAAATGTATGTATATCTCTCATGAGATCACAGTGGTATGATTACATCATTACTAATGGCATGGTTAGAGAGGGCAGAGGAAGAGAAGAGAGGGGAGAGGTAAAGACGGAGATGGTCGCCAGGTTCAGAGACATGGTGTACTACATGAGGCTGTTGTGCTGTCTGAGGCCTCTACACTGGCTGTGGGTAAGTGATGGGAGATCGTTAAATCAGAGCAAGGAAGCAAGTAGGGCTATGAATTGACAAGGACCTCACAATATGATATTATCATGATACTTAGGTGCCGATATATCTATTGCGATTCGATACTGCGATTTTATTGCGATTTGATGTTCCAAACATATTGCTCACTATATGTCTGCTGCAGAGAGACAAGAGACAGAATGAGAAAATGAGTTTTGATCAGTCATGGAAATAAAAGTGCTGAAAACATGTTGGCTCACTATTTAAAAAGAAGATGGGGGGAACAAGCTATAGGATGAAAAATACCAGCGTTTTGGCACAGGTAGAGTCGACTAGCACTAGCTAACCCTAGCTAGCAAACAAAAAAACGATACTTGGAGTCAAGGTATCGATATATCATCCAAAATAATATTGCAATATGTAAGTGTATTGGGAGCAAGGGAGAGGACAGACTAGAACAGACAGAACTGAAGACATTAGGTCTGCTTCCCTTTGTGGACTCTCATTAGAGGTGACTTGAGGGCCTTCGTATAGCTAGGAATGTGTGGCTACTGGCTATTATATGTTTGAACGAAGCAAGTTATAATAGCCCCATATATGCTTTGTCACCGTGGCTGGTTGTGCTTCAAGTGTGACTTCATCATTAAAACACTGGGTGATGCGTATTTGAGTCATATGTTTTGCTGGACATTTCTTATTAGTTATTTTCCTTTAGTAAAACCATTTTCTCCATAGTCAGTTGGTGTTGATGAAACTTGAGTCTGTATGTTTGTGGCAAGAACTGTGATTTCTAGCTATAGAATGATTCCAGGAGGGTTTTAGATCAATGTTCCTCAGAACTATTCTCCAGACGCCCACTAGGGGGCACAGTTTGAGGTGCCACGGTTGTCTTATAATAATAATAATAATAATAATAATAATAATAATATGCCATTTAGCAGATGCTTTTATCCAAAGCGACTTACAGTAATGTGTGCATACATTTTTACGTATGGGTGGTCCCGGGGATCAAACCCACTACCCTGGCGTTACAAGCGCCATGCCAATTGAGCTACAGAGGACCACAAACACCACAGTATCCAACATAACCTCAGTAAGTTATAGAGTATCTTACTTACTCACTAAGGCTTAACTCAGAGAGATGACTCTGGTAGGTACGGTGGAGTTCTGAAAGGGGAAAGGAGAGAGTTCTCTGACCTGACATGCAGTTTGCATGAGTCAGAGAGCCATTTGTTAGGCAAATTCTCTGACACACTGTCGTGATTCCTCTCTTTAGCCATGAGCTCACTGTGTGCTGCTGACAGACAACCACAATCCCAACTCTCACACACAGCCACACCTGTCTCATCCCTTCTCTCTTTCTCTCAGGCATGCGTTCTCTATCTATTTGAAGGTATAGGCTCAACAACATAAACATCTCTTAGTTCCTATCACTATCACACACATTCCCCATCCCTCCTGTCTTTTCTTCCCACCCCCTCCGCCCTGTGCCAAGTGCTGACTATGCCTGTGAGAATTCTCTCTTGCACTGCAAGCAGAAACAGGCAAGAGAGACGGAGCACTGCAGAACATATATCACCCTCCTGCACTGCAAATCCGGGCCCTCCCTCTATCCCCTCCTCCCTCCCTCTATCCCCTCCTCCCTCCCTCTATCCGCTCCTCCTCCCTCCCTCCCTCCCTCCCTCTATCCCCTCCTCCCTCCCTCTCTCTATCCCCTCCTCCCTCCCTCTCTCTATCCCCTCCTCCCTCCCTCTATCCCCTCCTCCCTCCTCTCTCTATCCCCTCCTCCCTCCCTCTCTCTATCCCCTCCTCCCTCCCTCTATCTCCTCCTCTATCCCTGCTCCTCTCTCCCCTCCTCCCTTCTCTTGCTCCTCTCTCCTCCTCCTCCCTCTCTTCTCCCCTCTCTCTATCCCTGCCTCCTCTCTCCCCTCCCTCACTTTGTTCCCAAGGTTTCTCCTTGAGCGTGAGTCCTGTAGTGCTGGGGACTAGGAGCAAGAGACTGACGCATTAGTCCTCTACCTGCCCATACTTGCAGGGGAAGAGGAAGGCAAGGAGAGGGCGCTGGTCTCGTTTTGTCTCTTCTGGGTTCAACTTTAGCATCACAATCTCCTCTCCTGTTTGTGCTTCTATATCCACGGCGCTGCTCTGCTGTTGGTGTGCTGGGTACTCAGCGGGAATAGGAATGAGTACAGCTCTCCCTCAGTCTGCCTGACACCAGCTGTTCTCTCCTGGACTGTTGTTTTCCTGTAAAGTTTTCCACCAGGATGACGACAGCAGCGTGGACACTATGGAGAGGTAGATTTATGGATTGTGTTCCTCTGTGATTCCGGACGTCAGAGCGACGGCAGCAGCGACGGCTTCGGGATCCCGCTGTTAGGTTTGATGTGTGAGGGGTATGTGTGTGAGATTTTTTGTTGTTGCTGCTACTTGGTGTGACCATCAGTATGTGGCTGTGAATAACCTGTTTGCAGACGGTGCAGTAGTAGATCTGCTGTGATCACATCGTCACACCGGAGTCTCTACCAGCTGGGGTTATCTGTAGAACGGCCTTATATACCCTTTTGGGTTCCCCGCTACATGGTCTTGCCCTTCTGTATAACTGTATGGAAATAGGCATCTTGCAGAACAACAGAAAGCTTAAATAGAGTTCACCTTAGCCCCAGATTCTAGGGCCATTGCTGCCGATGATGGACTGAAATGGAGCCATGACAGCTCCAGTGGGACTCAACAACACAGAGGCTCACTGAGAGGCACCGTGGGACAGTGTAGCTGGACTGGAGCCTGTAGCCGGAGCCAAGTGCTGCATGTTTTTGGAGACACTAGGGCGTCTGACTGGCTGTGCTATCCCTTACAAACAGCCCAGCTACTGCAGCATTGACCTAGCTACGCACCTCAGCAGTATCCAGGACACCAGCTCTGGACCTGGAGCTCTACCTGGCTCAAGGATTCTCCCTCGACCACATTAACACACTGGACTGCTACTGGACCTCCGTCTGACTGAGCGCTCTGTCCAGACTTCATTCTGCGACGTTGGTCCTTCAGTGATCTGATCTAAACTGAGATGGAGTACCTGGGGGACAAGCTGTCAGTGGCCCAGTCCCAGGTGTCTGGTTGGATGGGGAACGTACGCCGCTCCCTGCAGGGGGCGCTCAGCGTTGTGTCCAGTGCGGTGGAACGTGGGGGCAGGGGGGCTGAGGACAGCCCTGGTGGCTTCAAGAGGGCCAACTCGTTACGTTCTCTGGCCTCTCGCAGCCGGGACTCTTTCCGCAGGTTCTCGCTACGCAGCCAGCAGCGCCTCTCCCTACGCAGGCGCCCTGGGAGCAGCACCCCCAACACCCCCACCGCAGTAAGACACACACACTTTGTTTACACTCACTCCCCCTCATCAATCCCTCTTACCACCAACTGTCCTTCCGTCAGTCATTACACATTCCAAGCACCTCAAACTTCCAAGCACCTCAAACACGCCTTCTCTATTTGTGTGTTTCATGTCTTTGTCTATTTATGTTGCCATGGGATTTCTCTCTCTGATCCTGATAGTTCCTGAATGTTCTGCTTTTGTTCACTGCTCACCCCCATATGCGCCTCATCTGCTAGTGTCTCTCTCTATCTCCTCCTCTGATACCATCTTTGACATAACACTAACCTTTGTCTGTATGTGTGCACCATAGCGCCCACTCCAGCAGCAGTGTCACTGGCTCCTTAGGTCATAGCTTACTGTGGGCTGGAGTTGGGTTTCTCCCCCCCACCCCCCTTTTAACCCTTTACACTCTTGGGAATTGGCCTATATCGATAGGGCTAAATTGAAATGTTTCTTACTGAAGAAATATGAAAATCATATGCATAAGCATGTTATCAATTGAAAGGGAACAGTTTGAAGATTATGGGACAATTATTAGACCAATGTTGAGGACACAACAGTTCACCTGATACGAGACTGAATCCAAACATTACACTGTTGATTTTATGTGCATTTTACATTTAATGTACTTTTCGCAGTATTTGTTGATAACGGAATCTTAAAATACTCTGGATGCATTCAGTAACATAAGATTTTTCCTGGAAAATGTGGGGTAGGTGCAACATAAGACAAAAAAATGACAAGGGTTTGAGTGAGAGGACTAACTGGGGTCTCCAAGTGGCCACACACCTCTCCGAAGTGTGCACAGTTCCTAAGTAACTTCAATGCACTTTTATGGCTCAAAGAAGAGTCTTCATCTATAAGGTGCATTTTAGAGCTCTCCTAGCTGTGCTGTTGAGGAACTAGAGCAAGCACACTTGTAGTTGTTTTGTTTGGAACACAACCCTGCATCCCCACCTTTACACAATTACTGTTGTTTACGCAATCCAAAAACGGACCATTATAAATCGCAATCTGGGTCAGGTGGGCATCATTTGAAAGTTTATTCTATTGCCAACATGACTAGCTAAGTTATAAAATATGATCTTAGTGTTAAGCTTTCACAAGGCAATTCAGAGAAACAGATTGTAATTTTGGTGCGCACAGAAAGGAGTCATGAGCGCATTCAGGTGCGTGTTCCGCGGCAAATTTTCTTCCCAATAGACAAACAGGCTCATTCTGTTTAGGACAACCCAGGGAATGACGCCATGTCATCTTATAACTGTACATCAAACATAGTGATCATAAACGTTGACACGGTATATTACATGAGTTTTATGATATGGAAATGTGAAGTGGGCATTTGGACTCACAGGTGTTTGGCTTGCTTGTATGACAAAGCAGTATTTATTATAATCCTCAATGTCTCATCTTTCAAAATACACTGAGTCCTCTTAATTTACAGCATTTCCCTCACTCGACAACAAAAATGTTGCAAAATGTGCCCAATTAGTGGAAGGGATGGGGGCAACTTCTTGTCGCGCTGTGCTCAAGTTCAGAACGTCTGTCAGTCAAAACCCATACAGCGCTCTGAAGCGGAGAGCCTGAGCTTTGATGTCATTTTATAGCATGTTACTGTACAGCCACTGCATTCCAATTTAGGCCATTTTCAACCCGTATACAAGTACGAGTGTCAAGGGCTACTGTAGTTTGTGTATATAGCAGTCAACAACAGTACTGGAATCCATGTTTGGATAAAGACTATACAGTGAGAGAAAAAAGTATTTGATCCCCTGCTGATTTTGTACGTTTGCTCACTGACAAAGACATGATCAGTCTAATTTTAATGGTAGGTTTATTTGAACAGTGAGAGACAGAATAACAACAAAAAAATCGATGTCGCTTGTCAAATCGCATGTCAAAATTTTTTGAAATTGATTTGCATTTTAATGAGGGAAACGTTTCTTGTAGTTGGCCACCAGGTTTGCACACATCTCAGGAGGGATTTTGTACCACTGCTCTTTGCAGATCTTCTCCAAGTCATTAAGGTTTCGAGGCTGACGTTTGGCAACTCGAACCTTCAGCTCCCTCCACATATTTTCTATGGGATTAAGGTCTGGAGACTGGCTAGGCCACTCCAGGACCTTAATGTGCTTCTTCTTGAGCCACTCCTTTGTTGCCTTGGCCGTGTGTTTTGGGTCATTGTCATGCTGGAATACCCATCCACAACCCATTTTCAATGCCCTGGCTGAGGGAAGGAGGTTCTCACCCAAGATTTGACGGTACATGGCCCCGTCCATCGTCCCTTTGATGCGGTGAAGTTGTCCTGTCCCCTTAGCAGAAAAACACCCCCAAAGCATAATGTTTCCACCTCCATGTTTGACGGTGGGGATGGTGTTCTTGGGGTCATAGGCAGCATTCCTCCTCCTCCAAACACGGCGAGTTGAGTTGATGCCAAAGAGCTTGATTTTGGTCTCATCTGACCACAACACTTTCACCCAGTTCTCCTCTGAATCATTCAGATGTTCATTGGCAAACTTCAGACGGCCCTGTATATGTGCTTTCTTGAGCAGGGGGACCTTGCGGGCGCTGCAAGATTTCAGTCCTTCACGGCGTAGTGTGTTACCAATTGTTTTCTTGGTGACTATGGTCCCAGCTGCCTTGAGATCATTGACAAGATCCTCCCGTGTAGTTCTGGGCTGATTCCTCAATGTTCTCATGATCATTGCAACTCCACGAGGTGAGATCTTGCATGGAGCCCCAGGCCGAGGGAGATTGACAAGTCTTTTGTGTTTCTTCCATTTGCGAATAATCGCACCAACTGTTGTCACCTTCTCACCAAGCTGCTGGGCGATGGTCTTGTAGCCCATTCCAGCCTTGTGTAGGTCTACAATCTTGTCCCTGACATCCTTGGAGAGCTCTTTGGTCTTGGCCATGATGGAGAGTTTGGAATCTGATTGATTGCTTCTGTAGACAGGAGTCTTTTATACAGGTAACAAACTGAGATTAGGAGCACTCCCTTTAAGAGTGTGCTCCTAATCTCAGCTCGTTACCTGTATAAAAGACACGTGGGAGCCAGAAATCTTTCTGATTGAGAGGGGGTCAAATACTTATTTCCCTCATTAAAATGCAAATCAATTTATAACATTTTTGACATGCGTTTTTCTGGATTTTTTTGTTGTTATTCTGTCTCTCACTGTTCAAATAAACCTACCATAAAAATTATAGACTGATCATTTCTTTGTCAGTGGGCAAACATACAAAATCAGCAGGGGATCAAATACTTTTTTCCCTCACTGTATATGGATGCCATGCAGTTGCAGTAGGTGTGTAATGACATTGTAGGTCAGTTGGGGGGGGTGGTGTCTTTCCTTGGACAATGAGGTCTGGGTGTGAGATGATGATGAGGAGGATGTTATTTTGAGCTGTTAGTCATGATACAGTTTGATTGCATTTTATGCTAGATTTACAGATTAGGTCTAGCTTGTTTGTGTGTCATTGAACAGGAGAACCAGTGTGTACTGCCTGTAAGGAGAGAGGATGTGATGAATGGTCAGAGCACTGAGGCCAGTGAGATGTGGGGAGAAAGAGGTGGACAGGGGCCAACCAGCTAATGGAGCGGTAGCGAGGATGGTGGGAGAGGGGTTGGGGTGGTCTACCTACTGAAAGGACCGGTGGGTGGAGGTGGGGCTGCTTGGATGGATGGTGCACATGTACAACTCCAGTCCTGAAGGGTCCTGTTTGGCTCAGTTGGTAGAGCATGGCGCTTGCAACACCAGGGTTGTGGGTTCGATTCTCACGGGGGACCAGTACAAAAAGTATGAAAATGTATGCACTCACTACTGTAAGTCGCTCTGGATAAGAGCACCTGGTAAACGACTAAAATGCTTTTTTTAAATGCTGTTTCTTCCCGCCCCTCCACATCATCTAATGCCCAGAAAGTCCACACACCTGGACTCTCACGTCTAAATCAGTTGCTGAATGCAACGCATAAACAAAACCCCACAGACACGGCAGCCCTTTACCGATTAATTCTCTCTGTCTGGTTTTTGTGTGTACGTGTGTCCTTTTTAGCTGGAGCCTGTGTTAGTTGTCCGTACAGTACCTGAGAGTCAGCTGGTGGATCATCCAGATCCCTCTAATAGGCCCTGTTCTCCCTCAGGCTGACCCAGCTGACCTGAACCCACCACCTCTCCCTCTGGACCCAGTCCTCTAACCTGCAGCCTGGATCAGCCAGGCCCACTGGTCTTAAAGGGATACATCAGGATTTTGGCAATGAAAGAGTCAGATGAACTTGTGGGTACCATTTTTGTTTCTCTTTGTCAAGTATGAAGGAAGTTAGAGGTAGTTTGCGATCCAATGCTAACTAGATCCAATGCTAGCAGATACCATAGACTTCCAGTCATTATGCTAACGCTAGTTAGCAATTACACTAGCGATAGTTAGCAACTTCTTTCAACTGCATGCGGAGACATAAAAATGGTATCCACGAGTTCATCTGACATTGGGAAAGTAGATAAAGGGCCTCATTGCCAAAATCACGAAGTATCCCTTTAAGTTATTAAGCCAAGTCAGTCAGGTTTTACTGAAATTCTGTTGTGCTCTGCATTCTTAGCAAACACTTGTACATTGCTGAGCCTTTGTCTGTACATTACACTTATGTAATAATGACTGAACAAAATACCCTAACCATGTCCTTTTCAGTTCTCCATCAGAGGTCAGTGTTTTGGTAGCTATGTAAAATGTGTCTGGGGTGCTGCTCTGTTGTTGACAGGGGATAAGTGCTCTTGAGATCTGTAGTCATGTTAGGATAGCTGCAGAGGGTTGTCATTGACCTGTCCTGTCCATGATGAGTGTTTACTGTTCCACATTCCGACCTAGAGGAGTTGGAGCAGGAGAGTGGGGCTGGGGCAGGTGTGATGATTGTTCTGTTATGTTCGTGTTGGGTTCATTGTACCTGCACTAACTAACCGGCCTGCTCTGTTGTCTTCTTCCAGGCAGCAGGACCATATGTTAAATGTGTCAGAGCTGCACAGCACTTCCTCATTCATAGAGATGTGTGAATGGCCATTATGTATGACAGAGATTAGCTGTTGTTTTCCAGTTTGCACTAAGGAAATAGATTCATAACATATCCAACTCACTAGGCCTTCAGTTTTATTTTACCGGGTTAGTCTCATTGAGATTAAAAATTCCCGTTTTTTAAGAGAGACCTGGCCAAATTACCAGCACATAAAGTTTCATGCAAAGGCACATTTACAACATAAAACACTACAGTTTAGCAACATGAATTTACACATTGAGCAGGCAAGATGCTTTGTAGAGGTGTGGTGCATTTAGGGGTCAAAACATTGAAAGCACCCCACTTCATTGTCCACCATAGTTTCTACCCTAGCTTTAAAGTAATTCAAAGAGATCAGCTCCTGTAATTTCATGTCTTATTGTAGCTCGTTCTAAGGTACAGTCAGCAAGACACAGTCATGTGAGCGTAGGCGATAATTGTCATTTGTCTCCTGGACAATGTAGGCTATATCATATTTTCAGCACATCGACCCTTATTTTAATTTTGGATTAAAATAAGAGAGTGGATGTTATAATTAACTAGCCTACATTTTCATGATTGATTGAAAGGTCTCTCAGGTCATGTCGATGACTGTGATGGTGTAATCATGGCAGGCTGTTATTATTCAGAGCCGTGATGTCTGGTAGGTCTAACTTTCCAAGGCCGCCTCAACTTCCTCAGCCACATGTCAGATTGTCAGTCAATCTCCCTTGGTAATCAGCCCTTTCTCTCCTCTCTCCTTCCATTCATCCGCTCATTGTTCTGTCGTTTCCCTTGACGCACCCTTCCTGTCCACAAGCGGGGTGTCGGAGGGGGCTGGCAAAGGCTAACGTTATTAAGGAAAAGTCAGCTTCACTACGACTGAGTCAAAATCACAGCCAGAAAGAAACCTATTTACCAGATAAGGTGCCTGGCAGGCCTGCTCTGTCCTTGTATCAAGTGGGTTGTTGATAGCAGAGCCTACACCCTCACACTGTCAATACTGAAGGGCTTTCAGCAGCACTAATAGTCAGCCAGTCCATGTTATTTCTTAACCCTCTCTGTCTTGCTGCTTTTGTTTGGTTGACAGGTAACAGGGTAGCCTCAGGAGTGGCAAACACTAAGTGAGGGTGTGTTTGGGTGTGCTAAAGTTCAACCACGTACACTGTGGATATGGTAGGTGTTCAAGGAATTTAGATTACAAGAGATTTTCTTAATGAATGGTACATGCTTAGTCCTGTGAATTAGATATGTGTACAGACCTGTAGGGCTGAAATTCATGATATTATAAAGGGGTTATGAAGTGTGACTGTTTTTTGACATATTATAAATCATTCCTGCCTCAGACAAGACATGACTTGACGTCTCTTTACTTTGTTGCTATTGTTACTCCTCTTTTTCTCAATAAAGGCCTCGCGTCGATAAACGTAGCTGTACTCGAACACTGACCCAACCTAGTCTGTTTGAAAGGCCTAAGCATGTAGCTGGATTAGCCTGCCTGTTTAATTGACCCCAAGCCCAGCCCACCCATTTTCCTGAGGTATCTTGTCATGTGACCAGCATGTTCAAACCAATGGTTGTAACTGTAACTCTAATACTTGTTTGACAGCTAAAGCCAGATTTGGCATGGAGAAAGATCACGGTGTGGATTTGAAAACAAGCCTATGCTGTGATGTAAAGATGCATCATATTTAGGGCTGTTAAACCTGGAGAGGAGGGGCTACTGTGCTTTCTCAGATGGAGGGAGTTTCTCACTGTTCTCCCTGACCTTCTTTCTTCCTGAAAGGAAAGGCATTGATGATGAATGACATCCTGTTCTGTTTCTCTCGCTCTCCCTCTCTCTCCCGTGCACACACACACAAACCAAACACCTATTACACTTCCTTCAATCATTCTCTTTAGACAGCCTATTGTGTTGTGATGCAACAGTGCATTTGTATAGCACTATGTCAAGGAGGTCAATAGAGATCATGTAAGTTCAGCGAGATTTCTCTTCTTGTGTGAGTGTGTGCACGTGCGCTTACAGTCTTGAATGCATGCACAGGAGGAGTGAGTGTGGTATTAGGATAGTGTGCCCTCTGTAGCAGCCTCATTAAAAGAGACTCGGTTCAGTAGACAGCAAACACACAGTGGCTCACCAGTCTCTGTCCCTGTCCCTATGAGCTCATCCCATTACCTCTCATTATCCTGCTCACCCACTGTTGGCCTTAGCCACACAATACATGGCTATCAGGACCATCACCTCTCAATCACTCACTCATTCACACACACTCAGCTGGCCAATTGTCTGTTACTGTAGGCTGGGCGGGGCGGGGCTTCACTCCACAGGCGTGGTGATGGATTGAACCGAGAGCCAATAAGAAGCCTTGATAGTTTGATTCAGTCCAGCAGATTCCAGTTCTGTCATATTGGAATCTGTTTTCTCTGACCTTCTAGTGATACTCTAATGGTACATACACTTCTACTCCTTTTATACTGACTTGTCATTTTCTCCCTGCCCATCTCTCTCTCTCAGGAGCAGTTGAAGCAGAGTGTGGATGGTGAGGAAGAGGGGAGGGACATAGACACACTGGTCCACGAGACAGACAGCCAGTACGGGACCTGGGAGACAGGACTGCGCACTGACGATAGGTGTATACACACACACAGATGTGGCTGCTGTGGCCTGGGCCAACACCTGTGAAACATGGGCTCCTGTTTTTGGTTACTAACATGCGGATCCTCATTTCTCAATACGATTACTAATCTTCCCTGAGGCTGTACCCTGATAAAGACATCCCTGTTACTGAATGCCTCTCAAATCCTGCCGATTCATTTCTCACTCTAAATATACAATACTTGTTTGAGCTAGAAATGTAACACCGCCCGGATCGATAAGTAGTATCGAATGGATGCAGCAAAAGGGAGAGATGTACTCTATCATGTGTTCTACTGGCACAGCATTGACCTTTTTGACAAAGTCACTGAGCCATGTTATTTCCAGCCTTCTAGATGGGGCAAAGTGGATAGTTAGCCCCAGGCACTGATTCTCTGCTGTCCTACCATTATGGCTAATGATAGTAATCTCAACATAAATCAAATAAAATTGTATTTGTCACATGCTTCGTAAACAACAGGTGTAGACTAACAGTGAAAGGCATACTTATGTGGCCTTCCCAACCATGCAGAGAGAAAAAAATAGAAATAATAGGAAAACAATAACAAGGAATAAATCCACAATGAGTAAAGATAACATGGCTATATACATGGAGTTAGTACAGAGTCCATGTGCAGGGGTACGAGGTAATTGAGGTAGATATGTACATATACAGTGAGGGGGGAAAAAGTATTTGATCCCCTGCTGATTTTGTAGTTTGCCCACTGACAAAGATGGTAGGTTAATTTGAACAGTGGGAGACAGAATAACAACAAAAAAATCCAGAAAAACGCATGTCAAAAATGTTATACATTGATTTGCATTTGAATGAGGGAAATAAGTATTTGACCCCCTCTCAATCAGAAAGATTTCTGGCTCCCACGTGTCTTTTATACAGGTAACGAGCTGAGATTAGGAGTACACTCTTAAAGGGAGTGCTCCTAATCTCAGCTTGTTACCTGTATAAAAGACACCTGTCCACAGAAGCAATCAATCAGATTCCAAACTCTCCACCATGGCCAAGACCAAAGAGCTCTCCAAGGATGTCAGGGACAAGATTGTAGACCTACACAAGGCTAGAATGGGCTACAAGACCATCGCCAAGCAGCTTGGTGAGAAGGTGACAACAGTTGGTGCGATTATTTGCAAATGGAAGAAAAACAAAATAACTGTCAATCTCCCTCGGCCTGGGGCGCTCCATACAAGATCTCACCTCGTGGAGTTGCAATGATCATGAGAACGGTGAGGAATCAGCCCAGAACTACACGGGAGGATCTTGTCAATGATCTCAAGGCAGCTGGGACCATAGTCACCAAGAAAACAATAGGTAACACACTACGCCGTGAAGGACTGAAATCCTGCAGCGCCCTCAAGGTCCCCCTGCTCAAGAAAGCACATATACAGGGCCGTCTGAAGTTTGCCAATGAACATCTGAATGATTCAGAGGAGAACTGGGTGAAAGTGTTGTGGTCAGATGAGACCAAAATCGAGCTCTTTGGCATCAACACAACTCGCCGTGTTTGGAGGAGGAGGAATGCTGCCTATGACCCCAAGAACACCATCCCCACCGTCAAACATGGAGGTGGAAACATTATGCTTTGGGGGTGTTTTTCTGCTAAGGGGACAGGACAACTTCACAGCATCAAAGGGACGCTGGACGGGGCCATGTACCGTCAAATCTTGGGTGAGAACCTCCTTCCCTCAGCCAGGGCATTGAAAATGGGTCGTAGATGGGTATTCCAGCATGACAATGACCCAAAACACACGGCCAAGGCAACAAAGGAGTGGCTCAAGAAGAAGCATATTAAGGTCCTGGAGTGGCCTAGCCAGTCTCCAGACCTTAATCCCATAGAAAATCTGTGGAGGGAGCTGAAGGTTCGAGTTGCCAAACGTCAGCCTCGAAACCTTAATGACTTGGAGAAGATCTGCAAAGAGGAGTGGAACAAAATCCCTCCTGAGATGTGTGCAAACCTGGTGGCCAACTACAAGAAACGTCTGACCTCTGTGATTGCCAACAAGGGTTTTGCCACCAAGTACTAAGTCATGTTTTGCAGAGGGGTCAAATACTTATTTCCCTCATTAAAATGCAAATCAATTTATAACATTTTTGACATGCGTTTTTCTGGATTTTTTTGTTGTTATTCTGTCTCTCACTGTTCAAATAAACCTACCATTAAAATTATAGACTGATCATGTCTTTGTCAGTGAGCAAACGTACAAAATCAGCAGGGGATCAAATACTTTTTTCCCTCACTGTAGGTAGGGATAAAGTGACTAGGCAACAGGATGGATAATAAACAGTAGCAGCAGCGTATGTGATGAGTTAAGAGTTAGTGCAAAAAGGCTCAATGCCAATAGTTAACCAATAGCTAACCGGACTAACTATTTAACAGTCTTATGGCTTGGGGGTAGAAGCTGTTCAGGGTCCTGTTGGTTCCAGACCTGCTGCATCGGTACTGCTTGCCGTGCGGTAGCAGAGAGAACAGTCAATGACTTGGGTGGCTGGAGTCATTGACCATTTTTAGGGCCTTCCTCTGACACTTGTTGGTATAGAGGTCCTGGATGGCAGGGAGCTCGGCCCCAGTAATGTACTGGGCAGTACGGACTACCCTCTGTGGCATCCGAAGGTGCTACAGAGGGTAGTCCAAGCAGTTGACATACTAAGCAGTGATGCAGCCAGTCAAGATGCTCTCAATGCTGCAGCTGTAGAACTGTTTGAGGTTTGTAGGACCCATGCCAAATCTTTTCAGCCTCCTTAGGGGGAAGAGGCGTTGTCGTGCCCTCTTCACGACTGTTTTAGTATGTGTGGCTCATGATAGATCCTTAGTGGACACAGAGGAACTTGAAGCTCTTGACCCGCTCCTCTACAGTCCCGTCGATGCGTGCTCGGCCCTCCGTTTCCTGTAGTCCACAATCAGCTCCTTTGTCTTACTGACGTTGAGGGAGAGGTTGTTGTTGTCCTGGTACCACATTGCCAGGTCACTGACCTCCTCCCTATAGGCGGTCTCATCGTCAGTGATCAGGCCAACCACAGTTGTCGTCAGCAAACAAATTGATAGTGTTTGAGTCGTGCGCGGCCACGCAGTGCACGTCAATGACCTGCGCTCAATCAGTTTCAGCTAGCAGCACGTTTTTCCTGCAGTCAGAGCATCACTATTTTATGAATAAAACAACATGTCTAAGAAATGTAAAAGTGCTGATGACATCATCAAAAAATAAAGTAAGGCTATATCTCGAGAGTTATCTTAACTTCGGTTTTATTGAAGGACAGGACAGGACTCGGCCAGAATGTGTCATTTGTGGCGAGAAGCTAGCTAATGACAGCATGAAGCCAAGCAAAATGCAACGACACCAGGAAACAAAAACACCAGGAGACTATTGGTGAAGGTCAGGATGTTTTTGAGAGGAAGAAGCAGTTGGCAGTATCAAAAAGATCCACAGACATCAGAAAACCATTTGAAAGAGCAGGCAGTGATTTACACAGAGCCATGGAGGCATCATTTGAGTGTTCGCTATTAATTTCCAAGGCTAAAAAGCTGCACAATATTGGAGAGCAGCTAATCAAACCCGCCTGCCTGAAAATAGTCAATAGTATTCTCACATAGGTCTTCCTTTTGTCCAAGTGGAAAAGGGCAGTGTGGAGTGCAATAGAGATTGCGTCATCTGTAGATCTGTTGGGGTGAATTGGAGTGGGTCCAGGGTGTCTGGGATGATGGTGTGGATGTGATCCATGAACAGCATTTCATGGCAACAGATGTGAGTGCTACGGGGCAATAGTCATTTAGACAGGTTACCTTGGTGTTCTTGGGCACAGGGACTATGGTGGTCTGCTTGAAACATGTAGGTATTACATACTGGGTCAGGAAGAGGTTGAAATCTTGCCAGCTGGTCAGCGCATGCTCTGAGTACTCGTCCTGGTAATCCATCTGGCCCGCGGCCTTGTGAATGTAAACCTGTTTAAAGGTCTTACTCACATCGGCTATGGAGAGCAAGATCACAAAGTCGTCCGGAACAGCTAGTGTTCTCATGCATGGTTCAGTCTTGCTTTCCTCGAAGCGAGCATAAAAGGAATTTAGCTTGTCTGGTATGCTCGCGTCACTGGGCAGCTCGCGGCTGGGTTTCCCTTTGTAATCCGTGATAGTTTGCAAGCCCTGCCACATCCGACAAGTGTCAGAGCCGGCATAGTATGATTCTATCTTAGTCCTTTATTGATGTTTTGACTGTTTGATGGCTCGTCGGAGGTCGTATTGGGATTTCTTATAAGCGTCCGGATTAGTGTCCCGCGGCAGCTCTAGCCTTTAGCCCAGTGCAGATGTTGTCTGTAATCCATGGCTTCTGGTTGGGACATGTACAGTACATACGGTCACTGTGGGGACAACATCGTCGATGCACTTATTAATGAAGCCGGTGACTGATGTGGTAAACTCCTCAATGTTATTGAATGAATCCCGGAACACATTCCAGTCTTTGCTAGTGAAACAGTCCTGTAGTTTAGCATCCGCTTCATCGGACCACTTCCGCATTGAGCGCGTCACTGGTACTTCCTGTTTTGAGTTTTTGCTTGGAATCAGGAGGATAGAGTTATGGTAAGATTTGCCAAATGGAGGGCGAGGCAAATCTTTGTATGCATTTATGTGTGTGGAGTAAAGGTGATCTAGAGTTTCTTTCGCCTCTAGGCGGATTTCAGTTTCCCTGCATTAAAGTCACCGGCCACTAGGAACGCCGCCTCTGGATGTGCATTTTCTTGTTTGCTAATGGCTCTGTACAGCTCGTTGAGTGCGGTCTTAGTGCCATCATCAGTTTGTGGTGGTAAATAGACAGCTAAAAAAAATATAGATAAACTCTTGGTAAATAGTATGGTCTGCAGCTTATCATGAGGTATTCTTACTCAGATGAGCAAAACCTCAAGACTTCCTTAACATTAGAGATCGCGCACCAGCTGTTGCATATAACACCCACAATTTTCTCTTTCAAGTCACAGGCACAGTTACTGATATTGAAATAAACAAACAGATACTATGGTATCTATAGGTACTGACTATACAGATACAATAGCATCTCAGCAGTCCTGACACTGTGTGGTCAAGGAGCAGCAGCTCATTGAAACCTGCTTTACTTTACACCAGATTTACACCAGCTCAGAACGGCGCCGGAGAAGATGGCTGCCGTTTTACAGCCCTCTAAGCAATTGTACTATTATGTGTGTTTTTCCGCGTTATTTGTAATTTATTTTGTACATAATGTTTCTGCCATCGTCTCTTATAACCAAAAAGAGCTTCTGGATATCAGGACAGCGATTACTCACCTCGTATTGGACGAAGATTTGTTCTTCAACAAGGCGGCCGCAAAGGATATCCTACAGACACCCGACAAGGCCCAAATCCCCGTCATTCGCATGAGGAAGAGACAGAGATATCGTGGACGTAGGTCGGGGTGCCTTGTAAGGATCCGACGGCGAGCGAGTAAACTGCCGCTCCCATCAATCCTATTAGCCAATCTTTAATCATTGGAGAACAAATTGGATGACCTAAGATTACGGTTATCCTACCAACGGGACATTAAAAACTGTAATATCTTATGTTTCACCGAGTCGTGGCTGAACGATCGACATGGATAACATACAGCTAGCGGGCTATACGCTACATCGGCAGGATAGAACGGCTGACTCCGGTAAGACAAGGGGTGGCGGTCTGTGTATATTTGTAAACAACAGCTGGTGCACAAAATCAAATACTAAGGAAGTCTCGAGGTTTTGCTCGCCTGAGGTAGAGTATCTTATGATAAGCTGTAGACCACACTATTTACCAAGAGAGTTTTCATCTATATTTTTCATAGCTGTCTATTTACCACCACAAACCAATGCTGGCATTAAGATTGCACTGAATGAGCTGTATAAGGCCATAAATCAACAGGAAAACGCTCATCCAGATGCAGCGCTCCTAGTGGCCGGGGACTTTAATGCAGGGAAACTTAAATCCCTTCTACCTAATTTCTACCAGCATGTTAAATGTGCAACCAGAGGAAAAAAAACTCTAGACCACCTTTACTCCACACACAGAGACGCATACAATGCTCTCCCTCGCCCTCCATTTGGCAAATCTGACCATAACTCTATCCTCCTGATTCCTGCTTATAAGCAAAAACTAAAGCAGGAAGCACCAGTGACTCGGTTAATAAAAAAGTGGTCAGATGACGCAGATGCTAAGCTACAGGACTGTTTTGCTAGCACAGACTGGAACATGTTCCGGGATTCTTCCGATAGCATTGAGGAGTACACCACATGGCTTCATCAATAAGTGCACTGATGATGTCGTCCCCACAGTGACCGTACGTACATACCCCAACCAGAAGCCATGGATTACAGGAAACATCCGCACTGAGCTAAAGGGTAGAGCTGCCGCTTTCAAGGAGCGGGACTCTAACCCGGACGCTTATAAGAAATCCCGCTATGCCCTCAGACGAACCATCAAACAGGCAAAGAGTCAATACAGGACTAAGATTGAATCGTACTACACTGGCTCTGACGCTCGTCGGATGTGGCAGGGCTTGAAAACTATTACAGACTACAAAGGGAAGCACAGCCGCGAGCTGCCCAGTGACACAAGACTTCCAGACGAGCTAAACCACTTCTATGCTCGCTTCGAGGCAAGCAACACTGAAGCATGCATGAGAGCACCAGCTGTTCCGGATGACTATGTGATCACGCTCTCCGTAGCCGATGTGAGTAAGACTTTTAAGCAGGTCAACATTCACAAGGCCGCAGGGCCAGACGGATTACCAGGACGTGTACTCCGAGCATGTGCTGACCAACTGGCAAGTGTCTTCACTGACATTTTCAACATGTCCCTGACTGAGTCTGTAATACCAACATGTTTCAAGCAGACCACCATAGTCCCCGTGCCCAAGGACTCTAAGATAACCTGCCTAAATGACTACCGACCCGTAGCACTGACGTCTGTAGCCATGAAGTGCTTTGAAAGGCTGGTCATGGCTCACATCAACAGCATTATCCCAGAAACCCTAGACCCACTTCAATTTGCATACCGCCCCAACAGATCCACAGATGATGCAATCTCTATTGCACTCCACACTGCCCTTTCCCACCTGGACAAGAGGAACACCTACGTGAGAATGCTATTCATTGACTACAGCTCAGCATTCAACACCATAGTGCCCTCTAAGCTCATCACTAAGCTAAGGATCCTGGGACTAAACACCTCCCTCTGCAACTGGATCCTGGACTTCCTGACGGGCCGCCCCCAGGTGGTAAGGGTAGGTAACAACACATCTGCCACACTGATCCTCAACACGGGGGCCCCTCAGGGGTGCGTGCTCAGTCCCCTCCTGTACTCCCTGTTCACCCATGACTGCATGGCCAGGCATGACTCCAACACCATCATTACGTTTGCCGACGACACAACAGTGGTAGGCCTGATCACCGACAACGATGAGACAGCCTATAGGGAGGAGGTCAGAGACCTGGCCGTGTGGTGCCAGGATAACAACCTCTCCCTCAACGTGACCAAGACAAAGGAGATGATTGTGGACTACAGGGGAAAAAAAGAGGACTGAGCACGCCCCCATTCTCATCGATGGGGCTGTAGTGGAACAGGTTGAGAGCTTCAAGTTCCTTGGTGTCCACATCACCAACGAACTATCATGGTCCAAACACACCAAGACAGTCGTGAAGAGGGCACGACAAAGCCTATTCCCCCTCAGGAGACTTGGCATGGGTCCTCAGATCCTCAAAAAATTCTACAGCTGCACCATCGAGAGCATCCTGACAGGTTGCATCACCGCCTGGTATGGCAACTGCTTGGCCTCCGACCGCAAGGCACTACAGAGGGTAGTGCGTACGGCCCAGTACATCACTGGGGCCAAGCTTCCTGCCATCCAGGACCTCTATACCAGGCGGTGTCAGAGGAAGGCCCTCAAAATTGTCAAAGACTCCAGCCACCCTAGTCATAGACTGTTCTCTCTGCTACCGCCACGGCAAGCGGTACCGGAGTGCCAAGTCTAGGTCCAAAAGACTTCTCAACAGCTTCTACCCCCAAGCCATAAGACTCCTGAACAGCTAATCATGGCTACCCGGACTATTTGCACTGCCCCCCCACCCCATCCTTTTACGCTGCTGCTACTCTGTTAATTATTTATGCATAGTCACTTTAACTCTACCCACATGTACATATTACTTCAACTACCTCAACTAGCCGGTGCCCCCGCACATTGACTCTGCACCGGTACCCCCCTGTATATATAGCCTCCCTACTGTTATTTTATTTTACTTCTGCTCTTTTTTTCTCAACACTTTTTTAATTGTTGTTTTATTTTTACTTTTTTGTTAAAAATAAATGCACTGTTGGTTAAGGGCTGTAAGTAAGCATTTAACTGTAATGTCTGCACCTGTTGTATTCGGCGCATGTGGCCAATAAAATTTGATTTGATTTGAGCTCTCAAAATGGCCTTGAGTCTCTCTCAGCAGGCCGGTCTATCACTGACCTCCTGTGGCCAGGAGAAGGTATCACAGCAACAAACTCCACACAGGTTGAAAATCTGGATCATGTTTTGTAGAAATGACTATGCTGTAAGAGTTCCAGATAAGATACGATATACGTGACTATTAATAGACAGTGGGTCATTGTCAAATGAATCCATCTCTCTGGATGGAATAATCACCAAATAGTATGGTCATGTGCAGTGACTCACCAGTGTTTGCTACCCTCATTCTGAAATGAGGAGCTTGTGTGCAAGTGGAGCATGAGTCTGCCCGGTCATCCATTGTGTCATCCAGCATATCCTCTATGAAATCTGATGCCCCTGCCTACAGTAAACCCAGACAGGACCAGACAGGAGAATATGACTCAGCCACACAGAGCTAGTAGACCCTGTACCTGTCACATTGTTCTCTCAGTGCCAATGCCTGCATATAACAAAGACTTTTAGGAAGGTAGCCTAAAGTACTATTCATGTCTGTCCTTCCTGTAGCCTGACTCCTGCCACGCCCACCTCAGACGGCAACCTCAGCCCGTCGCCTAGGAAACCCATTCCGACCCACACACCAGGGGAACATGCTCCACCAAGTGACCTGGACACTCCAGATGGCTTCTCCCCCTCGGTCAAGCCCGAGATGCAACTACTCCCCTTCCCTGAGGTAAGACTGACACCACCTTTTTAAAGGACGTATCAGTGTAACAGTTAGAATTGCTTTTTTCCCCATAGATTTGCTTCTTGTGTATCTGTATGTGTTTCTGTTTCTCCCTCTCTCCAGGCCTCCACCATCCTGCTGGACTCCAGTGCTCTGCGGTCCAGGGTGCAGTTGAGTAAGATGCGGGGGCCACGTTCGCGCCCCTCCAGGGTGGCTCGTCAGACTGCTGCTCTGTCTGTACACCCGGAGGGACAAGCCACACCCACTGAGGACTGGCGCTCCCGAGACTCCACAGGTCAGCCTAGGACTCTGTTCTCATATAGACACTCTGTCATATCTCCAGGGCATAAAATAAACACCCACCAAATGCAGTTAGATTTTGGTATTGGTGGGTAGGAATGTCTATTTCACCAGCCACGTTGGTGGGTGGTCAATTTGCAGGGCTCTACAGTGCAAACATTACATTCTCATTTGCAAATAAAAAGGGTCAAAAGTCAAGTATGAGCACATGTGCGAGTTATAGCAAAAAATGCTGCAGTAGCTGTTTTCAAAGCATTCTGCCGTTTTGTTTCATAGCTGCTAATCGCACAAAGAAATACGAGTCCTATATCCCACCTCGCGCAGCAACACTGCCTGCTCTGTCCTCATGTTTTTTGGCTATTTACAGTTTTGTTCACAAGCTTGGTTGTTTTTCAATGTTAGTTTGAGTTTGCTTCAACTGCTAGCTAGTCAGATTCAAAATCTCAGACATACATGACACCACGGTAACCTCCGCCCTTAAAGGGGCGGCTGCACATTTGTCTCATCTGGTGAAATTTTGGTTAAAAGACTCAGCTCACAAAAGATTAAATGAAATTGAGCAATAAAACACATTACTTCTTACTAATACATTCCTTATTTTAGAAACATTACAAAGCATGGTCATCTTTTTTTGATGTAATTATGGGCAGAAAATATCTTGTCTCATGGCTCGACATTAACACTTGTCCTCTTGTCCGGGACAAGTAAAAAAAAAATAGTCTGACAAGAAGAATATAGATTTGAGTTGTCCAAATGGAAAAGTAAAAAAATATCAAACATCCGATCAGAATTGGATCAGAGGCCAACATTGGAATAATATTCAAATCTATTTTTCATGTACATAAATAAAAAAAACTGTGCTACAGCCTCATGTCCAAACTGATGCTGACATGAGGGAGGCGCCAGAAAATGTAGCCAAACTTTTAATAAGACTTTTAATTACATAAATATAGGCTAAACGCCAGTCATGTTTGACAAATATAATGAAGGATAATTAACATAAACATCTAATGGCTGTCGACATACCCGAGGCACGGTTTATTTAGATCAAATGATCACAAGACAGGAGAGTGAAAGACAGTGCCTGTTGCACACCACACATCACCCACCTTGAATCTGAGTGGAGGCGGTCAGCATTTTGAAACGATTTAACCATAAATGCAATTGTTTAAAACCCTGAATGTTTTATGTAATTTAATTAAGCATGTCTTGCCTTGTTTCAAAGTAGCCTAGCTAAAATATGACCATAGAAATGTTGAGGGAATTATTTTATAAACTCTTAATGCCATTGAAAGCAGTTTTATTTTTTTACATGTTCTATTGGTTTTCAAATCAACTTTATTTTATTGTCCAGCAGCCAAAGCCATAATCCTAGTCATATTAGTAACCCATGCTAGATGATGCATCTTTAGATCTCTCCTCTTTCTTAAATTTCTAACAGATATTTTATTCTCTGTCACATGAAACCGCTAGCGCGTGTGCTGCACTTTTGAGAATGGTGTTTTCCCGTTAATTGCATTTTGGAACATTTGCGCATAGCCTACAGCCATGTGCACATTGTTGAGTTTATAATATGAAGAAATACAACTTTTTCAACATTTATAAGCTAAAACGGTCTGATCTGTTGCATCAGCCTTATTGCTTTAGAATTTTTTTAAATGGCCGGTGGTTGTATGAATTTTGGATCTGTCGTCCCAGAACTCTCCCAGAGTCTGTTTTGAACCGTAGACTAGAGGTCTTCACGGGGCCAAAAAGTTGGACCCGTTCCGAAATGGACCTGGGGCTTTCCCACCCGGACCCGATATGCAAAAATAAATCAAATTAATATAGAGAACCGTTCCGAACGGACCCGAGGACAACTAGACCCTTTCTGTATAGACCTGGTAGGATCCAGACCCGGTCAGATCAGAGTGAGGGAAGCAGTAGAAAAGTCATTTTTTAAAGCTACTTTATTAACCGGAGCGTGAGCGGTGCCGCTCTAGCAGGCAGGGGAGAGGCCATACTGTGAGCGAGTGACATGAGGAGCAAGCAGGGAGGGCGAGACGAGAGACGGCAACCAACCAAGCAGACTCGCGCTATAGTAGACTAATAGCTGCCATAGCTAGGTTATTTATCAAATATGATTACGTAGTACCTGTCTTGGACTGCATCAAACCGGAACGAGAAGCTAGTTAAGCTAGCTAACCTTAGCTAGCTAGGCTAACTGAGGCTGCAGTGCATGCGCTTTCTCATCCTACAGTTACAAATAACAACAACTCCATTCAGAATATTAAGTAGCAACCTACCTGTTGGCTCTTGGTCTTTGTAGCCTATCCTTCTCCTTTAACTTTTAATTCTGTCATTTTAATTCCATTTTCCATTGATTTAGATATCTCTTAACTTTTGCCACACACGGAGCAAGGCTCTATGACTGTATCCTATTTCCGCTTTGATGACTTATGATTGGCCAACAGTGTCTTCATACCACCACTCTCCAAATGTGGCCAATCCTCCCAAGGTTAGGGTTAGTGGTTGTAGCCCAGGGATCATCCACTAGATTCAGCCGTGGGCCGATTAATTTTTTTCTTGAGCGGATAGTCGGGGTCCAGAACAAAATTAAGCAGTAAGGCCGGAGGGGGTGTGGTATGTGGCCAATATACCATAGATAAGGGCTGTTCTTATGCGCAACGCAGAGTGCCTGGATACAGCCCTTAGCCGTGGTATATTGTCCATATACCACAAACCCCCGAGGTGCCTTATTGCTATTCTAAACTAGTTACCAACTTAATTAGAGCAGTAACAATAAATGTTTTGTCATACCCGTGGTATACAGTCTGATATACCACGGCTGTCAGCCAATCAGCATTCAGGGCTTGAACCACCCAGTTTATAATTACAAATCATTTGTAGTCTGCAAATTGACTGTTTGACTAAAACATAATAATTTCAAACCTTGCTTACATTTGTATACGATCATGTGTCTCTCTATTATGCGTGGGAATACTTGGGAACAGATTTCTTAAATCAAAATCACTTGGAGCTAATTTCCTGGTGTTTTTACAGTCTTATGTCCAACAATGAAAATGTAAAAAATGATATATAATTGTTTTATTTTGCTCCGAAAACTTGGCCCTCAGGCCGCCAGTTGGGGAACTCTGTTGTAGCCCATGGAGTGGGGACTGGGCTGTTTGTCGGCCAATAGCGGTCCCCTGTGTGTGCAGATTTTAGTTCCTACGTGTGTGCTATAGTCCCGTGTAGCTCAGTTGGTAGAGCATGGCGTTTGCTACGCCAGGGTTGTGGGTTCGTTTCCCACGGGGGACCAGTATGAAAAAAAATTTACGCACTCACTAACTGTAAGTCGCTCTGGATAAGAGCGTCTGCTAAATGACTAAAATGTAAACAAGCTACACTCTTGTGAAAAGCAAGAGCAGCAGTATAAATTATACAATTCTTCTCTCTCTCTACTGCAGCAGTCTTTTTCGGATCTGTACGGCCCTTCTGGACAAGTCATTTAAAATTATACATACCCGTGACAATCATATCAGATCCGACCCAGACCCGTGATATTATTTATAATTCTGGATCCAGACCTGGATTGGGTCTCGGGTACAGGTGGATCCGTGAAGACCTCTACCGTAGACATGTTTTTTTATCGTCCCAGGGACGACGGGGCGCCCTTAATTTTGAGCCCTGAATGGAATTATTTTAAGAGACATAAAAAGTGTTTGGTTGTAATTGTAAAGTTGCAATATTTTATAGGCTATGAAGGGTGACTAACCATCTCCCAGGAGAGCCTTAAAGGGGCAGTGTTGTAATTTGAGACAGGCTTGAATATGCAAAAAAGCCAATAGGCGGAGTGTAGCCAACATTTTTGTCTGATTCTCTATGGTAAAAAAGATAATGTATTTTATTTTGTAAGGTGGTTCCTTGCATCATACAGTTATGTAAAAATTGTGTTACATACAGTGGGGAAAAAAAGTATTTAGTCAGCCACCAATTGTGCAAGTTCTCCCACTTAAAAAGATGAGAGAGGCCTGTAATTTTCATCATAGGTACACGTCAACTATGACAGACAAAATGAGGAGAAAGAAATCCAGAAAATCACATTATAGGATTTTTAATGAATTTATTTGCAAATTATGGTGGAAAATAAGTATTTGGTCAATAACAAAAGTTTCTCAATACTTTGTTATATACCCTTTGTTGGCAATGACACAGGTCAAACATTTTCTGTAAGTCTTCACAAGGTTTTCACACACTGTTGCTGGTATTTTGGCCCATTCCTCCATGCAGATCTCCTCTAGAGCAGTGATGTTTTGGGGCTGTCGCTGGGCAACACGGACTTTCAACTCCCTCCAAAGATTTTCTATGGGGTTGAGATCTGGAGACTGGCTAGGCCACTCCAGGACCTTAATGCTTCTTACGAAGCCACTCCTTCGTTGCCCGGGCGGTGTGTTTGGGATCATTGTCATGCTGAAAGACCCAGCCACGTTTCATCTTCAATGCCCTTGCTGATGGAAGGAGGTTTTCACTCAAAATCTCACGATACATGGCCCCATTCATTCTTTCCTTTACACGGATCAGTCGTCCTGGTCCCTTTGCAGAAAAACAGCCCCAAAGCATGATGTTTCCACCCCCATGCTTCACAGTAGGTATGGTGTTCTTTGGATGCAACTCAGCATTCTTTGTCCTCCAAACACGACGAGTTGAGTTTTTACCAAAAAGTTCCATTTTGGTTTCATCTGACCATATGACATTCTCCCAATCCTCTTCTGGATCATCCAAATGGACTCTAGCAAACTTCAGACGGGCCTGGAAATGTACTGGCTTAAGCAGGGGGACACGTCTGGCACTGCAGGATTTGAGTCCCTGGCGGCGTAGTGTGTTACTGATGGTAGGCTTTGTTACTTTGGTCCCAGCTCTCTGCAGGTCATTCACTAGGTCCCCCCGTGTGGTTCTGGGATTTTTGCTCACTGTTCTTGTGATCATTTTGACCCCACGGGGTGAGATCTTGCGTGGAGCCCCAGATCGAGGGAGATTATCAGTGGTCTTGGATGTCTTCCATTTCCTAATAATTGTTTTATGTATGTTTTGTTTTGTCATTTAGCAGACGCTCTTATCCAGAGCGACTTACAGGAGCAATTAGGGTTAAGTGCCTTGCTTAAGGGCACATCGACAGATTTTTCACCTAGTCGGCTCGGGGATTAGAACCAGCGACCTTTCGGTTACTGGCACAACGCTCTTACCCACTAAGCTACCTGCCGCCCTAGGTTGCTCCCACAGTTGATTTCTTCAAACCAAGCTGCTTACCTATTGCAGATTCAGTCTTCCCAGCCTGGTGCAGGTCTACAATTTTGTTTCTGGTGTCCTTTGACAGCTCTTTGGTCTTGGCCATAGTGGAGTTTGGAGTGTGACTGTTTGAGGTTGTGGACAGGTGTCTTTTATACTGATAACAAGTTCAAACAGGTGCCATTAATACAGGTAACGAGTGGAGGACAGAGGAGCCTCTTAAAGAAGAAGTTACAGGTCTGTGAGAGCCAGAAATCTTGCTTGTTTGTAGGTGACCAAATACTTATTTTCCACCATAATTTGCAAATAAATTAATTAAAAATCCTACAATGTGATTGGATATTTTTTTCTCAATTTGTCTGTCATAGTTGACGTGTACCTATGATGAAAATTACAGGCCTCTCTCATCTTTTTAAGTGGGAGAACTTGCACAATTGGTGGCTGACTAAATCATTTTTTCCCCCACTGTACCTTTTTTTGGGTGGGGACAAGTGACTTGAGCTTTTGGACAAGTAAAACATCTGTCCTACTTGCCTGAAGGACAAGTGGCAAAGAAAGTTTATTTCAAGCCTTGTGGCTGGTAAGGAATCTGAGTGGGTGGTAGATTTTTATCTTGCTGGTGTACCAAAAAGTTAATTTAAGGTTTGCATATCTCTATCCAGTACCTTGGTTCTCCCACACACCTATAGTATGGATTGAGTCGACCAGTTCGACTGGAGATGTTCTTAGATGGTCAAAGATCTGTTAGACTTCTGAATAACCTCCTATTTGTTATGATTGTGAAATGATGTACTCAGTGTGTTGTCCTCTACAGAGGACATTGAGTCTTCCAAGCAGCAAGACTCGGACTCTGAGGAGCAGGAGAGAGGAGCAGACCCCCGCTCTGCTGCTGCCTCCTCCCAGCCCCAGAGAGTCGCCCTCTTTCCTGGGATGGACCCCTCCACTCTCAAGGTGAGCCTCCTCAAGAGAAACAGATGTTGTCTGGAAGGCAGAGAGTTGACCAGGAGTGTAATGTAATGTTGTCACTCATACTGATGTGAAAAATGAGCCTTTGATATGTTCTCTTGGTGGTTTCCCCCCTCTGTTTGGCAGGCCCAGCTCAAGAAGAGAGGCGACTCTGACAATCAGACAGACGGAGCCGCCCCATCTCCCTCCCAGCTGTCCCGTTCTCCTAAATCCCCCTTCCTGCCCCGGGCATCCCTTGTGCTGCCCCCCTCCGGAGGGAAAGAAAATGGGTAAGATGGTGACCCTGTCTCTTCCCTCTGTTCAGCCTGGATCTAATAACCCAAACCAGGGATTGTTGAGATAGTCAGACCAGAAGTATGTACCATGTGTAATGATTGTGCCTCCCTTTGTCTGTCTGTGTGTCTTCTTAGGGAGGAGGCCTCACCACAGTGGCTGAGAGAGCTGAAGTCTAAGAAGCGCTTGAGTCAGTATGAAAATGACAGCTAAGTGTGAATGAGCAGGTAAGCGCTCTTCTTCTCCCAAATGTTTAAATCTACTTCCATAGGGTACTTGTGCCCTTGGCAATAAACGTGACATTTTACCACATTTTCAGAATTAGACAATAATATTAAAGTGTGTCTGTTTTGCAAGTAAATAACCCTAAAATACTGATGGTTTGTATCTGTTTGCATCCTCTGTGTAGGTTGCCTTAAAACTGAATAATCTGTTGGAGAATTGGAGACAGAAGCCTTAACCTTTGACCCTGAGAAGATGGAAACTGCTGCTGTAATTTGTCATCTGTTTGTTCATTTTATCTGTTCTCTTCCTGCCTGGGTCACATACATGTGCATGGTGCCTTTTGCAGACAACCTTGGTCTTATGGATGAAACGAGCCAGGGTAAACATCTGGCTGCTCGCCTCCAGCTTGTTCATTTCCTTTGCATAGAGCCACTTTACCCTCTCACCTGACAGGGGAGACTACGGAAGGGGGGAAACCCATTCTCTCCTGTCAGGTTGCATTTCAGGACTGGTTAAACTTGTGGGACCACACGCCTCTTAACCTGGAAGTGGTTCAATAAGCTGGAGGACAGGGTAGTACCTCCACAAGATATAATTGTATTTCTTTTTTAAATGTATTTTTCAGGTTAGTCTATGAGTTCCTATGTGTAGCTATCAGTCAAGGGGTGTTGGTAATAGTCAACAAGCATTGCCATAGGATAACATTTTATTTTATTTTTTGTCATTGATCATAAAGAACAAAAACACTGCTGAACTAATGGTCAGCCAGGCTGTATATTATGTGTTAGTAATAAATATGGTATCTAATCATGAAATGTTATATTTGTATTGTTGCTAATTTGAAAGATGAATCATAACATGTCAGAGTGCTAGTTTTGTATGGAGAGCATTTCAAGTATCACTACAGCAGAGGCTCCCAAGCCCATTCCTCTGATACACTCAGTGACTGATGTCATGAACTAACTGAGAATCTGTTGTGTTGACCTAATGCAGCCCCTTTTAACTGAGGCAGCAGCTACTCTTCCTGGGGTCCAGCAACATTAAGGCAGTTATATACAATTACAAATATTACATGACATTACATTTCACAACACATTGTGTTCCCTCAGGCCTCTACTCTACTACCACATATCTACAATACAAAATCCTTGTGTAGGTGTGTGTAGAGGGTGTGTGTGGTGGAAAAGGGGAAGGGTTAATCACATTGGAGCTCTCTCAATTACACTCCTACACACACACACACGAAAAACACTAATCAGCCTGTTCTTCCTCCCTTTACCTTCACTTACCTCTTCAGTGTAAGATCAAATGATTGTGTGTAATACTGATGGATGAGTGCGTAAGGATTGCAAGAAAAATGGTCTAACTGTATGTGTTACCAATGAGCCATACATTCAATGTGCACTCCCTAGGTTCTGTTTTATCCGGATGTCTGCAACACATCTCCCATTTAGAGAGAGAGATTTTACCCACCTATTCTTTTATCACTACATCACTGTTGACAACATTTGTGCATGCACAATCTCGGCTCCTTTTCCGTCATGCTCAGACACTGAATTTACACACCAAGTGTGCAGTGGTACAATCATATAGTCTGGATATCATTGATCATGGATTCATCCACAGAACTGTTATGGTCCCATTGTGCACATGGTCAGTGCAGCAGTGTGGATGTATAGTGGAATGGTAGGAGTATGGCTTACACTAATCCAGTGGGGAATGTGAGTCAAGTATATTGTTTTGAGATGAGGGTGGGTGGTTATTTTACCCTATTTTACGGCACGACTGTCTATTTGCACCAGTTGTTTTAGAGCTCAGAGCTGACTTGGGCCATGCCCCTGACCATGTTAGCCATGCCCCTGACCATGTTAGCCATGCCCCTGACCATGTTAGCCATGCCCCTGACCATGTTAGCCATGCCCCTGACCATGTTAGCCATGCCCCTGACCATGTTAGCCATGCCCCTGACCATGTTAGCCATGCCCCTGACCATGTTAGCCATGCCCCTGACCATGTTAGCCATGCTCCACTGGCCCACTACTTCCATTAAGTACTTTGTCACTTAATTTCACTACAGCACTGGCTATTCTGTTGTGTCCCACCATCCACATTTTCATAGGCCGATGTTGGAACGCTAATGCAATGGAAGTGAATGTGTTGATTGAATCTTTGGAGTCGTTGCCCCTATGGTGTCCATGGCGTTTGACTTTGTCATGACTTTTGTCAGTTTGATTAAATTTTTTATTATCTCTCTTATTTTATTTTTGAAAGTAAAATATGTATATTACACTGTTATAATGCCAGTGTCCAAAATTGTAACTTCTTAATAAAATGTACTGAGTTGAGTTTCTGACTTTGATGTAATTATTGGGATAAATGTTACTTCTGCATTACACCAATTTCAGCTCAGACCCACCCTCTCCAGTCTGCAGTATTATGAAGCTCGATTGTTGTCTATTTTTGGTGTGGGGTATAACAGAGGTCGATAGTGTTTGGTGTAGGGAGGTATAGGAGAGGTATTGTGTGGGGCGGTATAGGAGAGATGGAGGGTCAGGGTTTGGTAAATGAAGGTATACAAAACATTGAGAACACCTGCTCTTTCCATGACAGACTGACCAGGTGAATCCAGGTGAAAGCTATGATCCCTTATTGATGTCGCTTGTTAAATCCACTTCAAATCAGTGTAGATGAAGGGGAGGAGACATGTTAAATAAGGATTTTTAAGCCTTGAGACATGGATTGTGCATGTGTGCCATTCAGAGGGTGAATGGGCAAGACAAAAGATTTAAGTACCTTTGAACGGGGTATAGTAGTAGGTGCCAGGCGCACCGGTTTGGGTCAAGAACTGCAACGCTGCTGGCTTTTTCACGCTCAACAGTTTCCCATGTGTATCAAGAATGGTCCACCACCCAAAGGACATCCAGCCAACAACTGTAGGAAACATTGGATTCAACATGGGCCAGCATTCTAGTCTGTGCGCTGACGAATTAAGGCTGTTCTGAGGGCAAAAGGGGAGGGGTGCAACTCAGTATTAGGAAGGTATACTCAGTGTATGATTTCAACAGGATATAGTGAAAGGAGATCAATGTTAGGTTAGTTTTTGGTGAATTGTTTGGTTCCCCATTGTGAGTTTGGTGATATTGGTGAGAATGGTGTGAGGAGGTTAGCTGATGTCTAGACTGCTGGGTGTGGTTAGAGTGTATGCGTGGGAGAGGTGTGAGCGTGTACCCATTTGTGCTGAGTGGGGCTGTTTGCTGAATCCTCTTGGCTCCCTCTCCGTGTGCCCACACACCATGCACTGGCAGCCAGGCAGACGGGCAGGGTAGCATGTGCCAACACATCTGCCTATTGAGAGGCAGTGTTATGGACACAATGTGAGCGACAGACTTGCTGTATCAACAGCTCCCCCTTTTCTGCTGTTGTGGCCAGAAATAAACCATAAATACCCCCCCTGCCCACCAACGGCTCAACCCCAAACACCAAGTGGCACACAGAGAGAGAGGCTACCAATACACAGCAGGCATATCCAGGTAAAACCAGCTTGGTTCTGCACAGCAGGATAACCAGGGTTTTCATTGACCTTTGAACTTTACATAAAAAGAAAAGGAGACTCCACAGCCATGGTTGTTGACAGGGATGGAGAAGGAGAGGTTTAATGGGAGGGGTAGGAACAAGAGTTTAGTATAATGGAGTGAGTTGAGTTGTTGGTAAAACTGCATATGATAGAGATTGATAGGTTTGTAGAGTTGGTTAAGATATAATAAAAAAAATAAGAATACCAAATTCTAAGGTATGATTGAGCAAATGAGGAGTTTGCAGAATAGAGTATTATGGAATGTGTATTGTTTGTAGTGATGGGTTTGATTGAGTCGGGGGTTGCAGAACTGGTTACGATACAGTCTGAGGCTTGCAGATTTTGACAATATAGACAGGGAAAGATGGAATCACTGGAGCTGAAATGTTGCGCATTAGGGTATGAGAATAACATGTATCTTCATGGGGGATGACTCTGGGCCCTAGTTATAGCCTACGGTCAGGAAAAACTCCTGGCCCCAGGACAAAGTTAGGGTAGATAAATAGTGGCCTCCTGGAGATAGAAAGGGTAGAACGCAGCCCTCAGGTCCTTATTCTCAGCTCAGTCTGCACCAATGTCCTCTTCTGCTCTCTGAAGTGGACGCAAATGTTGACTGATTCTGAGAGGACTGATGGTCATCACCGTGAAATGAATGCCATGATGGCGTCTGTGTTTCTCCTGTCTCTGTCTCTCCTGATTGTGCTCTTGAAAGAGGAGTAACCAGTGGACCAGGAGGATGTCGGAGCAGCAGAACGCCCCTGAACAACTGGCTGCAGGGAAGAGCCAGGGTGGAGCAGGAGCCACTTACAAGGTACTGTATCCTCCTCTGTCGTCTGTGTATTTCTCCCTATACTCTTGTGATCTCGCTCTTCATTTCTTTTTCCGTCCTTTGTCCACTACTCTATTTTCCCCACTTGTCTATCTGCCCTCTTTGTATTCCTTACTCCCCCCATACCTTTCCTATCTTTATATTGGCAGCTTTACTTTGTCAATATTTCTCTCTTTCCTCGCTTTCTCTGATCTAGGTGGTGCTGTTTGAGTTTGAGAATTTCCAGGGTCGCAAGGCTGAGTTTTCTGCCGAGTGTAAAGATGTTTCAGAGAAGGGCTTGGAGAAGGTGGGCTCTGTGCTGGTTGAGTCTGGCCCGTGAGTACTGGTGCATTGGTGTCATTCACAGACACACTTTCTTACACATACATAATGTGTTTTCAGGCTCAGGTTAAATGTTGTGTTAACAAAAAAAAGGAATACTATCTCTGTACACAGCATCTTACATGCTGAGGAGACATATTCTAACAGCCTCATCCTTCTCCTCTCTCTTGTCAGATGGGTGGGGTATGACCGCCAGGGGTTTGCAGGTGAACAGTTTGTTTTGGAGAAAGGCGAGTATCCACGCTGGGACACCTGGACCAACAGCCAGTACAGCTATTCCTTCTGGTCCATGCGGCCACTCAAAGTGGTGGGTAGCACTCACACAATGTCTCAACATGCTCAACATACTCACTGACCATGTTTACCATCTCACCGCTCTGCATTCCCTACCAATCTCAAATCAACATTCTCTTACCATTTCAGCACATATTTAGCATTCCAGCACTCCCCTGTTTATCTCAACACTCACAGATTATCTCAACACTCTTTAACCATTGTAGAACGCCATGTACATCTCAACAGTCACTTATCTCAGCAGACGGCTCTCATTGACTATCTGAATACTCACTGATTACCTCAAGCCTCAATCTCAAGAGTCAGCTTTCAGTTACCATCTTAACACTGAGTGTGTCGGTCTGTCTGTGTGTGTGCATATCTCAATTTCTCCTCTTTAGGATAGTGCAGAACACAAGATTCATCTGTTTGAGAGTCCAGGCTTCACTGGTAAAAAGATGGAGATTGTTGATGATGACGTTCCCAGTTTGTGGGGACATGGTTTCCAAGATCGCGTAGGAAGTGTCAAGGCTCTCAACGGAACGTAAGAGCTCCCTTTCACCCTCTCTCAAGTTCTTCCTGTTTCACCTGCTCTCTATCTCTCTCTCTCTCTGTCTTTTGCTGTTTTTCTCATGTCTCACTTCGTCTTTCTTCTGAAAACCTTAAAAAGATGGTAAATTATTCTGTCATATATTTTAGTCCTGTCTCATGGACTCCTTCTCTGTTCCTTTGTTCCAGATGGGTCGGCTACATGTACCCAGGCTACAGGGGACGCCAGTATGTGTTTGAGCGTGGAGACTTCAAGCACTGGAACGACTGGGATTCCCCTGCACCTCAGATCCAGTCTGTCCGGCGTGTGAGGGACATGCAGTGGCACAAGAGGGGGTGTTTCACCATCCCTGCTCCTGCCCCTGACCCAGCTCCTGCCCCTACCCCAGCACCCGAACCCCCTGCCCCCCCTGCCGCTGCTGGGGCCAGCTGAAGAGGACTCTGATCCACCTCCCCCCCAGAGCCTCTTCCATGAGCCTCTTCTTACAACCAGTGCCTGCCCTCTGCCTCACCCTAACCATGGCAAATGCTGCTCCTGCTTAGTGAGAAGTGCTATGTATGTTTCAGTGGCGAATAAAGTTTGTTTGACCAGATTGTGTTTGTTGGTGCTGTTTCTATTGTTGGTACAGACTTAAATGGACAGAGAGATAGGCCTACTTATTCATCTTATCATATTTCTCTAATGCCAAATCAGTGTGTCTTGTTTGCAACAAACTGTCCCTGTTTGCAAATAATTAAATCTGAGACATCATTAGGAATCTGAGCATGGTAGTTTCAAAAGTTAGGCCTACCTTTCCACCCCAGACAGAGTTGGCCTACCGTAAGCTTTAACTGCTGGCTAAACCCAACGAGAGAAGGTCACAAGTGTTTCCCTAAAAGCTGTCTGGGTTTCAACATATTCTATTGAACAGAAAGTGAATAGCTTAATCAATTGATTGTGGCAGAATTAGATGACTTCCCAAGCAAAGTCATATTCTTTGTCTCCTCAGCTATAGAAGGTTGTAGCTCAGCCTTTGAATGTCAAAGAAATGAAACAATGATATCCCCATATGCATCGGAGTCACGTCTTTCCTGGGTATTTTACAGCTTGTTTCTAGTAAAAAGCGTCCCAAACCAAAGCGCTCTTATACACTGAGTATTCCAAACATTCGGAACACCTTCCTAATATTGAGTTTCATCTACCCCCATTTGCCCTCAGACCAGCCTCAATTCGTCGGGGCATGGACTCTACAAGGTGTCGAATGCGTTCTACAGGGATGCTGGCCCATGTTTGACTCCATTGCTTCCCACAGTTGTGTCAAGTTGGCTGGATGTCCTTTGGGTGGTGGACCATTCTTGATACACACGGGAAACTGTTGAGCGTGAAAAACCCAGCAGCGTTGCAGTTTATGACACAAACCGGTGAGCCTGGCACCTACTACCATACCCCATTCAAAGGCACATCAATCTTTTGTCTTGCCCATTCACCCTCTGAATGGCACACATACACAATCAATTTCTAAATTGTCTCAAGGCTTAAAAATCCTTATTTAACATGTCTCCTCCCCTTCATCTACACTGATTGAAGTGGATTTAACAAGTGACATCAATAAGGGATCATAGCTTTCACCTGGGTTCACCTGGTCAGTCTGCCATATAAAGAGAAGGTCCTTAATGTTTTGTATACTCAGTGTAGATCATTTTATATAATTAGATCTGTTTTATTTTCTTCAAAATCTTAAAAACTAACAAAGGGTAGGCTTGTGCTTTTTGCCATTTTCTATAATAAAAGGTAGGCCTATGGCATACCTTCTCATTCCCCCTCAATTCGAGTCTTGGTTTTCACTTAACTGCCCTTCACTGACATGGAAGGAAGTAGGCTATTTAAAGAGTGCATGGTGGGTGGAGGAATTGACCGATAAATCTATGGATATAGCAGCCTATAGCCTAATTTCATCTGTCAAACAGTTAGGTCTACCTCTTATTTCTTAAATAGTAAGAAATAGGCTCCAACACAAAGCCCTCTTGTTGTTAGTAAAGTCTCATTAAAATGAAGATGGTTTAAATGAATTATGCCTACTCGAATTTGTCTACTTTCAGCACCATGTAGTGTCCATTTCCGATTGATTGTGCTGCGGCTGCTACTTCAAGTTTCAGCACCACAATGTAAGTTACTACAATCTGGCCAGTTGAGGCTCCTCAGAGGAAGGGGAGGACCATCTTCCTTAGTGAATTTCATAAAAGTAAAAATAGTGAAACATTAAAAAAGTTAGTTTTTAGATAAAAGTATACTAAATATATTCACGTCACCAAATAATTGATTAAAACACACTTTTTTGCAATGAAGTTCTACAGTAGCCTCAACAGCACTCTGTAAGGTAGCACCATGGTGTAGCCGGAGGACAGCTAGTTTCCGTCCTCCTCTGGGTACATTGACTTCAATACAAAACCTAGGAGGCTCATGGTTTTCACCCCCTTCGATAGACTTACACAGTTATGCCGGAGGACATCCTCCAACCCATCAGAGTTCTTGCAGCATGAACTTACATGTTGTCCATCCAATCAAAGGATCAGAGAATGAATCTAGTACTGAAAGCATAAGCTACAGCTAGCTAGCACTGCAGTGCATGAAATATGGTGAGTATTTCACTCAAAGAGAAAGACAATAGTCGAAGAGTTAAAATGTATTTATTTAAAAATGAAGGAGAAGCAAGAGAGAGAGAGAGAGAGAGAGCTAGCTATATTTTGTTGTATTTTTTCACTTTCACTTAGCTAGCGAATGCAGCTAGCTAGTTTAGCCTACTCAAACACCTGGCTCAAACAGAGAAGGATGATATTTTAGCTAGCTGGCTATGGCTATCCAACACTGGAACTCTTCCAAGTCAAGGTAAGCTTTTGGTTTTATTAATTTATTGCCACCGGGGCCAGCCGGTGTAACTGTTAAACCGCTTGCTGACTGTACACTGTACTGCATGATTGTAGTGGGTTTACTAACGCGTAGGTTCTAGTAGCTATGTTGACTATGACGTTAGCTGATATGGTGAAAACGATGTAGGCTGTGTGTGGCGGTTAGCGGTTATGATATGAAGGTTTGGTTTGTAAAGGTTTTTTAGTCTGGTCACAGACAGCTGGTGTGTTGTGCACTGAAGTCCACAAGCTAAGGGAAAAGGTGAAAGGAGGAGAGCACGTAGATGCGAGAAGGAATTATACAATGAGCAAAATGATCATGCTGTTTGTATGTGGCTACTATGAAAGTGAACCGTGTTTGCGTGTGATCAGGGGTGTATTCATTCCGCCGATTCTGTTGAAAAGCGTTTCTTAAATGGAAGCAACTGTTGGACTAATAATTACACCCTAGATCAGCTTGGAAGCTCTTGGACTACTTATCATATTCAAATGGTTATGAACAACATATCCACTATCAATCAAACATGGGTATTGTCCTATCATGGTCAAACACTTGACAGGGACAGATGTATGCGCACTGGGTATGAATAGAGGCCTCTACTCATAGAGGGTAGACCAGCCCCTCAGTGCCATAGGTAGGTCATTCTTCTCATTCTCTGTACCTGGCTCAGGTGAGGTCTGCATCAATGTGCTCTTCTGCTCTCTGAGATGGAAGCAGAACTTGACTGATACAGTATAAAAATAAACATTTATTGTGAGAGTATTGATGGTCATCATGGTGAAATGTTCAGGTTTCAAAGAAATCCCATAATAGTTTTGTGATGACACACTACAATAACAACATTGTGGGCCTGTGCTACTATACAGTATAATTATGCAAGAATATGTAAATACTGTAAATATTTGTCATATACAGTTGAAGTCGGAAGTTTACATACACTTAGGTTGGAGTCATTAAAACTTGTTTTTTCAACCACTCCACACATTTCTTGTTAACAAACCATAGTTTTGCCAAGTCAGTTAGGACATCTACTTTGTGCATGACAAGTAATTTTTCAAACAATTGTTTACAGACAGATTATTTCACTTATAATTCACTGTATCACAATTCCAGTGGGTCAGAAGTGTACATACACTAAGTTGACTGTGCCTTTAAACAGCGTGGAAAATTCGAGAAAATGATGTCATTGCTTTAGAAGCTTCTGATAGGCTAATTGACATAATTTGAGTGAATTGGAGGTGTACCTGTGGATGTATTTCAAGGCTAACTCAAGATAATAATGATCAGAAAGTGTATTCCAGGTGAAGATAGAGACGGGGCAATGGTTTAGGTAGGTGGTCAATGTCAAGGATCTCCATCTTGGATTCAGCCCATACAGGCCTAGGGTTGTGTAAATACCTTTGAGTGCCAATATTTTTACTATTCAATAAACTACATCTCATTCTGCTCTATTAATTTCCCCATTCCAACATGTGCATGTTGACACAACCACACAAATCCTTACCCTAAGCCAAGTTTATCCAGTGCACTGCAATGCATTTGATTCTATTCACAGCACTGCACAAGTTCCACCTGTGCACTCAGCCTGGTCTCATATACTAGATGTAACATAGTAAATATAAATCTGCGATGCTAAAATTAAATAATAATAATCATATGCCATTTAGCAGACGCTTTTATCCAAAGCAACTTACAGTCATGCGTGCATACATTTTTGTGTATGGGTGGTCCCGGGGATTGAACCCACTACCCTGGCGTTACAAGCGCCGTGCTCTACCAGCTGAGCTACAGAGGTATGATATGTTACATTTGGTATAGTTACATAAGAGTAACCCTTTAACCTAACTCATAAACTTAACCCTAACCCCTAACCCTAACCCCTAGCCTAGCTAACATTAACCAGCTAGCTAACGTTAGCCACCTACATACCTTGCTAGAATTGTACGCTTTACATTTGTTTAACATATTGTACGTTTTACACATTCATAATATACAGGTAAAAGTCAGTAAATTAGAATATTTTGAAAAACTTGATTTATTTCAGTAATTGCATTCAAAAGGTGTAACTTGTACATTATATTTATTCATTGCACACAGACTGATGCATTCAAATGTTTATTTCATTTAATTTTGATGATTTGAAGTGGCAACAAATGAAAATCCAAAATTCCGTGTGTCACAAAATTAGAATATTACTTAAGGCTAATACAAAAAATGGATTTTTTAGAAATGTTGGCCAACTGAAAAGTATGAAAATGAAAAATATGAGCATGTACAATACTCAATACTTGGTTGGAGCTCCTTTTGCCTCAATTACTGCATTAATGCGGCGTGGCATGGAGTCGATGAGTTTCTGGCACTGCTCAGGTGTTATGAGAGCCCAGGTTGCTCTGATAGTGGCCTTCAACTCTTCTGCGTTGTTGGGTCTGGCATTCTGCATCTTCCTTTTCACAATACCCCACAGATTTTCTATGGGGCTAAGGTCAGGGGAGTTGGCTGGCCAATTTAGAACAGAAATACCATGGTCTGTAAACCAGGCACGGGTAGATTTTGCGCTGTGTGCAGGCGCCAAGTCCTGTTGGAACCTGAAATCTCCATCTCCATAGAGCAGGTCAGCAGCAGGAAGCATGAAGTGCTCTAAAACTTGCTGGTAGACGGCTGCGTTGACCCTGGATCTCAGGAAACAGAGTGGACCGACACCAGCAGATGACATGGCACCCCAAACCATCACTGATGGTGGAAACTTTACACTAGACTTCAGGCAACGTGGATCCTGTGCCTCTCCTGTCTTCCTCCAGACTCTGGGACCTCGATTTCCAAAGGAAATGCAAAATTTGCTTTCGTCAGAAAACATGACTTTAGACCACTCAGCAGCAGTCCAGCTCTTTTTTTTTTTTTTTCCCAGGTGAGACGCTTTTCGCGCTGTTTCTTGGTCAACAGTGGCTTGACACGAGGTATGCGGCAGTTGAAACCCATGTCTTTCAAGCGTCTCTTGGTGGTGGATCTTGAAGCCCTGACTCCAGCAGCTGTCCACTCCTTGTGAATCTCCCCCACATTTTTGAATGGGTTTTTTTCACAATCTTGACTAGGGCGCGGTGATCCCTATCGCTTGTACACTTTTTCTGACCACAGTTTTTCCTTCCCTTTGCCTCTCTATTAATGTGTTTGGACACAGAGCTCTGAGAACAGCCAGCCTCTTCTGCAATAACCTTTGTGTCTTTCCCTCCTTGTGCAATGTGTCGATGGTCGCCTTTTGGACAGCTGTCAAATCTGAAGTCTTCCCCATGTTTGTGTAGGCTTCAGAACTGGACTGAGAGACCATTTAAAGCCCTTTGCAGGTGTTTTGAGTTAATCAGCTGATTAGTTTGTGGCACCAGGTGTCTTCAAAATGTAACCCTTACACAATATTCTAATTTTGTGACACACGGAATTTTGGATTTTCATTTGTTGCCACTTCAAATCATCAAAATTAAATGAAATAAACATTTGAATGCATCAGTCTGTGTGCAATGAATAAATATAATGTACAAGTTACACCTTTTGAATGCAATTACTGAAATAAATCAAGTTTTTCAAAATATTCTAATTTACTGACTTTTACCTGTATAATACGAATTGTAATTCATAACATATCATACAAAATGGTTCATGGACATCCACAAATGAATACATACCATTCGAAACCTAACATATCATACTAAATGGAATATCTCGGATTTACGTACAGAATAATATGAAATGCACTGAGACCAGGTTGCAGTACTAGGTCTCCCTCTGATTTCTCCAACCCTGCTCCAGTTTCCCACTGTGCCACATTCATTACCTCCAACCAACTATAAATACTCTACCAACTATATTTATTTCTACCAATTTACAGTAATATCTACATTCAACAAGTGCAATTTCCTCCAGTGACTGCATCCAACCAGTGAAACACTAAACCCTCTTGTTGACAGCTCACATTGGTGTGCAACTCTGCTCTTCTCCTGCCAACTGGAGAAAGCTGGCTTGTCAGCTTGGTACAGATGACCTCTGGAACTGAAAGCTTCCATCTTTGGCAATAATAGGCTAACTGTTATAGTATGCCTTGCTTGCACTTACATTAAATGATGGTCATGCGTCGTCGCAATCCGTCGTAATCTTCGCTCTCTCTCTCCCACTACTCTCTCCTCTTCTATCATATTATCTCTCCCTTCCGCTAAATCCTTCTCCTTTCTGTCTACTGACGCTTCGAACCTACTCTCCTCCTTTTCCGCATCCTTTGACTAATGCAGGTTGTTTTTGCAGCTTTTTCTTTAGTTGTTAAATGTACATTCTACACACATTTTACATACATGGCCCTTTTTTTTTTTACAGTAGTTAAATAGCAAGAATAAAGTAATTTGATATTTTTATATACATTACATCTAGATAGATAGTACTTATACATTATACATCGTGTTCAGTCATCATAACTATTAAAGAACATGAGCTTTTAAACCCACCCCTCAGCTACTCTCAGTCCATCCCACCTATCTCCGTAAACTGCCCTCTTATGATTTCCATGTGTCATATATTTTTCAACTGTGCTGTTTCACATAAATTCTGAAGCTGTCTAATCGCATAGTATCTACAGATTGTAAGTTAAATATGAATATTTTTACTAAAATTATTATTATATTGTTGATTGATTGACTATGGTTTTCCAAATCTCCCAACAGTGCTATTTGTAGGGTTAATTTTAGATAAATGTTGTTGATTTTTCAGCCATTCCTGAACCTGTGGCCAGAAACAAGCTATGTAGAAGCAATACCAAAATAAGTGATCTAATGACGCTTTCTCTTCATAGCAAAATCTGCAGAGTTGAGATGTTTGTATGCCTCATAAACATAACATTATGTTTGTGGCAAGAATTTTGTATAATCATTTAAATTGAAAACAAAGTTTTGAAGCAAGCATTGTAAACCATATACCACGGAGTCGGCACATCAAACATATCTTCCCAACTATTTTGCAACCTGTATGGCGCCGCGTTCAACATTTTGGTCCTCAAGTAAAACTGATATTTGTATTTATTTAGCCAATTTTGGTCTTTAATAAAGGGCAAACAAACAAGATTCCTACCTTCTCCCCCTTCCACGTGCCTCCTCCATTTTTGCGGTATTCTTGTAATCAGTTGGTTGTAATTTCGGATAGAGCAAACATTTCCATATAACCGATGTCTGTTAACTGCACATGTGACATAACTCCACCTTTCCTATTCATAATATCATTAACAAAGATAATTAATTTTAACATTTTTCCCATAAATATATTTTTTTATCAATTAGTATATTTGAATTTAACCATATTATTTGTTGTAATATTTGTTCTGTCTTTTCTGGAGGACGAAACTGAAATTGCAACCAGGTTTGGATGGCTTGTTTTAGAAAGGGCAATATTTTGAAAAAGGGGTGAGAGGTTGTAATCTGGATAAAGGGAAAAAGGCAATTGTTGAACAAGGGATGAACCATTTTTACTTATCTACTGGAGAACCAGTTTGGGTTTAAGTATAACTTTTGTATGACTGATGCTTTTAGTGATAGGTTTAACGCTTTAATATTTATGAATTTTAGCCCCCCGAACTCATATTAATTATATAAATAAGCACGTTTTATTTTGTCTGGCTTGCCGTTCCAAATAAAGTGAAATATACTTTGCTCAAATAATGTAAAAGACACATCATTCGGCGTAGGCAGGGCAATAAGTAAATAGCTCAACTGGGATGGATATGACTAAAGAATTAATCAGGGTCATTTTTTCACAAATATACAGGTATTTACCTTTCCATGGTAGCAAGATCTTATCTATTTTTGCAAACTTTCTGTTAACATTTGTTGGAGTAAATTCCTTTATTTCTTTCGGGATATGAATACGGAGTATGTCCACTTCACTGACCATTGTATTGGTAAAATACACGGTAGGTTGGCATTTATTGGGATGACTGATGTACTGGAGGCAGCTCTGCAGGGTAGTCACTAGCTGGCACAGCCACAAAGTCATAAAACATGATTTTAAACCAACCCCTAACCTTAGCCACACTGCTAACCTTACATGAAGACCAAAATGCTATTTTTACGATATATAATTTTGAGTTTGCAGCTGGCCCATCTAGTGGAAATCACTCAGCTCTGCCTACAGGACAAGATTAACCCCAATTTCAACCTGCAACTCTCACTATCCGGGTTCCTCCCGGCCTGCTCGACCCTCCCCTCCCGCTCCGTGGTGAGTGACTCACTGTGAGCTCACAGAACAGGGCTGCTGGCAGCTGAGCGAAAATGGAGGAAAACTAAACTTCCGGAGGACCTATAATCCTTCCACTCCCTCCTCTATACCTTCTCTTCCTCTGTATCCGCTGCTAAAGCTGCTTTCTATCGCGCAAACATCAATGCTGTGACTAGCTCCTGCAGGTTCATGCTCTTACTACATCCGTAGAGTACGACCCTTCCTCACACAGGAAGCAGTGTAGGTCCTAATCCAGGCACTTGTCATCTCCCATTAAGACTACTACAACTCTCTGTTGGCTGGGCTCCCTGCTTGTGCCATCAAACCCCTGCAATTTATCTAGAACGCCACAGCCCACCTGGTGTTCAACCTTCCCAAGTTTTCCCATGTCACTCAGCTTCTCCCCACACCCAGCTGGCTTCCAGTCTAAGCTCACATGCACTACAAGACCATGGTGCTTAACTACAAGGCAGCAAGGGGCACTGCTCCTCCCTACCTTCAGGCTATGCTCAAACCCTACTGCCAATCCTGAGCACTCCATCCTGTCCGCTCTGGTCTTTTCCTACTAGCACTGACTTTGCTGATAACTACTTTTGAGGGAAAATGTACACTGAACAAAAATATAAACACAACATGTAAAGTGTTGGTACCATGTTTCATGAGCTGAAATAAAATATCCCAAAAATTTTCCATACGCACAAAAAGCTTAGTTCTCTCAAATTTTGTGCACAAATTTGTTTACATCCATGTTAGTGAGCATTTCTCCTTTGCCAAGATAATCCACCTGACAGGTGTGGCAGATCAACAAGCTGTTTAAACAGCATGATCATTACACAGGTGCACCTTATGCTGGGGAGAATAAAAGGCCACTTTAAAATGTGCAGTTTTGTCACACAACACAATACCACAGATGTCTCAAGTTTTCAGGGAGCGTGTAATTGGAATGTTGATTGCAGGAATGTCCATCAGAGCTGTTGCCAGATAATTTAATGTTAATTTCTCTACCATAAGCTGCCTCCAATGTCGTTTTAGAGAATTTGGCAATATGTCCAACAGGCCTCACAACCGCAGACCACGTTTAACCACGCCAGCCCAATAGCTCCACATCCAGCTTCTTCACCTGCGGGATGGTCTGAGACAAGCCTCCCGGACAGCTGATGAAACTGTGGGTTTGCACAACCGAATAATTTCTGCACAGTCAGAAACCATCTCAGGGAAGCTCATCTGCTAGCTCGTCGTCCTCACCAGGTTCTTGACCTGACTGCAGTTCGGCATCGTAACCGACTTTAGTGGGCAAATGTGCTCTTCATGGATGAATCCTGGTTTGAACTGTACCGGGCAGATGGCAGTATGGCGTTGTGTGGGTAAGCGGTTTGCTGATGTCAACGTTGTGAACAGAGTGCCCCATGGTGACGGTGGGGTTATGGTATGGGCAGGCATAAGCTACGGACAACGAACACACAATTGCATTTTATCAACGGCAATTTGAATGCACAGAGATATCGTGACGAGATCCTGAGGCCCATTGTCGTGCCATTCATCCGCCACCATCACCTCGTTTCAGCATGATAATGCACAGCCCTATGTCGCAAGGTTCTGTACACAATTCCTGGAAGCTGAAAATGTCCCAGTTCTTCCATGGCCTGCATACTCACCAGACATGTCACCCATTGAGCATGTTTGGGATGCTCTGGATCGACGTGTACGACAGCGTGTTCCAGTTCCCGCCAATATCTAGCAACTTCGCACAGCCATTGAAGAGGTGTGGGACAACATTCCACAGGCCACAATCAACAGCCTGATCAACTCTATGCGAAGGAGATGTGTCGGGCTGCATGAGGCAAATGGTGGTCACACCAGATACTGACTGGTTTTCTGATCCACGCTCCTACTTTTTTTTTTTTTAAGGTATCTGTGACCAACAGATGCATATCTGTATTCCCAGTCATTTGAAATCCATAGATTAGAGCCTAATTAATTCATTTCAATTGACTGATTTCCTTATATGAACTTTAACTGAGTATAATCTTTAAAATTGTTGCATGTTGCGTTTATATTTTTGTTCAGTGTACTTGCTATGACTGTGATATGTGGTTGTCTCACCTAGCGATCTTAAGATGAATGCACTAATTGTAAATGACTAAAATGTAAATGTAAAATGTAAATTATCTCCAATAGAAATCATTGCCAATAACGACCCAATTACTGGTTATTATGTTAACCATTATTCCTATGGAAGAGTAAACTGAAATACTAGATATTGTAAGTTAAATCAGTCCCTTTCGATCAATTTGGCACTCTCCCTTCTCTATCTCATCCTCTTACTCTCTCCCTCTCTGGTGGTCCAGGCATACAGGCAGCTCTCATTGTAAGTGTGGGACTCTTGGCACTGATTGTGCTGAATCATGTGGATATCGAACAATGACCGGCTGGATGAAATTGACAACTAATGAAATAACTTTGAGGGGGAGTGAGAAGGGGGGCCAGGCAGAGCGGTGACCCTACAGTCCCGTCTGCTCGGCCTATTGCAGGCTGATCTGGAGGGTGGCTTGGATGCAGAGGAGTGTTGGCAGAGTTTCCACCCCTGAGCGCGCCGTATATATTGAGCTCGGCATGCCATCACAAACACACTGGCACAGACAGGTACTGGTAAGAGATTCACGTCCGTCGCTCTCCACATTAATTTATTTTGTTATAATTTTGATCCAACTTTGTCTAGATTTTTAAAACAAACATAATTTTGAGATTAGTTTATTTAAATGTTGGGATAACATAATTCTTTGACATTATACATTAAACTATTTAACTTACAAACAAATAGATTAACATGAGGACTGTTTCAATTTAACTGCTTTTGCTGGAATCTTTTTTAGTAGGGGACTTTTGTTTACATACATGAACCAGCTTCATGCAGAATTTAACTGCAGATTTTCTGGCACTATTATTTCATGTTTTTGCCACTATCCTATCAAACTGCAAACTACCCATTGGAATATAAACATTTGTAATGAGTCTACTGGACCGTAAAACTATGTTGTTCTCTGTACAGTTTCATCATAACCCATCCGGTTCACTATGGCCACAGACCACCAGAACCCTGCATCCAAGCAGCAGCAGCCAGGCACCAGTGCTTTCAAGGTGAGGCGGAGATTGGGGAGGGAGAGGCAGAGGAGGGCAGGAAAGAGGGATGGGTAATGGTGGGGCAAGGCATGGTGGATCAGGGACAATGACACACTGCAAGGTTTTTCAAAGCAGAAGTTACGCAGTATTCAACATCATTTCCCTGTACAACTTGAGATGCCGACAGGCCGAGCACAGCAAGGAGACCTAAACATACATTTTGTTTCTCCCTGTCTTCCACAGTTGATCATCTATGAACAGGAGAACTTCCAGGGGCGTTGCCATGAGCTGACTGGTCCCTGTAACGACCTCCAGGAAGCAGACGTGGAGAAAGTGGGCTCCATACTGGTGCTGTGTGGACCGTGAGTGTGGCTCAGAGATAGTATGATAGAGAGAGGGAAAGAGAGAGAGGGAGTATGAGTAAGAGTTAAAAAAACCCAGAAAGATAGAAAGAGACAAAAACAAAGAGGGTTAGATAGAGGTGTGTGATTGTTTGTATGTGTGTGTGTGTGTCGGAGGGAGGGGTAGATATGGTGTGATTATCAAACAATAGAAAAAAAGGGATTGCTGATTGGATAAATTAAAATGGTTCTGTACAGGAAAACAAACACTTCCAGAACATTCCATAACACAAATATAGTCACTGCATTGTGCACACGGCACAGTATGTATATTCACCTTTAATCTTGTTTTTGTCATCCTTCACTTCCCCCCCTTCCCCCCCTCCACCACCTTGTGCCCTCCTCATCTTGACTCATCTGTGCTTTCTCAGATGGGTGGGATACGAGCAGGCTAACTGTAAGGGGGAGCAGTATGTGTTTGAGAAGGGGGAGTATCCTCGCTGGGATTCCTGGACCAACAGCAGACGTAGCGACAACATCTTTGCATTCCGCCCCATTAAAGTGGTAACACAGCACCCCCTTTGTTACTACAACACACATCAGCCATTTTCTTCAGCCATTTTGTAGATTCTCTGTGACTGTTTCTTATGGTGTGTTTTCTATTCTCCTCACAGGACAGCCAGGAGCACAAGATTGTCCTTTATGAAAACCCCAGTTTTGCGGGGAAGAAGATCGAGATCATAGATGATGATGTTCCCAGCTTCCACGCACACGGATACCAAGAGAAGGTCTCCTCTGTCAGAGTTCAGAGTGGCACGTGAGTCTGTCCGCCAACAGCAGAGTTATATCTGCCCCAACATTACCATATCATATTGCTATTTTCTCCTAATTACATGTATTGATCTTATCTCCATGGCTTTCTTCTTTAAATACTTTTCTAAAAAAAAATCTCTCCCATTCCATGAATCTCACACCTCTGCTGGTTGTGTACCAGTTGGGTGGGGTACCAGTATCCTGGCTACAGAGGCTATCAGTACCTGTTTGAGAAGGGTGAATACAAGGACAGTGCTGAGTTTGGTGCCCAGTTCCCTCAGATCCAGTCCGTCAGGCGCATCCGAGACATGCAGTGGCACCAGAGGGGAGTTTTTCACCCTGCCGCCGGCACCAACTAAGCTTATATGACTCTTTCCTGCACCAAGCCCTGACCCCTGCAACCCTGCGCCTTCACACACCCCTCCCCCCTCACCTACTCAAAATTGCATTTTGATGCCTATTGCCATTGTTTCCGTAGCACCATCCTTTAAAGCAAACTAATAAATCCTTGTTGCTTACATTTCAAGTGGTTGTGTGACTGAACTTTGTTCTCCTGTATTGTTTATCTGAACAAAAAATTTACCTTTCAATTACTGAGCCACAACAGCATATATTGCTTTCCAGACAAAAATATGTAGGTGGAAGAGTGATTGGATGATGAATAATTGTAATGGTATCAAATTTAAAACTGAATATGTGACTTGGTCCAATTTCATAGGGGGCCTTTAAAAGTCTGCAGATACTATCAGAACCTCATCATTATATGAAACAGAATGCTACAGAGGAATCCAGTAACTAGAGGAAATAGTGCATTATTATTATAATATGCTGTGATTGGTTACCCGTCAAGCATTGACATTGACGTAATTTCCTGTCATGAATAACAACACCGGAAAAGAAAGAAGAACATGAAGTAGCATCGGTAAGATACTATTAGCAGCAAGTTTAGACATGATACACAGAGCTACGACCACTGCTACATAGTCGTAGGCGAGACTTTACATACTTTCAATTGGAGTTTGGTAACGCGTTTAAATACAGTTTAAGTAAGTGCTAGCTAGCTAGCATATTTAGCTAACTTGCTAGCTAGGAGATAACTGTTATTTGCACAGGTTGTCCAGTATTCTGAAGAAACTTCAGTCTATCTGCAGAACCCTTAGCTGTCTAGTAACGTTAGTCTGTTGACATCCTATAACTCTTATAACACAGATGAATACTTCAACCTTGTAAGGGGTCATTTATGCTATTGCCTTCATATAGCAAACTCCTGTCATCCACAGTCAAGATGCCAGTCCTCTGTAGCAGCTGTGCTGAGAAGCGTGCAGTGCTGAAACGTCCAAAGACGGCCCATTCCCTGTGCAAAGAATGCTTCTTCTGGGCCTTTGAGGAGGAGGTGCATCAGACAATAGTGTCAGCGCAGCTCTTCAAACATGGAGAAACTGTGGGCATTGGTGCCTCGGGTGGGAAGGACTCCACTGTGCTGGCACACATCATGAAGGTCCTAAATGAGCGCTATAACTATGGCCTGAAACTACTGCTACTGTCAGTGGACGAGGGCATCACAGGTTACCGTGACGACTCCTTGGAGACTGTGAAGAGGAACCAGCAGCAGTATGAGCTGCCTCTGAAGATTGTATCCTATGAGGAGTTGTATGGCTGGACCATGGATGCCATTGTGAAGCAGGTCGGACGGAAAAACAATTGCACTTTCTGTGGTGTGTTCCGAAGGCAGGCACTGGACAGGGGAGCCATGATGCTGAAGGTTGATAAGATATGTACAGGTAATATATAAGAAACATATTCTTATTGATCAGGCTTATTTGATCTCTTATTTCAGATTAGGTGTACTTTAAATAGTCCCTCCAGGATTTTGCAATTCTTCGATCACCGCACTACAAAAATCAATTTTAACCAATCAACCATTTTATACTTTTACAGCATAAAATGGTTTGATCAAGCAACATGTCAACAAACTTTTTTCGCTTCGTCAGCGCATTTTCGTGACAAATTAGACAAAATTTGCTCAAATTGCCATGCAAATGTAATCAATACCTCAGCAAAATCAAGAATTTTGGCCTGCAACTATCACAAAAAAATGGCGAATTCCTGGAGGGACTGATTTTTAAACACGGTTCCTGTGTGTGATTCTGTTCTCAGGTCACAATGCTGACGATGTGGCAGAGACAGTTCTGATGAACGTCCTCCGAGGAGACATCGCCCGTCTGCGTCGCTGCACTGCCATCAGCACAGCCAGCGAGGGCGAGGGGGTGGTGCCACGCTGCAAGCCCCTCAAATATGCTTACGAGAAGGAGATTGTCCTCTACGCCTATTTCAAGAAGCTGGACTACTTCTCCACAGAGTGCATCTACTCCCCCAACGCCTACCGAGGCCACGCCCGCACCTTCCTGAAAGACCTGGAGGCTGTGCGGCCCAGCGCCATCATGGACGTCATCCACTCTGGGGAGAACCTGTCAGTGAGGGAGGGCGTGAAGATGCCCGTTCAGGGGACCTGCAGCCGCTGTGGCTACATCTCCAGCCAGGCGTTGTGTAAGTCCTGTGTGCTGCTGGAGGGTCTGAACCGCGGCCTGCCCAGACTAGGAATCGGAAAGCACCACCGCCTCCACAAGAAGATCCTATCACAGCAGCCTCTGACCCAGGTAGAGGAGAGGAAGCTCAAGGCTGTGGACTTCTGAGAGGCAAATAGGCAGAACAGGATCACCACCACTGTTTCTGTTAAGTGACACTTTGAAATTAGTGACCCAAGATGACACAACCAGATGTGGAGTTGTTTTTAAGGTTCAGCTTGGAATTGAAGTAGAGATGTTACGTTGCCTCTAATGAAAGAGTAGCCAGAGGTGTCCCTTGTCAGCCACTCAAATCAATGTTATTGGTCGTGTACACAGATATCCACACCTTGTTATTTGATTTTCAACATTGCAGAACCAATTTTATTTTTGTAAACTTAAGTTTACAATTTTAATTTAGAAAATAAAGACATGGCATGGACAAAATTATTGACACCCCGGAGCTAGTACATGGTTTCACTGCCCTCGGCCCAGATAACTGCCAACTATGCTTATTGTAGCTATCAATGAGATTGCTGCACCTTCCCACTGGCAATTTGGCCCACTGTTCAGCAGCAAACTGCTCTAATTCTTAAATGTTTGAGGGGTGCCCTCCACCAACTGTTGTTTTCAGCTCTCGCTATAGGTTATGGATGTGATTCAGATCTTTTCTTTTCGCAGGCCAATCCAGGGCCCGGTTTCCCGATAGCGATGGAACTTAGTCATCTTGGTTGTAATTTGAAGTGTCTTTTTATACGTTGATTGTTTATCAATTGCAAAGACATTGGCAACTTTGTATTTGTAGTCAACTTTGTTTTGAAGTTATCAGTGGTTACAGAGAGGCGGATAAACCATGTGATTCAATGTTTAGCAGAGATCCTCTGTGTAAAACGGGAGGGCAAAGAAAGCATCTAACAACGCACTTAGCGGTTCTACGAGTGGTCTGAGGCAGGCGTTAGATTATGAGCGTTTAAATGCAACGTTAATAACGATGGTTTTGGGAAACAGCTCAGCGATTTAACGATGCTCCTACGAAGGTTCTAGCGATGAACTTAGCCATAAGATGCTTTTGGGAAACTGGTCCCTGAACAGTCCAGCATCTCTTGAACCATTCCTGGGTACTTTTGATGTGTGTTTGGTGTCGTTGTCCTTCTAGAAGACCCACAACCTTTAACAGAGACAGATTTTTTGGACACTGGGTTGATTATTGGACTCCAAAACACCGTGATAATCTGTTGATTTCATGATGTCTTGCACACATTCAAGGCCCCCAGTACCCGAGGCAGCAAAGCAACCCCACAGCATTATCGAACCTCCCCCAATTTTGATTGTAGGGAGGGTGTTATTTTCTTTGAATGCTTAATTTGGTCGTTGGTAAATATAGGAAGACCTGACTGCTGAAAGAGACAAGAAAGCCTGGTGGAACTTCTCCAAAACCCAACTAAACAAGCCAAAATCCTGGGGGAAATGTTCTGTGGTGTTTTTACTGATGACCAAATGAAGCATTCAATGAAAATAACTGTCTACAAACAAAGATGATGGAGGTTTGATAATGCTGTGGGGTTGCTTTGCTGCCTCGGGTACTGGAGGCCTTGAACGTGCAGGCATCATGAAATCAACATATTATCAGGTGTTTTATAATATAAGATAATATGCCATTTAGCAGACGCTTTTATCCAAAGCGACTTACAGTCATGCGTGCATACATTTTTGTGTATGGGTGGTCCCGGGGATCGAACCCACTACCTTGGCGTTACAAGCGCCGTGCTCTACCAGCTGAGCTACAGAGGACCACTAGTTTTAGAGTCCAATGTTAAACCCAGCATCCAAAAGCTGTCTCTGCATTGAAGGTTCTGGGTCTTCCAGCAGGACAACGACCCCAAAAACGCATCGAAAAGCACCCAGAAATGGTTCAAGAAGAGGTGCTGGACTGTTCTGGAGTGGCCAGTGAATAGTTCAGATCTGAAATAGAGAATTATTTAAGAAAAATGTAAGGATGCCATTGTAAATTTGGCTGTAACTGTAAATGGTTTGTATAGACAGTATATGAATAGAAAGGTGTGTACAGCAGTAGTTATATAGGATGAGCCATGACTAGAATACAGAATATACATATAAAGTGGGTAAAACAGTATGTAAACATTAAAGTGACCAGTGTTCAGTGACTATGTACATAGAGCAGCAGTCTCTAACGTGCAGGGTAGAGTACAGGGTGATAGCCGGCTAGTGATGGCTATTTAACAGTCTGATGGCCTGGAGATAGAAGCTGTTTTTTAGTCTCTCGGTCCCAGCTTTGATGCACCTGTACTGTCTCCGCCTTCTAGAGCACGAGTCAAACTCATTCTACGGAGGGCCGAGTGTCTATGGGTTTTCGCTCCACCCTTGTACTTTATTGATGAATTAAGGTCACTAATTAGTAAAGAACTCCCTTCACCTGGTTGTCTAGGTCTTAATTGAAAGGAAAAACCAGAAACCTGCAGACACTCTGCCCTCCGTGGAATGAGTTTGACATCTCTGTTCTAGAGGGTAATGGGAGAACAGGCCGTGGCTCAGGTGGCTGAGGTCCTTGATGATCGTTTTCGCCTTCCTGTGACACTGGGTGCTGTAGATGTCCTGGAGGGCAGGCAGTGTGCCACCGGTGATTCGCTGGGCTGACTGCACCACACTCTAGAGGGCCCAGCAGTTGCAATGGGGAAGTGAGAATGATTAAAAATGTATTTCTTGCAATTGCTGGAATCCAAATGCAATTTACATTTGGCTATGTGGTCAGTGAGTCAGTGCATTATGAAACCTCTGTCAGCTGATGATTGAAATACAAGTGTATTTTATATGGTGACTCTTGTGTGTCATTAAAGCTATTCAACTTTTGCATGGCTTCTTCTGATTTAGTCTCTCTGAAACATTCCTCAAGAGACTTCTTACACATACTTGTGTTAGGATTATATTTTTCACAAATTGGAGGGAAAAAAAGCCTACCTGAAGAAAATAATATAAAAATAATTTGCTTTATTGAGGTGGAATTTACCTCTGGCTGCCTTGTAAGGTCCAATTAATAGGCTACTATGCATATAATAACAATATAGGTAGGAGTAGCTGCTGTAAATTATGTATTGACTTGTGTAACAGTGTTTCTTCATCAGTCGCAGTTACAATGTTTTCATATAACAATGTTTCTTTGTGGCAGCCTGTCTGATACAGTAGGCTATTTTGTATACATTTTGTTATCACTCGCTAGAGGCCGCCCTTTATCAAAGTTCTTTACACTGCCCAGGTTCTTTTACGCCTGCTAAATTAGGCTACTTTCATGTCGGCTATTGCTTAGGGCGGCTATATAAATGCGCGTCGCAGTGAAGTACACATCGCAGCGCGGTACTGTACCGTACTTCACTTCACAAGCAACTTCACCACAGTAAACTGTTGAGATTTTGAAAGGAAACCACGGACACCGAAAAATTGTTAAAACTTTACAGGAACAACTTTTCACTGGTGAAGCCAACGCTGGAACTATGGACGATTTAGGTAAATGTCATACTGTGTCCTTTTCTAATCTCAGCCGTTTTCTATTCAGCATAGCGTAAAGTATGGGTGGAGAGAAAGTCATGTATTTCGAGGCTGCGGGGATTTCTTCAAGATCTTGGTTTAATCGACGGCCAGAGATTTGTTTTAATATCTGGACCCAACAGGGAGAAAAGTGTAGACTAAACTACATGCAATAGCTTCGAATTTAACCTTGTTTATCCACTTTTTATGTCAGGTTTCCCTTCTTTGAACGGGACAATGACAATGGTCAACTCCTGCGTAAATGATTTGCTTTATTTTAGAAAACACTTTGGCAGAAGTCTGTCGGTTTGTTTGTTAGCATAAAAACGTGAGGTTCCCGCACCACCCATATTAATTGGCTTTACGCTCATAGGCCTCAAAGATATCAGCGTTTTGTTTTTTTACTACATCTCGTCTCATTACAGTTCATACAGGTGCTTTTGAAGTTGTCAAAAGTTGCACTGTGCACACTATAGCCTTTAGGTTCAGTGTTAGTCATGACACTTATCCAAACGTTCTAAATGGCGACACCATCTCCATAGAAGAAACGCATGTGGAATGGCATGATAAATAGTGTATGTCTATCCCTTTGAATTTTAATCATCACGCCCATTGTCATTTCTTGTGTGTCAAATATGGGAAGAAAAAGGCTGAGAGGTGTAAGCATTGGTTGTGCCTTCTTGACAGGCAGGATGGAAGCTCTCCTAAATGCTCAAATTAGCAGACTTGCTACCTTTTCATGGCATACCAGAGATGAAACTAAATAGTTATTATATAATAGTTGGGGGTGTCTACTTAGATGGTCCATGCTATCTGGGGACCTTGGTTTTGGGAATGATGTCCCAAGGATCCCGGCTAGCACGAACCCTACTTCCTACTTAGATTTGGTTGTCTCTGACCTCTTATTTGTAGTGGTAGTCCTTCTGTGGTGGAAGTAGTAGTAGGCCTAACATCTCTTTTATTTATGGGTCTCATGACCCTTTTGACCCCTGTCCAAGGCCTAATCATGTTTAGAGTACATACTCAGACATTAGAGTAGCCGCCTACAGACCTGGAGCAATATGGGTCTTCAAAAGAATAGAGCACTTTTTCACACAGATATGCATGCACCAGAGATATTTACACAAAGAAACACCTGGAACTGGCATACCTCAAATGGCAGAACCTGCTATACACCAACCTGCACCGTTCATACTTGCACACAGATCATATTCCAAGGTTACATGCATCAGTGCATTTTAGGCACCAAGCCTCTGGTTGATAATGCTGGCTGATAGGCCACCTCCCCATGCCACCATTTATCCTAAAGTCTATTTTCTGTGACAAGATAGCTGACCAGTCAACTGTTATAGTTCACCGGCCCTTGACCTCTGGCACTACACTTCGAACTCCAAAAAAAGTATATATATATATATATTTTTTTTAAACAGATTTCATCAGTTCACTAAACCTTCCCAGATTAGAAAGGGTGTTATTGAATAAATGCAATTGCTTTCATCTTCATACACAGAAGGGCGGTGGCATGTAGCCAAGAGGCAGGCCAGCAACCAAAGCATGACTCTCTCCTGTGCTTTAAATTCCTCAGGGTGTGCGTCAGCGTCTCAGTTGATTGAGCTCATCAAGTGATACGTATTTTCATTCTCTCCAAGGAAATTGACAATAATGTAATCTTCTTCTTCTTCTTCTTTTTAAATAGCCCAGTAGCTATTTGAATTTGCCTATGTTGAGCTTCAGCAAGATGTGTTTTTGGATTGTTTAAGTGGAGGGATGAGGAGCCGTATTTTGAGCTTGGCCTGATCTGAGAATACCTCCAGGGCTCATTAGATGATAAAGCTGCTCTGGGCCAGTGAAAGGACTGATTGTTAACTGAGAGGGAGCCTGCCGTCTCACTTAAGTCGGGAAGCCAGGCCTGAGGGAGGGGGAGAGGCTGCTGTGGAATGTCTAACATCATTGTTTGTCAGGGTCGAAGGCCAAATACTCACTGGGTCACGGCTCACCTCCTCCCACCACTCAGTTCCAAGAGAGGGCTCTTCACAAACAGGTACCCTCAGTCAGTCCTACTACAGTGAGGGAAAAAAGTATTTGATCCCCTGCTGATTTTGTACATTTGCCCACTGACAAAGACATGATCAGTCTATAATTTTAATGGTAGGTTTATTTGAACAGTGAGAGACAGAATAACAACAACAAAATCCAGAAAAACGCATGTCAAAAATGTTATAAATTGATTTGCATTTTAATGAGGGAAATAAGTATTTGACCCCTCTGCAAAACATGACTTAGTACTTGGTGGCAAAACCCTTGTTGGCAATCACAGAGGTCAGACGTTTCTTGTAGTTGGCCACCAGGTTTGCACACATCTCAGGAGGGATTTTGTCCCACTCCTCTTTGCAGATCTTCTCAAAGTCATTAAGGTTTCGAGCCTGACGTTTGGCAACTCGAACCTTCAGTTCCCTCCACAGATTTTCTATGGGATTAAGGTCTGGAGACTGGCTAGGCCACTCCAGGACCTTAATGTGCTTCTTCTTGAGCCACTCCTTTGTTGCCTTGGCCGTGTGTTTTGGGTCATTGTCATGCTGGAATACCCATCCACGACCCATTTTCAATGCCCTGGCTGAGGGAAGGAGGTTCTCACCCAAGATTTGATGGTACATGGCCCCATCCATTGTCCCTTTGATGCGCTGAAGTTGTCCTGTCCCCTTAGCAGAAAAACACCCCCAAAGCATAATGTTTCCACCTCCGTTTGACGGTGGGGATGGTGTTCTTGGGGTCATAGGCAGCATTCCTCCTCCTCCAAACATGGCGAGTTGAGTTGATGCCAAAGAGCTCGATTTTGGTCTCATCTGACCAACACTTTCACCTAGTTCTCCTCTGAATCATTCAGATGTACATTGGCAAACTTCAGACGGCCCTGTATATGTGCTTTCTTGAGCAGGGGGACCTTGTGGGCGCTGCAGGATTTCAGTCCTTCACGGCGTAGTGTGTTACCAATTGTTTTCTTGGTGACTATGGTCCCAGCTGCCTTGAGATCATTGACAAGATCCTCCCGTGTAGTTCTGGGCAGATTCCTCACCGTTCTCGTGATCATTGTAACTCCACGAGGTGAGATCTTGCATGGAGCCCCAGGCCGAGGGAGATTGACAGTTCTTTTGTGTTTCTTCCATTTGCGAATAATCTCACCAACTGTTGTCACCTTCTCACCAAGCTGCTTGTCGAATGTCTTGTAGCCCATTCCAGCCTTGTGTAGGTCTACAATCTTGTCCCTGACATCCTTGGAGAGCTCTTTGGTCTTGGCCATGGTGGAGAGTTTGGAATCTGATTGATTGATTACTTTTGTGGACAGGTGTCTTCTATACAGGTAACAAGCTGAGATTAGGAGCACTCCCTTTAAGAGTGTGCTCCTAATCTCAGCTCGTTACCTGTATAAAAGACACCTGGGAGCCAGAAAATCTTTCTGATTGAGAGGGGGTCAAATACTTATTTCCCTCATTAAAATGCAAATCAATTTATAACATTTTTGATATGCGTTTTTCTGGATTTTTTTGTTGTTGTTATTCTGTCTCTCACTGTTCAAATAAACCTACCATTAAAATTATAGACTGATCATTTCTTTGTTAGTGGGCAAACGTACAAAATCAGCAGGGGATCAAATACTTTTTTCCCTCACTGTACGTCCTTCTAGTAATTCCCTGGTCTCTGCAGGGATGACTGATGACCTAGTGCTGCGTAACCCAATCATCCCATCCTCTCCTTTCTACTTGGCCCAGTGTACTAGATATGTCCCCATTTCCTACACTCCCAAAACGCAAGGGGGATTCTGTAGTACCATGTGAGTAACCCTAGGTTAGATGAGACCTGTGAATGTTCCAGAGACTCCGACCCATCTTACGCTGCTCGGATCAGGTGGTGCCCAGCCTCAGGCCCAGAACCATTACTGATGTGGCTGCAGTGCAACTGAGCCTTCTCCCTGATGACTCTTTACCCACACAGGCCATCTGACACTGATTGGCACTATCTTACTAGTGTGTTTGATGTGTGGAGTGTGAAGTCTCCTCTCTGTGAATTCCTCAGGAGCCTGTGAAATTCAGACTCTCCGAGCTGGGGAAACACAGATGGGCTGACTGACCCAGTGGGCTGAAGCAGGCTTTGTTTATGTCATGACCGGTCATCAGGATAGAGTGCAGTGTGTGGGTGGTGTATAGGTAGGCAGCTGGTTGAGAGGACAACATTATAGGAGAGGCAATATTGCAATCTGTTGAACAGTGATCCTCTTTGAGGAGATGTGGATTGCATTAGTTGATTACCTTGGAGAAAAATTACCATATTCCCTGGTTCAAGAGAGGACTTGGTGCATGTTAAATGGGGTGATCCTAAATGCTTACGATGTTTGCCAGCCACACTTTAAGTTAGACACATAGCTGTCCTTACAACTTTGGCAGTTGATCCTTAATGAGTTAATGTATTTCAGTATGTCAGCAGTGAGAAAGTGTTACCAGGCTAGTCATCACCCCTAGGGACCTGTAGTGTTACTGACTGTATGCATACCACTACAGTATGTTTGAGTGGGCCTGCCTTCTTAACTGAAGGGATGGTCCTCTCTGTGAATTAGTCCAGTCCTTGTGCTCTCTGTGCTCCGTCCACACCCATCCTGTTCTGAGTCTGGGGAGGGGAGCTGCATGGCTGACCTCATCGCTTAGGCAACGAACCTTGCCTCACATCCCGAGGAGAAAACAATGAGTAGAATCAGCTTTCAGGGTTCAGGAAACGCAGCAGGAGATACAGGCTCTGCCACCGCTGTTATGGGGGTGTTTTTGACCAATAAAAATCAGTCGTCGTCGTCCTCCCCCCTCTCTCGCCTTTATTTCCTAAACTGTTTCTCTCTCTCTCTCACCCTCTCTGTCACCCCCCTTCTCCCCTCTCACTCTGGCCTTGTTTCTTGGCTCTGAGAACAGTGCTGATTATTTTCCTGACGGGTCGAAATAATGGAGCAGGAATCTGAGTTCATGCTGGATTCTTCCCACATTACTCAGGCTGGGACACCCCAGGGCATGTTGTTCAAAGAGCGCAATGTGGCTGTGGCACTCTGCTCTGTGGAGGTCTCCACAGGGCCACAGAGCATGGAAGATGGCTGGCTGTTTTTGGAGGTTGGTTGGTGTGATTCAGTGCTGAACATGGAGAAGAGAAACCAGACTTGAGGTTTTCACACCCCCTCCCCCAACACACTCTAAATTCACAGTAGCCGCTCGCTCTCACACATATCTATTGGTGTGAGTTTGTCCTCACAGTCGAAGTGTGACTGTCTGTGTGTCAGAATGGTCTTTAGACTTCCCCCTGTCATTTGATTTACTGACTTGTCGGGAAGCGCTTTTATTTTAGTCCAGCACTCTCTTCAGGGAGTGTCATCTTTCGGATATGGGGCTGCTTGGGCGGGTATTTTTAGTGATGTTTATTTTGAAGCCATTGACCCCATCCTTCAAGATCCATGCTTCAAGATCCTTCTGTCTTTCTCTGAAACACCACACCACTCTGTCACTCTGTCCCTGCTCCCTTCAGTATGTCTTTACGCTCACTGTTCACTCTACTCTCTCTGTGCTGTACTCTCCCTCTTTCTCCCTACCCTCCCTCCCTGCTATTCTTCTCTGGTATCTCTCCCTCCACCCCTCTCTGGCCCCGGTCTCTCCTGATTGGTATAAATATAATGTTGGGTAGGCCCGATGGGATAGTGTTTCTTTCTACATGGGGCTCTGGCCAGCTCTGCTCTCTGGCCCCAGCTATAAACAGGTGAGCTGTGGACCCTGGTGGCCCATCACTGTATCCAATGTGTTAGTAGGAAAGATTAGCTGGCCAGCCCGGGCTGCCTGCTGCCTGCTGCCTGCCCGCCTGGGAAGCATGGCTCTCTGGGCCTGCCATGGGTAATAAAAACATTGACATCTTTCTTATCCTGGAATCAAGTATATTGTACTTTGTTGATCTGGCCCTGTTATCTAATTATAGCATAGTACTTAAATTGTTTGAAACTAAACTGACAGATTTTGTTTACTTTCTTCTTTCCTCTCTTATTTGTTTAAATTTTTTTATTTCACCTTTATTTAACCAGGTAAGCCAGTTGAGAACAAGTTCTCATTTACAACTACGACCTGGCCAAGATAAAGCAAAGCAGTGCGATAAAAACAACACAGAGTTACATATGGGGTAAAACAAAACAAAGTCAAAAATACAACAGAAAATATATATACAGTGTGTGCAAATGTAGCAAGTTATGGCGGTAAGGCAATAAATAGGCTATAGTGCAAAATAATTACAATAGTATTAACACTGGAATGCTAGATGTGCAAGAGATGATGTGCAAATAGAGATACTGGGGTGCAAAATAGCAAAATAAATAACAATATAGGGATGAGGTAGTTGGATGGGCTAATTTCAGATGGGCTGTGTACAGGTGCAGTGATCGGTAAGGTGCTCTGACAACTGATGCTTAAAGTTAGTGAGGGCGATAAGAGTCTCCAGCTTCAGAGATTTTTGCAATTCGTTCCAGTCATTGGCAGCAGAGAACTGGAAGGAATGGCGGCCAAAGGAGGTGTTGGCTTTGGGAATGACCTTGTGGTAGTACAACTGATTAAATGATGGTTTCTGTCTGGCCAATCATATCCTGCATTACAAAACATTATACACTGAACAAAAATATAAATGCAACAATTTCTAATATTTTACGTATAAGGAAATCGGTCAATTTAAATAAATTAGGCCCTAATCTATGGATTTCACATGACTGGGAATACAGATATGCTTCTGTAGGTCACAGATAGCTTTTTAAAAAAGGTAGGGGCTTGGATCAGAAAACCAGTCAGTATCTGGTGTGACCACCATTTGCCTCATGCAGCGTGACACATCTCCTTCGCATAGAGTTGATCAGGCTGTTGATTGTGGCCTGTGGAATGATGTCCCACACCTCTTCAATGGCTGTGCGAAGTTGCTAGATATTGGCAGGAACTGGAACACGCTGTCGTACACGTCGATCCAGAGCATCCCAAACATGCTCAACGGGTGACATGTCTGGTGAGTATGCAGGCCATGGAAGAACTGAGACATTTTAAGCTTCCAGGAATTGTGTACAGATCCTTGCGACATGGGGCTGTGCATTATCATGCTGAAACATGAGGTGATGGCGGCGGATGAATGGCACGACAATAGGCCTCAGGATCTCGTCACGGTATCTCTGTGCATTCACATTGCCATTGATAAAATGCAATTGTGTTCAAATCAAATCAACAGGTGTAGACCTTGCAGTGAAATGCTTATTCACAAGCCCTTAACCAACAATGCAGTTTTAAGAAAAATAAGTGTAAAACAAATAGATAAAAAAAAGACTGAAAATAACAAATCATTAAAGAGCAGCAGTAAAATAACAGTAGCGAGGCTATATACAGGGGGTACCGGTACAGAGTCAATGTGCGGGGGCACCGGTTAGTCGAGGTAATTGAGGTAATATGTACATGTGGGTAGAGTTAAAGTGACTATGCATAGATAATAAACAGAGCGTAGCAGCAGCGTAAAAAGAGGGGGTGGGGCGGCAATGCAAATAGTCCGGGTAGCCATTTGATTAGCTGTTCAGGAGTCTTATGGCTTGGGGGTAGAAGCTGTTAAGAAGCCTTTTGGACCTAGACTTGGCGCTCCGGTACCGCTTGCCGTGCGGTAGCAGAGAGAACAGTCTATGACTAGGGTGGCTGGAGTCTTTGGCAATTGTTAGGGCCTTCCTCTGACACCGCCTGGTATAGAGGTCCTGGATAGCAGGAAGCTTGGCCCCAGTGATGTACTGGGCCGTACGCACTACCCTCTGTAGTGCCTTGCGGTCAGAGGCCGAGCAGTTGCCATACCAGGCGGTGATGCGACCAGTCAGGATGCTCTCGATGCTGCAGCTGTAGAACATCTTGAGGATCTGAGGGTCCATGCCAAATCTTTTCAGTCTCCTGAGGGGGAATAGGCTTTGTCGTAACCTTCTTCACGACTGTCTTGGTGTGTTTGGACCATGATAGTTTGTTGGTGATGTGGACACCAAGGAACTTGAAGCTCTCAACCTGCTCGGTTTCTGACAGTTTGTGCAGAAATTCTTCGGTTGTGCAAACCCACAGTTTCAACAGCCGGATGTGGAAGTCCTGGGCTGGCGTGGTTACATGTGGTCTGCAGTTGTTAGGATGGTTGGACGTACTGCCAAATTCTCTAAAACTACATTGGAGGCAGCTTATAGTAGAGAAATTAAGATTCAATTATCTGGCAACAGCTCTGGTGGACCTTCCTGCAGTCGGCATTACAATTGCACGCTCTCAAAACATGTGGCGTTGTGTGACACAACTGCACATTTTAGAGTGGCCTTTTATTGTCCCCAGCACAAGATGCACCTGTGTAATGATCATGCTGTGTAATCAGTGTGTTGATATACCAAACCTGTCAGGTGGATGGATTATCTTGGCAAAGGAGAAATGCTCACTAACAGGGATGTAAACAAATGTATGCAGAACATTTGAGAGAAATAAGGTTTTTGTGCATATGGAATATTTCTGGGATCTTTTTTTTTTTTTCAGCTCATGAAACATGGGACCAACACTTTACATGTTGCATTTATATTTTTGTTAAGTGTATTTTGCGTTTTCTTTTCATATTTGTTACTTTCATGTAGGTTACATATTACGTTTTTATAGTACTTGTGTAAACCAAATCATCCCTCTCTTTCGTTCTCGCCCTCCATCTCATGCCTCCCCAGCTCCTCTGCCACCCTCCTCTGTTTCCCTGACTGCTTTCTCTCTCGGAGGCGTACAGTGGAATGTGTGGAATGCACCTTCCCGCCCATCAGATAAAGACTACAGGGCTTTGGTACGGGCAGGAGGAGGGGGGCTACAGACTGCGGCAAGAATGTACACGTACCCACCACCCAAAGAATGCCCATACAGTATGCACTATGCACACAACACCATGCTGTTGGCTTATGTTTGAACATCATGACTTTATGTGAGACCCTTTCATTGAAAGAATCTTCAGAAATCACGACAGGAATGTATTGCTAATCTATTTAGGTCATTGAAGCTGCAATAAACAAAGTCAGGTGACCTGATCTCTATTGCTAATGGCCTGCTTAGAATCCCCAAATGGCAGAATGAAGGTCTCATAATTGCATTTTTCTCAGAAGTAGTCAGGATTTCCTCTGAAAGGATTGGACTTTACCCATCTCAAAGATTAATGTGTTACTTGGCTTACAGTACTTAGCTGCATTAAGAATGCAAACAACACCCCCCAAACCAACTCAGGCCACAACCCCTTTTGCAGTCATCAACGTTTCAGACTCAATGCTGCCCTCCACAGGAGGGACAATCAACACAAATTTAATGAATTTATTCCAGTGGCATTTCTACCAGCACACTCCAATAAACATGAATTTCAATGTAGCCCTGGCCTGAAGCACTACAGATGTGTATTGCAGCAGACCTCTAGCTATGACTAAATGTCCTCCACTCATTGCTCTTAGTTTAATGAACTATCCCTTTACAATGAAGGTGGGTAGTGGGAACCAGCTTTTGCTAGCTACACCCTTGAGAGTAGTCCATAAATTACCCAAATATCCATTAAAGGCTTGATTAAAACACTTAATCAGATTTGAACTTGAATCTCCAACTGATCAGTACCACAGGGGTTGGCCAGTGTCACAGATGTAGTAGCAGCGGGGGGTAGTCTAGTCATACTAAGCAGAGAATAGACTAGAGATCCCAGTCTGACAACACACTGAGGAACTTGGCGGTGTGTCCATTCCTCTCAAAGTAAGGCTTGCCTGCACTGCCATGCGTAAGGTCAAAGTTATTCTGTGTACTGTATATCATACCTAGCTAGCTATGTGTGATTTTAATCTTTCAGTAATAACTTTTATGATTATTTATTATTAAAGGGAAACCACACCGTGTAAGATATTCAGAAATGAATGACCATTTGGGGAGAGGATAGTGATTTTCATTAGGCTTTATTGTAAGAGTGACGAAGTATACTTTAAGACCTTTGTCAGCATGTCAGCACCAGGTGCAGCTTATTTCGAGCTGGTAGTTATAGTTCAGTACGTTTGCGCAGACTTACTTGCTGAGAGCACAGCTTTAAATAGGTTTTTCTCCCATGTGGTTTAACATTATAAAAAAAAAAAAAATGTTAGTCATTTAGCAGACGCTCTTATCCAGAGCGACTTACAGTTAGTGAGTGTATACATTTTTCATACTGGCCCCCCGTGGGAATCGAACCCACAACCCTGGTGTTGCAAGCGCCATGCTCTACCTACTCAACCTACTGGTTGGGGTCTCTGCGGTCTGAATGAACAGTGGGGGAAGTACTGTGGAAGGAAGTTGTGGTAGAGAGTAGGTTAAAATAAAGTGAAGGCTCTATAGAGATGTCATTGACAACATGTCCAGTTGATGGCAATTTTAAAAACTAGAGCTAAAAACTTCAGTCAGTTTACAGAAGTAGACAACTAGTTCCTTTTTTATGTTGTTGGCAATTTTAAAAACTAGAGCTAAAAACTTCAGTCAGTTTACAGAAGTAGACAACTATTTCCTTTTTTATGAGAGAAAAAGGAAGCCCCGGGGTGAGTTGGAGGGAGATGCTTAGAGTAAGGAATTGTAATAATATCCTGTGTCTGTTTCTGATTCCCCCCCCCCCTCCTCCGCCACCAAACCACACCCTCAGCAGATGGGACATTAGCTAGTCCTCTGTCTGTCTCAGTCCCTCTGTTTTGCATACACAGTTACGCACTCACATACTCTAGGGTACTGGGTCGTCAGGTGGCATGTCGTGAGTATAGTAAGGGGGCATTTTGCCCAGCAAAGATTTGAATATTCTCTGTTAACCTCATGTCATCTTAGTTTCTTGCATGTGTGATTTTGCTTTGTTTGACTTACAAAGAAGATTTTTTTGTGTGTGACCTAAGATGGACTTTTTGACTAGTCTTAGGGGGAGTATGTATGATGCCCACTTGAACCAAAAAATGAATTTGACTATTGTTGTTCACCTCATGACGTTGTTGTAAGGTTGGGATCTTAGACTTTCCATTTATCAGATAACTTATTTAAACCAATTAATGTTCTCTAGGTTTTACGCTTATTTACGTCAAATAGACTGAGGATTCCCTGTGCCATCATCCAGTATGTGCAACATTTTTGACTGACTGAGGATGGATGGAATGGGTGATGTCAGGGTCTATTTTTGTTCTGGTGTTCCAGGGAACACTAATGCTGTACTGTACACTTGATAGCCCTGGAGGAGATATGCTGTCTGTCTCATGCTCACACAAATCTTCTTGACAAATGGACGGATGGAACAATGGACAAGCCAAGACAGATAGCCAGGTACTTACTGACAGGAGCTATATATTTTTAGGGCCTAATAGAAAGATTGATGGACAGAGACGTTAGGGGTTTCAGGTGGGAATGTTAACCAGGCGTAGTGGGTTTAGAAATGACACTGGGGATTTGTATGTCTGTGTGGATCTATGCTGATGACCTAACCTTAGCTCCTGGTGCTGGGGCAGGACAGGACTACTGTGGAGGGGCCCTGGGGAGCAGGCCTTTTTTGGAGTGAGGAGGCTGAGTGATCGGTTGGAATGAGACACTGACTCATACACATACAGTACCAGTCAAAAGTTTGGACACACATACTCATTCCAGGGTTTTTCTTTATTTTTACTATTTTCTACATTGTAGAATAATAGTGAAGAAATCAAAACTACGAAATAACACATGGAATCATGTTGTAACCCAAAAAGTGTTAAACAAATCAAAATATATTTTATATTTGAGATTCTTCAAATAGCCACACTTTGCCTTGATGACAGCTTTGCACACTCTTGGCATTCTCTCAACCAGCTTCATGAGGTAGTCACCTGGAATGCATTTCAATTAACAGGTGTGCCTTGTTAATTTGTGGAATTTATTTCCTTAATGCGTTTGAGCCAATCAGTTGTGTTGTGACGGGGGGGGCAGTATGAAAATGTATGCACTCATTAACTGTAAGTCGCTCTGGATAAGAGCGTCTGCTAAATGACTAAAATGTAAATGTAATGTATACAGAGGATAGCCCTATTTGGTAAAAGACCAAGTCCATATTATGGCAAGAACAGCTCAAATAAGCAAAGAGAAACGACAGTCCATCATTACTTTAAGACATGAAGGTCAGTCAATCTGTAAAATTAAGAACTTTGTAAGTTTCTTCAAGTGTGGTCGCAAAAACCATCAAGCGCTATGATGAAACTGGCTCTCATGAGGACCACCACAGGAATGGAAGACCCAGAGTTCATTAGAGTTACCAGCCTCAAATTGCAGCCCAAATAAATGCTTCACAGAGTTCAAGGAACAGACACATCTCAACATCAACTGTTCAGAGGGGACTGTGTGAATCAGGCCTTCATGGTCAAATTGCTGCAAATAAACCACTACTAAAGGACACCAATAAGAAGAAGAGACCTGCTTGGGCCAAGAAACACGAGCAATGGACATTCGACCGGTGGAAATTTGTCCTTTGGTCTGGAGTCCAAATTTGAGATTTTTGGTTCCAAACCGCCATGTCTTTGTGAGACGTGGTGTGGGTGAACGGATGATCTCCGCATGTGTATTTCCCACCGTAAAGCATGGAGGAGGAGGTGTTATGGTGTGGGGGTGCTTTGCTGGTGACACTGTCTGTGATTTATTTAGAATTCAAGGCACACTTAACCAGCATGGCTACCACAGCATTCTACAGCGATACGCCATCCCATCTGGTTTGGGCTTAGTGGGACTATCATTTGTTTTTCAACAGGACAATGACCCAACACACCTCCAGGCTGTGTAAGGGCTATTTTACCAAGAAGGAGAGTGATGGAGTGCTGCATCAGATGACCTGGCCTCCACAATGCCCTGAACTCAACCCAATTGTGATGGTTTGGGATGAGTCGGACCGCAGAGTGAAGGAAAAGCAGCCAACAAGTGCTCAGCATATGTGGGAACTCCTTAAAGACTGTTGGAAAAGCATTCCAGGTGAAGCTGGTTGAGAGAATGCCAAGAGTGTGCATATCGGGATATTATTTTACCAATGTATCGTTTTGCCTATCGCAATATTATTTTTGCACTGTACCTGCACCAAAACTCCAGTATTTTTGGTGCATAGCTTGTTCTCCATCTTATTTTTAAATAGGAAGTGAATTTGTTTTCAGTACTTTTGACTGATAAACTCATTTTCTCATGGCACTCTTGTCAAAACCCCTGCAATTTATCCAGAACGCTGCAGCCCGCCTGGTTTTCAACCTTCCCAAGTTCATGTCACCCCGCTCCTCCGCACACTCCACTGGCTTCCAGTCGAAGCTCGCATCCACTACAACACCATGGTACTTGCCTACGGAGTAGCAAGAGGAACTGACCCTCCCTACCTTCAGGCTATGCTCAAACCCTACACCCCAACCTGAGCACTCCGTTCTGCCACCTCAGGTCTCTTGGCCCTCCCACCCCTACGGGAGGGCAGCTCCCGCTCAACCCAGTCCAAGCTCTTCTCTTCCTGGTACCCCAATGGTGGAACCAGCTTCCCCCTGAAACTAGGACAGCAGAGTCCCTGCCAATCTTCTGAAAACATCTGAAACCCTACCTTCAAACAGTATCTTAAATAATCCTCCTCCTCACCTTGACTTCTAGCTCTACTGATAGCTAGGTGGGACAACCACATATCACAGGCATAGAAAGAAAAATGTTCCTCAATAACGTAGCTATCTTAAGATGAATGCACTAACTGTAAGTCGCTCTGGATAAGATCGTCTGCTAAATGACAAAAATGTAAATGTCTTGTCCCTCTGCAGCGGACCTATACAGTAGAAACCCCTTCCTAATATTGATTTGCACCCCTTTTTACCCTCAGAATAGCACAATTCGCCAGGGCATGGACTCTACAAGATGTCGAAAGAGTTCCACAGGGATGCTGGCCCATGTTGACTCCAATGCGTCCCACAGTTGTGTCAAGTTGGCTGGATGTCCTTTGGGTGGTGGACCATTCTTGATACACATGGGAATCTGTTGAGTGTGAAAAACCCAGCAGCATTGCAGTTCTTGACACAAACCAGTGCGCCTGGCACCTACAATCATACCCCGTTCAAAGGCACTTCAATCTTTTATCTTGCCCATTCACCCTCTGAATGGTACCCATACACAATCCATGTCTCAATTGTCTCTAGGCTTAAAAATCGTTCTTTAACTTGTCTCCTCCCCTTCATCTACACTGATTTGAAGTAGATTTAACAAGTGACATCAATTAGGGATCATAGCTTTCACCTGGTCAGTGTATGTCATGGAAAGAGCTGGTGTCCTGTTTTGTACACTAAGTATCGTATGCAATATGTTTGGAACATCAAATTACAATAAAATCACAGTATCGAATCGCAATATATATCGTATCGTGACAATATCGTATCGTGAGGTCCCTGGCAATTCCCTGCCCTACACGTTACGTGCTTTTAATATTTTTCACATTATAATGGAGGCAACATAACTACGTCTGCAAACTGTTCTCATTCATACTGAGCATAGGAAAAGTCTTGTTGCATCTTAATCTTCTGTGAATGATTGCTCCAGAAAGAGGGGGAAAGAGAATAGTGCTGAACGAAAGTCTGCCCTCCCTTGTGCTTCCAAAACACATTTTTGTTTTGATGTCACGATGGCAGTATTGGGGTTTGTATTTCTGTCTAATATTTATGAATGAGTGTAAGAGCTCTAAACTGTGTCTAACCATGGAAGCATCTCTTTCCTCCTCAGACGCTTTGTTGGCGGACCTGGAATCCACGACATCCCACATCTCCAAGCATCCTGTGTTCCTATCTGAGGAGACGCCCTACTCTTTCCCCACTGGGGGAAACTCTTACCAGGATGTGTCAGTCCCTCCCCCGGTGCCGCCCCCTCCCTCTGCTGAGGCTCTGAATGGTTCTGTGATCGACTCCCCTGACTCCCTCCACTCCTCCAAACAGGTCAGTCACACATCAGACCCACTACTCACACTTGCGCATATCATTCATTAAATGGATTTTCATTACTAAACTGAGTGAATGTTCTCTTCTCTGCAGTCCTTGGGTTCAGCTCCAAAGAGATCATGGTCCAGGGGCAGTAGCAGCCCGCCCCTGTCCCACATTGAAGAGGACCACGTCTACAGGTAGGCAGAAGGGCCATAGGAACAGATCCCTCTGAAGGGACCCCCACTGGGAGACTACTAGACAGTCTCACTCTGTCTGTTTTTTACACTCGACCACAATTGACACCCATTGTCTCTCAGTTTCCCCAACAAACAGAAGTCTGCTGACCCATCTGCGGCTGCCATGAGCTCAATGCTAGGCAGTAACCTGTCAGAGCTAGACAGGCTGCTCCTGGAGCTCAATGCTGTCCAGCAGAACTCTCCCTCTTTCCCCACCACAGGTAGACAGACAGTGAAACACATCCTACATAAATATTCACTAGGTTTTGGTGTTTATATTACCAAAGTGGCACTTCTCTGTCATTTAACTGTGCAATAGGTGGTCTTGTCTTTGCAGTATGTGTTTACTGCATGTTACTGTGATGATGAACGATGTCCCACTGTCCTCTCTACCCACAGAGGAAACCGCCCCACCCCTGCCATCCTGCAGCATTACCAACTATGTGCAGCAGAACGGGGGGCACGCTGACATCATGGTGAGCCCTCCCGTTCAGGAGAAGCCCAAACAGAATGGGACCAGGGTGGTGGAGGATGGCCGGCCCACAGTGGAGAGTCTGCTGGATGAGCTGGAGGGTTCTGTACCCAATCCCAGGTAAGAATATTGGCAGTTACTCCTATTCAAGAGTCACAGATGGACAAGGATGAGTTTGTCATCACTTTGAATTATAGGATAATGCTAGCTAGCAATGAGATCATGTTAATAATCTACTGTAGCTTTGATTTGAACCTTGATTGTGGTGCTCTATCTGATCATGTGCTATGATTGAATGAATAATGACTTGTTTCAGGGGGTCCAGGTTGGATTGTGTGTGTGATCATGTGCTTTGTTTGTGTATTCTGCATCCCCAGCCCCTCTGTCCTTCACAGTGAGTTGGACTCCTCCTCTCAGCAGCAGGCCAGAATCTCAGCATCCTGTGCTACACGCGAGCTTGACGAGCTCATGGCCTCCCTGTCCGACTTCAAGGTGCACAGCAGTGTGTGTGGACAGGACTTACGCTTGTCCTTTTTATGAAAAAATCCTATATTTTCTGATCTGATTATTTCCCTTTAATATCTTCCTCCTCTTGTGGTGTCCTTTTCCTCTCTCCTGTCCTGTCCTGTCCTGTCCTCTAGCCTGTTCTTGGCTCCTTCGGGTCTATGAACTTTGATCCCCAGCTGGATCAGGCAGAAACCTCCCCCAGCAGCACTCTGAAGGTCCATCCACGTACCCCCTCCCCTGCTGCAGCTGCAGCTGCCCCCTCCCCCCTTCTCCCCTCCCAACCTGCCTGTGACTCCCCTCTCTTCTCTCTGCCTGCCTGGGAGCTGCACATAGAGGAGGAAGGTAGGGGGGCAGTGTCCCCTCCACATCCCTCATTATCAAACCCTCCCCCAGCAACTGTAACCTCCCAGAGCCCTCTGTCCTTTGCAAAGAGTGACCCAGAACCAGAAGTCTTCATCGACATCTCTCCCACCATGCTGTCCTCTCATCAGAAGTCCTTGGTAGTCCTCAACCACTCCAAACCTTCACCTAGCACATACCCCAGTCCTCCCAATGCTGCTAAACCATCACTCACCTCAGCCAGCACCACCCTGGACCAGAACCCCTTAAAATTCCCTAGTCCCTCTATAGAATGTGGCATAACTCTCTCTGTTACCAAAAGCCCCAGTCCCCTAACTGACATGGATCTAAGTTTATCTACTCAAACTACTACTAAGAGCCTTAGTCCTGTTCCTTTCTCTAACTCCAAGTCCCCTTTACCTCTCTCAGCTTCTGTCACCAAGTCCCCTACTCCTCTCACTTCTTCTAAAGCCCCCTCACCATCTCTGGTCACGTATCCCAAGGCTCCCTCTCCCCCAGCTCTCACTAGCCCCAAGATCTCCAGGAGAGTGCTGGAGCCAGTCCCTGTAGCTGAGCCCTCTCTGGATGAAGTCCTGGATAAGCTGCTGGCCATGAGTTTCACCAAGATGGAGAATGATAGAGTCCCTATGGAGGCACCTTGGCTGAAGAGGGAGGTGGTGCATGAAGAGTGCATCATGCCCTTAGCCAGAAGGGAGGTGCAGCCGGACACCACCGGGAGTACCCGGGACGGGGCAAGTACCCATGAAGGGACAATTACCCGCGATGGGTCAGTAATGAGTGGACACATAGATGGGCACAGGGAGCTCATGGACTGGGCTGATGTGGAGCTGAACATGTGTCTCCAAGATGGACTGGATGGTAGTATGACTCCTAATACAGAGAGACCTTATACAGATGGGAGCATGACCCCGATGACTGAGGCCAGCTGGATGGATGAGTCCCTGGATGGCTCCTCCTGTCCTGGGACTCCTGATGCTTCCCTGGACCTGCCTCTGCTGCAGCATGTCACCGTGGACAGGGTCTCGGCATCTGGACATGTACGGGACTGCCCTCGCCATCACACTTTTCTGCTCTGTACAAACACACATAGAAACAACAGGGTTGGGTAGGTTACTTTCTAAATGTAATCCATTAGTTACTAATTACCTATCCAAAATTGTAATCAGTAACGTCATCTGATACTTTTTGATTACTTTGCCCTTAAGAGGCATTAGAAGACTAAAAGGATCCATCAAACACATTTGGTGTGTCATCATAGTCGTCTCCAGACTTGCTCAGGTGGAAGAAACTTAAACTAGCACCTTTTTTCAATGCCGACTTGAATGTCATTGAGAAAACAGAAAGGTGTCAATGTATTGTTTTTGCAAATGTATTTTCAAAATTTTTAAGTTACATTGTTTTTTTAAAAGTATCTGTAATCTGATTACAATATTTTAGCTGATAATGTAACTGACTAGTTAATCCGATTCCATGTAATTCGCTACTCCCCAACCCTGGTCAGAGTTAAATGTTATTCATACAATAGCATAACACATTTCTGTAATCTCAGAAAGATGGTCGTTTTGATACCAAAACATCTGTTATTCTTTGTTGTTGTTGAGATAATGTCATTACAATCTGCACACCAGGATGTTTGCTGCCTCTGCAGAGTGGCTAATTGTTCACTGCCTGGCTGTGTCCTTTGTTGGCATGTTTTGTTAAAACCAAACAATTAGATTTGTGACCACATCCTATGACTACCTTACTTGTTGTACCAATGTGGCATGACGCCCCCATCTTGCACAACCATGTTCTGCTAAATGGTCAGGGAGCATATGGGGACTGTGTCATGGGTGGGAGGTTGGATGGGGTCTGAGCACGTAAGGCCGCATGAGTGTGACTGACACGTTCCTTTGGACATGACTTTACCCACTGCTGCTACACACCCTTGAGGAGATGGCTGCCTTTGGCTTTGAGTGAACTGGAATGGTGCTTCATCTGAATGGACTGCTTCCTCTGAACTGAACCACTCACCTGGCCTGCGGTATTGTAACTGGATCACAGTGGATTCCTGATGCTCGTTCTCCTTCTAGCTTAAATCAGTGATTAGGCGCACCAAGGGAGACCCCCAACGTGCACCCCATGTACCGAGAGATTCACCCCCGGAGGGGGCGGGTGGGCCCCATCATTGTCAACAAGAGCAGCTCCCAGGACCGCCTCATAGAGGAGCTGCAGGGGAAGCTGGGGATTGGTCGATTGGCTGACCGCCGGCGTAAGCAGCCTGACGATTGGCTCACTGAGGGTGTCATCGTCATGTCCAAGCCACAGCGTTTCCGTGGTGACGGGGCTGCGAACGAGGTGGACAAGGTTGGCCTGGATACGATCATAACAGGATCCCACCATCCCAGATACTATTGCACATTTCTCATGAATTTTTACTCTGAAATTTCACTTCACTTTCCGTTCTTTACCTTTTCCTTTTCTCTGGTTGTCCCTGTCTGTCTTCTTCTTCTTCTCCTCAGATCATTATTCCCCCAGAGTCACCTATAACTCAGAGGGTCATTTCCCCACCCCAGTCACCCCCACCTATGAAGCAGACCTCTGCTCCCCTACCTCCTACCCCTCCCCCCTGCCCCCCTCCTCAACCTCCTCCACCCCAGGAACCCATCCCTCCCCCACCTCCGCTTGTACAACCTCCACCCCCACCTGTCCCAGTACAGCAGCCCCCTGCCCCCAAGCCAGAGCCCGCTGCCCCAGCGCCGCCTCCACCGGTGCAGCCTGCGCCACCACCACCTCCCCCCAAAGCCCTGGTGTCCGTTGGCTGTCAAACCGAATACGACCCAATATTACCTCCGATGCAGGCATGGCTCTCCGTCTCTACCTTTCTATTTCTGAAGTGACAGAACCCCTTATCTCTTTCTCACTGGCTTCAGTTTCCTTCATTAAACCCACTGTTTAGTTAGTTATTTGTGCAGATTTGTTTGTATGAGAGAATGCACTATGCTCTGGTGTCCGTACTCTCCTCTCACCCTCCATCTTTTGACAGATCATGGCCCAGGGGAAAGGTGTCCCTGGAGGCCTCCCAACGCAGGTCAACAAGCTGGACAACATGCTCGGCAGCCTGCAGTCTGACCTCCATAAACTGGGTGTGCAGACTGTGGCCAAGGGAGTGTGTGGGGCCTGCTGTAAACCCATCGTGGGACAGGTGAGGGGATTGGGTGGGCCTGAGATTAGGCTTTGGTGACCTTTCTAAGACCATTGTCTCTCATTACGTTACATTTAATTGCTGAGCTTTGTTAGCGTGGTTAATTTACATATACTGTCGATCTGTGTGTCCAGGTGGTAACTGCCATGGGGCGCACGTGGCACCCAGAGCACTTTGTGTGCACACACTGTCAGGAGGAGATAGGCTCCAGGAACTTCTTTGAGCGTGACGGAGCGCCCTACTGCGAGAAGGACTACCACAACCTGTTCTCCCCACGCTGCCACTACTGCAACGGACCTATTCTGGATGTAAGCAAACACCATATACTACAAAAATAACTTATTACAACTAAGGCAGTGCACAGATACAGTCTCGCAATAGCAGCTAGCAGAGAGTAACTGTTCCAATGATTATGTCTACAGAAAGTTGTGACTGCGTTGGACAGGACATGGCATCCTGAACACTTCTTCTGTGCTCAGTGTGGATCATTCTTTGGCCCAGAGGGTGAGTTTGACCAATTCTTGGAGCTCACTTGTAATGACCAGTTCTAGAGTGAGATGCAGAACTCATGATCTGTATGTGTCTCATGAAGGCTTCCATGAGAAGGATGGGAAGGCGTACTGTAGGAAGGACTACTTTGACATGTTTGCGCCTAAATGTGGCGGCTGTGCCCGAGCCATCCTGGAGAACTACATCTCTGCACTGAACTCCCTTTGGCATCCAGAGTGCTTTGTCTGCAGGGTCTGTATTCTGCCCTTTTCCCTTCATATAAGGGCATTCATGTTGATGTTATTATTCCTGACTCGTGTACTTACTCATTACCCCCTCTGTTTGTGTATGCAGGAGTGCTTCACCCCATTTGTGAATGGGAGTTTCTTTGAGCATGATGGGCAGCCCTACTGTGAGGTGCACTACCACGAGCGCCGTGGTTCCCTCTGCTCTGGCTGCCAGAAGCCCATCACGGGCCGCTGCATCACGGCCATGGCCAAGAAGTTCCACCCGGAGCACTTTGTCTGTGCCTTCTGCCTCAAGCAACTCAACAAGGGCACCTTCAAGGAGCAGAACGACAAGCCCTACTGCCAGGGCTGCTTTGTGAAACTCTTCAGTTAAGGAGTAGATTGTCTATGCCTGGAGATTTGTGTGTGTGTGGCTCACAAGTGTGTGTATGGGGGAAGTGTCTGTGTAGCTCAGGTAGTGTGTGCGAATCAGATTGAGTGCATTTTAGAAAGTGTGATGGTGTGTACGTGTGTAGTTCCAGCATTCTCCTATTAGCCCCTGAAGTGTAATGGACATCCATATCAGGTCTAGGCCGGTCTGCTCTCTCTGTGATGCTCAGAATAGCGTATGATTTCAAACCCAAGTAGTTTTGCTTTGCTTTTGTAATCCGGGTAAATGCTTGCTGAACACATGGAATATACGTACATGGAATAGTGTTTGAGGTTGTTGCTCACTGGTTGAGTGTGTCTTCTGAAACCATTTGAAATGTGTCATGTTATTAGAGCAGGGAGCAGTTGACCTGTCGTGTTTTTAAAATGTTTATTATTTGTTTTTTTGCAGCGGAGGCCTTTTTAAAAAAAAAAAAGGCCTGGGTCATTTTTCTTTTGCTGTCCGAGTAACTGAGAACAGATGGATAAATTATGTAATTGTAGTGTTGACTGGAGAACTGCTGTGGGTCAGTCATTATTTTAGTACTTGTGAAGGACACGGTCGTGTCATCAGACCCCTTCACAGCCTTGTGACACACAATCATTAACACCTCCACACAAGCATTTGGTGTTTTTGACAAACATACTAATGCTGACATGTTACACTTTTGATTTTATGTACACTACCGGTCAAACGTTTTAGAACAACTACTCATTCAAGGGGTTTTCTTTATTTTTACTATTTTCTACATTGTAGAATAATAGTGAAGATATCAAAACTATGAAATAACACATATGGAATCATGTAGTAACCAAAAAAAGTGTTAAACAAATCAAAATATATTTTGAGATTCTTCAAATAGCCACCCTTTGCCTTGATGACAGCTTTGCACACCCTTGGCATTCTCTCAACCAGCTTCATTAGGTAGTCATCTGGAATGCATTTCAATTAACAGGTGTGCCTTCTTAAAGGTTAATTTGTGGAATTTCTTTCCTTCTTAATGCGTTTGAGCCAATCAGTTATGTTGCGACAAGGTAGGGGGGGTATACAGAAGATAGCCCTATTTGGTAAAAAAACAAGTCCATATTATGGCAAGAACACCTCAAATAAGCAAAGAGAAATGACAGTCCATCATTACTTTTAACACATGAAGGTCAGTCAATAAGGAACATTTCAAGAACTTTGATAGTTTCTACAAGTGCCGCCGCAGTGGTCTAAGGCACTGCATCGCAGTGCTAGCTGTGCCACTAGAGATCCTGGTTCGAATCCAGGCTCTGTCGTAGCCGGCCGCGACCGGGAGACCCATGGGGCGGCGCACAGTTGGCCCAGCGTCGTCCAGGGTAGGGGAGGGAATGGTCGGCAGGGATGTAGAGCATGGCGTTTGCAACGCCAGGGTTGTGGGTTCGATTCCCACGGGGGGTATGAAAAATAAAAAAATAATGGATGCACTCACTAACTGTAAGTCGCTCTGGATAAGAGCGTCTGCTAAATGACTAAAATGTAATGTAAATGTAAAAACCATCAAGCGCTATGATGAAACTGGCTCTCATGAGGACCACCATAGGAATGGAAGACCCAGAGTTACCTCTGATGCAGAGGATAAGTTCATTAGTTACCAGTCTCAGAAATTGCAGCCCAAATAAATGCTTCAGAGTTCAAGTCACAGACACATCTCAACATCAACTGTTCAGAGGAGACTGTGTGAATCAGGCCTTCATGGTCGAATTGCTGCAAATAAACCACTACTAAAGGACACCAATAATAAGAAGAAGAGGCCTGCTTGGGCCAAGAAACACGAGCAATGGACATTAGACCGGTGGAAATTTGTCCTTTGGTCTGGAGGAGTCCAAATTTGAGATTTTTGGTTCCAACCGCCTTGTCTTTGTGAGATGTGGTGTGGGTGAACGGATGATCTCCGCATGTGTATTTCCCACCGTAAAGCATGGAGGAGGAGGTGTTATGGTGTGTTTCTTTTTGCTGGTGACGCTGTCTGTGATTTATTTAGAATTCAAGGCACACTTAACCAGCATGACTACCACAGGATTCTGCAGCGATACGCCATCCCATCTGGTTTGGGCTTAGTGGGACTATCATTTGTTCTTCAACAAGACAATGACCCAACACACCTCCAGGCTGTGTAAGGGCTATTTTACCAAGAAGGAGAGTGATGGAGTGCTGCATCAGATGACCTTGTCTCCACAATCCCCCGACCTCAGCCAAATTGAGATGGTTTGGGATGAGTCGGACCGCAGAGTGAAGGAAAAGCAGCCAACAAGTGCTGTTCAAGACTGTTGGAAAAGCATTCCAGGTGAAGCTGGTTGAGCGAATGCCAAGAGTGTGCAAAGCTGTCATCAAGGCAAAGGGTGGCTATTTGAAGAATCTCAAATATAAAATATATTTTGATTTGTTTAACACTTTTTTGGTTACTACATGATTCCATGTGTGTTATTTCATGGTTTTGATGTCTTCACTACTATTCTACAATGTAGAAAATAGTAAAAATAAAGAAAAACCCTTGAATGAGTAGGTGTTCTAAAACTTTTGACCGGTAGTGTATGTGACAGATTACTTTACAACAAATAATATTTGACTCCCTTTAATGTTTGTAAAAATAGTCTCATAATACAACAGATGGGTAATGTTGTAACTGTCACTGCCTACCCAGTCCTTTTAGAGCTTAAACCTAAGCTGGACTGGTTTTGGAGTTGCTTTCTGTTCAGAAAGGGCTCATGCAGTATAAAAGAGCATGCCATGATAAACATTAGAATGTATTCTGCATACAGGAGACAGTTACATTTTACTGTGAGAATATTGTGAATATTTTTGTGTACATTGTATACAAAGCGCTGGTCAGTTAATATTTTGAATAACCACTCATTAAGAGAAATCCTCTGACATTTCATAGCAGAGATAGTTTTCTATTTCTCAATATCCGTGAAGTTACTGTGCATTGTATTCCACTTTTTTTGTAAAATAAATACTGCACAAGGCTAAGCCCTGATGTAAGTACACACAGCTTCAATGCAAACAATACTGTGTGCAACTGTAAACATTGTATGGAGAACTCAACAACCGCTTGATTCTATCCAAGTTACGCTTTCAAGGAATAGGCCTATCTATTTTTGTGCCAATATATCAATGCAATGTATTTTACACTGGGGAGACCAGCAAGGTAGCCTACTGTTTATAGACTGTGATTCCTGGACTATCTTTTCAGATCTCTGTCAGTGAGTCCACTGGATAATGTGTTGATGTTGGTCTGATAGTGGTCTCTGCGAGTGTAACTCTAAAGCTAAGGAGGAAATGGCTTATTTAACTAAGCATCTGAGTTGCATCTACTGTACAACAGCTGGGTTTGTGGGCTTGTAATCTTATCTATCATGTAATGGTTGCATTACGTAATTGTATTGGGCCTGTATCTTGTTCAGGGATTTGCATCCAGAGCTTTCTTTTTTATTTTCAGAATTATTCCGAATTATTGTATAAGGCTATTATTTAACCAAAGCGACTGTTTTTGTGTCCCATGTCACTTTTTTTTCTCCTTTCATTTGAAATGTCACAGTACTGAATACTGATCCAACTCATTTCATATAGGCTATACTCAAATAAAATCTGATTTTGGTACCAAAGTGTCTTATTTGTGATCATGTTTACCTTTCAACACTCTGTAGCAACAGCTATAGTAATAACTGCCAATAATGTAATAAAATTTTTGCATTTATGTAATCAATGCTGATGTCGTAAAAATGCTGAATACATAACGTAAATGTTTTTGCACAAAATGTAATAAATGACATTATGCGGTTTTTTAAATGGTGTAATAATAAATTAACCCAATAATGTAATAACCTAAAACCACTCTTTCTTTAATGGCATGCTTCGGATCGGCCGCATACTCTCTTAACACCGTTTGAAAAACTAGAAAAAACGGCAATCGTACCATTTGTCCACCTTGAGATGCTGTAGCCCGTAGTCAACGCTTCAATAGTCAGAATTAATCTAACTCAAGAAATCTGTCATTCATTTAGACGTTTTTGCCAAGGAGACCATAGTTGCGCATTTTACATTAAGATGTTTGGTGCGGTATTTCTCAAGTGAAAAAACTTGTATGAAAACGATTAGTCTCTCGTTGAATGACAAATCAGCCCCCCAAAAACAATGCTGAAGACCAAAACGAACAACGCCACAATGTAGTTAGTTATAATATCACGAACTGTTTCGGACGGGAAGCATGCGGACGCTTTTAAATGTCACACTTGAACTATTTGCATTTGCATCCATTGCCACAACAGACTTGGCGGGGGGATACTATTGCAAACATCCAGTGTCGTCAGAGAAAATAAAATAAAAAACTATATTTGAAGACCCACCTTGCAGTCATGTGATTAGCCAAATTCTAATGATCACACAAATATTCAACAGGAGTTTCACTCCTCATCCCAGGCTTGACTTTACAGAGGAGATGGAACCAGACTCATGTGTAGCCCCGCCCACACCACCTGACGTGTCCACTCCAAGGGGTATGGTTAAAGATTATCCATTATATTGACAAGATGGTCGAGTGACCACTCTAACAATGGAACTACATGTCAGCTATTACTGAAGCATGACACTTGATATGCATTAAAGAAATAGTGAATATTACATTATTTGTTAAAGTTACACTATTCAAATGAAATAGTTACCCATTTCATAATGTAATAATCAACACAATGTAATCATTATTACATTATGTGCAAAAGCGTTGTTATCTGTTCAGCAAATGTATTACATTATTGGCAATGTATTACATTATCAGCATTTATAACATTATAAATCCAAAAGTTATTACTTTATTAGCAGCTATTACATTATTAGCATTTTATAACATTATCAGTTGCTACAGACCCAATTTTTATAATATCTAGGAATAATTAAGAATGGATTCAGCACACTAGATATTGGACCAAAATATCTATCTGCCTCAGTGGCGAAATCTAGATGTCATTATTTTTGCATAGAAAATACAATTCACCAAAAATATTTGTAAGAATAGTGGGGTAAATGTTTTTCTGTACAAGGAAAGCATGAAGCCCTGACTAAATCTGGCCTTGACATACCCCCTAGCAGCCAACTCTTTTGGCCCTTGGTTGCAGTGTGGAAGGTTTAGACAAGGAAGGATGACAGTAAAAAATAAAATAATACAAAGATTTGAGATTGCCTTCTAAATTAGTATGTGCACAGTTCACTTTTTAGGTTGTGTATCAATTGCAAAGATATTCCAAATGTCTACCACCTGTAGGATCACGTGGTGATCAGGCGTTGTCATGAACCGGAAGTGACAAGTTCTTCCTAGTTCACTGGCAAGATGGCAGCGGACACGCAGGTTTGTGTGGCAGATGTTTAAAATTGTGCTGATTCCTCCTCGAGAATTTGTCTACCAAATACTTTTGACAATGAAGATGTGATATGAGGGATAATTACTTTGTGGCTGGCTGTATGTTTTCCTGTTTAAAAAAAATAGATGTAAACAGTCTATCCAGCTGACTAAGCTAGCTAGCAACGTTACATGCGGAGAGTGCAGGGGTTTAATAATGACTCCAAACGTTTCTATTGGACAGGTTCAGCAAACCGGGAGGGCCCTACATGCAACTGTCCAATAGAAACACTAGTTTTCGTTGCAAAATTTTCTATTTTGAGTAATGATTAATAACCCAGGGGTGTATTCACTAGGAACCAAACAGAACGAAACCGGGAGGAATCTACCTGGATCTGTCATAGGAACTCTCGTTGTCGTTGGAAAACGTTCCGTTTTGAAACTGTTTGGACTAATGATTACACCCCACATAGTTCTGGCTAGTTTAGCTACTAACGTTACTAGCATTGCCGACTCAACTCCACGATTCGCGATGGAGTTGAGCGGCGACTAGTGTGGGCGGACTGGAGTTCTGACGTTTATCAAAAACTGCGTTTCAGCACACGCCGCGTTCAAGTGCACGTCGGAACTTCGAAATTCTGACATTTCAGAGTTTCCTAGTTCCTACTAGCATTTGAACACAGCAACAAAGAATAGCCTCCATTTAGACACGACAACGTCATGTTTTTGATAACGTCAATTTATGTGACGTTGGAGCTCCAGTCCGCCCACACTAGTCGCGGCTCAACGTGTCTAGTTAGCTGTTGTTAGCTAACTACTAAGCGAGTTTTGTCGTGCGTATTGGTGACCAACTCCGTTGATTGAGATACATCGAAATGCCAACTGTTGTAGCTAGATGAGCAAATTTTAGCAAGCCTAACTAATTTACCTGTTAGGTAGCATGCCGCATTTCATGAAATTGTTCTTTGTTGGTAACAGCCTATTTTTGTTGGAACTTGATTGCTATTTAATGCTATCCAGTTATAAACACGACTGTCTTCTGAATGTCATATAATGCGTTTGGTGACCACGCCTCAGTATCCAGAATGTTGCAAATTAAAATGTTTTGATTGTTATGAGTGGTCTGATAATTTCCTGCCCGATGTCAATCCATAAAAATCTCAGAAGATTTATTTTTCATCTTGATCAATTGACGATTTCTGGCAACGTTATAACTTTAAACGTTGTCATTTTTATAAATGCAGTGCAAGTGGTTCAAATGATTGACGTTGCGCTACAGAGACACATTGCCAGCCAAAGCTTTCTTTTTTGATTTTGGATGTCTGTCTATTGCACCAGGTTTCAGACACACTGAAGAAATTTGCTGTGAAAGTGACCACAGCCAGTGTAAGAGAGCGCAAGGAGGTCCTTGGCGAGTTGAAGCAGTGCATTAGTGGCAAAGGTGAGTAGACAGATGCCCAAGTCAGCATAATTGTTTTAATTTCTGCTCTCACTCTTTGTGTATTATTTGGCTTGGATGGTCAAGATTAAAGTAAACTGGTGTCGGGTGATTGACAATGTGTATGTGTCTCCATACAGAGCTACCAGAAACAGCCATTAAAGGGCTATGCAAGCTCTTCTGTCTCACGCCACACAGATACAGGTAGGTGCCCTCAATTAGCCTACTGCTCTTCAGGATTCCCCTGTTAGTGATTTGTTGGTAGTGTGTGTTGTGTTAAAATGAATACATGTTGGCTACTCTGTAGGGATGCTGCATCTCGACGAGCTCTCCTCTCTGTCATTGACCTATTGGCCGAGTCTCAACCTGAAATCCTAGCAACCAGCCTCCTCCACTGCCTCCTCAACAGTGGTGTCATCAGCAAGAATGGCACGCCCAGGTAGGACATGGGGAAAGGTAGAGGGTTAAGGCTAAATGCTTTGTATAAATTTGTATACACATTTACAGTGCAATGTTGTACTAATTCGACCACATATTGAATACCTTGTTTTTGTTCCCTGTCCATCTGTTGTATGTTGTGGTGTTGTCAGTAAGAGCACAGGCTCGGCAGCCTTCACCGGGCTGGCCTGGACCTGCCTGCTGGTTCGCTCTGTGTTCTCGGCTCCAGAGAAAAGAGAGGGCCCCATCTGGAAGAAACTGGTAAATGAACGAGGACACTGATTATAGAAGCCTTGCCTTTCTCTATACTGTGAAACAATTTCAGCATGTCAGTTATCAGTATGCTTTCTAGTTCCACACCATTTGTGGGAAATGTTGGGTTGTTATGTGAATTATTTAACAAACTATTTCAGTGTCTCTGTGCGTCTCCCAAAAGGATCAAGAAACGGACAGAGTCCCGGTCTGCATAGTCAGAGATGTTTATTCATTGAGAATTCTGCCATCACAATTTCAGAGTCCATCTTTTATACTCACACGTCATACAAAAATCCCTCCCCTCTTTAGGCGGGCTGTAGTTTTCCACTTTAAAACTGCTCTCCTGACCATCAGTTCACACACACACACACTCTCTTCCAAGCCTAACAGTTTCTCTCCTCCCTAAATTCCTCAGTTATCTTGGTTTCTCAGTTGCCTGTAGACAGTTCTCCTTGTCCTTTGTTGTCTGGCCTAATTCTTACTCACATTGCTAAATAGTAACACAATGTCATAATCTTTACTGGTCCTACACTCACACATTACCAGGTAGTAGATTCTAACACATCTCACACTGTTTCGGAGTATAATAATTAGTCACTACTAAGAAAGTACTAATCATACTTAAAACAAGAACATTTCACAACTATATTTAAGGGTGGAACATTTAGTCATTACTTTTAACCTGTATATATTTTAATTTCTTTATCATGGGTTTGGACTTTTGTGCATTTATTCACCGTCCATGATTCACTATCTTTCCTCTGACAGGTGGAGGTCCAGAGTTTGCTGCTGGCTGAGGTGGTGGGTGGGGCTCAAGCAACAGCACTGAAGTCAACCCTGAAGAACCTGAGCCACATGTGGAAAAAGGTAAGGAAGGTGTGGGTTGGCATTCAAGGAATGACCAGACAGTTACAAGGAATATTTGGGCACTGTCATCATGGTCCAGTGTATAATCACTATATTGGATCTGCTGTGATTTAGAATGCTTGTCTCTGCTGTTTTCATCAGAACCCTGGCCTGGCTGATCAGTATATAAGCACCATTTTGAGTCTGGAACAGAACCCCAGCTCACTGGCTCTGCTCGGGGTGTGTCTGGACTTCTGCACAACTCACAAAGACATGGCCACTGTAGAGAAACACAAGGTGAGTGTGATATTAGTTGAATTCAATATATTTCTATATAAAAAGAAAATAAATCTCACTGATTTCGTCAGCACATATGGTCACATTTAAGATCTCTAACCAATTCTGTTTTCAGAGTGCCATATTGGACCTGTATATGAAGGCAGTCCTCATGAGCAAGACTAGACCACACCAACACATACTGGTGAGTGGAGCTGGACTGCCCCTTAAACTGCATTTCTCAGGGAGATCAAAAGATTGGAGTTCACAACCTAAAGACCACCCATTGCCACAATTTATGTGTATTGTGAAATATTGTGGGTGTTGGTGCTGAAAATTATTCTCTGTAATGTGTTTTGTGTTCCTCTGCAGGACAAGAGTGGTTCGTTGCTGCGGCATGTTTCCCACTCTGAGTTCAAGGAACTGCTGCTGCCTGCCCTGCAGAAGGCTATGCTCCGCAGCCCAGAGAATGCCATGCAGAGTGAGTACAGTAGCCAATATCATAACCAATACCACAACACACTTTTGTGTATATTCCGTACTATGTTTTGTAGTTTTGTCCTTTCAAGATATATTTTCCTCTCCTTCAGCCGTCTCCTGTCTACTGGCTTCAGTGACGCTTGACCTCAGTCAGTATGCCATGGATATTGGAAAAGGCATCGCAAGTAAGTCAGGCCTTTATATGTAGAAATTAGCTTTTTGAGGATGTGTGTGTAACCAGGCTGTGTGTTTCAGGCCAGCTGAAGGCCAATAACCCCCAGCTGATGGATCAGGCAGTGCAGGCCATGCAGAACCTGGCCAAGCAGTGTAGTGACCCCAGCGCTGTACAGGACGTCGTCACACACCTCTTCAGCGTCCTGGGAGGCAAGGACAGCTCACTTTATTGTCACCTAAGAAACATTTGAGCACATATGGCACAGCACCTAGTGTAAAGTATATTTTTGCACTAACAGAACTGTGTGTTTTCAGGGTCAGAGGGGAAGCTCACAGCGTTCGGCCAGAAGATGAGTGTGCTGTCAGGTAACGTGGTCCCAAGTGTCCTGTCTTTCATAACCCACACATAGTATGTAGTCTTGCAGACAGATAGCTGTTGTCTTTTAACCCCTGTTTTGATTGGTTTTGACTTGTTCTGTCCAGGTATCGGCAGCTGCAGCCATCATGCTGTGTCGGGCACCTCCAGCCAAACGCTCAGCTCTGCAGTCGCTGTGCTGTTTATCCCTTATCTGCAACAAGAAGGTAAGAACTATGTCTCATTCCTTCCTCCTTCTCATTCCCTTCATCCATAAAGAGAGAGGTGCTCATGTTGTTTCTCTCCGTCAGTCCATGAGGGGACCCTGGTGCACGCGGTTGCTGTGCTGTCTCAGTGGAGTGGGCGGCTCACGGTGGAGGTTCCCAAGGCTCTGCTGGACTGGTTAAAGAAGGCCTTCACTCTCAAGACCTCCACCTCTCCTGTCCGCCACGCATACCTGCAGGCCATGCTAGGGGCTTTCAAAGGTCAGTTAGTCACAGGCACTGGGCAACTATGTTATTTGTGTGGGCATTGATCCAGTTCTACAGAATGCAGGAGGCACTGTGTCACAGTCCTGACCCCCCTCTCATCCACAGGTGACACTCTGGGACAGGCATCTGACCTAATGCCCCTCCTCCTCCAGACAGTGGAGAAGGCTGCGGCCCAGAACTCCCAGTATGCCCTGCTCTCAGAAGGTGTGGCTGCTGCCGTTCTCCTGAGTCGACTGTCTCTGCTGGAGACTCAGACAGGTGAGCGAATCTAGGATGATGACACCCCATGAGATTAATGAAGGCCTAGATCTTTGACTCTGTTGAATGAGGTTGCCTGTAGGGGACAGCGTCCTTGTTCATCAGTTTGGAGACTGGCATAAAATGTTGTGTTTGTCTTTGCTGCAGAGGCGAAGTTGGCTGGCTTCTGGAACCTGATCCTGGATGAGAAGAAACCCTTATTCACCACAGAGAAGTTCCTCTCCCAGGCCAGTGAGGAAGGTGAGGCATAAACAAACACTACACAATACACAAATATGCACAAGATCAGTCATCACACAAGTGTCAAGATATGGAATGACATTGAGTAGTAAACCTGTCTTCTTTCACCCCAGCCCTGTGCACAGTGATACAGCTGTGTGAGAGACTTTTCCTGGACCACTCCCACAGACTCACCAATGGCAAATCACAGTGAGTGATTTGACACTGGTCATGCATAGCTGTTTTCCAAACATTGTTCCCATTCCCCTCTGAACTGTAACTCCATTGCGCCCCTTTCCTTAGAATGTACCACCGTGCCACTGCAGCGGTGCTGCTGTCTCGTAGTTGGCGTGTGCGGAAGCGGGCACAGCAGATCGTGAAGAAGCTGCTCTCCCTGGGTGGCTCCGGCCTAGCCTACGGCCTTCTGGGAGAACTCAGAGTGGTCATCAACAAACACAAGGTAAGAATAGTTGGCTATGGGATGCACTAAGAATTTTAATGGATTTGTAGTGTCAGGTCTCACTTCAGTGGGACTATAAACTTGTAATGACTGAATAATTACATTGGGATGTTAGACATGGATCTTTCTTTGTATTCTCTACATTATGTTTTTGTCATAAACCAGGTTTCCATTCAACTTATGCGAGTAAAGTACATGTTGGATAAAAAATGTCACGACAGCCCTGGTGGAAACAGGGTGGGATGTTTTTGTGTCTGTAAAATTAATTATGCGAGAAATGGAGGTGGAAACGCCTTATTGTGCAAATATTGAAAGATTAACCATCATATCGAAGTCAACTTGGAGTCACGCGATGATGTGGTCCTCCCACTACGACTCGGGAAAGCATGCAGTTTATTAAGCTACAGATTAAATTAGTTATGATGAATTTCACAACTTGATGCTGCTTTCCAATAAATATCGAAGGTCTTATTCTGGTGACATGATTATCGGTGCTTGGCTGCCGTTTGACAAAAAAAAAAAGGAATCTCATCATGTAGGTAGCCACACCCACACTGTGTCTGCGCACGTGCCAAGACCAGAGTGGGCACATTCACTATATAACACAACATGTTTTGTGACAAAACGATCAGTAGAGTTGAAAATTCGATGGAACCCATTTACTTGTATTTTTTTATTGGGTACATGGGAATTTAACCGTGTAAGTTTTTTTAATGTGCACAACAAGTCAATTTGATGGGAACACATATCTGGTGGGAAAATGCACATACTGTTTTTATACAGATTTTAGAATATTCACATGAAAATCTGTTGCCAATTGGATGGAAACCTAGCTATTGACGAAATACTGCATCTTTATCTTTCCCCAGGTGTTGCCTCAGGAGGTACTGCAGACGGAGTCAGGGGAGTTGTCGGAAGTCGGTAAGGCCTACAGTCCCCCTCGCGTCCTGCTGGAAGCACTGTGTGTGGTGTGCTCTGTAGCTGGCCAGTGGAACGACCCGGCCGAGGCAGACAAGATGGCCATGGAGATCCTCATCGTCACCCACCATCCCTCTATAGGTCTGTTGGATTACTTGTTGCTGCGCACTATAGCATCTTTCACACTGCAGTTTGTATAAACCCACTACTAGTACTGACTTATTTTCTCCTCTCCGACGATGCAGTTGCAGCTCGACCTGGGCTGTGGCCTTACCTGCTGTCCAGCATGAACATTAAGGCCGATGAGTTCATAGACAAGAACCTGGATGACATTCTGCCACTGCTGCTGGAGACCAACACTGACAATCAGGTCAGAACATATTTCTCATATTGACATCCTTATATTAGATCTACACATTACAATACACATACGTACTCACACCCAAGGGTTGGCTAAGGCCCACTTTTGCTCTCGTGATTGCTTGAGACAAGCCTATGGTCCAACTTGTCCTGTTCTCTGATTGGCTGACTGATGGTTGGTCCTCGTTTCACCAGGCTGTAAGGAATGCGGTTGGTGCCCTGTCCGGTCTCTCTCCCATCAAGGTGTTGCCGCGGGTGATGGAGCATGTGACACAGTGGCTGTCCAATCCTGCGCTGCGGCAGGTCACCAGAGAGGAGTACGCTATCATGCTCACCCCTGAGGGAGAGCTGTATGACAAGAGCATCATCCAGAGGTAGGACACTAACACACTGTATTACTACTGTGGGTTTACCATTCTAGACAGCAAGAACACTTGTCATTGATCCAAACACCTTGGCTATGTTGATTTTCTTTGTTGTTGCTTGTAAGGCTTGTTTCAACATGTCATTCTCTTCCTCCCACCTCCCCTGTCCTGTGCAGTGCCCAGCAGGAGAGCACTAAGAAGGGCAACATGAAGAGGGAGAACAAGGCCTACTCGTATAAGGAACAGATCATAGAACTGGAGCTGCAGGAGGTGAAACTGGGGGACTGTGATTGCCGGGGACTAGATGTAGCGAGGCCTGTTAACTGTTGCACTCTTACCTCATCTTATTGGTTAATAGATACAGGAGCATATTGGAACTGTTTGATCCTCCTCTGTTAAGTTAGCAGAAAATGTAGGTGTTGAATTACGATGGAACCATTATTAATTGAAGAAATTAGTTATGAATTGAACTGGGATTTGGATGTGTTTTAGGAGATCAAGAAGAAGAAAGGAATCAAAGATGGGTTACAGCTGACCAGCAAACAGAAGGAGATGATGCAAGCCCAGCTGGAGAAAGAGTCCTCCATTCGCAAGAGACTACAGGGGGTACGGCCAGACATTTTAACACGTATCCCGTTTCTCAAACTTTAGATTCTAGACATTGACATAATAATATTCCTGTTGTTTGATTGTCGTTGTCAGTTGGACATGGAGCTACAGTGTGCGGTGGGTCTGCTGGAGGCAATGTTGATCCAGAAGGCTCCCCAGATCTCCTGGCAGCTCCCAGGGGTCCTCCAGGTCCTACTGCCTCTCCTCCACTCCCCCTTGGCTGCCCCACGCCTGCAGCAGGTCTTCCTCGACATAGGAGCCTGCCTCATTCCCAAGGAGCTGCACTACCTGGGTACATGGACTACTACACAAGGGAGAGCTTTCTCTCACTTCCCTCCTCTGTCCTTGTTCACACACCTTCAAAGATCTGACAGGACTGGATAGGAGAAAACAATATGATGGAAACTCCAACTAGCCTACATGAAAACTGGAGTTATTGCTTATACCTGTCTAGTTGTCTGATCTGTAAATGGGAGTGAACAAAGATAAAGTGGAGGGAAATACTTTCTGTGATGAAATGTTCTCTAACCTCCTGCATGTTCTACTCATGGTCTTCTCCTACAGCTGTGCTGGTGGGCCAGGTGACACTGCGCCTGATGAAACCTGAGTGTGATCTGGACGAGGCCTGGGGAGAGGAGGATCTAGACACAGCCACCCAGCGCTCTGTCGGGCTGCTGCACATGCACACTGTCCCACACAGAGAGGGCAAGGCTGGTGGTGAGGACACACAGAGAGAGGGCAAGATGGGGGAGACAATACTGACAAACAACACACATCAATGACATCAACAGTGCGAGTATATTACCTGCAGGTGGCCTAATGCTCTCATCCTGTTTCAGACATGGCTCCGCTGTCTGCCCCAGCCTTCTCCTTCTGTTTCCCCCTGCTCAACACCGTGCTCAGGGACTCCTCGAGCAGCACCGAGGAGACGGAGAGCATGCAGGTCCGCGCCCTGCAGATCATCAATGTGCACGCTCAACTCCGCGCCGAGGTTGACACCACAGACATACTCATCGACGAGGTAAGAGTTGATCAAGTTTATCGCCTAGCAGTGCGTTGTCACCTCACTTTGTCTGAGGTGGTCTCATATCAATGTATATACTTGTCCTCTCTTCCTAAACTCCACTCTATCATAGACAAAGGGCTTATGTTTGTATGACTTGTCTCTCTGTTTTGCCTCTCAGAATGGACCTGAGCTGCTACCTCGTTTCGGTATGCTGCTGCTGCTGACCAGAGTCATCTCCACTGCAGCACCCAGGCTGCAGGTACACACTCAAACACCATGCTTCTACTAGCCTGACGACTCACACAAAATTATTCCGCTGCTCTGTCATTCGTCGCTACATACTTAAGTCTGAGACTGCCGTCATAGAAGTCGTTTGTGGTGAAGAGAGGCACGAGGGGCGTTGTACAAAAAGTAATCAGTGATTGGATTGTCTCTAACCAATCAGAGAATCAAAGCCAATGACGAATTTTCAAACCGCCGCTTCACCCATGTGTGTTTTGGCTCTGGCTCAACCCATCCGTTTCTGGACCAATCAGACGGCCCCGAATGTGTTCGCATTCGGTGAAGGGTCGGGGAGGTACACGGATCCAGACTCATTGCGGAGAAGAATTAACGTCCGCAAGGAGTCTGTGTAGCCAGGCAATGCTTCTACCACATTTACAGACAAATGCTAACCAGTAGAGCTATCACATATGTTTATACAGTGTGTTTGTGTATGTTTCAGGTGCTGGCGTCCCAGTGTCTGACGGCGGTGTGTGCCAGTGGAGGAGGAGAGAAGGGCTGTGCTCTGGCTGAGCAGAATGAGATAGATGTCCTACTGGAGGCTCTACTCTCCCCCTGCTTCTCTGTCAGAGACGCTGCCCTCAGGGTGAGGAAATAGGAAACTGCTTCTACCCCAAAGCCATAACTGCTGAACAGTTAAACGGCTACCCAGACTTTCTGCTTTTCACCCCCTACCTACATGTACATAGTACTTCAATCAATCACCTAACCAAACCTAGATGTACATATTACCTCAATCACCCCAACTACCTCGTACACTTACTCTGTACCGGTACTCTTTGTATATAGCCTCATTATTGTTATTTTATTGTTTTACTATTTTATTTTTTATGTATTTGTTTACTTTCTTTTTAACTGCATTGTTGGGAAAGGGCTCGTAAGTAAGCATTTCACGATGAAGTCTACACTTGCTGTATTCGGCACGTGACAAATGCAATTTGATTTGATTAGTGTGTGTGTACTGTGTGTAATTACTGTGTGTGTGTCTTTGGATGTGTGCTAATGTCCCACCTCTCTCTCTCTGTCCAGGGCCTGTTGGAGATGGAGATGGCTCTGCCTACAGAAAGTACAGATGCCAGTGGTCTGAGTGTTCTCCGCAGGCTGTGGGTGTCCAGGTTTGATGTGGAGGAGGAGGGAAGGACTCTGGCTGAGAAGTAAGTAGCTAATGTTGTCCCCTCTATGTAATACTTTGAATATAGGATGTAGCTCCCCTCTTCAGAATGACTTTGCTTTTGTGAAGTAGCGCGTCTCCTATCTCATGTAGCTGCTGTGACTGACCATACCCCCCTGCTCCCCTTCTCTCCCCCAGGCTGTGGCAGGCTCTGTGTCTGGAGCTGGTCCCTGAGCTGTGCTCTCTGCTCATCGGGGATGTGACCCACCATGAGGAGGCTGTGCGTACTGCCGGGGCCGAGGCTCTGTCCAGAGCTATCAGCGAGTACCGCGACCAGTCCCCCATAGTCCTGGGCCAGCTCAATGAGCTCTACCACCAGAAACTCTACGTGAGTCTCCCTCCCCCGTGTCCCTCCTATCACAGCTCCGGAATAGGCCCTAGTCACTGGGTATCAGGAGTGGTGTAGAATTGTAGGCTAGAACCATGGTCAATGTGAAACTGTTGTGTTTTTACAGAGACCCCCTCCTGTCCTGGATGCTTTAGGACGAGTGATCTCTGAACAACCACCTGACCAGTGGGAAGCCAGGTTAGAAAACGCTCTGCCATTCAACAGTGTCAATACAACTCTTATTCCACTCTCTAGATCAGGGCTGCCCAACCCTCTTCCTGGAGATCTACTGTCCTGTAGGTTTTCAGTCCAACCCTAATTTAGCATATCTGATTCAGCTAGTTAAGGTCTTGTTGAGCAGCTAATAAGTAGAATCAGGTGTGTTAAATTAGGGTTGGACTGAAAACCCACAGGACGGTAGATCTCCAGGAAGAGGGTTGGACAGCCCTGCTCTAGATCCTCATTTGCTTTTACTAAGTGGGACCACCTTGTGCATGGTGTCTAAGGGTGTGTTGGTGTCTGCAGGTGTGGAATCGCCCTGGCTCTGAACAAGCTGTGTCAGTACCTGGATGAGCCCCAGGTCACCCCTCTCTTCCTGTTCTTTGTTCCTGACGCCCTGAATGACCGTCACCCTGAGGTGCGGCGCTGCATGCTGGATGCTGCCCTCTCCGCCCTCAACACACACGGAAAGGTACCAACACAGTTTATTTTATTTATTTTATACAACCACACCCATCTCCTGGCACCCAATGCAATTGCTCTTCTCTCAACGGAATCCTACTAACGCAATACAGTATGTCCATTTTTGTGGCTTCTTTCTGAGCAGTGTGTTGCTTGTTGTGTTCCAGGACAATGTGAGTTCCCTGCTCCCGGTGTTCGAGGAGTTTCTGAAGAACGCCCCCCAGGACGCCAGCTACGACTCAGTCCGCCAGAGTGTGGTCATCCTAATGGGCTCTCTGGCCAAACATCTGGACAAGAGTGACCCCAAGGTCAAACCCATTGTGGCCAAGCTTATCACTGCACTCTCCACACCGTCACAGCAGGTACTGGAACAATCCCTTGAAAAGGACAGAAAGGCCTGCACACTGAATATGCTCCCAATTATTTGTCTGACGAAGGTCCTTGCTGGATCGAAACCTTGTCAATAAAGGTGGTAATTGGGAGCATATTCAATATGAGGGCCTATCTGTTCTTTTCAGGTATCCTTTATTAGTCCAGTTTTTTAAGGATGTGCGTATGACCACACACTTTTCTCTGGAACAATCCCTCCCATTATTCTTTATATGTTTCATCTTGATTTCTATAACCTATATGCATTGACCTTTACAATGAAATGCCTTTACATTGTCACATTGGCCTCAGCTGAGCATCACTAAGCCTGCTTGTAGTAACTGTTGCCTTGTCCGTCTCTTTCCACCCAACCTCTCTCAGGTCCAGGAGTCTGTAGCTAGCTGCCTGCCCCCCCTGGTCCCTGCCATCAGGGAGGATGCAGGGGGGATGGTGCGTAAGCTGCTGCAGCTGCTGCTGGAGAGTGACAAGTACGCTGAGAGGAAGGGCGCGGCCTACGGCCTGGCAGGCCTGGTCAAAGGCCTGGGCATCCTGGCCCTCAAACAGCAGGACATCATGAGCACCCTGAGCGACGCCATCCAGGACAAGAAGAACTTCCGACGCAGAGAGGGTCAGTGACTCCTCGCCAGTTGCTTAACCTTGCTGGGCTCCATGGTTTAGTTTGTTCTCCTGCTATCTGTGGCTGTGATTTTTTAACAGTTATCTCTCTCTCTCTCTCTTTTCCAGGTGCCCTGTTTGCCTTCGAGATGCTGTGCAACATGCTGGGGAAGCTGTTTGAGCCCTATGTGGTCCACGTGCTTCCTCACCTCCTGCTCTGCTTCGGGGATGGGAACCAGTACGTCAGAGAGGTAGAGTTACATTACCAGCTTCTCATTTCAATCCCACCTCCCTCTCTCTTTCCTCCTTTCTCACACAGCACTCATTTTGCACCTAATAATTCTCACATTCACTCACATTTTGTTGTGCATTACACTGCCTAACCTCCCTGCCCTTTCCCAGGCGGCAGATGACTGTGCCAAGGCGGTGATGAGGAACCTGAGTGCCCATGGGGTGAAGCTAGTGCTGCCCTCCCTGCTGGTGGCTCTGGAGGAGGAATCCTGGAGGACCAAAGCAGGTGAGGGTGAACCCACAGCATCATGGCCCTTTTTAGAGAGCTCTGAGGACATAACCATTCAAAATCAATCACCTGTTAGACTTATTTCAGCTGGTTACTCATGATACTAACCCACCTTAACTCTTATCTTGTTCTTCCTTCCTCTTCCCCCACTACTGCCTCTGCTGCTCCCTCTTTATCCCTCCTCCCCTCCCTCCAGGTTCCGTGGAGCTCCTGGGTGCCATGGCGTACTGTGCCCCTAAGCAGCTGTCCTCCTGCCTGCCCAGCATTGTGCCCAAGCTGACCGAGGTGCTGACTGACTCCCATGTCAAAGTGCAAAATGCTGGCCAGCAGGCCCTACGACAGATCGGTTCTGTCATCCGCAATCCTGAGATCCTGGGTAAGAGGGCTGTGTTAAACTCTGATATTTAGTTAGATAAATGAGAAACTTCCGTTCAAAGCGGTATGAAAATGATTTTATTTCAGATTTGTACTTTAGGGTAGTTACTAACAGTTTTTCTATACCTCTCAGCCATAACCCCCATCCTACTGGACGCCCTCACTGACCCGTCCCGTAAGACGCATAACTGCCTGCAGACTCTGCTGGACACCAAGTTTGTCCACTTCATCGATGCCCCCTCCCTGGCCCTTATCATGCCAATCGTCCAGAGGGCCTTCCAGGACCGCTCCACCGACACTCGCAAGATGGCTGCTCAGATCATCGGCAACATGTATTCCCTCACTGACCAAAAGGTACATAGCAGCACTGGGATATTGAGTTGCGTTGTACTACAATTGATCTTCTCAAAATGCTCTACTGTTTATAATGTATGTGTTTCTAATGGTTGACACGATGTGTTTGTGTCTTTGTGTTGCAGGACCTGTCCCCATACCTGCCCAGTGTCATTCCTGGACTCAAAGCCTCTCTGCTAGACCCTGTGCCTGAGGTATGTGCTTGTACCAAACAACTCAACAACAAACACGTGATTTGGTTACCTGATAATAACTCTCGCTCCTTCTCCTCTCCTCTACCAGGTGCGTACCGTGTCAGCCAAGGCCCTGGGTGCCATGGTGAAGGGCATGGGTGAGTCGTGCTTTGATGACCTGATGCCCTGGCTCATGGAGACCCTAGCGTCTGAGCAGAGCTCTGTGGACCGCTCTGGAGCTGCCCAAGGTTTGGCTGAGGTGATGGCTGGGCTGGGAGTGGAGAAGCTGGACAAGCTGATGCCAGACGTGGTGCAGACAGCCAGCAAGGTGGACATTGCTTCCCATGTCCGCGACGGTTACATAATGATGTTCATCTACTTGCCCCTCACCTTCGGGGACAGGTTCACCCCCTACATTGGCCCCATCATCCCCTGCATCCTCAAGGTATGGAGCATTCTCCATTCACCACCGTCCCTCCAATCCCTCTCTCTCTCTGGTTGTGAATACCTTTCACCAGTCTCCCTCTCCTCTGTTTTCAGGCTCTTGCTGATGAGAATGAATATGTGAGAGACACTGCCCTGCGTGCTGGCCAGCGCATCATCAGCATGTACGCTGAGACTGCCATCGCCCTGCTGCTGCCTGAACTGGAACAGGGCCTGTTTGACGACCTCTGGAGGATTAGGTCAGACATCTACTCAAACATAATTTATGTGATATTATAGGGTGTCCACCCACTCTGCTCAGAACGCGCTTTGGTGATGACATTTCACTTCTTTGTGTTTATAAAATGCATTTTACCAAGACAAATCTGATTCTTCATGTTCTGAATCATTCCCATGGAGTCTTTCTCTAACATATCATTAACATTATATCCAAAAAGTCGGATTTCGTAACCTAATACATCTGATAATAAGCACTGAGCTCTGTTGACAGTGGTGGCGCTTTCTCGACTAAACGTTTTAGGATTTTACATTTTGTGGTCGTCGTCTTCTTCCAAGTTGTTTCTGCAGGTGCAAATGGCAAAATTTGATAAAGAAAAGGAGAGCTGCACACTCTGGGAGCTCAGATGCAATCATTTAATAACCTATTAACCAACGTTTCCACAGACAAGCTGTCCTCATCAGGTTATAATAACAAACACTGCAGGGTCACTAGTTTATATAGTGTCAAAGGACACACACAGGTGTTTGTAATCGTGGCCGGGTGTGGCCTGATAACATTGGTTAATTCACAGATAAACAAATGGCAAAATTAGCATGACACCAGCTGAATTAAATGTAAAAATCTTGCGGTATGCTCAGTGCTCCATTGACATTTTCAGAGATGCGCTTGTTTTTGTGAGAAGTCTTGAAAAAGAACAGGAACTTTGCATTAATATGAACAGCGTATACTTAAATATGAAAATACTACCACTCAAATCGATATATATCTTACATCTGTTGTTTTATGTCCTCCGTATTTGTAAAGAAAGATGGCGAGTTCAATGGTAAGCCTGTCAGGTGGCCTTAATTCTTGCACAGCATCCAGCCTAGCTGACGCAATGCTATTTTTCCGATTGTGGACCACAAAACATCTCTGGCTTCCATTGATTTAGTCTCCCTAATTTTGACCATCCTACAAGGGTAAACTGAAATACGTTTTGAATGGATTATGATCGAGACGTAAGGTTTGGACCATTGGTTTTCTTTGAGGATTATCTACAGAATTAACATATTTGACCCACTCTAGATATTATATGCAACATTATATAGTATACCAAATGCTTTTCTTGGAAATGGTAGTCTTAACTGAGCCTCCATGTTGTCTCTGGACCACAGGTTCAGCTCTGTGCAGCTGCTCGGAGACCTACTGTTCCACATTTCTGGAGTCACAGGCAAGATGACCACCGAGACCGCTTCAGAGGACGACAACTTTGGCACAGCGCAGTCCAACAAGGTATACTGACATGATTTTCCTGTATAGATTGTTGGTTATATAATGGTTGATATGAGAAGTAAATAATATTGAATGTAGTGTCGGTACTGAGCCCTCTTCCTCCTCCCCCAGGCTATCATCGGAGCACTGGGTGGAGAGCGGCGTAACCGGGTCCTGTCTGGCCTCTACATGGGTCGTTCAGACACCCAGCTGGTGGTGCGACAGGCTTCCCTACACGTGTGGAAGATTGTGGTGTCCAACACGCCCCGCACCCTCCGAGAGATCCTGCCCACCCTCTTCTCTCTGCTGCTGGGCTTCCTGGCCTCCGACTGCTCCGACAAGAGAACGGTAACTCTACTGCTCCCTAAGTCTAGTATGTACAGTGCATTCGGAAAGTATTCAGACCCCTTCCCTTTTTCCACATTTGTTATGTTACAGCCTTATTCTAAAATGAATTATATTAAATACAAATCCTCATCAATCTACACACTACCCCATAATGACAAAGTGAAAACAGGTTTTTAGAAATGTTTGCAAATGTATTAAAAATTAAAAACAGAAACTTTATTTACATAAGTATTCAGACCCTTTGCTATGAGACTCGAAATTGAGCTCAGGTGCATCCTGTTTCCATTGATCATTCTTGAGTTTTTTCTACAACTTGATTGGAGTGCGCCTGTGGTAAATTCAATTGATTGGACATGAATTGGAAAGGCACACACATGTCTATATAAGGTCCCACAGTTGACAGTGCATGTCAGAGCAAAAACCAAGACATGCGGTCAAAGGAATTGTCCGTAGAGCTCTGAAACAGGGTTGTGTCGAGGCACAGATCTGGGGAAGTGTACCAAAACATTTATGCAGCATTGAAGGTCCCCAAGAACACTGTGGCCTCCATCATTCTTAAATGGAAGAAGTTTAGAACCACCAATACCGTTCCTAGAGCTGGCCGCCTGGCCAAACTGAGCAATCGGGGGAGAAGGGCCTTGGTCAGGGAGGTGACCAAGAACCCGATGGTCACTCTGAAAGAGTTCCTCTGTGGAGATGGAAGAAACTTCCAGAAGGACAACTATCTCTGCAGCACTCCACCAATCAGGCCTTTATGGTATAGTGGCGAGACTGAAGCCACTCCTCATTAAAAGGCACATGACAGCCCGCTTGGAGTTTGCCAAAAGGCACCTAAAGACTCTCAGACCATGAGAAACAAGATTCTCTGGTCTGATGAAACCAAGATTGAACTCTTTGGCCTGAATGCCAAGCGTCACGTCTGGAGGAAACCTGGCACCATCCCTACGGTGAAGCATGGTGGTGGCAGCATCATGCTGTGGGAATGTTTTTCAGCGGCAGGGACTGGGGGACTAGTCAGGATCGAGGGAAAGATTAACAGAGCAAAGTACAGAGATCCTTGATGAAAACCTGCTCCAGAGCGCTCAGGACCTCAGATTGGGGTTAAGGTTCACCTTCCATCAGGACAACAACCCTAAGCACACAGCCAAGACAATGCAGCAGTGGCTTCAGTACAAGTCTCTGAATGTCCTTTAGTGGCCCAGCCAGAGCCCGGACTTGAACCTGATCTAACATCTCTGGAGAGACCTGAAAATGGCTGTGCAGCGACGCTCCCCATCCAACTTGACAGAGCTTGAGAGGATCTGCAGAGAATAATGGAAGAAACTCCCCAAATACAGGTGTGCCAAGCTTGTAGCGTCATACCCAAGAAGACTCGAGGCTGTAATCGCTGCCAAAGGTGCTTCAACAAAGTACTGAGTGAAGGGTCTGAATACTTATGTAAATTTGATATTTCCCCCAAAAAAATTGTACATTTGCAAAAATGTCTAAACCTGTTTTTGCTTTGTCATTATGGGGTGTTGTGTGTCGATTGAGGGGGGAAAAAACAACTTGATCCATTTTAGAATGATGCTGTAACGTAACAAAACATGGAAAAAGTCAAGGAGTCTGAATACTTTCCGAATGCACTGTATGGAGCTGTTTCCGTATTGCTCACAACTATTGAATGAGAGAGAATGACACTGCAATGGATAGCAGCAGTTTTACGGGCTTCTGACCAATTCAGCTATTTTGTATGTTTTTTGCGCTGGAAGTACCAGTGACCCGCTCAATATGTAAGTGGTCCGATGAAGTGGATACTAAGCTACAGTACTGTTTTGCTAGCACAGACTGGAATATGTTCTGGGATTCATCCAATGGTATTGAAGGTGTTTACCACATCAGTTGTCGGCTTCATTAATAAGTGCATTGACGACGTCATCCCTACAGAGACCGTACGTACATATCCCAAACAGAAGCCATGAATTACAGGCAACAACATCCACACTGTTTGAAATAAGACACAAATGACTCAAGGGGGAGCCAGAGATCAAGATAACCAGAATTTTAAAAACGTAACCTGTCCTGACCATCCTCCTCCCGCTCCTACTGGCTTTCGCAGAGTCTGCTGTTACTCTGTTGAAGTTGCTGGTAATAGGCTACATGAGGAGTCGGCAAACTTTCTCATGTGGAATGCCAATTTATCTTACAATTTCTACCGATCTACGTGCCAGTTATGGTTTTCTTATGCACATTTTCGTGGAACAGTTTAATTTCGTCTTCGTATCTGAAAATCATTGTCATGTGGTTAATCAAAATTCTATCCAAATCTAAATGAAAATGAAACAAACCTAAACTTCTATTACCATTGCCAACTATGGAAATATAGCCTATAAAGCCAACAAATAAAAACATTGCAGCCTGCAGGTAGAAAATTCTCCTGATAAAAACAAATATCCTATAAATCACATTGGCTGCGCATGGCCTGTCTGCAACGAACTTGAAACATTGTATTAACTTGGGTCTGGCCTGAAGCTCACTCGCACTGGCAAACATTGTGCCAGTGAGCTCGGGACAGACACAGCTGTAGGCTATTGCGCAAGGGATAAGAAGTAATCAGGTAGGCCTATTTCATGACGTTTTCACTTGATCAGAGCATGACATTTTTCCCTTTCACGCTGAGTGGTTATCGAAAGGTATAGAGCTGGAAAGATTATTCCAAATACTTTGAGGAACTATTGTCATTCTCAATGGATGTAAAAACAGACTTTGTTTGCTTGCTGTTTGAGATGAAGAAAACATTACTTTGAGATGCTCCACAGCTCATTAGTGGTGGTGCGTTAAGCCAATCAGTAATACTATCAGATCCCCAAATGTATTTGCCTACATTTGTGCGCAGGCCAGGAAACGTATAGGCCTACTTCAATGTGTAATCAGGTGCGCGTCCTTAATCAACATTGACAGGAGCGCTCCAAACAAAAGACAATGACTAAATTGACAAAACTCGTAAATGGAATGAAATAAACCAAAACATGTTTCTCACAAGTGTAGTATAGGTTATGCACTCTGCAAGCAACGTGTCCACTCCGACAATGAGAACGGTAAAAGACTGGAATAATAATATATTTAATGCATTAACAGATATTACCGTATCCCAAACAAACATTGTAGATTAGAAATTACAGCAATTAAGGGTAAATGTACTACTGGTGATTATATGTAATGGGGAATTAATAGACACTAACAATCAAACGCAAACAATTCACACAATTAAATTAAGAAACAATGAATGTGCACAAATTGGCAGGAGAGAGCGCATTCTGGAGAGACGTGCATTGTGCAGCCACTCTCCCTTCTTCTTGGACTGTGCCATCCCCACAGCCGCAATGGTTTAGTTCACTGAGATAAGTATGAATAAGACAGGTGTCTCGTGTGCCATTAAAAAATAAAGATCTACAGTACCTGTCAAATTTGGACACACCTACTCATTCAAGGGTTTTTCTTTATTTTAACTATTTTCTACATTGTAGAATAATAGTGAAGACATCAAACTTTGAAATAACACATGAAATCATGTAGTAACCAAAAAAGTGTTAAACAAATCAAAATATATTTTATATTTGAGATTCTTCAAAGTAGCCACCCTTTGCCTTGATGACAGCTTTACACTCTTGGCATTCTCTCAACCAGCTTCACCTGGAATGATTTTCCAACAGTCTTAAAGGAGTTCCCACATATGCTGAGCACTTGTTGGCTGCTTTTCCTTCACTCTGCGGTCCAACTCATCCCAAACTATCTCAATTGGGTTGAGGTCGGGGGATTGTGGAGGCCAGGTCATCTGATGCAGCACTCCATCACTCTCCTCCTTGGTAAAATAGCCCTTACACAGCCTGGAGGTGTGTTGGGTCATTGTCCTGTTGAAAAACAAATGATAGTCCCACTAAGCCCAAACCAGATGGGATGGCGTATCGCTGCAGAATGCTGTGGTAGCCATGCTGGTTAAGTGTGCCTTGAATTCTAAATAAATCAGACACTGTCACCAGCAAAGCACACCATCACACCACCACCTCCATGCTTCACGGTGGGAACTACACATGCAGAGATCATCCGTTCACCTACACTGCGTCTCACAAAGACACAGCGGTTGGAACCAAAAATCTCCAATTTGGACTACAGCTCAGCATTCAACACCATAGTGCCCTCCAAGCTCATCACTAAGCTAAGGACCTCCCTCTGCAACTGGATCCTGGACTTCCTGACGGGCCGCCCCCAGGTGGTGAGGGTAGGCAACAACACATCTGCCACACTGACCCTAAATACAGGGGCCCCTCAGGGGTGCGTGCTTAGTCCCCTCCTGTACTCCCTGTTCACCCACGGCTGTGTGGCCGCGCACGACTCCAACACAATCATTAAGTTTGCCGACGACACAACGGCGGTAGGCCTGATCACCAATGACGATGAAACAGAGACCTGGCAGTGTGGTACAAGGACAACAACCTCTCCCTCAACGTCAGCAAGACAAAGGAGCTGATCATGGACTACAGGAAACGGAAGGGCCGAGCATGCCACCATTCAGATCGACAGGGCTGTAGTGGAGCGGTTCGAGAGCTTCAAATTCCTCTATGTCCACATCACTAAGGATCTATCATAGTTCGCATACAATAACACAGTTGTGAAAAGGGCACGACAATGCCTCTTCCCCCTCAGGATGGTGAAAAGATTTGGCATGGGCCCTCAAATCTTCAAAAAATTATACAGCTGCACCATTGAGAGCAGATTGACTGGCTGCATCACCGCTTGGTATGGCAACTGCTTGGCATCCGACCGCAAGGCGCTACAGAGGGTAGTGCGTTCGGCCCAGTGCATCACTGGGGCGGAGCTCCCTGTTATCCAGGACCTCTATACCAGGCGTTGTCAGAGGAAGGCCCTAAAACTTGTCAAAGACTCCAGCCACCCAAGTCATAGACTGTGCTCCCTGCTACCGCACGGCAAGTGGTACTGATGCACCAAGTCCAACAGGACCCTGAACAGCTTCTACCCCCAAGCCATAAGATTGCTAAATATTTAACCCATTGACCCTTTTTGCACTAACTTTGTGGACTCATAACATACATTGCTGCTACTGGTTATTATCTGTCACTTTATTCCTAGTTATATGTAGATATCTACCTCAATTACAGTGCCTTGCAAAAGTATTCATCCCCCTTGGTGTTTTTCCTATTTTGTTGCATTACAACCTGTAATTTAAATGGATTTATATTTGGATTTCATGTAATGGACATACACAAAATAGGCCAAATTGGAGAAGTGAAATGAAAAAAATAACTTGCTTCAACAAATTCTAAAAGATAAGTAACGGAAAAGTGGTGCGTGCATATGTATTCACCCCCTTTGCTATGAAGCCCCTAAATAAGATCTGGTGCAACCAATTACCTTCAGAAGTCACATAATTAGTTAGATTGCACACAGGTGGACTTTATTTAAGTGTCACATGATCTGTCACATGATCTCAGTATATATACACCTGTTCTGAAAGGCCCCAGTGTCTGCAACACCACTAAGCAAGGGGCACCACCAAGCAAGCGGCACCATGAAGACCAACGAGCTCTCCAAACAGGTCAGGGACAAAGTTGTGGAGAATTACAGATCAGGGTTGGGTCATAAAAAAGCACCATTAAATCCATTATTAAAAAAATGGAAAGAATATGGCACCACAACAAACCTGCCAAGAGAGGGCTGCCCACCAAAATTCACGGACCAGGCAAGGAGGGCATTAATCAGAGAGGCAACAAAGAGACCAAAGATAACCCTGAAGGAGCTGCAAAGCTCCACAGCAGAGATTGGAGTATCTGTCCATAGGACCACTTTACGGAAGAGTGACCAGAAAAAAGCCATTGCTTAAAGAAAAAATAAGCAAACACGTTTGGTGTTCGCCAAAAGCCATGTGGGAGACTCCCCAAACACATGGAAGAAGGTACTCTGGTCAGATGAGACTAAAATTGAGCTTTTTGGCCATCAAGGGAAATGCAATGTCTGGCGCAAACCCAACACCTCTCATCACCCTGAGAACACCATCCCCACAGTGAAGCATGGTGGTGGCAGCATCATGCTGTGGGGATGTTTTTCATCGTCAGGGACTGGGCAACTGGTCAGAAATGAAGGAATGATGGATGGCGCTAAATACAGGGAAATTCTTGAGGGAAACCTGTTTCAGTCTTCCAGAGATTTGAGACTGGGACGGAGGTTCACCTTCCACCTGGACAATGACCCTAAGCATACTGCTAAAGCAACACATGAGTGGTTTAAGGGGAAACATTGAAATGTCTTGGAATCTTCAAAGCCCAGACCTCAATCCATTTGAAAATCTGTGGTATGACTTAAAGATTGCTGTACACCAGCGGAACCCATCCAACTTGAAGGAGCTGGAGCAGTTTTGCCTTGAAGAATGGGCAAAAATCCCAGTGGCTAGATGTGCCAAGCTTATAGAGACATACCCCAAGAGACTTGTAGCTGTAATTGCTGCAAAAGGTGGCTCTACAAAGTATTGACTTTGGGGTAGGCATGGTAGGCATGTTTAAATCAAATGATACAACCCCCCCAAAACTCCATTTTAATTCCAGGTTCTAAGGCAACAAAATAGCAAAAATGCCAAGGGGGGTGAATACTTTCGCAAGCCACTGTACCTTGTACCGCTGCACATTGACTTGGTACTGGTACCCCGTGTATATAGACAAGTTACCATTACTCATTGTGTATTTATTCACCTTTCTATTATTTCTTTATTTTCTTTCTCTCTGCATGGTTGGGAAGGGCCCGTAAGTTAGCATTTCACTGTTGTTTATGAAGCATGTGACAAATACAATTTGATTTGATTTTGATAACTCTCTTTTGTCCTGTACATTAGTCACACACTGTAAGACAATTCAGTATTCTGTTATTAGTATTATACACTTTTGTCTGAATTTGAGTGTTTGGATTCTGTGTTCTCTCCTGCTTCTGATCCCTGGGTTACTGAATGTGGCTTCTCTGTGTGGTTCTAGATTGCTGCAAGGACACTTGGAGACCTGGTGCGTAAGCTAGGAGAGAAGATCCTCCCAGAGATCATACCTATCCTGGAGGAGGGTCTGCGCTCAGATAAGAGTGATGAGAGGCAGGGCGTGTGCATCGGCCTGAGTGAGATCATGAAGTCCACCAGTAGGGACGCGGTCAGTACCTTAGCACATACCTGGTCACTTTTTATTTTTATTCATCCATTATTTAACCTAGAAGTCCCTTGAGATGAGTATACCGTTTTCGAGGAAACCTTTAAATGTCTTATACATAGCAGGGTTGTGTTGTGACGTAATCCCATGGTAGAGAAGCAAGGTAACAACGTGTGTATGTTTCCAGGTGCTGATATTCTCTGAGTCTCTGGTCCCCACGGTGAGGAAGGCTCTGTGTGACCCCCTGGAGGAGGTACGAGAGGCTGCAGCCAAAACCTTTGAGCAGCTCCACGCCACCATCGGTCACCAGGCCCTGGACGACATCCTGCCTGCCCTGCTCAAACAGCTGGTGAGACACACACACATTAACCCACTTTACCTCTAACATCCCTCTGTATCCACACATCGTGTTCAGTAATACTCAATTCCCTGTCCCTCTGGAGAGGACAGAGCGGACCCACCATGGAACAGAATATAGAGTGAGGTTAATGTTTCTCTGTGTGTAGGATGATGAGGAGACTGCAGAGTTTGCTCTGGACGGTCTGAAACAGGTGATGGCAGTGAAGAGTCGCTCTGTGCTGCCCTACCTGGTGCCCAAGGTGAGAAGTCCAAACATTATACACTACTAACAATGGTTAATATCAATAATTGTATTGTATTTATATAACACTTTTCCTGATGCTTAAATTTATTTTAAGTATTTTATAGTATGAGTGTAGTTCTGTGTATGAATGCTATCCTCTCCTCTCCCCTGTCAGCTGACTGCTCCTCCAGTGAACACTCGCGTGCTGGCCTTCCTATCTGCTGTGGCTGGAGATGCTCTGACACGCCACCTGGGGGTGATCCTGCCCGCCCTCTACTCCTCTCTCAAAGACAAACTGGGAACAGAGGAGGGACAGCAGGTAACAACAGCATTCATGATTACAAGATTATGGTTGTAAAGCAGTTCCAAGTGCAGGGGCACAATGGTGGTGGTCTTAACAGTCATCGTCATGGGATAATATTATAGTGGTTCTTAGTGGGTGGTTGTGGGCACAAGATGATAGGTATGTCCCCAGGTTTATATTACCCCTGCCCCTCCCCTCCTCTAGGAGCTGGCTAGCTGCCAAGCAGTGATCCTGTCTGTGGAAGATGAGGTGGGTCAGCGTATCATCATCGATGACTTGCTGGAGGCCACCAGGTCACCTGATGCCGGTCTCAGACAGGCCGCCGCCACCATCCTCAACGGATACTTCTCCCGTACCCGCCTGGATTACAGCGCCCACACACGCAACCTGCTGTCAGGCCTCATCCGCCTGCTCAACGACTCCAACCCTGAGGTCCTGGTGCAGAGCTGGGACGCCATCAACTCCATCACCAAGGTTAGAAGTTGGCACCAAGAGCATTACAGGAACTGGGAATGAGTTTGTCCGGGTTTACTGAAGTCATACAGTATTTATGAATGTGTTGTGGAGCATTATGCAGCATTGATTTCATAGATAACCAAAGGCCACTAGGTACTCTGGTTAACTGACATAGTATGTATCAATATGTGAGGTAATGTTAAACTCTTGTTTGTTTTTGTAGAAACTGGACGCTGGCAGCCAGCTGGCTCTGATTGACGACCTGCACAGAGACATCCGGTCAGTGGCAGCAGATGTCAAGGGTCAGCACCTGCCTGGGTTCTGTCTTCCCAAAAAGGTAGGCCTCTCTCTCTCCTCTTGACACGTACAGTCACATCAAGTTACTCCACCTCAAGCTGACTAATTTTTATGTATCCTTCTGCTCTCCCTCTCTCCTCCTCTTTCCCTCTTCTCTCCCTCTCTCCTCCTCTTTCCCTCTTCTCTCTCCCTCCCTCCTCCTCTTTCTCCCTTTCCCTCTTCTTCTCCTCTTTCCCTCTTCTCCAGGGTGTGACCTGCATCCTACCAGTGTTGAGGGAAGGAGTGTTGACAGGCAGTCCTGAGCAGAAAGAGGAGGCTGCCAAAGCGCTGGGAGGAGTCATCAAGCTGACCTCCCCTGAGGCTCTCCGACCGTCTGTGGTCAACATCACTGGACCACTCATCCGTATCCTGGGAGACCGCTTTGCCTGGAACGTGAAGACCGCTCTACTAGAGACACTCACCCTGCTGCTGGCCAAGGTCAGTGTCTGCTGATGATTCTATCTGATGTTAAAGGTTGTGTTCGGTAAGCACAAAATGGGAGAGGGGAAAAACATTTTGAAATGTGGTTAATACATGAAATAGTCCAAAAAGAAAAATGTTTGCTTAACGTTTTCCCCTTTTGTGCCTACTAAACACAATCCTGTTGTTTCCTCCCTGCTGGAAGAATGGTTGGTGTCTTGCTCTGGTCCTGACCCTGTTGCTCTGCCCCTGTCTCCAGGTGGGCATAGCCCTAAAGCCCTTCCTGCCCCAGCTCCAGACCACCTTCCTGAAGGCTCTGCAGGACTCCAGCCGGGCGGTCAGGCTGAAGGCTGCTGAGGCCCTGGGCCAGCTGGTCTCCATTCACAGCAAGGTGGACCCCCTGTTTACAGAGCAGCTCTCTGCCATCCACAATGCTGAGGACTCAGGAGTCCGGTATGCAAAACCAGGGAATTCTGGGAAACTGAGAAACACAATGTGAAGAGTAGTGATCAGTTCCATATAGGATTCCTCTCATTTAGGATTTTGTGGGGGATTGATTAGATTCAATCAATCAGCCTAGTGTTTTGCTCCCTTTTTTCAGGGAGACCATGCTACAAGCCTTACGATTCGTCATCCAGGGAGCAGGGTCAAAGGTCGACCCAGCCATTAGGAAGAACATCACCACCACATTGCTGAGTATGCTTGGACATGATGAGGTATGTCTATGAGCAGATACACTGACTAGAGCATTTATTAATGCAACAGAGATGTTTTTAAGGTAGACTACTGATCTCCCCCTGTCTCTCAATGGTAATTGATAGAATTGAGTATAAAACAATTTCAGTTTTATCTTGCTTGCTAATTATATCATAAACCTGCAATACTGAACCTGGCATAAGGACACATTCAGATCCATGTTTTAATGACAGGATCTTTCACAGTGCAATGTTTCATTTTACCTCTGATCAGACTAGACTTCCGTCAGTCTAGGCAGGATGTGGCTTTATGAAAGCGGTTTTAGGCCTCCTTGTCAGCCAGTGTGTATGAAAGCCTTATGTAGAATCATGTCGTTCTAACTTTGTGTGTGTGTAGGATGCTACACGCATGTCCTCAGCAGGTTGTGTAGGAGAGCTGTGTGCCTTCCTGTCTGAAGAGGATCTGAGGAGTGTGTTGCTTCAGCACGTCCTAGGTAAGAATTTACACTGTCACACCATACTCTCCCCTACGCACTACCCTTTATATAGCACAAACATTAACACATGATAAAAGGTATTCACACATTCATTAACACTATCATTTCTAACACTTAACTCTCACTCTATCAACACTATAATGTAGTGAGGAAAGACTTCTGTTTAATCTATTAAAAATGTTCCTGCTCTTCTACTAGCTGACATATCAGGCGTGGACTGGATGGTGCGTCATGGTCGCAGTATGGCTCTGGCCATCGCAGTCAAGTCTGCCCCTGAGCAGCTGTGTGTGGAGGAGTACAGTTCAACCGTGACTGAGGCCATCCTAGCCAATGCCACCGCAGACAGGGTAGGAACGTCATACATTTGGTCAGATCTAAGTGGATACCGCTCCCTTTAGCTTACTCATTCTGTTCACCCAGACCGTGGAAGGATTGGCTTGTCAAACCATCACCTTCCATACCTCGTTCTCTTCTCTGACTAAACACTGTACTGTCGTCGTCTCCAGATCCCCATAGCTACAAGTGGGATCAGAGCCATGGGCTACCTGATGAGACATCATCTCAGAACCGAGGAAGGAAGTGGCTCATCACAGCGCATCATCACACAGTTTGTCAAGGTGAGGCAGGGGGGTATTTTCTCAGGAGCCGTCTGTTACGTCACTTTTTTCCCCATTTACAAAATGAATGTTTCTCAAATCAAGCACTGAAAGTGGGTATATTGTTAAACACTGTGGCTGCATGAGTATGGACATATCTGTAAGAAATAAGAACACTATGACAGTGCTCCTCTGAGGATTTGTCAGTAACCTCTCCCCTGTCATTTCCCCTGCAGTGTCTCCAGAACCAGTCCAGTGACATCAGGCTGGTGTCGGAGCGGGTGCTGTGGTGGGTGTTTAAGGACGAGGCCACGCCCTCCCTGGAGCCAGCCCTCATCAAGCCTCTGCTGAAGAGCCTGCTGGACAACACCAAGGACAAGAACACCAGTGTCCGAGGCCAAAGCGAACACACCATCGTCAGTCTGCTCCGACTGCGCCAGGGAGAGCAGACCATGCAAGTCAGTGACAAACACACTTGCACAAATAAACGTTCACACAGTATCAATACTCATTATAAAGAAGATAATACTTGGCCTGATGGATTTGAGTTGTGCGTGCATTCACAATACAATCTGTGATGTTATGTTTGTCTTTCAGAGCGTTAGTGCCATCCTTGACTCCGCTAGTAATGAGCTGCTGTCCGAGTGCCACCGCCGCTCCCTGAAGAAGATCTCCAGCCTTCCGGACTCTAATGAAGAGATTGACGACACCATCCTCACGTGATAGACAGGATTTAACCGAGCTTAAAAAATCCATACTGTTGCCCATGTACTCAGAAAAGACCTCCACAGCAATCAAGAGAAACTAAGCTGTTATGTCTCATAAATACATACATCTATGGAGAGAACCCTCACACACACATACATCCCCATTAACTCCATGTTATCCATGGACCAAGGATGAGTATGAACACTCACTTTCCTTTATATTCCCACCTCTTTGGACAATTGTCTTGTTTTAGTGGCTCTATAAACATACATTTATAACATTGGTTCTCTCTCACAAAGTGCAGGTAAAACTCCTGTTAGCTCACTGCATATAGTATTTTGTCCCAATTCCCTTTTGACATTTAAATGTATTCAATGTCCCTCTTATTTTACTGAATTTATTTCGAGCATCACTGACACCAGTGTAACAAAGCAGCAATTACATTTATACGGCTGCTTTTCCACAGTTTTATCCCTCTTTTTTTTGTGTGTGTGATAGAGTTGTGTGGGGAAAGCAACCAGTTATCATGATAAAGTTGATATTCTTATCAATTATATGGTTGTAAAAAACAAATCAAATAAAACTTGACTTGATAATGGTTGACTGTCTGAATTAACTCGGTACTTTTAGGCACCCTGTAAATGAATTTGGCCTTTTGCCTTGATTCACAAGTTAAACAAAATTGAAATGTTGCTGATATGTAATTTGACCTCTAGATGCAGAGAAGTATGTATTACAATTAGTTTAAATGCATGAAAAACTGGTGCCTGTGACTTGGATACACAGACTGGATGTGGTGCGGTTGAGCCATGACTCGTGTTGCTCTGATTGCAGTCAGTCTTGGGCCCGGTTTCCTAAAAGCATCTTAAGGCTAAGGTAATCATTAGAATATGGTTCTAACGATAAACTTAGCCGTAAATGCTGTTGGGAAACCGGGCCCTGGTCAAGGGTGTAGAGCTGGGGTGTCAAACTCATTCCATGGAGGTCCTAGTGTCTGCGGGTTTTAGTTTTTTCCCTTTAAATTAAGACCTAGACAACCAGGTGAGGGGAGTTCCTTCCTAATTAGGGACCTTAATTTATCAACCAAGCATAACGGAGGCGCGAACACCTGCAGACACGGCCCACCATGGAATGAGTTTGACACGTGGTGTAGTTATTCACGAACAAATGGAAATGTGCCAATCTGAAGTCAACAGCACCCTGCATCTGCTAAACAAGGCCCTGGTCAAGGGTGTAGAGTTAGTCGGGAACCAATGGAAAAAAAGGTGCCAACCTGAAGTCAATAGCACCCTCCATCAATGGGCCCACGACTTTGTCGTGCGTCTGCGCAGTGAGCTTGGGTCGCGTAGGGGTTGGGTGCAGCCACTACCAGAGAAGGAAACGGAGTTCCGGCTATTTGTAGCGGAGGGAGAGTATTGCTGACACCTCGAATCCCCGAGAAAAAAGCCGCCGGCTTGGGGGCTAGCAATTGGGCATCGAGGGTAGTGCTGGTGTACGACAAGCCAAGGGTTCGGACAGCAAGTCGATAGGTAGAGCAGAGTAAACGGCAAAAGGCGGGGGTAACCCACCAACTACCGGCATGGCCAGGGACTATGATTACCTATTCAAGCTGCTCATCATCGGTGATAGTGGTAAGCGAATACCGGGGATGCGTGACGGGAAATGGGCCTCCAGGTTTTTACACAATGAGTCGCAGAAAAGTAGGTCGAGGTTCCTAGCGTGAATTTGGACTAATTTTTAAGTGAACGTCTACGTTACTATGTGTAGTTTTTAAAATGCACATCAATATTTTTGAGCAATGACACTAGCGCATCGCAGGGCATGTCAGCCGATCAGGCCAGATATTGCTCGCTGCACGATAGCGTCTAGTACTGCCACACTGCACTGGGACGAATTCCATCCATTGAAATATTTGTTTTTGTTATTTGTCGGGATATTTACCTAACTAGCTATTATGGTGTTGCAAGTATGAACATTGTAGTTCAACATTTGACTTATTTCTTACAACTAGCCAAGTGTTGTTAGCATGCTAGCTAACTAGCCAGTCAACGTTAACTATTGGATCGTATTTGTTTTGTTAGCCCAGGAGCTAGAAAACTAGCCTCCCTTGAGTTGACAACCAGCTACTCCGGGGTGCTGGCTAGTTAACTAGGTAACATTAGGTGGTTTGTCAATGTAGTTAGAAAAAAAATTCGTTTCTGCAGCATGTTCCCTGTGTGAAGGAATGTTAACTATAGCTAACTAGCAATATTTATGTGATACTGATTGCATCAAGTGCAGCGTTGTTTACAGTGAGCCTTGAATGATTTCTAGATGATACCCTAGCTTGGGGCCTAACGTTTGTAGACCAATGAGGAAGGAATTGAAATTGTTTCCTATCAAGATCCAACTAATGCCTGAATTCCAGAATATAAGGTATATTAAGAACCATACTACCACTTCATTTGCAGTTTTTTCCCACCATGTTCATTTTAATTCTAAAGACTGTTGCATTCATGTGAAAAGAAATCTACACTAACATTGCATTTCCAACTCCACAATCCCTTTGTCGGTAAAGATCCTTGCAGCCATTGACACTGCCAGTCCTGGCACTACCCCATCAGCTGGCTGATCACAATAGTGGGCAAGACAGCAGCCCTTTTACTACCACAGACACAGAGGGCCCTGTGTCCCCTCGGCTGCAGTCTGGAACCAGTATTGGTACCACTTTTATGAGATTCAGGGAAGACTTAAACCAATGCTCAAATGCTAGTCCTCCTCCCCCCCTTGTCTCACACAGCCTAAACATTCAATTGCTGCACAGATTGATCTGACATACAGGGTTTAGGAGCTCTGATCAAGGGTACCTTTCTGCTCCTCTTGGTCCCTCTGCAGGTAATTGGTCAAGGAAAACCAGTATTTGGACTGACAGAGGTCCACCTCAACTGTAGCTGGTGTTTTTCCATGATAACAAAGCAGAAATCGACTGGCACCCACCCAGGCGACTGTGCCTCACCTTTGTTACCTGGCCAAAAGATAGTACTGAGGATTTGAATGATGTACTGTATTTTGTGGCTTTTGCTTATCATTGCCCTGGACACAGTTGTGAGCAGGCAATGGCCTATATCTTCACCACAGGTTCCTATATGACAGCTAAGTACTCCTTCACAGACAGGGCTGCACTGATACGTCTTCCCAAGTATCACTGAGGGCTGTTTTACCAGTCAGACCAGATATGGACATGCCTGGTACCAGAGCTTCAACGGGTTTCCCCTCGACTTACCCAGTCATTGATTATCATTCACTCTTATCAAGACTGACTGATGGGGCTGGGATGATACCAGTATTGCAATATTTTTTTGCCAACATGAAGCAGACAATCTTTGGTCCTTTAAAAACTGCTGTATGTAAAATGTGTGTGCTATAGCTTGGAAAATAAATAAATGTGACTCTGGATGACAACATAATGTTTGTTTCCAACATTAGGGCTGTTTTCTTAAAGAAGTTAAATCCGCTTTGTGTTTTGTTTCCTTGCCATAATATTAACGAGCATCGCGATACTGGTAACGTTCCGGCCCTGCTGACTGACTAGACTGTCCAGTCCATCATTCAAAACAAAGATTGGTTTTCCTGGCATATGACAGGGCCTGATTTAAAAGATGATAATGATATAGCCTATATAGTGATCTGGTTCTGCTTTGTCTGGGTAGCTGTTAGAGCATGACAGAACTCTTATTATCCTCCTGATTGGACATCAACAGGGAGGAATGTGTGATGCAGTAGAGCACTGGGATTCCCCAGATGCTCTGTCTGTGTGAATGTTAGGCTTATGTGGTTGTTAGTGGCCTGATAGGTGACAGTATTGTTAAAAGGATGTTCCACCCACGTAAAGAACACTATCTCTGTTTCTTGTAGCTGTAAGTAATGTTGAGTCTGGTGAAAGAACAAGACTCCAGAGATCAGTGAGTGATCAGAGGGATTTGTTTTCTGATTGGCTTTTAACTCGGGACCAATCAACTGCAGCCAGCCACGATCACATTACCTTCAGCTAGCAACTGATCTGAGCTGTTAGTCCCTCCTCCTGGACTCACAGTTCAGCGCTGACTTTTTGGCCAACTCACCTGACGGTTAGCTAGCCACCTGTCTGTGCCTCTTGGGGAATTCGCTGAATGTGTTACTTCATTGCTTATTGGTGCACAGTACAAAGTTATTTGCGAAACAGTCCCAGGATGTTATGATCTGTACCTGACCTGCATCATTTGTATCAAACCTTCTCCTCAGTATTATTGTGATCTTTAACCTACTAAAGGTTATGCAGAGTTCAGTTATCACTGTCCTTATACAAAGGCTACGCTAGATAACATGTATTTGTCTGAGTGCATGCATTCAAGGGCTGGCTGACTGAGCTAATTTACCTATACTAAAGAGGTCAGGAGACACACCAGCCTAGTTTTAGGTGGTTATGGTCCTCTTATTCTTCCTGGCTCTTTCATGATTAGAGAGAAAAACCTGTGGAGATCTGTTAACTCCTTGGTGGCACAGTGGCAAGCATATGTTTACAAAACAACCCGAAGTCAGATAAATCAATCTTCCTTCAAGTTAGCTTACTTATACAAACCTCTGTGTAGCTTAAATGTCATAATTAAAGGGTGGTAAGAAATCGAATCTCCTGCCTAGCTTGTTGTGAGCCTTTTTAACCTGACTCAACCTGTCCTTTTCTCTCCATTTCAGGAGTGGGGAAGAGCAGTCTCCTCCTGCGGTTTGCAGACAACACTTTTTCAGGTAAGAGTAAATGTTACTCCTAACCCCCCTAGCAGGTTATGGGTCATTTGGTCTGTTGCATTTTAACAACTGTCCAACTCGCACTATTGCGAGTATTTGCCTTGCAAATCAAACACTGTGTCTTATAACCTGTTGGCAGGTAGCTACATCACCACAATTGGAGTGGACTTCAAGATCCGGACAGTGGTGATCAATGGGGAGAAGGTGAAGCTGCAGATCTGGGATACGGCAGGACAGGAGCGCTTCCGCACCATCACCTCCACGTAAGTACAGGCAGAGGCAACACTCACTTTCACACTGGGCTGTTAGCAACACTCACTTTCACACTGGGCTGTTAGCAAGACTGACTTTCACTTTCACACTGGGCTGTTAGCAAGACTGACTTTCACTTTCACACTGGGCTGTTAGCAACACTCACTTTCACACTGGGCTGTTAGCAAGACTGACTTTCACACTGGGCTGTTAGCAAGACTGACTTTCACTTTCACACTGGGCTGTTAGCAAGACTGACTTTCACACTGGGCTGTTAGCAAGACTGACTTTCACTTTCACACTGGGCTGTTAGCAAGACTGACTTTCACACTGGGCTGTTAGCAAGACTGACTTTCACTTTCACACTGGGCTGTTAGCAAGACTGACTTTCACTTTCACACTGGGCTGTTAGCAAGACTGACTTTCACACTGGGCTGTTAGCAAGACTGACTTTCACTTTCACACTGGGCTGTTAGCAAGACTGACTTTCACACTGGGCTGTTAGCAAGACTGACTTTCACTTTCACACTGGGCTGTTAGCAAGACTCATGTGTCCCATTAACCACACAACATTCAAACACATGTCAGCTGATATTTAGGGGATATTTTACGAGGCTAGCCTTTCAAGATAGTTTGAGCAAGTACTTCAAAGACCTCTAGAATAACTTCCATGCTCTTTTTGGAAACTGATGGAATTCCCCACAGAGCCTAATTACAGATTTTAGTAACAGGTGGGTTTTAGTCACACAGAATTATAGGACAGTAAAGATTGGAGCTCAATGCCTCTCTCACTTGGGTGTCATCCCCTTGGATTTGCTTCACCTTGTTTTATGTACATCATTTGTTCCAATGGAAATTCTTTTTTTCCTTTTCTTGTCCTTGCCCTCACTCTCCAAATGTTCACATTTTCTGTCCGTTGCGTACCATGGCTGCATGTTTGACAGATAATTCCTCCTGTGCAGTGTGGAGCCTAGGTTTCTTGGGACACCGGTATTGAGCCGGCTGTCAGAGGGATCATAAATGTTTCTCGTAATGTGCCAAGTGGAATATGGTCACGTCATTGCCTTTTTTCAATTGTGGCACAAATTACAAGTAAAAACAGAATTGGAAGACATTCCTCTCTGAATTCATATTCGTTTTTGAACTATGGTTGGTATCTTCTCTCAAACGAGTACTTCCTAAGCTGAAGTGGATGAGAGAGAGTGTCCAGCCATTCTCCTCTCTGTCATGAGAAATATGTGTAGTGATGAGTAGTCCATGTTCCTGAACAAGAATGCCGTCACTCAGGAGGGTGGACTAAAGGTCTGTGAGCTAGTCCGCATTACAGCACCTAACAACCATCTGACATGGACAGCACAGCGTATAAAAACCATTACCCCTTTGGACTTTGACAAGGACTGTACAGAACGTTGATACTGTTTGGCTTTGATTGCCTGGGACTATGAAAGTGTGGAGAAATTAGAAACCTTGCCGCTTTGGCCATTCACTCAATAAAAATAAATTTAAAAAAGGTGTTCAGAAAGGGAGGCATTCGAACCTGTGGATTTTTCCACAAGTCCCCTCTGGAAAATATGGTGATTTTCCCCTCAAACAGATCTGCTGGTTTTCCTGTGGAATACCTCCTACAAGTCTACAAAATGGAGTCGGTGTGTCTGCTGCAGAGCTGAGGAAACCTGGCTGGCTGTGTGAGGAGGGAGGTGGCGAGTGCTGCCTGGTTGTTTTTGCTGATTAATTGTGGAGAAGTAGTGGCATGGTGCCTCATTAGGCCTAAGTGAATTTCAGGATCGGGATGGCTCACAGAGCCCTCCGTGCTGGAGTGGGGAAACCCCACCTCCGTTAGTCGGTGGTCAGCCCAGCCAGGCTGTGTTTAACCATATGTCTGTCTTTCAGTCAGTCACAGTCCATAGCTGCCATATGTCTGTCTGAATATGTGTCTTTGTAGTGGACAGCAGCCTGTGTGTGTGTGGTGGAGGGAGGGACTGGGAGTCTTGCCCCTGTGCCTGCTGCGTGTTTGTGGTTCTCCATTCATATGTGCAGAACGCCCCCGCTGACTGGTCCGTTACTGCTGGGCTGTGATAGACAACGCTTCTGTCAGGCCAATGCAATCTCACACACACACACACACAGCCCTTTGAAAGGCGTATTGTGTGTGGTGCATTGCAGTCAGATAGGGGATGCGCCCTCTCTTTGGGGGGGGGGGGGCTGCAGGTTTTCATGAATACTGTGACTGTCCTCTACTTGCATCTCTGCCTTTCCCCTCCATGTACATCTGTCATATTCCTGTGATAAGCATCCGCTCCCGTTTCCTGCCGACTGCTGCCCTGCCCTGCCTCAGAGACACACCACTTCCTGCTCTCATATTTTCAGGAACAGTAATAGGGATTATTGAACTCCGAGCGGCATGTGGAGTCGGTGTATATGTAATACGCTTTCAGTTCATTTTGGCTGTTAGAGGGTGACGAAAGGAAATACAGTATTGTTATATTGTGCCCTTTATTGGAATCGGTTTGCGTCAGTGGCAGGTGGTCCCTATCCCCAATTTCATTCAGCCGTAGGACGAGTCGTTCCTTGAGCGGATGGTCATGGGCCGGAACATAGTTCTAAATCAATTGTACACTGCAAATTGACCGCAAGATTTGATTTGATTTGAAGAACAGATATAGTATTTGACAAAAAAACAGAATAATTTCAAACCTTAATTACATTGGGATACGATCACATATGCCTCTCTATTTATGCGTGGGAATACTTGAACAGATTTTCTAAATTAAAATCACTTTGAGCTCATTTACTGGTGATTTTTAGTCTTATGTCCAAGAACAAATTGTGTGTGTGTATATATAATAAATAAATAAAAAACATTCAACTTAGGGTAAATAAAATCGCAGAATATGGCCCGCGGGCCATCTATTGGGGGAACCCTGGTCTGGGATCATAAGGAAGCATTTCTACTTCATGTGAGCATGGGCAGTCCTGGGCTCATTTGTCTTCAATCATACTTTTTGCTTTGTTAACATCAGTTTGTTGGGATTGATTGAACATCTCATGTGTGTTTGTGTAATACAGGTAATTGCCAAAATTGAGGAACACCAACAAAGTGTCTTAATAGGGTGTTGGGCCACTAGAACAGCTTCAGTGTGCCTTGGTATAGATTCTACAGGGGTCTGGAGCACTATTGGAGGGATGGAACACCAGTCTTCCAAGAGAAATTCCATCATTTGGTGTTTTGGTGGTGATGGTGGAAAATGCTGTCTCAGGCGCCGCTCCAGAATCTCCCATAAGTGTTCAATTGGGTTGATCTGGTGACACACATACCCTTTAAACCCCCTATGCTTCTTTGTGACCCCCCTTTCAAAGTCACTGAGATCTCTTCTAGCCATGGTAGGCAAAATGATGGGCAACTGGGCATCTTTTATATATTACCCTAAACATGATGTGATGTTAATTGCTTCATTAACTCAGGAACCACAGCTTTTTGGAAGAACCTGTTTTCAAAATACTCTGTGTCCCTCATTTATTGAAGTGTTTCCTTTATTTTGGCAGTTACCTGTAGTTTGACTCTGTTCTCTCTGAGTTGGGCTCCCCCTAGTGGACATGAAATGTAAATCAAAATGCTGACAGCTCTCTCGCTCTCTTTCTCTCTGTCTCCAGATACTACCGGGGAACACATGGGGTCATAGTGGTATATGATGTCACGAGTGCCGAGTCTTTTGTCAATGTGAAACGATGGCTACATGAAATCAACCAGAACTGTGATGATGTCTGTCGAATATTAGGTGAGTCCAGTCCACCTGTTTCAAAGACCTTTACCCAGTGCAGTGTTGTTGCATCAGGGACCCTTGTAAAGGGCCTTATGAAATCCGTGTTGCGGATGGAATCGTGGAATCCAGACATTAAAACGGAATATTCAAAGATGTGATTAAGTTAGTAGAACATTAATTAGGTTTTTTGAAGTAATTAGAAAAATGTATTAATTTGCACGTTTCACCCTGTCTGCGTGTGTGGGGTTCACACGTTTCTTATTTTTTGCATTGACATGGACTCAGAACATCCAATTTATTTGTTTCTAAAACAAATAAAAAGTTACTTTCGAGAGTTGAAAAACAGAAAAAAATGTGAAAAGAGGAATTTGGGAAAATGCTAAATGGAATTTGGGAAAAAATAAAATACTTTATAGTCCCTACTTGGTGTTGAGAAAGCTCAAATGGTCTTCCTATTCGTATTGTCCCTCAGTGGGAAACAAGAACGATGACCCCAACTCAAAGGTGGTGGAGACGACTGACGCACAGAAGTTTGCAGAGCAGATGAGCATCAACCTCTTTGAGACGAGTGCGAAAGAGAACATCAATGTTGAAGAGGTAAGTCATTGGTCAGAGGCCCTCCGATAATAGTAGGGGAAAGTTGAGGGGGTAGAGTTGTGCATGGGACATGGGGAAGAAAACAAGCTCTCATCCTAAAATGTTATAGTTGATTGTGTTCACCATGTTTTGTGTTTTCCCCACAGATGTTTAACTGCATCACAGAGTTAGTGCTAAGAGCCAAGAAGGAGGTGCTGGCCAAGCAGCAGCAGCAGCAACAGAACGACGTGGTCAAACTCTCCAAGAACAGTAAACGAAAGAAAAAGTGCTGCTAGCGAACTCGAACTCCAATCACAAAGACCACCAGCGTCTGCTTCAGAGAAGTCACACGGGATGGGACTCCAAGCATCTAAATTAAGATAGATTTAATAAATATACAATGAAATAAACGGTCCCCTTTGAACAAACAAATCAAGAAGACTTAAAAACAAAAAATGTACAGATTTTATTAGTCAGATCAAGTTTTATTTGGAATTCAGCAGATGGGCAATATTTAAAAGATCCTCCTTTCTTGAGGGATCTGCAAGCTGAAAACTGACAGCCATAATGCTCTGATTTCTATATGCATATACAAATATTCTTACATCTGTATCTATTTTCTCCTTGTCATTCCACTTCACACGGGACATTACGAGTTAAGTGAAACTCTGCACATGAAGAGGAGGACTCACCTTTTTGGATGATTTTTTTTGTTTTTGGGGGCGGGGGTCTAAATGGAATAACTGGATGGGGTATGGGGGAAGGGATTCATAACCTTTGTACATTTTTATTTAGACTTTTCAGACACCTTTATTTACCATGGTTCACACCAACTGATCATGAACTAGTTTGTTTTTGACTTGAGGAAGATGATTGATGGGCACCCTTTAGCAACTAATCCAATGGACAGAATTGGTGACTTCTATCTTCTTTGTTTCTCTTTGTAAAATAGTTGCCAAGCTTTTTCTCCTCTCCCCTTTAACCTCCAGTAATGTTGATCGATCAGCCAACGACCTGTTTTTAGAGAGCTGGTCAGAGCAGTGAACCACTCCCATGGCCCTGGGACACAATGCTCTGCCATCACCACTGCAGTCTTATCGTGCTCTAAGTTTACTTTTAAAAGAAGAAAAAAAAGTCTTCCACATTTTTTTAAAAACAATGATACTGCCAATATGTGATTTGAATGAAAAGTTAGTTATTTGGCTTTCCCTGTTGGACTGTTGCGATAGAGGCCCTCTGGGCGTAGTAGTTTTGGGTTAATGCCTGGGTAGCCCTCGGGGGGAGCCCAGTGCCGCTCTCTCTAATCACACTCCAGCGGCAGGACTCCCATGCACCAAACACCCTCATATCAGCACCTCTTCACAGCTATGGATTTAACCCCCTTAGCTTTGGTCACCTGTGGGGCATTTTAATGATATTTAACATCTTTATCATCAGTGCAGGGTGCATTTGGTTTGTGCCAGGACTGTGTTGACAAGAAATGGGAGTCAGTGCACTAACCCTGTACTGTAGCAAACTGGTTAGTCGTGTGTGTGTGTGTGTTCAGCACGAAACACTTTGTTTGAAGGGGTATTTATATGGTATCTGACATGCATTTAGTATTCATAAATTGTCCAGGATTTTCAGCTTGCAAGATGTTCTGAACTGTTAACACATGTTTATGCCTGGTGGTGTCATGTTTTTATCTAGGACTTGTCATAATCTGGTTACCCGTTCAACTGAAGTGTTCTGCTTGACTGTGAGTGTGGCAGGCAGGCAGTATGACAGGTTCCTCCTATGGGGGAGCATTAGTGATGGAGAAATGGAAACCCTAGCCTCAGCACTCTCCTACACACATCTTGGCCCTGAATACCTATTCCTCTGCTTGAGTATAGCTGGTGTAGGCTGAGGTGGTCATGATGTGGAGTTGGGAAATGTCTGTGACCCTAACCAGACAACCATTGGGGTGGGGCACATGACAATGCCACAACCTGAGCGCTAGGTGATGCATGCCAGGCAGTGAAGAAATGGTATCAAATTTGACTATGATTTCTATTCATTGTGTATGTAAATATATTTGTGTTTATATTCAATATATAGAACATACACATTCGCACACGTAACTGTGCATGTATTGACATGCCTCGTGTGCTATGGTTGAAACACACTTACCAGCTGTGGTTTGCTGTACACTGGAGAAAAGAGATCTACTATTTGTTTTCCCTACATGAATTTAATCAATAAACGTTTTAAAATAAATATTTGACACAATGACTGCTCTCATTTGTCAATGATTTGAAGCTTGGCCTTGATTTGTTTTGAACTTCTGTCTTCTTGCTTTTTGTGACTAAAACTATGGAGGAATTGTGCCACTTGAATGTGTCCTATAAAGCTGTTGTTTTATTCTTTGTTGTTGACCACAATGAAGCTATATGAACTCACAGTGTAGATCATTCATTTACTTAGAATATGAGTGGCATGGTAAATGGCGTTTTGTCCATAGACAGCAAGGGCTTTTTTCTCAATATATGGAGAAGAGCCAAAGTAAGAACACAACCAAGACACTTTCTTTTTTCTGTCCCCATTTTATTTTTTCACAGTGGCCTCCACATATAGAAACATTCATTGGATGCATGTTTTCCCCTGAAAAATTGCTATAAAAATCTCTTCTGATTTAGTGTTTGGATATTTTTTCCCCAATACTAAAAATAGTAATTTGCTATGAATATAAAACCATACTCTTATACATTTCCAGCCCCATCATAATACATAAATATTATGTACCTCTTTATGAAAGCATCATCGATATAGAAAAACTAGTTTGTCATGTCATATGTACAATATTTGAACGAGTATGCATATGAATGCGTAAATACACATACATACACACTTACGCATATGTAACCTGTGTCAAATCATATAGCTCTATGTAATTTCTCTGTCGTTCATTCTCACTTAACATTTCAAACTGAATGTCTTTGATACTAAGTTCACTTGTGATCTGAGATCTTGCTTTTCAGTGTCATGACTACATTAAAGTCGTCTCATCTCATTTAATGACCGTATAAATATTACTCTTACAACAGTGTGTATTATCCATATTCAATTGACTTGGGCAGGGTATATAGTCCCTTGCCATTACAGAAAAGCTTGAATGTGTCAGGAGATAAAGGGGGAGTTGTTTAAGTTCAGTACCACATTCATTTATAAAGGCTAAATAGCAAAAGTGTCATTATTGAAGCTTGTCCACTAATGTTGACAGAAAGCTATGTTTCTTACCCTATGGTGGTGAGTTAGGGGGGAAATGGGTGTACTGATACAAAATTAATCCATACCAAGACCTTCCACAGATTCCCCAATTTACTCCCCAAATGACCATGGTCAATTACCTATTTCGAAGGTTCCAAACATTTTGGTAACCTAAACAATAATGTTTGTCATTGGTGAATGAAAAAGGACAAACACTAAGTGAAATTCCAAAGAACATGACCCGTAAGGACAAGCAGGTGACACTCCATGGAATGTCTGCTTTTTACACAACGTGCACATACACACACACACACACACACACTCAATGCAGGAGAACAACTCTTCCCTCAGCATTCAGGCTGATTAACGGTTAGTAAGATTGAGGACAGGAGACAGACTTTAAAGAGAGTATTCAAATAGAAAATGAAAACAACACAATTGACAGTAATTGTGGACATAACATATACATGAAGAGTACATAACATTAAACTGAAAAAACTATAACATGGATGTAAGTAACTAACAGGCCAGAGCTCTTGAACGTATCCCCTCTGAATGAACAGAACGGCCAAACTTTTATACCAGAGGCCACACCCAGGAACACCAGAGGACTATACTACAAAGAAGGATTAATGAATTGACCAACTCACTTTTATAAACAACCAGAAATAACTATTGATTTTCTGCTCCATTAAGAAAGCAAAGCTTAGATATGTGTTTTTGGTTAAGTTAATTAGACTGTGCCCATTTTATGCTCATATTTCTATTTTTATTTTTAGTTATTTCAGAATATTTTGCCAAGTTAGCTGGCCAAGCCATTGATCTTGGTTTGTAGTATACCCCTCTGGTGCCAACAGGCCACGAGGCTGAGTTCAAGACCTTTGGCCTGTTACATCACAAATTACTACAGAATTCTGAAGAAGAAGACAAGGATATGAGAAATCTTACATTCTGGTCATGGTAAGTGTTGTTTGATCTCGTTCATTATAAAAGTGAATGTTTGATCCATGTTCAACCAACCCTAGGTTAGCATGCAGAATAACTTCTCATCACTCAGTTCTGAGGCTGCAGTCTAACTGTGTGTGGTTGGCTTCATGCCCACTATAATCATGCAGCCAGTCAGTGCCTTTCAGAGCTGACCGGCTCCTGGTGTTACACCCAATTAACCATCCCCTCAGATCAATACAACACTACAGCTGCTTAGACAGGGGTTCCCAAACCTTTTTGCTTCGTGACCCACCAGTTGAGGTGTCTTTTGAGTCGCAACCCACCATAAGGGTTGAGCGGTGAAAAAACATACACAGACCAAATTTCCTGCAATTATACACATTGTGCCATGGAGCTGAAATAAAATGACATTTTAAAGCTCATTTCCTGCAATTCTACAGTGGGGAGAACAAGTATTAGATACACTGCAGATTTTTTAGGTTTTCCTACTTACAAAGCATGTAGAGGTCTGTAATTTTTATCATAGGTACACTTCAACTGTGAGAGACGGAATCTAAAACAAAAATCTAGAAAATCACATTGTATGATTTTTAAGTAATTAATTTGCATTTTATTGCATGACATAAGTATTTGATACATCAGAAAAGCAGAACTTAATATTTGGTACAGAAACCTTTGTTTGCAATTACAGAGATCATACGTTTCCTGTAGGTCTTGACCAGGTTTGCACACACTGCAGCAGGGATTTTGGCACACTCCTCCATACAGACCTTCTCCAGATCCTTCAGGTTTTGGGGCTGTCGCTGGGCAATACGGACTTTCAGCTCCCTCCAAAGATGTTCTATTGGGTTCAGGTCTGGAGACTGGCTAGGCCACTCCAGGACCTTGAGATGCTTCTTACGGAGCCACTCCTTAGTTGCCCTGGCTGTGTGTTTCGGGTCGTTGTCATGCTGGAAGACCCAGCCACGACCCATCTTCAATGCTCTTACTGAGGGAAGGAGACTGTTGGCCAAGATCTCGCGATACATGGCCCCATCCATCCTCCCCTCAATACGGTGCAGTCATCCTGTCCCCTTTGCAGAAAAGCATCCCCAAAGAATGATGTTTCCACCTCCATGCTTCACGGTTGGGATGGTGTTCTTGGGGTTGTACTCATCCTTCTTCTTCCTCCAAACACGGCGAGTGGAGTTTAGACCAAAAAGCTCTATTTTTGTCTCATCAGACCACATGACCTTCTCCCATTCCTCCTCTGGATCATCCAGATGGTCATTGGCAAACTTCAGACGGGCCTGGACATGCACTGGCTTGAGCAGGGGGACCTTGCGTGCGCTGCAGGATTTTAATCCATGACGGCGTAGTGTGTTACTAATGGTTTTCTTTGAGACTGTGGTTCCAGCTCTCTTCAGGTCATTGACCAGGTCCTGCCGTGTAGTTCTAGGCTGATCCCTCACCTTCCTCATGATCATTGATGCCCCACGAGGTGAGATCTTGCATGGAGCCCCAGACCAAGGGTGATTGACCGTCATCTTGAACTTCTTCCATTTTCTAATAATTGAGCCAACAGTTGTTGCCTTCTCACCAAGCTGCTTGCCTATTGTCCTGTAGCCCATCCCAGCCTTGTGCAGGTCTACAATTTTATCCCTGATGTCCTTACACAGCTCTCTGGTCTTGGCCATTGTGGAGAGGTTGGAGTCTGTTTGATTGAGTGTGTGGACAGGTGTCTTTTATACAGGTAACAAGTTCAAACAGGTGCAGTTAATACAGGTAATGAGTGGAGAACAGGAGGGCTTCTTAAAGAAAAACTAACAGGTCTGTGAGAGCCGGAATTCTTACTGGTTGGTAGGTGATCAAATACTTATGTCATGCAATAAAATGCAAATTAATTACTTTAAAATCATACAATGTGATTTTCTGGATTTTTGTTTTAGATTCCATCTCTCACAGTTGAAGTGTACCTATGATAAAAATTACAGACCTCTACATGCTTTGTAAGTAGGAAAACCTGCAAAATCGGCAGTGTATCAAATACTTGTTCTCCCCACTGTACATGGAGCTGAAATCGAAAATTGCTGTTTTAAAGCCAATCTTTCTGCAATTCTACACATTTTGACATGGCTAATGCTGTGTTCATATGCTCAAACATTATAACAAAATCAATGGTGGCTTTTATTTTGTTGATTCCAAGTTCTCAAAGATTATAGAGTATTATTTAAAAATATATAGCTCCATTATCTTTTCTACATACTTTCTATTTGGTTTTAGTCGTTAAAGTTTACACACTGAAAGCATTTTTACATTCCCAAAAATGTATATATATATAAAAATATATATATAATAATTTTGCAATGCACTAATTTTTTTAATCCAATGAGCCACCTGGACCCCTGCCCTGACCCACACTTGCTTAGACTACAGACAGAAAGGCAGACCTTGCTCCATTAACTGGGTAATGTTTTTGCAGCTTGGCTGGTGAACATCAGGGTTGGGCTCAATTCAAATTGAAGGTAGTCAATTCAGGAAGTGATTTAAATAAAACATTCTGAAATGTGCATTTTCTTTCTGTTTATTGAGAAGTCATTGAAAATAACTGCCCTTTTTTCGATTATTGAATTGTAATTTTTGTTTACTTCCTGAACTGACTGCCCTCAATTTGAATTGAGGCCAACCCCGGTGAACACCTCTGAATCAAACATCGGTAGACTTGAGTGTAACTCAAACCTCAACAACATTCGGTGAATTGCGTGAAAGTTATTACTTGGATGGAACTGAGCAGTCACATGTAGAACTTATAATCTTCCCCACATCATCCCTCCTCTCCCTTTCCGCAGAGATCCCAATTTGTATGTAAACACTCAAAACATAAAATAAAACTACATGAACAATTAACGTTTTTTTCAACAACAAAAAAAGAGTACATTTCCATTGAAAAGGGTATGCATTTATAAATATATTGATTTCATCCAAACCTACTCACAACTCTTTAAAAATAATAATTATTTGGGTTGATCCTAACCAACAATCTTACCAATTGAGATGGCGAGAAGACATCTGCATAGGTTTGCTCAGGTGCTCTAGATATGACTTTCCATACATAGACAGAGGTCAGAGGACTGTGCCAGTCTCCTTCTTAAACATGCCATGACGGTTCAGATGCATCACAGTTATCTACACACACTCTACAAATATGGAGTCACAGATACAGTCACCTCCAAAATGATTGGCACCCTTGATAAAGATGAGCAAAAAAAATGTATAAATTATACAAATTCAAAGCTATATTGTATGCAAAAAAAAGGAACATTGTATAATTTCATACAAGTACAATATTGCTCAGAGAAAGATATTTTGTTTAACAAGTAAAAAATAAAAAATAAATTGGTGTCAAAATTATTATCTGCATTATCATTCTACTTGTTTACGTTAATCTCAGCTAAAGGAACTGTATTGTGGCCTTCCATGGCTTCCTGTTTCACTGGGGTATAAAAATGAGGTAACAAACATGTAAAATCCCTTTGTCATCCATCACCATGGGGAAAGGCAAATAACTCCCAAATGAAAAAAGAAATGGTTGTTGACTTTCATAAATCAGGCAATGGGTACAAAAAAACGACTGAAAATTCCAATATACCACTTACCACTATTAGGGCAACAATTAATATGTTTAAAACCACTGGAACAGTGGTAAACTTGCCTGGTAAGACCCAAGTGTATCTTGCCCCCACGCACATTGAGGAAGATGGTTCGGGAGGCAACAAAAAGTCCAAGGGCCACAGTTGGAGAATTACAGAACTTGGTCGCATCTTGGGGTCACCAAGTCTCCAAATCTACAATTAAACGCCACCTCCTTTATTGAGAGCAACCAACAAAAATGTAAATGCCTGGAGTTTGTTAAACGGCATTGGCACTTGGATAGGAACTGGGTGCTATGGTCAAATGAGACTATAACAGAGCTATTTGGCCACGCACAGTGGTGGGTTTGGCCTCGAATGAAGGATGCATATGCAGAAAAGAACCTCATACGAACTGTAAATTGTGGTGGATCTTTCAAGGAAAGATCCTGTATGGAGGAATGGTCTAAGATCTCTCCCAATGTGTTCTTCAATCTCGTAAAATATTATAGAAAAAGGCTAAGTGCCGTTATCCTCACAAGAGGAGGGTGCACAAAGTATTGAAAACAGGGGTGCCAATAATTTTGACACCTATCTTTTCAATATTTTGGGGTAATTACTTGTTAAACAAAATATTTTCTCTAAGCAATTGTAATACTGTAAAATGATATAATTTTCAAATTTGTTGAGCATACAATATAGCTCAGTATTTTTAGTATTTATTTTATACAGTATTTTTTGCTCGTCTTTATCAAGGGTGCCAATCATTTTGGAGGTGACTGTATGTCTGGCCTGAATGGAAGCCCAAAAACTTGAAAATTAAGTATTCACTATCATAAGCTTTGAAGCAATTGGAAAGGCAGTAGACCTTCTATATTACGGTTATACTATAGCTGAAGCACACTCTGTAGGCCCTGTCAATAGGTTTTCCTGTGAAACTGGATTGGTGGTACCTGACTGAGTAGGTTACTAAATCAATATAATCTACATTTGTGTTCCAATTAATGGTAATTTGACAGTTAACTATAGCAAAATATGGATGCCTTTGACTTCTCCTTTCTCAAGCTAATGTAAACAGTTCTGAGGATTTGGTCAGCTAGGAGGAAGATACATGATGATGGCCATTGTACAGACAATGTTTGAAAATACTTGACGTGACATTCTAACTCTAGAAAAAGTCCACTTGGATAGAGGCTGCAGCTAACGCCAGCGGCCCAGAGATTTATTCAGATGTCAGAGACTAACAAGAGGCCTGTGTAAAAATATCCATGGACCTGTAATAGTCCCATAATCACTTTAGATAGGCTGGTTTTTATACATTCAGTGCTTGGTAAATGTAACTGTCCCTTGGTCATGCACTGGTCGCTCAGTCAGTATTGAGTATCTGAGGTAAACTTATGATTGATATACAGTGAGGGAAAAAAAGTATTTGATTCCCTGCTGATTTTGTACATTTGCCCACTGACAAAGAAATGATCAGTCTATAATTTTAATGGTAGGTTTATTTGAACAGTGAGAGACAGAATAACAACAAAAAAATCCAGAAAAACGCATGTCAAAAATGTTATAAATTGATTTGCATTTTAATGAGGGATTTCTGGCTCCCAGGTGTCTTTTATACAGGTAACGAGCTGAGATTAGGAGCACACTCTTAAAGGGAGTACTCCTAATCTCAGCTTGTTACCTGTATAAAAGACACCTGTCCACAGAAGCAATCAATCAATCAGATTCCAAACTCTCCACCATGGCCAAGACCAAAGAGCTCTCCAAGGATGTCAGGGACAAGATTGTAGACCTACACAAGGCTGGAATGGGCTACAAGACATTCGCCAAGCAGCTTGGTGAGAAGGTGACAACAGTTGGTGCGATTATTCGCAAATTCTTTTTTCTGGATTTTTTTGTTGTTATTCTGTCTCTCACTGTTCAAATAAACCTACCATTACAATTATAGACTGATCATGTCTTTGTCAGTGGGCAAACATACAAAATCAGCAGGGGATCAAATACTTTTTTCCCTCACTGTACATAAAGTGCTATGTTTATGGATTTACTGTGGCTTGATCTATACATTTATACTTAAGTGATATTCAAGCATGGACATTTGGTGTGTTGTGTTAACTCTATTAAGCAATGCTATGGCACGACCATAATTGCGAAGTGCAAACCAACTGAATGAAATCCATCCATCGGATTAATTGGGAATAAGGCCTCTTTGTAAATCCCTGAATATATGAATAAACCTGAGAACATGTCGGAGTTAGCTGTAACAATGCTGCTTCCCACCCAGAGGTTGGTTCTTGTCCCTCAATTAATGTTCCCTTACCCAGATCCCTGTCCCACTGTCCCAATCCCTCCACCCCAAGGCCTTGGTGAGTCCCGTATTGAACACCCTCTCCCCAGACTCCTTGGCATGTGACAGGGCAGGACACAGGAGCCATCCCTACTGGATACACTCCCAGTCTGGAGTTTTGGCAGTGGGGTAGAGACGCTGGGAGGCACTACTGGGGAACCGTCCTCTTTGAAATATATGTAACCCTGTTCATGTAAGCCCAATTGGTGTTTATGGGATGGTAGCCAAGGCCTCTGGATGTGTAAACGCCGTACACATCACACCAAATGTGGATTTTGCGTTCGTCTGTCAATCGTTCAGTGTTTTAGAGACTACCCGCTGACTGCTGACATTTTTCACGCTGATTCTACATGTAAAATCGGTGCACTCGGTTCTCCATTACGTTCAGAGGTGCTAAGTGCTCTCGGCCAGCAAGCCCTACTGGTGTCTGTGAGCCCTAACAGTGCTGCTCACTCCTTCTTTAAGTGGCTTTACTCTATGTTTCAACATCTTTAAGGAAGGGCATGATGGGACAGATAAAGTGCAAAATGACCCCTGAACCTCTTTAGCCCCCCCTGTCTGATAGTGTGTATCACTGCCCCTCAGTCTTTGTCTTTACCATTATTTTCTCTCCCTCTGCACTCTCTTTTTATTCTTCTTTCTCTCTCTCTCTTATTCGGGCCAGTCCAGAGGCGCTCATTTCTTTTTGAAGAAGGAAAAGAGCCTCTTGTCTCCATCAGAGAGGCGATGGGCTCGTCTGGAGGACTGGCCGGAGGGGCCCCCGGAGGACCCAGCGAGGGAGTAGGGGGTCACCCTCCACTCCTCCTGGTGCTTTTCCATGAGCTGCTGATCAATCATACTGTGCATATCATCCTAAGACAGAGAAAGACAGAATGAATGAGTGACAGAGAGAGAGTGTGAGCACAGTAGAGTGATAGAGAAATAAAGGGAATGGGAGGGGATGTTAAAGAGGACAGGGGTTTTTAGAGAAGAGAAACAGGAGGCAGGAGGAAGGGGTGACAGATTGGCATGGAAGTGGGTGGTTTTGGGTGATCGAATGGCTTAGAATGGGTGAGCGCATTTCTGTTGAGTCAGCAGGCCATGGCATGGAATGGCTCAGCATGGCATGGAAGAGTGGCACAGGACAGGATCAGGCCGAGATGGCACACCTAGGCTCACCTCTAAGGCAGGAGGGGGGTACCACAGGGGAGAAAGGGTGGTACGGAAGCTGAGAAAGGCCACTAGATCAGAAACCACAAGAGCCACACAGTAAAGAGCCCTGAGGAGGCAAACTGCAGCCAGGGAAAGAGAGAGGAAAGAGCTGCTAGTTACGGGTGAGGAAGGGAAGGAAAAGTCATACACTGAGTCCTCAATTTAGTTAGATAGCTACTCGTCCTACTTGCTTAATTGTTTGCAGTATGCTCAATGCAAAGCCAAGGTTGAAACTCAGTTAGGTTTCATTGAGGAGTGTATTAGTTCTTCAGACACTAGTGTAAATTGGCGACTCAGAGTACATACAGTATTGTACATGTTAACACATTGGACAGTGGTAAGTTAGAGGAGAGGACAGGATGTGGTGGGGAAAAGATCACCATACACATATTTTCAGTCCACTAGTATACTCTTATTTAATGAATAAAATACAGTACACATTAAGAATGATAATTCCTGTGTGAATGTTATAATTTATACATGTTGTCATTCAGATACACATTAATATCTGTTAATATATATCTCTGTTTGACAGCCCATTCAGTTTGGCAGTCCATTCAGTAACAATGGAAATAAGTTGTTAAACATTATTGTGTTATCCTCGATGATTTTAAATACAGTGTACACACGTGTGGCTGAATTGTGTTTTAAATCGAATAAAATAATAGCTCATACTATGAATGGCCTAGTGTGCCCCCTCATGACCTCTGACCTCTGACCCACCTGCCAGGCCTCCAGCTGCTGTGATAGGTTCAGCTTCTGCTGGATGGCGTCCAGGAGCTGGCTGTTCAGGGACATGATATCTATCTTACACTTGGCCAGCTCCATCTCCACCGCTTTCTTCCTGTAAGGCAGACAGACATACAGACACACAGCTTAGAGACATGCAACATCGCTCTTTGCTCTCATTCTGCTGAATGAGAGTTTATGACTGGTTTGCTTATTTGGAGATCAATGTAAAAATACTCATTGTTGTTATATGCTAGTCTATTACATAGGTAGTGATTTTATTTAGTGATTTTATCCAGGGAGCACACACAATTTGGTTGTGCCCAGATGATAAGTTATGTTGTGTGGTCTTACTTGGAAATAGCGTCGTCTCGTTCTCGTATAGCACTTTGGAGCTGTTCACTGGGGTCTCGTGCTTCAGACATGGCCCTCATACGCTCACTCTCCTCCTGTAAAGAGCACATCTCCATAGAAAGCATCGCCATCTGCAGGACAGGGGAGGAATGACATAGGCGACCCTTATCAGACACATTGTCAGCCTCATTAATAAGAAATCACATCTAATGTGTCTTGCTTGAATAACAACGCTGTGTTAAAGTGTTCTTGTTTGAGAACAACACTGATGATAAAGCTCTGTGTGCAGTAGTACCTGATTATGGAGTTGTAGAACCTCTTCTTGGCTGTTCCGTGTTCTATCCTGCTCTGCTTCGTACAGCTCTCTCACTCCTCTCAGCTCTTCCCCAAGCTTTCGAACGTGGTCCTCTAGAGCCTCCTCGTCACTCCGCCGAGAACCCTGTTCACACACAACCACAACAACACACCCATAGGTTCATTAAATTGTGATTTCAACTCAATTCAATTGCCATTTTGAGTTGTTTTGAGTGTGTATCAAATATTTCACACTCTTTATTAGATGCATGGAGGAACTATACACTGAGTGTACAAAACATTAGGAACACCTGCTCTTTCCATGACATAGACTGACCAGGTGAATCCTGGTGAAAGCTATAATCCCTTATTGATGCCACCTGTTAAATCCACTTCAATCAGTGTAGATGAAGGGGAGGAGACAGGTTAAATAAGGATTTTTAAGCCTTGAGACAATTGAGACATGGATTGTGTATGTGTGCCATTCAGAGGGTGCCTTTGAACGGGTTATGGTAGTAGGTGCCAGGCGCACCAGTTTGAGTGTGTCAAGTTCTGCAATGCTGCTGGATTTTTCACGCTCAACAGTTTCCTGTGTGTATCAAGAATGGTCCACCACCCAAATGACATCCAGCCAACTTGACACAACTGTGGGAAGCATTGGAGTCATGTTGTAGTCCATGCCTGATGAATTGAGACTGTTCTGAGAGCAAAAGGGGGTGCAACTCAATATTAGGAAGGTGTTCCTAATGTTTTGTACACTCAGTGTATATCTGTATAGTATATCTGTGTGAAAGGTCCGTACCGTAGACTCATTGCCGTCTAGCAGGTTCTGTGTGAGTCTGCGTAGCTCCAGTAGACTGGCATGCAGGCTCCCCATGGGAACGTCCTTGGCTGAGGATGTCTCAGAGGACTCGTCCATGGAGGAGTCTGTGGACAGGGCCGAGTCTGTGATGTCGTTGCCTCGCAGGTGGGAGACGAGAGAGCGCACCTGGCAGTAGGCCTCCCACAGCTGGAGACGCAGCTGGAGACAGAGGGAAAGCTGCTTAGCGAAGACCGCTGATAACAATAATAAGTTGGTGGGTACTTACATTTGTCCTATTTCACACATGTACAAGTGTGTATTAAAACACGTGTCAATTGGCCAGGGTCACCATTGTCCAGCATCCCTAGAGCAATTATGGTTACATTTTTATTTTACATTTGAACTAGCAACCTATCGGTTAATGGCCCAACGCGCTAACCGCTAGGCTACCTGCCGCCCACAAAAAGTGTTTGGCTGCGATGGCCGGGAATTGAACCCAGGTCAACTGTTTGGAAGGCAGCTATGCTCACCACTATATCACCATCGCGTGATACACTGTAAATCACTTATATAATAACAAGGATTCTCTGTATGCCACTCTATCTCATCAACGGTGTTTGTGCGTGCATGCGTACCTGTGTGTGTGTGCATGCGTACCTGTGTGTGTGTGCATGCGTACCTGTGTGTATGTGTGCATGCGTACCTGTGTGTGTGTGCATGTGTGTACCTGCTCCCTCTCCTGTTCCTGCTCCTCTTGCTCCATGCTCTGTTCTATCTCACAGAGTAGACTGGCAGGGTGTGGGCTGAGGCCTTGTAGACTTCTCTCTTCTGTGAGCTCCTCAAAGCGGGCACTCAGATGTCTGTGGGACACCCGGACCTCCTGGAGCTCCAGCTGGCTCTGCCGTAACTGGACATGTACAGCAATACAGCAGTCAACAAACTGTAGTCAACACATTGGTCAACACAGTAGTCAACACAATGGTCAACACAGAGCACTGATACCATACAGATGAACACAACACACTCAGAAATACTCCTACTGCACAGATATCTATACACCAACATACACACATAATAATAATTATAATAATAATAGGTCATTTAGCAGACGCTCTTATCCAGAGCGACTTACAGGAGCAATTAGGGTTAAGTGCCTTGCTCAAGGGCACATCGACAGATTTTTGACCTAGTCGGCTCGGGGATTAGAACCAGCGACCTTTCGGTTACTGGCACAACGCTCTTAACCACTAAGCTACCTGCCGCCCTATATACAGGAATATTATGACACTGTACAACAGTTCTATCAAAACCCCTATAGAACGTCAGAGATCGTACCTGTAATTCCTTCTCGTGGTACTGTTTCTCCAGCACTAGCGTCCCTTCCCTCAGGTCGTCAACAGTGTTCTGCAGTAGCTCGTTTTCCTCTAGTACAGCGTTAACCTGACGCTCCATCTCTCTCTTACGCTCCGACAGCATCTTAATCTGACAAAATACATAACCCCAATAGCCAAGTTACACATTGTGCTATGGGAACCAAGGGCAGAGAGGAGAAACTGTTTTGGTAGCTATCTGCACTCAGTGTTAGCCCTCTAGTGTTAACCTGTTTCTCTCCTGACTCTGAGGAGAGTTCAAATGTTCCAGAAGATTAAAGTACTCCTCCTGGTCCAAAGAATGTTTGTTGCCTAGCATTGGCGATTAGGCGTAGACGGTTTCTGCTACCCTCACATACAGGAATGTCTCCGTGATAAGCTGATATTCCAAGTATACCTGATAACAGTCTATTCCTTCATCAGTCTATACAGTGGCCTTGGACTGAAGGCTAACATTGCAAGAACATCGCACATTTCTAGAGATACAAGGGGAGTTTGTGTGTAATATGTTCGCTAGCCGCCCGAGCAGCTTACTTCATTAAACAAACATCAGTTCTTGTTCTTTCTTTCTCATTACCCCCCATCCATGCTTTGACCTACATCTGTTGATCTACTTGACAGCGCAGGAGGCTGACATTGTGTGTCCAGCTCAGCTCACTGCCTTTGCCATCATGTGGACGTCTTAGTAGCTTTATGTTCTCACTGTGTCCTTCAGATATTTTGGTGGACATTGCTGTGATTTTCTTTGTCTAGCAGAACTGTGACATATCCATCCTTGTCACATTAAGAAAACCCGTTGCAAACCTGGGAAACACCCAGACATTGCAGTATATCTGAGCTAAATATAGAACGGCAGCGTTTTCACCCAATTACAGCGCGGTCTCTGCAGAGGGTTATTCCTCTCCAATAAGAGGCACTTTTAAAGAGGAGGGTGAGAGTTATTATATACTGTACTGTACGTCATGGTATCATTCTATGACCCTGAGCTAGATGGCTGACATTACACATTACTGATATTACTGTTTATTCCCCTGGTAGGCTACAGTATCTCATGCTCCAAAGCAGTACAGTGGTACATGTACACACATGCGACATGCAGCATGCAGACAAGCCAATATAACCACTCACTTCTAGCCCTTGCTGCTCCAGTGAAGTGGAAGGATTCAATCACGGTATTAGAGGAGGGGAACAGGGAGAAAGTGAATGATTGATAGAAAAGGAGGAAAAACAGATAGGGGAATTTTGTTAACTTAACTCAACTGTTTGAATTAGTTTGATAGCAAGCACAACTTGAGGTGTGTATATTCTAATATCTCAGGATATTACTTTTTCAAACCCACGCAGCGCATTAAAATAACATTTTAAATAAACAACACTTTGGATAATGACTGGCGATATATTTCATAGGTAATATCTGTTAAGTTGAAATCAATTTAAAAGAAGATGTTGATTTTTGAGATGGTTAAAAATGACTCCTCGCATGCCTCACCTCAGCCTGTAGGCTCTCTAGTCGTGTCATGTGCTGGTTGGTGGAGACGCTCTTCTCTCTGAAGTCATCCCGTAACGAGTGGACCTGAGAGGACAGCTGCCTCTCCACCTCTGTAGCCTGGAGACAAAACACACCCCAGACACAGTATTAGCACAGAAGACATTAAGAAATAATTGAATACATTGTTATTAATACAATTCAATTCAACTTTATTCACTACCTCAGGGGCAATTAAGAAAGGCATTACCAGACGACAAATCTTCTGCATATAATACAAAGTGCATAACGGTAGTGTTGTAAAGTCATACTTCAGAACAGTTCAGTATAATGCAGGGCTGCAGAGCACAGAGTTTGTTGTTCAGTGTAGAGCAACTCCTGTTGTTTGTTGTTGCTTTGAGTGCGTCTCTCACCAAGGAGCCTAGTGTTCACTACAGCTCTGAGAACATGACTCATCCCTCCAGTGCTTGATTCAGAGAAGCGTGACATCGCTTCTTATGCAAAACAATACTGACACACACACACACACACACACACACACACACAATTAAATGTTCACAACATATTGTCCACACACACTAATGCCCCTTACATACTTCACATTGCGCAATGGTGAGACACGTTCTGAGTGAGTACCCAACATTGTAAATGCTTTGAGGGCTATTTGATTTGACACACTGTTACCTCTGAGTCACCACAGTGTTCATGTAACTGGTACATTCAGCTGCACAGTAGAGCTGTTCCTGTGAAAGCACAGGTTTGAGTAACTCTTGGCCTTTAGAAACTGGAATGTTCCATTTGGAGCTTGGTCCCTCCTTCTGAGTGCAGCAGAGTGCAGGAGAAGCCCCTTCCCTGGCTGAGCTCATTGGACTGTTCTGATCACCCCACTGCCTACCGGCCGTGTGCAGATCACAAAGTCAGACCGACAGAACTTCATTAGCATAAGTGAGGCTGCACTAAGGAAGCCCAGACTCTGATTGTCATCATCACTGACATGGTAATGGACGGTGGAATCCTGGATACCACTCACTCACTCCTCTCCAGCCTCTGCACTGAGAAATATAAATGCCATATAACAAAGCATCATTGATTTATTCACTGGAGACAAATTCAACTTAACAGGTCTTACTGAGAATATAGAGATATGATAAACTGTCTGTACACACTGTACGATTCATTTACACAATTCTCTGACTACAGTTTTCACTCCATCATGGCACTTCAGTATCTAGAATCTAATAGATATGTGTCCTCATTAGAGCTTCTAGAGAACATTCATCCAACAGGTTGATTCCTGTCAACAATCAAAGGTCAGGTGTATAGCAGCTCTGACAAATAAGAACCAGGTTGAATCAAATCTCTACATCTGTTTGCTACTAAGATATTATCTGTGTCAGGATGTTTGATATGTTTGCCTCTAGGTAGCAGTGTGATGTTTATAGGTTATTTCAGTCAGTTGCAGTGTTGGCCACACTGGTGACTGGTGAGGCCGTAGTGAGTAGTGACTGCATGGGACAGGTCAGAAGAAGGCAACCGCCGCTATCTAATGCCATGTCCCTGTTTTAGAATGAGTCCTAAACAGTGAGATTTAGGTGAGATGGTAATGGTTTCCCCATTGGACAGCTGTTCGTGTTTTTGGAACCAGCATGGCATAGTGCTTTTTGGAACGCTTTTAAAGGTGAGGAGAGATGTCCACTTTGTAATGTTTGCTGTTAAAAATGGGCGACTTCCATTCACACTTGATGCACAAGTGTCCTTAAGTAACTCAGAGAGATGTTGTAATATTGATGTATTCTGTCTGGGTAACCAAGGGAAGAACAATCTGTAAACTAGACACTTTCAGTTGTACCATAACACTGCTCCAACACAGGAAGAGTTTGGTCAGTGCACTATGCTTACAACAAGAAGGAAACTTTTTTTGTGGCTCTTCCACAGGTATTGAATCACTTCCACATCCAAGTCCATGTACCCATTTTTCATCTTGTTGTCCCCAGTGATGCATGGGATGAATGATATATAGCATATACTAAATGCAGAATCATATTCACTTTGATGTATTTATAGACATTCAGACATAGTGTACCACATACCAGCTCTACTCTGCCATTCTGAATGTGCTTCACATTCTCCTAACCAGGCCAGGATGATGCATACAGCTCTTCCTCGCTGACTTGACTGATGTATCTCTCCTCAGTGGATGTTTATACAATGCCCAGTCACAGTGGGAATGTGACATTTGACCTAGTGTCACACTGCGCCTGACAGATTGAGATCACAGGAGAAACAGGATATTTCACTGTGGATTGGCAGATTTACTGATATTCCCCTTAATCTGAGCGTCAAATCCTCAGATCCCAGATCAAGCATGATCAGTACATGGGGGAAAACGGACTACTGCGACAGAATCCAGGCCAACAAACTAGGGCTCAATAAACTGAGAGACGAGCGTAATGCTCATTCTTCCTCCAGAGTCCGGACACAAAGGTACATTTTAGTCATTTAACAGACGCTCTTATCCAGAGCGACTTACAGTTAGTGAGTGCATACATTTTCATACATGCTGGCCCCCCGTGGGAAACGAACCCAAAACCCTGGCGTTGCAAGCACCACGCTCTACCAACTTAGCTACACGGTACCTTGTGCCAAGTCATTCTCTTTCAAAGGGAGAATCACAAGATTCTCAAAACCCTTTCATTTACACTAATCTTTGATAGGAGAGGAAACATATCTTCACTACATACAGGCCTAATCCATAGCGTATGTATAATACAAGAACATAGCAGATTTTCTGAGGTTTCCGGTCTAATGTTCTTGCTTACACCTATGGGTGTGCAATTGAGAGGGGGTAGGGGGATCCTTTAGGCATGTACCACTTGTATCCCCTTATTTTTTAACATAGTTAATTAAGTCAGTGATTTCCAATGGTTTATCTGTTCCCTCGTTCTCTCTCTGCCCTCTCCTCAGGAAGCAGAACAATACTGTACAGTACAAGCTACAGTATACACGTCACAATGTCACGATCGTTCATGAACGAGAAGGACCAAGGCGCAGCGTGATATGCATTCATATTTATTAACGACTAAACACACAACAAAACAACAAACGAAACGTGAAGTCCAAGGTAGCATAACAAACAACATACCTTTACGGAACAAGATCCCACAACTGACTGGTGCCAAAAGGCTGCCTAAGTATGGTCCCCAATCAGAGACAACGAGCTACAGCTGCCTCTGATTGGGAACCACCCCGGCCAACATAGATCTACACATCATAGATACTATAACAAAAAACAAACACAACACGGAATATACACCTCCTGACTCAACAAATAAACGTCCCTTGAGTCAGGGCGTGACACACAAGTCCATGTGTGTACATGTCAGGGGGTCTGTGTTGCAACCTGACATTGGGTTGGCTGTACAGCACACAGTGACGCAGAGAGCACATTCCCATGGCAACACATGGAATCTCACATGTGACACCCAGGTTGTCATAGCAACCAGAGAGAGAGAGCGACATGACTGGTGGAGCTGTGTGACTTGGTAGCCATGTTTCTGTTATTTCCCTTAGTTATAGCACAGTGTATACTAGTGTATGGACCTACACTCTTAGAAGTAAAGGAGCCTGGAATAATCTTTTGAGGTTCTAAAAATTGTCAAACAGTTGGAACTTTTCTAGTTCCAAAAGGTTCCTTGAGGAACCCCTCTGAAAAGGGTCTTCAATTTTGAACCTTTTTAATAATATATTGTAGAGGAGGCAGCCTATCAGAAGAGTGGAGGTGTGGCTTATTGGAGGAGTGGCTTCCACCCATTAGAGTAAATGTCATTCCTGTTCATCATGTTAAGTTTATACACTGCAAATTTAAATTTCCCTTGAATATGTATGCATATTACATATTCTAATGTAATATTAATATATTAACATTGATGATTACATATAGTAATAAAGTGGTAACTATTCCAACTTTGGTATGTGCATAGGCTCTTGAGGAACTCATACACCTCTGAAAGCCACATTAAAGCTACAAAAGTGTCAGTGTTCAACCTTAACATGTGATAACAATACAACAGAACAGATCAACAGGAATGACATTTACTCCCATGGGTGGCCTAAAAAGCTCATTACGGTTAGTTGAGGTCCATGACTTTATCACAGTGTAGTGCAGAGCCTCAGTGTTTTCCCACAGAGCACAGTATTACCCCCCATCTACACATTGGCCTTAAATCAAGCAGCTCCAATAAGGTCACTGGATGTGCTATGGGTGTCTGATTATCTTGCCGTTGACAGAGACTTTGGGTTTTTATTCTATCAGGATTATAAAACATGCAGGCATTTGTGCTGGAGTCAGGTCTCCCCCTTTCTGAGTGTGTGCTGTAATGTAATTAGAGAAATGTTCCCTCCCTGCTGGTTCACTCTGATCAGATTAGGCCCTACGTCTGGGATCATCAACTAGATTCAGCAGCGGGACAATTCTTTCTTGAGCGGATGTAGACTGCAAGAAGCCCAAACATATCTAATATTTGACTAAAACATAATAATTTCAAACCTTGCTTACATTTATATATGATCACATATACAGGTAACTGCCAAAATAATGGAAACACTTGAGTAGATGAGGGATGTAAAGCATATTGAAAGCAGGTGCATTATGCTGGGCTATGCCCCCATAGGATGACAATTCCCCCATCCACAGGGCACAGGTCACTGAATGATTTGATGAGCATGAAAACGATGTAAACCATCTCAGTCACCAGATCTCAACCCAGTTGAACACTTATGGGACATTCTGGAGCGGCACCTGAGACAGCGTTTTCTACCACCATCAACAAAACACCAAATGAGGAAATTTCCTGTGGAAGAATGGTGTCGCATCTCTCCAATAGAGTTCCAGACACTTGTAGAATCTATGCCAAAGTGCATTGAAGCTGTTCTGGATCGTGGTGGCCCAACGCCCTATTAAGAAACTTTATGTTGGTGTTTCCTTTATTTTGGCAGTTACCTGTATCTCTCTACTATGGGTGGGAATACTTTGGAACAGATTCTCGAAATTAAAATAACTTAGAGCTGATTTGCAGGTATTTTTACAGTCTTTTATGTCCAACAATAAAATAAAATACATTTGGCCCACGAGCCGCCAGTTGAGGAACCCTGCCCTAGGGGATTGGCCAAGCTCCCACCCCAGCCCAGCCTACCACAGCAGCAGACACCACTGGGTTTGCTGTAGTTTCAAAAGAAACGTCTCTATGAGTAATAAGTGTGTCTGTGTGCGTGTCTGTGTGTGTGTCTCTATGTGGCTGTGTTCTGTGGGTGTTGAATTTGCTAGTGACATGTGTGCTCTCATAGATTTAAGTCTAGCTCATAGAGAATGGCTTCCATGTCCTAGTGTATTAGTGCCAGGTTTGCACTGTCGTTGACATGAGGGGCAATGGCTCACACACAGACTCTCATCCCAAATTGTTAGTTTCTTCTCCACCCAAACAAAATAGTTGAGTGACAGTTTTTAATTAGCTGTGAGCGCAGTATGGAGCAGTGTTGTTGTTCTGGCTGCATTGCACCCCCACCCCACCCCAACCCCCTCTTTTACGCTGCTGCTACTCTGTTTATTATTTATGCATAGTCACTTTAACTCTACCCACATGTACATATTACCTCAATTACCTCGACTAACCAGTGCCCCCGCACACTAACTCTGTACCGGTACCCCCTGCATATAGCCTCCCTACTGTTATTTAATTTTACTACTGCTCTTTAATTATTTGCTATTTGCTATTTTTTTACTTATCTGTTTTTTTACTGAACTTTTTTTTTCTTTTCTTAAAAACTGCATTGTTGGTTAAGGGCTTGTAAGTAAGCATTTCACTGTAAGGTCTACACCTGTTGTATTCGGCGCATGTGGCAAATCAAATTGTATTTGATTTGATTCATAAGGAAAGGCTATTACACAGGATTATGACCTAATCCCTTCAATGCTGCATTTTACACACTGCGTTTTACATCACTTACTGTGGCCAGCCCTGCCACACCAAGCTAATTCCTGGTGCATCCAATCTGAGACTTGATTACGGTAGACCATTAGTTCCTCTCTCGAATCTGTTTTTATGAGTGCATTGTTGTTGTGAGTGTAATCTTTGAAGCTTTGTTTTGAGAATGGCCCTTTGAAGAGCTGTCAACCACATGATAGGATTCTAACCCTTTTCCAGGCTCTCTAATGCAGCCTGCAACATATTATCTCTTATTTCTGTCACTTCCATGGCTCACTTCATTAATTTTATTACACAGGAGGTCTCTCTGGAATCCGAAAGCATTGATTCACGCAGGCCTGATCAATACTCTCAATTAGGACTCATGAATACCATTAGCTCATTAAGGTCAAGAAACATGTCCCCCCCTCCCCAAGCCCTACACAAGTCTCTACCCAAAAATATCTACCCCGATTTCATTTCAACCAGGGCTGCTTTTAAATCAACTGCAACTTAATTATGTTAAGTACCTAGCAGGATCCATAGCAACAGACCAGTTCAGCGACCCATCCATGGTCAGAGACTGATGGTGGATGACAGGCAATTCACTTTAATCTGATCAGAGATGGAAATGGGAGGGAGAACAGGTCTGTATGACACAGTGGTGCTGCTACTCTATCTGTATCTGTAACAGCATACAGCCAGGAGCAGCCATTGACAGCTAGCTAGCTCGCTCCCTGCTGGGCTGTGGAAGGAAGCAGCATCTGCCTGACTGCAGCTCACATCTATTCCCAGGACAGACAGCACCACACCACAGGCAGTGTTACCCACACCCACAACACTGTCACTGGTGTCACCTCAGCAAGCAACACCCATCTATCTCCACATCTGAAGCTCCTGGGGCCTTTAAAATGGAGACTGGTCCTCTATCTGACTGCAATCAACACAAAGCTTTCTCCATTTAACAACCTTAACCAACTCTCAAAGGTTTAGGTGTTCTAGCTTTTAGGCATCGCTATATCCCTGCAGCACGCACAGAAGCATGACACACGTGTCCCTCACGTCAGTGGAAAGCTAGTCACTTTTAGTAACAGCTACAGTTGAAGTCGGAAGTTTACATACACTTAGGTTGGAGTCATTAAAACTCATTTTTCAACCACTCCACACATTTCTTGTTAACAAACTATAGTTTTGGCAAGTCGGTTAGGACATCTACTTTGTGCATGACACAAGTAATTTTTCCAACAATTGTTTACAGACAGATTATTTCACTTATAATTCACTGTATCACAATTCCATTGGGTCAGAAGTTTACATACACTAAGTTGACTGTGCCTTTAAACAGCTTGGAACATTCCAGAAAATGATGTCATGGCTTTAGAAGCTTCTGATAGGCTAATTGACATCATTTGAGTCAGTTGGAGGTGTACCTGTGGATGTATTTCAAGGCCTACCTTCAAACTCAGTGCCTCTTTGCTTGACATCATGGGAAAATCAAAAGAAATAAGCCTCAGAAAAAAAATGATAGACCTCCACATGTCTGGTTCATCCTTGGGAGCAATTTCCAAACGCCTGAAGGTACCACGCTCATCTGTACAAACAATAGTACGCAAGTATAAACACCATGGGACCACACAGCTGTCATACCGCTCAGGAAGGAGATGCGTTCTGTCTCCTAGAGATGAACGTACCTTGTTGCGAAAAGTGCAAATCAATCCCAGAACAACAGCAAAGGACCTTGTGAAGATGCTGGAGGAAACAGGTACAAAAGTATCTATATCCACAGTAAAAATAGTCCTATATCGACATAACCTGAAAGGCCGCTCAGCAACGAAGAAGCCACTTCTCCAAAACCGCCATAAAAATGCCAGACTACGGTTTGCAACTGCACATGGGGACAAAGATCGTACTTTTTGGAGAAATGTCCTCTGGTCTGATGAAACAAAAATAGAACTGTTTGGCCATAATGACCATCGTTATGTTTGGAGGATAAAGGGGGAACACCATCCCAACCGTGAAGCACGGGGGTGGCAGCACCAGTAAAATAATTTCAAACAGTCTGTTGATGTAGAGGATAATACATTAATGAAATATTGAGTGTTTTTGTCCTGAATTGAATGTCCATTGGGAAAAAGTGTTTTTAATCAAAAGAGAACCATCCCGCTCTCCCAGAAGCTTGGCTGGTGCGTAAAACCCGCAAATTCAGATAAACAAGAAGGTGTAGTGGGTTCGCACTCAAAAAGATGTGGCATAAAGTTTACTTCATTATTCGATTTTTTAAAATTATTTTCACTGCATCAGGGATAGCGTACACGCCGAAACGCTTTATGCGTTTTCTTTTTGAGTGCGAACCCACTACATTATGTTTATCTGAAAAATAGTTTTTACCAGATCTTTTTCAGATAGTCATGTGATTTTTTTGCTGCACCTCGACTCAAGTTGGTATAAGCGCTGTGTACTCCCCTCCTGACCTAAGTTTCTATTCGTTTCCATTGGGATTTAGGCCTAAAAGGAATTGACCACTCTGCTAGTCAGGCTGTCAGGGCAATACCTCCCTCATTAGTTAGGATTGAGTGATTTGACCGAGGGCTGTAGTAAATCCATCTTCTTAGGGGAGTCTAATCAACAGTATTACCTACTGTTGCTCAGCTCCATCAATCCAAACAGGCCATGGATAGAGTCGAATCAATAGCCCTGTTTATACCTGGTGCTAATTATGTGTCCTTTGTCCGGATCTTGTCCACATTCTGATTGTGCCCATATTTTTAGACAGGTGTAGACGATTAAAAGACGCATTGTGATCTGATATATTTTTTTGGGGGTCATTTAGCAGACGCTCTTATCCAGAGCGACTTACAGGAGCAATTAGGGTTAAGTGCCTTGCTCAAGGGCACATCGACAGATTTTTCACCTATTCGGCTCGGGGATTAGAACCAACGACCTTTCGGTTACTGGCACTACACTCTTAACCACTAAGCTACCTGCCGACAAGATCAGGACAATATCAGGATGAGGACGCATGATAGAACCAGGTATAAACAGGGCTAATGACAGCTTCTCCTCACACTTCCATCACTCTCTACAAAGTGGATGTGGCCCTGAATTAACCTTTACCTCCTCCAGTCTCCCTGTCATCCTGTAATTATTTCTCTCTTTCTCTGTTCTTAACCACGTATGCTATTAAAACTGATTGTGTGTTGCCTAAGATATCAAATCTGTTTCAACAGCCTGTAGTTACTTATCAATATTGACAGGAGGGTTGCATAAGGAGTATGCTGCCCCAGCCCAATCATTCTAAATTCAGTGTTTAAGAGGTGAACGTTCCACTTTAATTTCGATGATTTAGCATATAGTGATGTGTGAGCGAGAGAGATGAAGACATGAGATGTTAACATGGGGGAAAGATTGAAGCAGAGTGTATGTATGTGTACTATATGAGAACCTAGTTGTACCCTCTCCAGCAATGAACACAGAAGACTGAGACATCCAGTGTTGAGTCCCAGTGGTCCACAGAAAGACAGACAGACCGACAGACGTTTCCACAGACGGACAGTTATCTCCACTCACCCGGTTAAGTTGCTCCAGCAGGCGGTGGTTTTGTTCTGACAGCTCCCTGATGGCCGTGGACTTGTCGCGGTCTGCCTCTCTCAGCTGGACCTGATGGCGCTCCAGCTCTCCCTGCAGCTGCTGGACGTCTGTCTCCAGCTCCGCCACACGGTCCCCCCACTCCCCCTCCTTGTTCTCCAGCCGCCGCCGCAGCTCGTGCTTCTCCTGCTCCAGGTGCTGTGGGTGAGGGGAGACAAGGGACAGGGTTAGAGATTATACTGGACTGGAGGGACCAGGTTAGGCCTGAGACTAGTAGTAGTACTAGTCCTTGGATTTTTGAAAGGATAGCACAAAGCTTCTGCTTTTTTCTATCCATAGCTTTATAAGGCTGAGGCAGGGGATGAGGGGATGAGGGTGGGCTTTTAATGAGAGCACAAGGGGGTCAGGGTATGGGGGGTTGGGATGGGTGGCATGGTTGGTTACAGGGCATGCTGGTTGATCAGTCCTGAACAAAGAGGCCTCATCGGGAGTAAAACACAGTTGGCAAAACGAAGTTGGTAAAAGGAAAAGGAACAATGTTAACTGCCCCTAAAAAGCTTTGAAATAGCTTGATGAATACCGTGCACTGGGTCATAGCATAGTACTATGTTGTTAGAGATCAGTTTTGTGAGCAGATGTAGCCTACAGTAGATACAGTAGACCATCCCCATGGAACATTTACAGGGGATTAGCCTTTGTTCCACTCCAGGCCAAGTGCAGTGGTGTGGGTGGTTTCGGATGAGAAGGACAAAAGCTCTGCTGTCAGCATGACAAATGCAACGGACATCTATGGGGTTTGAGGGCTTTAGTGACACTGCAAGATGTTGTGAACTCATCCTCTCCAACTGTTTCAGTGCTGTCTGTGTGAGACAGTAAAATCATACAAATAAAGCAGTCTGCTTTAAGAGTACTGTTTTGCGCCCAGAATCTGATTTTATGAGAGAGGCATTAGACTGTTATGACACTGTAAGGAGAACTACTGTAGCTGTAAGTTGTAGACAGTCTGAAAACACTGTCAAGCCAGTTGTTTAAAGAGTGAAGTCTGCTCAACAGCATTACCAATAATGAGGGACAGTCTTAATCAGTTCAATGTGTTTACATACACTGCTTAACCACATTAGTTCAATAATGATGGCCAAAACAACTATGAACTGAAAATCGAATCTGGCATGATGGTAGCCTACAGTATTTGTCAGTGTGTGTTTGTACTACTAGCTTCTTACCTCGAGTTTATCGTTAAGATCTGTGTTCATTTTCTCATATTGCTTAGTCAGGTCTTGGTTTCGCTCTAGCAGTGCCTTGCCGAGTTTAGCAGCTAAAACCAAGTCCTTCTCCTTTTGACGGAAGAGCGACAAAAAGTCTGTATTATGTCCAATAACAGGCGTCTCCAATTCGGATAACTCTTCCTCCTCCTCCTCGTCCTGCTCCCCGGTAAGCATGGCTAATTCCTCTTCCAACGCCATCCCGAGGCCTCCAGAGTAGGTGTGTAGCAGCGAGTGGCCCTGAAATCCTCCCGTTTCTTGTGGGGTTTTGTTGTCCTGATCCAGTGGGTGCGCCATGCAGTCGCTGTCCAGTTCGGGTGGTGCTGAAATCGCGGCGGTAGATGTGTGCAGGTCGAGGCAGAAAGCTGACATCGCCGCCCGGCGGACAAAAAGACAAGAGATTAGCCAATTGATTTATTCCGTCTGAACCCGCTCTGTCACTGTGTCAGGATGACAGTAACCTCTCCGTGTAGATAACATCTCCATAGATACGGTTCCTTGGTATTCAAAATCACGGCAATAGCTAACTTGTCTGACTAAAATGTCCCTCACACTCCGAAGACCTTATACACCAAGCTCTTCCTTTAATCCTGCAAACAGTGCCGCCTCCTCTGCAGCTGAGTTGACGACAAGCCTCTTGCTGTCTGTTGCTGGCTATCTTGTATGTAAAGATTATCGGTCCAGCGTGCTTTGTCCCCACGTTAACCGCCCTGACGAACTCTCAACAGAGGTCGGTCTGTCCACCCCGTTGCGGCGGGGTCCCAGTTCCCCATAATGGTTGGCCCCTTTACACCGGAGGCATTTTGCAGAAGCTATTAGGCCTGGGCCTGATATCCAAAATACCCACTCGAGAAGAGCGCGAACCCGATTGCGCCACCTCCTTCCCTCCATGGAATGCGCGCCCCAAATTGCTGACGTCAACAGCAAGCTGTTACAAATATCCACCCATTGGCTGAGGATGATAACGCCATATTTTGTTATTTTATATACAGTATAGGAATGGGGCACGTTTGATAGGCCGCCAGGCATGGATTAAGCAGCTGCCTTCAATCATCCATATTAATGTAATGCTCTTTCTCTTTATACGAGATAAATGTATAAAAACAACCGTTGCTTCAAGATGTTTCAGTACAGTAGCTTCACATCATCATTATCATCATCATCTATACCATCATCACCATCATCATCACCACCACAGTGATGATATTAGTGTGTTAGTCTGTTCTTTGACTATGATTTGAGTATGAATTTGACAATATTTTTGATATAGGGTCGACAACATGAATATGAGTTGATAGATGTTATAAGAACACACAGGGGTCCAGGAACAGGGTGATGGTTCAGTGTTCTACTTGGAGCTGTAAACATAAAACTGCATGAGAATATATTCCTCTCCAGGATTGCTTTGTACACTGAGTGTACAAAAGAGTGTACAAAACATTAGGAACACCTGCTCTTTCCATGACATAGACTGACAAGGTGAATCCAGGTGAAAGCTATGATCCCTTATTGATGTCACTTGTTAAATCCACTTCAATCAGTGTAGATGAAGGGGAGAAGATGGGTGAAGAAGTATTTTTAAGCCTTGAGACAATTGAGACATGGATTGTGTATGTGTGCCATTCAGAGGGTGCCTTTGAACGGGATATGGTAGTAGGTGCCAGGCACACTGGTTTGAGTGTGTCAAGAACTGTAACGCTTTTTCATGCTCAACAGTTTCCCGTGTGTGTTAAGAATGGTTCACCACCCAAATGACATCCAGCCAACTTGACAAAAGAGTGGGAAGCATTGGAGTCAATATGGGCCAGCATCCCTGTGGAACGCTTTCGACACCTTGTAGAGTACATGCCCCGACGAATTCTGAGGGCAAAAGGGGCTGCAACTCAATATTAGGAAGGTGTTCCTAATGTTTTTTACACTCAGTGTATATGGCGCAGGTTGACGTTTATTGTTATTAATCTTGTCCTGAAGACAGAGCGGTTTCCGCTAGATGGGCCAGCCGCAAAGTCATAATTGGCCATATTGTAAAGATTGTATGAAAACAACTTTTTGGTCTTAACTTAAGGTTAGGGTTAGGCACAAGGTTAGTACTGTGGTTAGGGTTATGTTTAAATTCAGATTGTATTACTTTGTGGCTAGGCCAGCTAATGACCACTCTGCAGAGCTGCCTCCAGGACAAGATTCATCCCAATAAATGAAAACCTGCGTATATGGCAGAGCAATGGCGCTCTCTGTGGAGAAGATATGGTATCTCCATCACAGACTCAGCTCACTGGTTAGTACAGTAAGTAGCTTGCCTTCTTTCCCTACCTACTGTATTTATTACTTTTTACATTGTATAATAATAGTGAAGATATCAAAACTATGAAATAACACATATGGAATGATGTAGTAACCAAAAAAGTGTTAAACAAATAAAAATATATTTTACATTTGAGATTTTTCAAATAGCCACCCTTTGCCTTGATGACAGCTTTGCACACTCTTGGCATTCTCTCAACCAGCTTCACCTGGAATGCTTTTCCAACAGTCTTGAAGGAGTTCCCACATATGCTTAGCACTTGTTGGCTGCTTTTCCTTCACTCTGCCGTCCGACTCATCCCAAACCATCTCAATTGGGATTGTGAAGGCCAGGTCATCTGATGCAGTGTGCCTTGAATTCTAAATAAATCACAGACAGTGTCACCAGAAAAGCACCCGTTCACCCACACCGCGTATCACAAAGACACAGCGGTTGGAACCAAAAATCTCAAATTTGGACTCCAGACCAGAGCACAAAGTTCCACCGGTCTAATGTCCATTGCTCGTGTTTCTTGGCCCAAGCAGGTCTCTTCTTCTTATTGGTGTCCTTTAGTAGTGGTTTCTTTGCAGCAATTCGACCGTGAAGGCCTGATTCACACAGTCCCCTCTGAACAGTTGAAGTTGAGATGTGTCTGTGACTTGAACTGTGAAGCATTTATTTGGGCTGCAATTTCTGAGGCTGGTAACTCTAATGAACTTATCATCTGCAGCAGAGGTAACTCTGGGTCTTCCATTTCTGTGGTGGTCCTCATGAGAGCCAGTTTCATCATAGCGCTTGATGGTTTTTGCGACTGCACTTGAAGAAACTTTCAAAGTTCTTGAAATGTTCCGTATTGACTGACCTTCATGTCTTAAAGTAATGATGGACTGTCATTTCTCTTTGCTTATTTAAGCTGTTCTTGCCATAATATGGACTTGATCTTTTACCAAATAGGGTTATCTTCTGTATACCCCCCTACCTTGTCACAACACAACTGATTGGCTCAAACGCATTAAGAAGGAAAGAAATTCCACAAATTAACTTTTAAGAAGGCACACCTGTTAATTGAAATGCATTCCAGGCGACTACCTCATGAAGCTGGTTGAGAGAATGCCAAGAGTGTGCAAAGCTGTCATCAAGGCAAAGGGTGGCTATTTGAAAAATCTCAAATTTAAAATATATTTTTATTTCTTTAACACTTTTTTGGTTACTACATCATTCCATATGTGTTATTTCATAGTTTTGATATCTTCACTATTATTATACAATGTAAAAAGTAGTAAAAATAAAGAAAAACCTTGGGTGTGTCCAAACTTTTGACTGGTAGTGTACTTTTGAAACTTAAGTATATTTAAAACCAAATACTTTTAGACTTTTACTCAAGTCGTATTTTACTGGGTGACTTTCACTTTTACTTTTACTCAAGAATGACATTTGGGTACTTTTTCGGCCACTGGTTAACAGTAAATATTTTCTACTAGGTGAGAAGAGAACACTTATGTAACATCTGCCTTAGTCATACTGCAGGCCTGCTCTGGTCTGACACTGTGTCTGCCTGTCAGTGTGCTGCCTGTTCTCTACATTTCAGCCAATGCAAGGGTGATCTTCCAGACTCCAGTTATGTAAGAGTCACTTTTGATGAAGAGGCACTCACCTCCAGACTGCAGCAGTGTTCCTCTTTAAGAACTCTTCCCTTACATAAACCATCATGTGTTATAGCCTGTAATGTCATTTCATTTTTGTACCAATGGAGGGCAATATTTAATCACTGGTATTTTCTCTAGGAGAGCCTCAGCGTGTTCTGCCCCCATTGGTTACCACTCTCCCCGATTAATCATCTTACAGTCTTACAGCCTTCTTACAGTCTTACAGCCTTATTGAGCTTTGCTTAGAGCTTTCATTCAACTTCTGTCCTCCTAATGTCCCTGAAATTCAGCATTCATTGTGCATGAGAAGTCACAATGTCTTGAAAAAAGTATGTGACACATTGTTATAAAGATGAGTGGAATATAGATTTAATTGATTGTGCTTTGTGGAGTGTCATTTCCCCTGGATTAAGAATCCCCATCTGTACTCTAGCAACAGAGAAATCCAGTCTGAAGGATCATTTATACAAGCTCAGTGAATTGTGATGAAACTCTCATTATTCTCCTCCTTCGATATTAAGCTGTGAATGGCCTTAGGTACGTACAATACCTTGTTGCTAGGTAACATCAGCAAAAAGCCTCTGCAAAAGCCTCTACCCATCCTCATATTCTCTCTACGAAACCATAACCAATTTCACATTGATGTGTTTTGGAGAGGAGTGTAATCCAAGATCTGCTGACAAATGTTTAGAATTGTCCTAACCTAATTAGCTAACTTTACTATACTGTACATTTAAACCATTGCATGCATTTATCTCTATGAACTACTATAGAAATGGCACAAAATGTCATACTTATGTGAAAATTATGTGATGTGTTTGACTGCGTAATGAATTGTAACAGTTTTTTGTGTTTCCTTAGGTTGAATGGCCTTTTAGAGAGACGTCATCAGGAGGCAGATTGGCAGGTTTTAGCTGCAGTTAGATCAGATGGAAGTGGAGATACAGCAGTAAGGCTGTTGATCATGTCCCTCTGGCAACACACTGCATTACGCAATGCTTTTGAGCCAAAAGTGGGTTCTATATCTAAATCCTAACAATTAGTTGCACTTAAAAGGATCTCAAGAGATGTTTAGAGAACACTGATTGGTTCTGCAGGTCTATATATACAATACATGCACAAACATCAAATGGCATAGCATGGTATTCCTTAGGGGACAGCACTGTTCAGTATTTTGGTTCTCAGCCTAGTCCAAAGACAAATGTACTGTTTTCGTAGACTTAGAGCATGACCTCATGCTGTAATAGCAGAAGTCCGCTCCGAGAAATCAGTAATTGAGGGTTCTTACTGGATTTGCTTTCTTGCAGACCCAGATTTCTGTTCAGATTGAGACGGCTGCTTGACTGAACCATTGGGAGTCTGATGCAATTATATTCTCGGCTCATAAGACAAAGCATGCCTCCAATGTTTTGCTTTCATCTTAGCTGAGTAAACACTCAACAGAAACAAAGTCAAAGTCATTGTTTGTGATTTGTTTGCTGGTCCATTTTCCCCACTCATGCATGATGCAAGTTTATAGCCTACTTATTTCCTACTTCGCTCCACATCCAATTTGATTTGAAAGTTCATTTCAAACAATTCTTCACTTTAAGAACTAAAATCAATGAATGATTGCATAGACTCATAACAACAATAGTAGCCTGCAATATGAATGCGGAGTTGTGTTCTGGTGGTTGACAGGGTCATAACCATTGATTGGTTACCTGGACTTGCCAAGCTGTTTCATATCTCTACTGCTGTGATGGAGTGTTGCTTACCAGGACAGGTCCTGCCATCTGTTCCCAAGCTGGGATCTCAGAGGCCCCAGTGCGATGTCTGTTGTGTGTGTGAGTGTATGTGCTTGTGTGTGTGTGCTTCTGCTCACATGTGCGTGTATGTGTCTGTTTGGCTCATCTCAGCATTGATACAGTGTTAGAAAGGCCAACCAGCCTGACTGTGACATAGGGATCATCTATATGTGATGAATTTGCTTCCTCACTGACTTCTGTAGAATTACTAACACAGCTCAAATGCATGTCTAAACAGCTTGGCATTGAAGTGCATTCATGTATTTATCATTTGGAGTTGATTTGGAGCAGGTGTGGACAGGTGTGTGGAGAACTTGTAGCTTTAGATTTAGCTATTGCAAAGAAACAGTCATCAGTTACAGGACCACTTTGCCTTCCACTAAATTGGACATTTGATGGCAGTGCAGTGTGATAGGAGAGACTGTGTTAGGTAACAGATCACTGTGTTTGAAGTCTGAAAAGAGCTGGGGTCTCTGTAGAGTGGTTGTTACTGAAATGCATGTGTTATGCAGAAGAGAACACACAGTTTAGGCAGTGACTCAGGCTGCATCTATTACTGTGATTAGCGTAATCTATTGCAGTGTGGGGAGAAGGAGAGAGAGAGAGAGAGAGAGAGAGAGAGAGAGAGAGAGAGAGAGAGAGAGAGAGAGAGAGAGAGAGAGAGAGAGAGAGAGAGAGAGAGAGAGAGAGAGAGAGAGAGAGAGAGAGAGAGAGAGAGAGAGAGAGAGAGAGAGAGAGAGAGAGATGGTGAGCAAGAGAGAGAGAGAGAGAGATGGTGAGCAAGAGAGAGAGAAAAAAATAGAGAGTGGGGAAGCGAGATTTTCCCTGCGTGATTGGGTTTTCGCTGGTCTACTGCATTACTCTTCAATGCAGTTTCCCTCTCTCCTCCATTCCCTCCCTCTCTCCACTTTATCTCTCTGTGTGCTAATCTTCCCTCGCTCTCACTGCTCACATCTCTCTCTCCTGCCAAAGCTCTTCCCTCCTTTTCATTTGGCTCTACTCTCTACAGTGAAGATGACATCCCCAGTTTTGATGAACCAGCGAGTCCCCCGTACTGGCCGGTGGCTGCCCAGCAAGACCCCACATGATTGGGCTTTCTGGGTGAGGAGGTGCCCCCTCTAAGGTGGTTCTTCAGCAAGGCACTGACAGCACTGGCCAGGTCTGAGTAAGTACTGCTCTGAAGGAATCTTTCACTAATAACAGGGTGGGATTGATAGCACTGACAGTGACAACAAAGACTGTGTGTAACAACAAGACTGTGTGTAACAACAAGACTGTGTGTGCAGAACCTCTAAACTGCAAGTGCTCTGCTTTTGTTTGCCCATCTCAGCATGTTGTTCACGTTGATTGATTTGTGGTTATGCTATTGTCAGTGGAGTTTCAGTCAGATGTGATAGCGGTATAGCACAGGTGCCTGCTCCATCAGTGGGAGAGCAGAGTCTTCTATTGTCACGACTCTGAGATGCTGTGTTAACATTACATGGTTTTCTTTGTTTACCCATCTTCTTCAGGCAACGGTGTGCAGTAGCATCTCCCCTCTCATAGCATCTCCTCTGTCCACTCTCAGTAGATCTCCATCAACATCTTAGGGGAATCACAGCTCTCACATCCATGTACTGTTTCCTTCAAAGGATTTTGAAAATATCAGTGTTTAAGCTCACTTTTTTCCTGATGGCTTTCTTTTGCCTAGAATTTGATGTAGGAAGTTCATGTTGGAAAACAGAATCTAGGCACTGTGTATTTATTGTCCTTGTTATATCGAAGCGTGGTAGAACAAAGAATCATCTCTCTTGAGAGTTTGATTGTGAATCACATGAATTGTTCGCTACAAATTGTGTGCCACAAAACGTTGATTTGTGTCCTGAGATAGTTGCCATTGTTAAGGCACTTGGTGAGTTATTGTTAGGGAAATGTGTGCATAGATAGGCCTGTGTGGCAAAAAATAGATTCTGTAACAAAAAAAGAAGTGCTGAAATGTTGGAAATGATCAATCAAGTCTATGTTGAGAGAAAATGTATTTCTAGGGAAACAATGTTTCACCCCTGTCTCTATCTCTCCCCTCCCTCAGGTACCTCTCAGAGCAGGTGAAAAGAGGAGGTAGCTCCTGTTTCTTTATCTGGCCAACATTCAATTTGATTACAATGCATACATATTAATGATAGTGGTTCAGAATAAATGTTGATATTCAAGTCTGTAGTCTTGTTACAATACCCCTCACCATGCCTTGCTTTAAAGTAATCATCATAAAAAAATATATGATGATTACTATGAAATATCTGCCTTTCCACTCTGTCTTACACTGAGGTGGCTTATGAAGGTATAGTACTGTATATCTTACTCAGATACACTGGACGTGTAAAGATTTTCAATGGACTAAGTTCCTATCAAAGACAGAAACGTGGTTTGTATAGGGAGGGGTCTAACTAGGGACAGATATGGTTGGGTTTATTCGTGTTCCCAATGGGGCATAGAGGGCTAAATGGAGTGGACTGAGCAAGGGGCTTATCTACACTCTTGGAAAAAAGGGTTCTACAAAAAGGGTTCTACAAAAAAAGGATTCTACAAACATTTCTACATGGAACCCAAAAAGGGTTCTCCTATGGGGAAAGCCGAAGAACTCTTTTGTAACCCTTTTTTCTAAGAGTGTACATATTAAGGATAAAGTACACTACATGGCCAACAGTATGTGGACACCTCCTCATCGAACATCTCATTCCAAAATCATGGGCATTAATATAGAGTTGGTCCCCCCTTTGCTTCTATAACAGCAACCACTCTTCTGGGAAGGCTTTCCACTATATGTTGGAACATTGCTGCGAGGACTTGCTTCCATTCAGCCACAAGAGCATTAGTGAGGTTGGGCACTGATGTTGGCCGATTAGGCCTGGCTCGCAGTCGGCGTTCCAATTCATCCCAACAGTGTTCGATGGGGTTGAGGTCAGGGCTCTGTGCAGGCCAGTCAAGTTCTTCAACACCGATCTCGACAAACCTTTTCTGTATGGACCTCGCTTTGTGCACGGGGGCATTGTCATGCTGAAACAGGAAAGGGCCTGGGTTTGCCACAAATTTGGAAGCACAGAATCGTCTAGAATGTCATTGTACACTGTAGAGTTAAAATGTCCCTTCACTGGAACTAAGGGGCCTAGCCCGAACCATGAAAAACAGCTCCAGACCATTATTCCTCCTCCACCAAACTTTACAGTTGGCACTATGCATTCGGGCAGGTAGCGTTCTTCTGGCATCCGCCAAACCCAGATTTGTCCGTCGGACTGCCAGATGGTGAAGCGTGATTCATTACTGCAGAGAACGCATTTCCACTGCTCCAGAGTTTGGAACTCGGTAGTGAGTGTTGCAACCAAGAACAGACGCTGTGAGCTTGTGAGCTTGTGAGCTTGTGTGGCCTACCGCTTCACGGCTGAGCCATTGTTGCTCCTAGACGTTTCCACTTTACAATAACAGCACTTACAGTTGACCAGGGCAGCTCTAGCAGGGCAGAAATGTGGTGAGCTGACTTGTTGGAAAGGTGGCATCCTATGATGGTGCCACGTTGAAAGTCACTGAGCTCTTCAGTACGGGCCATTCTACTGCCAATGTTTGTCTATGGAAATTGCATGGCTGTGTGCTCAATTTTACACACCTGTCAGCAACGGGTGTGGCTGAAATAGCCGAATCCACATACTTTTGGCCATGGAATAAATGTACTAGATTTACGGAGTATCCATATAATGACATAAGTGTAAGGCAAGAGGAATTGGCAAGAGAGGAATTTGTTTATTTGCACTTGTGTTTACCTGTAGACAGGAGACGGCACCGAACAGTGTGAAATGTGACTTGGAGAAAGAGAAAGGGCTGAAGGCAGTGAGCAGATACAGTCAGGTAGTGTATTTGCTCTCTAGCGCAAATCCATGCATGTTAATGTGAGTCGTGATGAGAGGAGAGCTCTGCTGCTCTAGCTCTCCCATATCCTCAAGTGTCATTTCCAAAAGACCCCTTATCTGTTCTGTGATCCTCTTTGTGTGATGTCTCTACATCTAATAGTTCCTTTGTAAAGAGTCTGAGGTACGAATGATTGTACCCATATGGTATCAGGTTCACTGAGTTGCTGTTGTCGTGACCAGGGATTTAGCTATAGAAAACAATCCTTGTCCATTTTAGAGTTTAGGGATTGGATCTGATAGGTCTAGATAGGGGAACTAGAACTGGGAGCTTGACAGAATCTGTAAAAGACTGTAAAAACACCTGCAAATCAGCTCTAAGTTATTTTAATTTTGAGAATCTGTTCCAAAGTATTCCCACCCATAGTACAGAGATACAGGTAACTGACAAAATAAAGGAACACCAACATAAAGTGTCTTAATAGGGTGTTGTGCCACCACGAGCCACCAGAACAGCTTCAGTGCGCCTTGGCATAGATTCTACAAGTGACTGGAAGTCTATTGGAGGGATGCGACACAATTTTTCCATGAGAAATTCCATCATTTGGTGTTTTGTTGATGGTGGTGGAAAACACTGTCTCAGGCATCGCTCCAGAATCTCCCACAAGTGTTCAATTGGGTTGAGATCTGGTGACTGAGACACACATACACACACACACACACACACACACATACACATACACACACACACACACACACACACACACACACACACCCTTTAAACCCCCTATGCTCCTTTGAGACCTCTCTTTCAAAGTCACTGAGATCTTTTCTTCTAGCCATGGCAGCCAAAAGAATAAGCAACTGGACATATTTATACATAACCCTAAGCATGATGGGATGTTAATTGCTTAATTAACTCAGGAACCACACCTGTGTGGAAGCACCTGTTTCTAATATACTTTGTATCCCTCATTTATTTAGGCAGTTACCTGTACATTTGCAACAGGTTAGTGATTCACTGCCACCTACAGCCCATATATTATAGTAGTCCCAGTAGCCCCTGGTCACCCTGCAGTCTGAATGTAGAGCAACACCATGACTGGGATGCAACTTATCTCTCCTCCTCTGCAACAGGACTGACTCATACCCCACATTATTCAACCCACAGAAAACATCACAGAGAGTTGATCTAGCTGCAGATCTCAAATTCTCCTCAATGTGTTTTCCCTTTGCTGTTAATAAGCTCTTATCACTCTAACTAAATGAATAGAGAGCATCTGGTTATCTGACTGGCTACGCACCAACTTTATTGTAATAGAGTCAAGCTGAGGTTGAAGCCCTGCCAGCTCAACAACTGGCCAACAAATGTGTTTGAAACCATGGGGGAACAAGTGGATTTCTCTTCCACTTTCTGACCAGAGAGTATGTGAGAAAAGCTGCTTCAGTGCTACCAATCATCCAAAACATGTCAAACTCTTGTAAAATAGTTTGCATGCATTTGATCAAATAGACTTTAAAGGGTAGACATGGAGAGATTCCTCTTGTCAAAAGTCTTGCTGTTACGAAAGTATTTCTTCATACAGTGTAACAGGTTACAGGGTCTTCCTGGAGGAGCCCTTGAAGGGTTTTATCATTGCTGAGAAGACCCTGATGAGGAGCGTTTTTTGATAGGATGAGAGATGGAAAGAGAAACATCTCCAACTGGAGATTCAGCATCATGAGCTCCAATGTGGGGGCCTAGAAACACAAGATAAAGGGGTGGGGTTAGGGGTGAGAGAGAAAGAAATATAATAACTTTGAAAAATAACAGTGCTATAAGTGTACTAGACCTACTCTATGTTTCTAACACACCTAAACAAAACTTCAAGCTATAGCAGAGCTCTAAAACATCCTTACCTATGCAATGTCCATCAGTAGAGGGAATCTCAGTCTGGTCCTGGACTGAATGGCAGTCATTTTTGTTTCCTCTTTTGGAACGCTAAAATGAGAAGGAAGCACCTTTTTGCTTTCTACTCAGCCCTCATCTCTGTCTCAGCCTGGTCTGCTGGGTTTGTTGCAGCAGAAGCTGGTCTTGACGCCTCCTTGCATCCCTGCACCAGCTGCTGGGTCAATGATTTTACCAGGAACTGTCAAATTCAGAATCCTGGGAGGCCATAGCTGCTTGGAGGGTGTTATAAGAGCCAGACACCTCCAGTAGGTTTTTATGTATACCCCTGGACACTGTGTGGATGTGCAGGTCCTGAGGGTATGCCTGTGTCCTGGAGAATCCGGATGCAGCACAGAACTCAGACAGAACTTGTCTGATGAGCTGTTGAAATATTGCTGTCATGTCTGCTGCCTGTTGGGTCCATCTAGGGCTGAGGGCCCGATCTTCGATAGCAACCTTATTACCAGTATGGTGACCAAACAGATGAAATCATCTTTGCCGGAGTCCATCAAGGACTGCAGAGGGAATGCAGTGGCACTGCTGATGTCTGAGGTGATTAAGAGCTCCCTCAGATGGCCAGAGCTGCTGGGGACTTCTTTCTCTTCCATGTCAATCCCAACCCCCTTTGGTACCAAAGAGGTTCCCTTGCTGGTGCAAGAGGGAGTGAAGAATCGAAGAGAGGCTTTGGCACTCGATGGTCGGCTACTGTCAGTCCTTGGACTGTTACGATGCAGGGCTTCATCTGTGTGTGTCATCATCTTTGTCCTTAGGTCACTCGTAGAAAACCCTGGCATTATAGAGTCCCTGGTGTCGATGCAGGAGCTCCTTACGATGGGGAAGGTCAAATCATCAGGAACCTCGTCAGGGATGGGAGTGCCAGGGAGGTTGATCTCTAGCTCACACTTTGATCTTGGACCCTTTGAAGACCTGGATAAGGAACAATGACCCTTTGAAGAAATGGACAAAGATGAACATGTTCTAGGGATGTCTTGGCAGACTTGTTCACTGTCATCCTTGCTTTTCTTAACCTCCTTCAGCATAGTTCCTACCATGTCATTGATCTGAAGGAGCTCCCTGGAAAACTTATTTCGCCCTAAGTTTGATATTTCACTCTGGATAGCAACCAGGATTTCCCCAAGGGTCTCTTTGGAAGAAGCATTTTCTGTTCTTTCGGATCTGGATGGCTTCAACCCTGTGAAGAAATTCTTAAGCGTCTTCTTCATACCGACGCAGATGGTCTTAGCCATTGACCAAAGCTTCTCCTCTGATATTTTAATACTAAATTCAGTATCATCCAGTTGGGAGCCAACGAGGGAGGACTGCAAAACTCTCCCACTTCTTTCCAGTAGCACAGATTCTGTTGGCCAAATAGTGTCAGTGGACTCATTGTTATGGATAATAGTCGCCATGCCTTTGACAAAGGTTTCCACTAATACAGAAGCTGTATTCTGAGAGGACATGAAGGCCATCTCTGATGGCAAGCCAGATAATAAGCTACCCTAAGGACTTTCCTGAAGACTAGTATTGCTGATCTGTGTAATAAAGGAATGACTGGATCTTGTCAGCACTTTACTCACTGCCTCTTTTGCCTGAGTCTTAAAGTCCTTGCTAGAGATGTTCTTAATGCTCTGAATCAGACTAGTAGATGACTGTGTGATTCTGACACTCTGTTCTGAGCTCAGTTGAGAATATTGAAGACTCACACTCAAGTCTTCATCGGGTGAGGGTGACTGGTATATGGTATAGGCATCAAGCTTGGATAGGACACCATCAACAAACCTACAAGCTTCCAGGGACTCATCAGATGAACTCACAATGACCAACGATTTACTGTCCACTTTTGATAACTGTGACTTGTAGATGGAAACAAGACTGCTGAGAACTTCTTGATTATTGGTATCCAGATCAGAGAGACAGAGAGCTGGTATTGGTTGGCTCTCACTGGGTACTCTATCAAGTTTGGTGCTGGGTAACTGGACCTCACCAGTTGAAACAGCCTTTTCCACATTGTCTGAAAACTCCTGAAGAGAAGCATCCTTAGCCACACCATCATCTCGAGTGGATAGAGTTAAAAGGTCCCTCAGCTTTGCTTATATACGACCATAGAGTGTGTGGGCTGCAGAAAAGGCTATCTTCTGTGAAGACCCTGTCTTGTGCTCATTTAGAGGAACTGGCCAATCACCTGCTTCACATGTGCCTTCAAATGATGCTATCGTCTCCATGCTTCCCACAAATGTCTTATTAATCACTGTGGCAGTGGAAGTTACAGATGTCAAGGCTGTGCAGCTGGTATTCAGGGGAGCCTCAGTCAGACTGGAAACAGCACTAGAAAGCCTAGAGGCAAATGCCACGCCAGAAGAGCTGCTGACTTTCCTTGTAAGGATGTTGCTCACAACCTTGAGTGCTTTAGACTGGAAGTCTGGGCTAGAGAGGGTCTGAAGCTTTCTGGCCACCACACTAGTAGAGGATCCAGTCTCCTTGAGAAAGTGAGTGGTCTCTTCTTTCCCAGATTGACATTCAACATCAAGGTCACATTGAAGTTTGGTCAGAAATTGAGACCCTAAGATTTTCATCTTCTTGGCCAGATCCAATAGGATGTTGAAGTCCTGTGCCATTTTTTCCATAGGGCCAACAATGGCATCCAGCACATCGTCGGTCACAGGGTCCATGAGGGGCTCGATAAACCCTATCCACTCTGGCTCAGATCTTTGGCTCTGTAGCTCGGCCAGGATCTGCACCGAGGCTACACAAATGACCTCCCTGCCTGCTGCCATATCCTGACTGTCCAAAGGGGGGCAACTCCATAGGCTGGCCTGAATGGCCACTGAGCGGCCAGAGTTAAGCTGGTGTACTACCTCCCCCGCAATAGCACAGCTCAACTGGAAGGAGCTGGAGGAGGCGAGGTTGGAGTGGCCCTTAGCCAAGGACATCAGGAGGCTTTCATCTGTTACTCCAAAGAGAGCCTTCAGAGGCTCCTCCATGAGGGTAGCCTCTCCAGTTTCAGGCGAGCTCTGCAACCAGGTCTGGCACCTTGAAGATACACACACAAACATCACTTATGCCATGCATAGAAGCCCAAAATCAAATAACACGATTTTTAACATGATTTTGATGTTTGTACGATATCAGAATTTGATTATTTCTGAAAAACATGTACTGTACCTGATCTCTTTATTCATAGTTTACTTTATAATGGCTTACCCAAGACCCACCCCTCTGGTGCAACATTTCTGATCAGAACATAAAAATACAAGGTGTTAATTCCAATTGATGATAAGAATGGGTCAGGGATAAAAGCCTCGGAATCAATAAGTTGAAATATTGCTGTGAACATACCTCTTAGGAGAGTAGCATGGTTGTTTGGTTCGGCGAGCAGAGTTTTGGCAGCACCCTGCCCTGCTATTCCTCCTCCTTTCCTTGGTCCAGTAGTTCATCTCACTAATCATCAGCCTTTTCTCCCGCTCATCCAGACAGTCTAAGGAGTCCTCAGACCCTGTCAGAGAGTGCTGGGATTCTGGGGAGGTCGCCCCACTCCTCAGGTTCACCCCCATGATACGAGCCAGCACTGGTAGCAGAATGCGCAGGGTCGTCTGGTTCACGACCTTAACAATCTTCAAGACACAGCATGGAGAGCTGCTCAAACGTCAGCTATGGCCAACAAACAGAGTAATATTCAATCAAGCTATTCCATGACACCTGCTCCTATATAGTGCGTTACTTTGACCAGAAACGTATGTGGAAACTGCAGAGACATGTTATTCTTCCTGCCATGCTGAATCACTGGCTAGAGAAAATAAAAGAAAGGAAACATATTTTAGTTGCATATTTTAATGTTGAGTTAGGGAGTCAAGTGTATTTGAGTAAGCCATTAAGTACATGAGACATTTTGTTATTCATTTAGGGGTAGAGGTAGGGGTATGGTTAAGGTGATGGTTAGGGGTAGGTGTAGTGGTTGAAATCACATTTGTGGTTAGAAGGCGCATTATGATTGTAAATTCAGAGTTGTTGTATGTGAGGTTGGAGAAAGACATGGGACTTACTCATCAGTTAGACTCCTCAGGAAGGAGAGAAGGACTGGGGCACAGCTTGTCCCAATCTTGAGAGAAGGCATTAGAGTCCTCTGAGCCTCCTTCTCCAGCTGCTCAATGATAAATCCCCTGTCCCGGAAACCACACCTGGGTGCATGAGAAGACCCTGGGAAACCACAAAGAGAAATCTGAAGTTTAATCGTAACTTTATTTCTAATTTCCTTCACCTGTACTGATTTGATTGCACTGGACAGGTGAAAGCATATCTCTCTGTGGCCCTCTACAATACGTGACTCACCACATCGATTCGGTCTTATGTAGTAACATTTAAATATTTTTTATTTTTTTTACATTGGATAAAAGTAGAGACTCAGCGCTAGAAAATAGTGTATCATACACTGCAGTTGAGGAACAATGGGAAAGGAATTGTGCTTTGAAAGTTGATAAACTTGTAACCCCACTTTTGAGAAAATGGCCCTTGAAAATGGCCCTTGAAACTTCCCAACCATTGTTACTCCCCCTTCCGGGATGGCTACAAGGCCCTCCCCCACCCTCCCTTCGGCAAATCAGATCACGACTCCATCCTAATCCTCCCTTCCTATAGGCAGAAACTCAAACAGAAAGTACCCGTGCTAAGGTCTATTCAACGCTGGTCTGACCAATTGAAATCCATGCTTCAAGATTGTTTTGATCACGCGGACCGGGATATGTTCCGGGTTGCCTCTGAGAATAACATTGACGTATACACGGACACGGTGACTGAGTTCATCAGGAAGTGTATAGGGGATGTTGTTCCCACAGTGACTATTAAAACCTACCCAAACCAAAAACCGTGGATAGATGGCAGCATTCGCGCAAAACTAAAAGCGTAAACCACCGCATTTAACCACGTCAAGGTGACTGGGAATATGGTTGAATACAAACAGTCTAGTTATTCCCTTCGTAAGGCAATCAAACAGGCAAAATGTCAGTACAGAGACAAAGTGGAGTCGCAATTCAACGGCTCAGACACAAGACTTATGTGGCAGGGTCTACAGACAATCACGGATTACAAAGGGAAAACCAGCCACGTCGCGGACACCGATGTCTTGCTCCCGGACAAGCTAAACACCTTCTTCGCCCTCTTTGAGGATAATACAGTGCCACTGACACGGCCCACTCCCAAGGACTGTGGGCTCTCGTTCTCCGTGGCCGACATGAGTAAGACATTTAAGCGTGTTAGCATTCGCAAGGCAGCCGGCCCAGACGGCATCCCTAGCCGCGTCCTCAGAGCATGCGCAGACCAGCTGGCTGGAGTGTTTACAGACATATTAAATCTCTCACTGTCCCAGTCTGCTGTCCCCACTTGCTTCAATATGTCCACCATTGTTCCTGTACCCAAGAAAGCAAAGGAGCTGAACTAAATGACTATCGCCCCGTAGCACTCACTTCTGTCATCATGAAGTGCTTTGAGAGGCTAGTTAAGGATCATATCACCTCCACCTTACCTGACACCCTAGACCCACTACAATTTGCATACGGCCCCAATAGATCCAAAGACGATGCAATCGCCATCGCACTGCACACTGCCCTATCCCATCTGGACAAGAGGAATACATATGTAAGAATGCTGTTCATTGACTATAGCTCAGCCTTCAACACCATAGTACCCTCCAAGCTCATTATCAAGCTGTGCAACTGGGTCCTGGACTTCCTTACGGGCTGCCCCCAGGTGGTGAAGGTAGGAAACAACACCTCCATTTGGCTTGGCCCCTAAGACCCTCACAACTTTTACAGATGCATAATTGAAAGCATCCCGTTGGGCTGTATCACCGCATGGTACGGCAACTGCACTGCTCGCAACCGCAATGCTCTCCAGAGGGTGGTGCGGTCTGCCCAACGCATCACCAGGGGCACACTCCCTGCCCTCCAGGACACTTACAGCACCCGATATCACAGGAAGGCCAAAAAGATCATCAAGGACATCAACCACCCGAGCCACCCCGCTATCATCCTGAAGGCCAGGTCAGTACAGCTGCATCAAAGCTGGGACCGAGAGACTGAAAAACAGCTTCTATCTCAAGGCCATCAGACTGTTAAATAGCCATCACTAACCGGCTACCACCTGGTTACTCAACCCTGCACCTTAGAGGCTGCTGCCCTATGTACATAGACATGGAATCACTGGTCACTTTAATAATGGAACACTAGTCACTTTAATAATGTTTACATACTGCTTTACTCATTTCATATGTATATACTCTGGTCTACTGTATTTTTGTCAATGCCTAATATTTATATATTTCATAATTCTTTTACTTTTAGATTTGTGTGTATTGTTGTGAATTGTTAGATACTACTGCACTGTTGGAGCTAGGAACACAAGCATTTCGCTACACCCGCAATAACTTCTGCTAAATATGTGTATGTGACCAATACAATTTTATTTTATTTATTTATTTTTGTTGTTGAATGTTTTGGTACACCTACTGGAGAGCTCTTCTTTGTCTACACCCATTCAGCATTGTTCACACCCTCTTAAGCCTTAGCCCCACCCATCTCTTTAAGGATTCACATGTGAGGCCATGTGCTAAACAGAGTGAGTAGTGTAGTAAACAACCAAAGATTTAAAGACTAAAAGTGGTAAAAGTAGAAGCAAAAAGTAGTGGTAAAAATACACTTTATCTAGACCTTGGCCTATATCCTAATCTGACTTTGGTGCAGGTCATGTTGTTCTTCACATTACCATCTCTGGTATTTACGTTTACATTTTAGTAATTTAGCAGACGCTCTTATCAGAGCGACTTACAGTTAGTGAGTGCATAAATTTTTTCATACTGGCCAACTGTGGGAATCGAACCCACAACCCTGGCGTTGCAAACGCCATGCTCTACCAACTGGTACACTACTATATCAAATAAAATCACATGCACAGGATGCAGACGGTGTAAACGGTACAGTGAAATGGTTACACTTGCATATTTGTAAAAATATTTTATAATTATTAGATTATTCTTACCCAGACACACTTGTCTAAATTGATGGTCATGTGAAAGAAAATGCTATAACCACCCCCCAGCCACATCTAGCTAAGTGGATGGGTCACTATTGTCTAGACATGTACACATGTTAATGAAATACAGTAGATGGCCGTAATCACCCCCAGACACACCTGGCTAACTTGATGGGTCATGTAATCATCTGGCAAAGTGGAGTCTTTTGTTTAGACATGTAGCTAGCTAGCTAGCTAAAAAATGTACCATCATTCCCAACCCATACAGTACTAGTAATACAAACTGATTGTCATAGCTAGCCACCATGCATGAATCTGCAGGTTGCTAAAGCTAACATTGGGCTATAACTAGCAATGCAAATGGCTTTCTGATATACAAAATAATTATTATAATAATAGGGTTCTGAACACGTTTGGGTGTTCGTTACCTGGAGTGATGCGTGAGTACCCTGCCTACCGCCTCCAGACCCAAAAGAACGTTGACTGCGATGTGAGGTGGATTGTCCCTTCGTGCCACCAGAGTAATAATATTACTACATAGATCATGCACGTAACGTTAGTTAGCGAGCCAGAAAGCTAACAATCTCTAGTTACCTAACAGTACACTTTAACTTGCAATGAAAATGACTTTCTGACAAAATTAGAAACTTATAATATCTGAAATTATAAACTGGGTGGTTCGAGCCCTGAATGCTGATTGGCTGACAGCTGTGGTATATCAGACCGTATACCATGGGTATGACAAAACATTTATTTTTACTGCTCTAATTACATTGGTAACCAGGTTATATTAGCAATAAGGCACCTCGGGTGTTTGTGGTATATGGCCAATATACCATGGTTGTCACGACTTCCGCCGAGGCTGCCCCCCCACCTGGTTCGGGCAGGCTTCGGTGTTCGTCGTCACCGGAGTACTAGCTACTGCCGATCCCATTCTCATCACTCCACTTGTCATGTCTTGTCAATCACACACACCTGGTGCTCATTCCCCTCATTAGTATGTGTATAAGTGTTCCCTCTGTTCCCCTTGTCTTTGTGAGTGATTTGAGCTCAGTTGAGCTAAATTTCACTGTGTTATTTGCCAAGGTGGATGTTTTCCCCTGTACAGTTTTGTTTGACGCTTGGGGTGTTTGATTTACGCAAATGGATTAAACTCTGGACTTCGGTATTTTACCTCCTGCGCCTGACTCCTTCTTTCACACCTCGTCACAGAATCACTCACCTGATCTGATATGAGTCAGCAGGAGAAGACCGCATGCCTGGAGTTGTGGCAAGCGTCCAGGAGCATTCCTCGATGTTGGCCAGCTTGGGGGAAGCGATGGATCGGGTTCTTCAGGTGGTAGAATGCCTGGAGAGTCGACAATCTGATCTATCGAGACCAGCTGGTCAACCGGATCCAGCCACCTACACCCCAGCCCTGGGAGGGATCCAGATATCCCGGCCACCGGCGTTTGACGGGACTGCAGCGCGATGTAAGGGATTCCTACTCCAACTGGAGTTGTATTTCTCCAGCATCAGGCCGGAGCCCCGGGAGTGGGAGAAGGTATCCATCCTCGTTTCCTGCCTTTGTGGTGGAGCCCTGGAGTGGGCCAACGCGGTATGGAACGAGGGAGGTACCACGTTGGAGAACAACGGGGAGTTTGCTCGCCTCTTTCGGACCGTTTTTGATCACCCGCCTGAGGGTCGAGAGGCGGGCGAACGACTGGTTAATCTAAGGCAGGGAACAAGGACCGCTCAGGACTACGCACTGGAGTTCCGGACGCTGGCAGCGGGGTCCGGGTGGAACGATCGGGCCCTGATAGACCATTTCCGGTGCCACCTAAGGGAGGACGTTCGACGGGAGCTAGCCTGCCGGGATGCCATGCTATCGTTCTCCCAACTGGTGGACATGGCCATCCGGCTGGACAATCTGCTAGCAGCCAGAGGACGTCCTGGTAGGGGTCTGCCTGTTCCCACTCCGGACGACTCTGACCCCAAGCAGATGGAGCTGGGGGGAGCCGCCAGTCGAGAGAGTGCAGGAGGACAGCGAAAGTGCCGCTCTGGTGATCTTCCAGATCACTTGGTAGGTTCCCAGTGTAAGGCGCTAGTCGATTCAGGCGCAGCTGGGAATTTTATGGACAGGGCATTTGCACACCGTCAAGGCATTTAATTGGTTCCCCTAACCATTCCACTCCCCATCAGAGCACTAGATAGTCGACCATTAGGGTCCGGGTTGGTTAAGGAAGTTACTGTACCAGTCACCATGATTACGCAGGAGACACATGTTGAGCAGATCACCTTTATGATTATTGAGTCTCCTGCTTACCCTGTAGTCTTGGGTATCCCGTGGTTAGCCCTTCACAACCCCAATTTCACATGGCCGCAGAGGGTTCTTACGGGGTGGTCGTGTGAGTGTCCGGGTAGGTGTCTAGGTGTTTCCATTGGTGCGACCACGGTTGAAAGTCCAGACGGTACCCCCACTGTGCGCATTACCCCCGAATACCATGATCTGGCGCTCGCGTTTTCCAAGACGCAAGCAACTAAATTACCACCTCATCGGGAGGGGGATTGCGCGATAAACCTTCGGGTAGACGCTGTACCTCCCAGGAGTCATGTGTATCCCCTGTCGCAGGCTGAAACGGAGGCTATGGAAATATACGTCACCGAGTTCCTGCGCCAGGGGCATATACGTCCCTCCATTTCACCTGCCTCCTCAAGTTTCTTCTTTGAGAAGAAGAAAGATGGCGGTTTACGCCCGTGCATTGATTATCGACCACTGAATAATGTGACGGTACGATTTAGTTATCCTCTTCCCCTCATTCCTTCAGTGATTGAGTCAATGCATGGGGCCCGTTTTTTGGTGCGTATTCGGGAAGGGGATGAGTGGAAAACAGCATTCAGCACAACCTCGGGGCATTATGAATACCTGGTGATGCCCTACGGTTTGATGAATGCTCCATCCGTTTTCCAGTCCTTTGTGAACGAGGTGTTTCGGGACATGCTTGGTCATGGTGTGGTGGTCTACATCGATGACATCCTGGTGTATACCGCTATGTGCGCCGAGCATGTGTCCCTGGTTCACAAAGTACTGGTCCGACTGCTGGAAAATTATCTTAATGCCAAGGCAGAGAAGTATGAGTTTTCCAGCAGTCAATCTCCTTCCTCGGATATCGCATTACCACCACAGGTGTGGAGATGGAGGGAGACCGCATTGCAGCCGTGCGTAATTGGCCGACTCCAACCACGGTAAAGGAGGTGCAGCGCTTCCTTGGCTTTGCCAACTACTATCGAAGGTTTATTCAGGGTTTTGGCAAGGTCGCAGCTCCCATTACCTCCTTGTTGAAGGGTGGGCCGTCCCGGCTCCGCTGGTCTGCTGAGGCTGAGTTGGCGTTCAGTAGATTGCGGGGTCTGTTCACCTCAGCCCCAGTACTGGCTCACCCCGATCCATCACTACCGTTCGTAGTGGAGGTGGATGCGTCCGAGGTAGGGATAGGAGCTGTCTTATCCCAATGCTCGGGCACGCCACCCAAGCTCCGCCCCTGTGCCTTCTTTTCTAAGAAGCTCAGCTCGGCGGAGCAGAACTACAGCGTTGGTGATCGGGAGCTATTGGCTGTTGTCCGAGCTTTGACGGTGTGGAGACATTGGCTCAAAGGGGTGAAACACCCTTTCCTCGTCTGGACAGACCACCATAACCTGGAGTACATTCGGGCAGCGAGGAGGCTGAATCCTCGTCAGGTCAGGTGGGCCCTCTTCTTCAGCCGGTTTGATTTCACACTCTCATACATTCCAGGTACGAAGAACATGAAGGCAGACGCACTGTCTCGGCTGTATGACATAGAGGAGCGGCCCAGAGACTGTTTATTCAGTGGCTGTTGGACTTCCTGAGCCAACGCTCACAGCGAGTCAAAATAGGTCCCCATGTGTCGGATATACGCAATACCAACACAGGCTCTCCTCAGGGATGTGTTTTGTCCCCACTTCTGTACATCTTGTACACTAATAGTTGTACTAGTTCCCATACTGACAGACACCTCGTTAAGTTCGCTGATGACACTGCCTTGATCAGCCTGTTGCATGATGACGAGGAACATCATGGCCCGGTCCTAGATGACTTTGTAGAGTGGTGTGAGGAATCACACTTGGTCCTCAATACTAACAAGACCAAAGAGATGTGCATAGACTTCAGGAAGCGTGACAACACCTACCTCTGCAACATCTATCAGAGGCCAGAATATAGAAATTGTAGAGGAATATAAATATCTGGGTGTCTTTTTGGACAGTAAGCTTCAGTGGAGTAAATGTACAGACCAGATCTACAAAAAGAGCCAACAGAGACTGTACTTTCTAAAAAAGTTGGGTTCTTTTTAATATAGACTGTACTATATTGACTCTGTTTTACAAATCCTTTATTGAGAGTATTTTAACTTTTTGTATTGTTTGTTGGTTTGGCAATGCCACTGTCAGTCAGAGAAACATGCTGAGAAGGATTATTACCACAGCAAGTAAGGTACTTGGAGTCAAACAGACAGGCCTGGATGAGATCTTTAAGGTCAGGGCCCTCCGTAAGGCTCACAAAATCATTTTAGACCCAAGTCACCCCCTGTACCTGGACTTTGAATTACTCCCCTCTGGGCGTAGGTATAGGGCACCCCTCAGCAGGAAAAATAGAACGAGACAATCATTTGTGCCAGGTGTGATATCCCTCTTAAATAGCTCGGGCAAATGTTCCCATTGACCCCGTAAGGCCAGCAGGCTAGTCTTTGTTTTAAATGTTTTAAATGTTTTATTTCTTATTTCTTACTTTTATTGGTGCGTGACTGTTATTGAAAGTTGTATTGTCAATCTTGTTTTGTATTTAACGCCACTTTAAATGTGTACATGACACTGCAACAAAATTTCCCCATGGGGACAATAAAGTAAGTAAGTAAGTAAGTAAGTAGACAACACCCCCATACTCCCGGCCTCATGCATTGTGGCACCGGTAGTATGGGCGATGGACGCAGATATAGCGCAGGCATTACGCACAGATCCATCTCCACCGCAGTGTCCAGCTGGGCTGCAGTACGTGCCTGCGCTTATCCGTGATCGTCTGATCTACTGGGCACACACGTCACCCTCCTCTGGTCATCCAGGTATCGGTCGTACAATGTGCTGCCTGACCGAGAAGTACTGGTGGCCTACCTTGGCTAAGGACATGAGGGTGTATGTTTCCTCATGCTCAGTGTGCGCCCAGAGTAAGGCACCTAGGCACCTCCCAGCGGGTAAGCTACAACCTTTACCAGTTCCACAACGACCATGGTCTCACCTGAGTATTGATTTTCTCACTGATCTTCCCTCCTCCCAAGGTAACACCACGATCCTGGTCGTTGTGGACCGATTTTCAAATTCCTGCCGCCTCCTTCCTCTGCCGGTCTCCCCACGGCCCTACAAACTGCGGAGGCTCTGTTTACTCACGTCTTCCGGCACTACGGGGTACCAGAGGATATGGTGTCCGACCGAGGTCCCCAGTTCACGTCTAGAGTCTGGAAGGCGTTCATGGAACGTCTGGGGGTCTCGGTCAGCCTGACCTCTGGTTTTCACCCCGAGAGCAATGGGCAGGTGGAAAGGGTGAATCAAGATGTGGGTAGGTTCCTGCGGACCTACTGTCAGGACCGGCCGGGGGAGTGGTCGGTGTTCCTGCCATGGGCAGAATATGCTCAGAACTCTCTCCGCCACTCCTCCACTAACCTAACACCCTTCCAATGTGTTTTGGGGTACCAACCGGTCCTGGAACCGTGGCGCCAGACCGAGGCTCCCGCGGTGGATGACTGGTTTCGGCGTGCGGAGGAGACTTGGGACACTGCCCACGTTCGCCTCCAGCGCGCCGTGCGTCGTCAGAAGGCCAATGCTGACCGCCACCGCAGGGAGGCCCCGGTGTTCGTACCGGGGGATCGGGTCTGGCTCTTGACCCGGAATCTCCCCCTCCGCCTGCCCTGCCGGAAGCTGAGCCCGCGGTTTGTGGGGCCATTTAAAGTCCTGAGGAGAATAAACGAGGTGACATACAGGTTGTTACTCCCCCCTGATTACCGTATTAACCCCTCGTTTCATGTGTCTCTTCTCAGGCCGGTGGTAGCTGGTCCGCTCCAGGAGTCTGAGGTACGGGAGGGGGCCCCGGCGTACTCGGTCCGTTCCATCCAGGATTCGAGGCGTCGGGTCCCCCTCCCGTACCTCAGACTCCTGTAGTATCTCGTTGAGTGGGAGGGGTGCGGTCCGGAGGAACGGTGCTGGGTCCCAAGGCGGGACATCCTCGATCCCGCCCTGTTGAGGGATTTCCACCGTCGCCATCTGACTCGCCCTGCTCCGCGTCCTCCTGGCCGTCCCCGAGGCCGGGGTCGACGCACTGCTGGAGCCGCGCATCATGGGGGGGTACTGTCACGACTTCCGCCGAGGCTGCCCCCCCTCCTGGTTCGGGCAGGCTTCGGCGTTCATCGTCACCGGAGTACTAGCTACTGCCGATCCCATTCTCATCACTCCACTTGTCATGTCTTGTCAATGACACACTGGTGCTCATTCCCCTAATTAGTATGTGTATAAGTGTTCCCTCTGTTCCCCTTGTCTTTGTGAGTGATTGTTTTGTTGTGAAAGTGTGTAGCTTGGTTGAGCTACATTTCACTGTGATATTTGCCAAGGTGGATGTTTTCCCTTGTACAGTTTTGTTTGAAGCTTGGGGCGTTTGATTTATGCAAACGGATTAAACTCTGGACTTTTTTTTTATTTTACCTCCTGCGCCTGACTCCTTCTTTCACACCTCGTCACAATGGTAAGGACTGTGTCCAGGCATTTTGCGTTGCATCGTGCGTACGAGCAGCCCTTAGCCATGGTATATTGGCCATATAACACACCTCCTCTGGCCTTATTGCTTAAATGTAGCTAGACTCTTACCCGTATACATGGGTGAACGCATCACGGGCAGTCTGCTACCCCTTTAACTCTGTTTTGTTTATAGGTATAGCTTGTTTGGCCCACGTTGTGTCAAGTCACTCCAGTTCACACTGACCGTAGTAGTAGTCCATCACAACTTTTTCCCACTGATCTTTGTCTATAGCACCTGCTAAAATTCAGGGCAGCAATGTTGTTGAGAGCAGTCCAACGTTATATCTTTCAAAAAAGCTCAGATAGCTAGGATTATCTTCACATACTGAGCAGCTCACATTATAGACACATTATAGACAGAAGCATGCCATGTAGGCAGACCAATCCGAACTCATCTCTCAGCATGTCCAGCCCATCCATTATCTCAGCCAATCATGGCTAGCAGGAAGGTTCCTGTCTTTTTCCGTGGCTAAACCAACTAGGCTCATCATTTAACAATTGTATTCGTATTTACAGATGGCATACATGTTTGTTATTAAGGCACATGAAAGTTCACGTTCCAGAAGGCATTTCTGCCAAAAAACACATTTTAATATACAGTACCAGTCAAAAGTTTGGATACAACTTCTCATTCCAGGGTTTTTCTTTATTTTTACTATTTTCTACATTGTAGAATATTAGTGAAGACATCAAAACTATGAAATAACACATATGGAATCTTGTAGTAACCAAAAAAGTGTTAAACAAATCAAAATAGATTTTATATTTGAGATTCTTCAAATAGCCACCCTTTGCCTTGACAGCTTTGCACACTCTTCGCATTCTCTCAACCAGCTTCACCTGGAACGCTTTTCCAACAGTCTTTAAGGAGTTCCCACATATGCTGAGCACTTGTTGGCTGCTTTTCCTTCACTCTGCGGTCCGACTTATCCCAAACCATCTCAATTAGGTTGAGGTCGGGGGATTGTGGAGGTCAGGTCATCTGATGCAGCGCTCCATCACTCTCCTTCTTGGTAAAATAGCTATTACACATCCTGGAGGTGTGTTGGGTCATTGTCCTGTTGAAAAACAAATGATAGTCCCACTAAGCCCAAACCAGATGGGATGGTGTATCGCTGCAGAATGCTGTGGTAGCCATGCTGGATAAGTGTGCCTTGAATTCTAAATAAATCGCAGACAGTGTCATCGGCAAAGCACCCCCACACCATAACACCTCCTCCTCCATGCTTTACGGTGGGAACTACACATGCGGAGATCATCCGTTCAACCACACCGCGTTTTCGGTTGGAACCAAAAATCTCCAATTTGGACTCCAGACCAAAGGACACATTTCCACTGGTCTAATGTCCATTGCTCGTGTTTCTTGGCCCAAGCAGGTCTCTTCTTCTTATTGGTGTCCTTTAGCAGTGGTTTCTTTGCAGCAATTCGACCATGAAGGCCTGATTCACACAGTCCCCTCTTAACAGTGGATGTTGAGATGTGTGTGACTTGAACTCTGTGAAGCATTTATTTGGGCAACAATTTCTGAGGCTGGTAACTCTAATGAACTTATCCTCTGCAGCAGAGGTAACTCTGGGTCTTCCATTCATGAGAGCCAGTTTCATCATAGCGCTTGATGGTTTTTGCGATTGCACTTGAAGAAACTTTCAAAGTTCTTGAAATGTTCTGTATTGACAGACCATCATGTCTTAAAGTAATGATGTACAGTACTGTCATTTCTCTTTGCTTATTTGAGCTGTTCTTTCCATAATATGGACTTGGTCTTTTAGCAAATAGGGCTATCCTCTGTATACCCCCCCTACCTTGTCACAACACAACTGATTGGCTCAAAAGCATTAAGAAGGAATGAAATTCCACAAATTAACTTTTAAGAAGGCACACCTGTTAATTGAAATGCATTCCAGGTGCAAAGCTGTCATCAAGGCAAAGGGTGGCTATTTGAAGAATCTCAAATATAAAATTGTATTTTATTTGTTTAACACTTTTTTGGTTTCTACATGATTCCATATGTGTTATTTCATAGTTTTGATGTCTTCACTATTATTCTACAATGTAGAAAATAGTATAAATAAAGAAAAACTCCTGAATGAGTAGGTGTGTCCAAACTTTTGACTGGTAGTGTATATATTTTTTTAAATGTTCAAATGTCTCTCCTGTGAAGTAGTGACGTGCGACATACACCTAATTTCTTGAAACGGGTCACATATTGCTTTAACCTATAGGTATAGATGCTACCTTCTCAGATCAGTGCTGATTAATTTGAACACAACCTGCACCCAACATAAAACAATCTCTGACCTGCACCAATGCTGCTGTCCTCCTCCACTGAATTATTCTTGGCACAGCCACTGGACTTATGTTTAGCCTACAGGACAACAGATTATAGGTCTCATAGCAGATCTAAGGTCAATTTAGCGTTTCCCCCCCAAATGTTTTAAGGTTAGGATTTAGTGATTGCAAACTAATCCTATATCTGTGCCTAAGTTGGCAGAGGATGTGTAAAGGACTGCATATTTTCCATCTTACCTTGCTTCCTGTACTGTTCTTTTTGGTCTCATGAGTCTCTGTTTCATCCTTCATATCCTCCCCAACTTCCTTTTGATCATCAGGGGTATCCTCCCATTTCATGCTCTGGTGGATAAATGAGAGGGCAATATCAGTCTTCTTTTGTGACTTTATGAAACAACTTATTTGCTCCTATTTTACACAAAATGGCAATGGTAGTCAGCTTTCAGTCCATGGGTCAAACCAGTGAGACATACAGTATTGCTTTGGTAGTGAGTGACCTAAAATATTGTTAGTGATTTCTCCTCGAAACTCAAAGTATGCTTAATTAACCATACCTTGGTGTCCTCAGACATGATGTGTAGCCTATTGTAGCAGGCTATTTAGAGGTAATACTGATAGTCCCTTTAAAAGCACATGGGTGAACCATCAGCAGACGCAACTGAAGTAATATGGACGCAACTGAAGTAATATGGACGTTATCCTTGAATTATACCAAGGCATTGTTGAATACTCGTTTCTGATAGGCTTAAGCATGGGGATTCTTAAAATACATCATACACATGATGTAACAATTAGGCCTAAATCTATTGCATAAATCCAATGGATTAGCTATATTTGTATGGTCTAATGTCGACAACATCAGAAAACAGATCATAGTGTGTGACTTATGGTTCATCAAGCATCCCCATCCTCTTCTTAGGCATCATCATCACCATGCACAACAACGTAACTCGCTGCAACCCATTAGCTAGAATTCTGAGGCTGCAAAGCAGCAAAACTAGCATGTGCAATAAATTATAATCACTTGCACTTAAAATAGTTTAAAATCATTTATGTTCTCTGGGGCTCTAACTTTCAGCACCGTGGAGCTGTCAATTTCTGAGTTTGTAGGTGTTAGTGGACAGCGCCAAGGAACCTGAAATGTTTTGAATCTGGGCAGCACCTGAGACAGTGGCATGATGTTGAAATGGAACATTGCTCAGTTCTATGGTTATCTCATGGGGCTTTCCTGCTACTCTATATAATAACGATACTATAATTACATTATATTCATCCATCCATCAACACAAAGGGCTTGTCAAAGTTTTCTAAATAATCATGCAATGAAGCCAAGCCGAGATGCATGGTTCTTCATGCAGAGGCCGAATCACCGCTTTACCATCATGAAACCATCAGAGACCCCATAAAGATGGAATCCGCAGTAGGGGATCACACCCCACCGCCGTTGTTATTGTTTTTGTTGACTAAGCAGAGGGGGGTCGCAAATCGGGGTAAAAAATATTTAAGTAGGCTTACATCCCACTGGTCACACTGGTTGAATCAACGTTGTTTCCATGTCATTTAAATGAAATCACCTTGAACCAACGTGGAATAGACGTTGAATTGACGTCTGTGCCCAGTGGGAAATACTTATGTTCTATCTTGCGTGCAATGATGCCCGAGGGAGAAAAAAAACAGTGTTTGCAGTAACTTCTTTGCTGTTGTAATATCGGACGTGGTTGTTTCACCATTAAGGATTCCAGCTTTAAAAATGCAGTATAAATTCTCCCCAGTTATGGTAGATTAAAATAGCAACACAGGGACAAATCCAACACTGTTCTACTGAGTCCTGCTCAGACAGAGGTGACTGACTGTCATGTCGCTAGTTATAATGGTGCTTTTAAAACAATAATAGTTATTTGTAATTGCTCTCTGGGAGCTAATTATTGCAGAGGCTGAACCCAGCTGCCCAGCCTGCTCGCTGGGCTCATTATGGACCGCCAGTGAGCACTTTAGGCTGTGAACAAGTCAGCCAGATCTGATCCCCATCTGCTACTCCATACTACGGCCTGCACCATCCTTCACGGCACTGATTCTACACGTGCTGTAGGTTTATGGCATGCTAACATCGCACAACAATTACCCAATTGGAATTACTTGCCTTAACCTCAAATCATACTTCGGCCGTAATATCAATCACATTTGTTTCTGCCCTTAAGGAAGCACTGCCCTTTAAACAACATGGAATTAGGACAATTCTAAAGGTACTTATTGACTTCTCTTTTAAACTTTAAAATGTAGGCTTAAATTAACCTTACCTGGCTGTCGTCAGCCATTATGTGTAACCCGTTAAGAGGCCCGCTCTGCGATTCTGATACAGGAGCGCCTCTGATAATGTAGCTTGGTTGAAAACCCATCTGTGAACCCTCCTCAGACACAATGAACTGAAGTGAATATGGCAGTGGTGTAAAGTACTTAAGTAAAAATACTTAAAAGTACTACTTAAGTCGTTTTTTTTTTTTGTATCTGTACTTTACTTTACTATTCATCTTTTTGACAACTTTTACTTTTACTTCACAACGTTCCTAAAGAAAAGTATGTACTTTTTACTCCATACATTCTCCCTGACACCCAAAAGTACTTGTTATATTTTGAATGCTTAGCCGGACAAGAAATTGGTCTAATTCACACACAGAAAATTATGCCATCTGGTTTGCTTAATATAAGGAATTAGAAATTGTTTATACTTTTACTTTTACTTTTGATACTTAAGTATATTTTAAACCAAATATTTTACTGGGTGACTTTCACTTTTACTTGAGTCATTTTCTATTAAGGTATCTTTACTTTTACTCAAGTATGACAATTGGGTACCTTTTCCACCACTGGAATATGGACATTACTCATGGCATAAAGATATCATACAGTGGGGAAAAAAAGTATTTAGTCAGCCACCAATTGTGCAAGTTCTCCCACTTAAAAAGATGAGAGAGGCCTGTAATTTTCATCATAGGTACACGTCAACTATGACAGACAAAATGAGATTTTTTTTCTCCAGAAAATCACATTGTAGGATTTTTAATGAATTTATTTGCAAATTATGGTGGAAAATAAGTATTTGGTCAATAACAAAAGTTTCTCAATACTTTGTTATATACCCTTTGTTGGCAATGACACAGGTCAAACGTTTTCTGTAAGTCTTCACAAGGTTTTCACACACTGTTGCTGGTATTTTGGCCCATTCCTCCATGCAGATCTCCTCTAGAGCAGTGATGTTTTGGGGCTGTCGCTGGGCAACACGGACTTTCAACTCCCTCCAAAGATTTTCTATGGGGTTGAGATCTGGAGACTGGGTAGGCCACTCCAGGACCTTGAAATGCTTCTTACGAAGCCACTCCTTCGTTGCCTGGGTGGTGTGTTTTCATGCTGAAAGACCCAGCCATGTTTCATCTTCAATGCCCTTGCTGATGGAAGGAGGTTTTCACTCAAAATCTCACGATACATGGTCCCATTCATTCTTTCCTTTACACAGATCAGTCGTCCTGGTCCCTTTGCAGAAAAACAGCCCCAAAGCATGATGTTTCCACCCCCATGCTTCACAGTAGGTATGGTGTTCTTTGGATGCAACTCAGCATTCTTTGTCCTCCAAACACGACGAGTTGAGTTTTTACCAAAAAGTTATATTTTGGTTTCATCTGACCATATGACATTCTCCCAATCCTCTTCTGGATCATCCAAATGCACTCTAGCAAACTTCAGACGGGCCTGGACATGTACTGGCTTAAGCAGGGGGACACGTCTGGCACTGCAGGATTTGAGTCCCTGGTGGCGTAGTGTGTTACTGATGGTAGGCTTTGTTACTTTGGTCCCAGCTCTCTGCAGGTCATTCACTAGGTCCCCCCGTGTGGTTCTGGGATTTTTGCTCACCGTTCTTGTGATCATTTTGACCCCACGGGGTGAGATCTTGCGTGGAGCCCCAGATCGAGGGAGATTATCAGTGGTCTTGTATGTCTTCCATTTCCTAATAATTTCTCCCACAGTTGATTTCTTCAAACCAAGCTGCTTACCTATTGCAGATTCAGTCTTCCCAGCCTGGTGCAGGTCTACAATTTTGTTTCTGGTGTCCTTTGACAGCTCTTTGGTCTTGGCCATAGTGGAGTTTGGAGTGTGACTGTTTGAGGTTGTGGACAGGTGTCTTTTATACTGATAACAAGTTCAAACAGGTGCCATTAATACAGGTAACAAGTGGAGGACAGAGGAGCCTCTTAAAGAAGAAGTTACAGGTCTGTGAGAGCCAGAAATCTTGCTTGTTTGTAGGTGACCAAATACTTATTTTCCACCATAATTTGCAAATAAATTCATTAAAAATCGTACAATGTGATTTTCTGGATTTTTTTTCCTCAATTTGTCTGTCATAGTTGACGTGTACCTATGATGAAAATTACAGGCCTCTCTCATCTTTTTAAGTGGGAGAACTTGCACAATTGGTGGCTGACTAAATACTTTTTTTCCCCACTGTATGCATGACATCAAATATGTCTAGACCCCATAGAGATCCTAATAAATTAGTATTCTAATTCCTGATTCTATGCTAGAGGCATTGTTGACGTCATTAGAAAATCAAACAGTAATCCACTCCACCGTGATAAGAAATTCATCAAACAGTTTTGACATATCACGTGGGATATGTTCCTGATTCTGAGATACTATATATAAACACCCCTCAACAGGAGATAAAAAATCTGTTGATCTATTTCACAAGTTTCTGGGTGGTTTCTGCATGTGTTGAGGAATGGGTGTGGGATCTCTCAGAGCATGTAATTACATCAACCATGTCTTGCATTACATAAATAATGTTATGTACCATGCAAATATACATTGCCTAATGCTGCAGTGCTATACCTCATGGAGACAGTGCTCATTGTTAATTGCACATGATGGATATACAGTGCCCTCCACTAATATTGGCACCTTTGGTAAATATGAGCAAAACGGGCTGTAAAAAAAAATGTATTTGCTGTTTATCCTCTTGGTCTTTCATTCAAGATATTCACAAAAATTCTAGATAATTTAAAAAATGAATGTGAAATAAATTAAATAAATATTTTTCTCCCGAAACATGTGTGCCACTATTATTGGCAGCCCTAGAAATTCTTATGAGTAAAATCTAACTGAAGTAAATTCCCATTCATATTTTACATTTTTAAGTTCACCTAAGTGATTGGGAACACTTAATTGGTAAGCCATGACTTCCTGTTTCACTGGGGTATAAATATTTTACATTTACATTTACGTCATTTAGCAGACGCTCTTATCCAGAGCGACTTACAAATTGGTGCATTCACCTTATAGCCAGTGGGATAACCACTTTACAATATGTTATTTTTGTAAATTATTTTTTTGGTGGGGTAAAGGGGGGTAGAAGGATTATTGTATCCTATCCCAGGTATTCCTTAAAGAGGTGGGGTTTCAAGTGTCTCCAGAAGGTGGTGAGTGACTCCGCTGTCCTGGCGTCGTGAGGGAGCTTGTTCCACCATTGGGGTGCCAGAACAGCGAACAGTTTTGACTGGACTGAGCGGGAACTGTGCTTCCGCAGAGGTAGGGGGGCCAGCAAGCCAGATGTGGATGAACGCAATGCCCTCGTTTGGGTGTAGGGACTGATCAGAGCCTGAAGGTATGGAGGTGCCGTTCCCGTCACAGCTCCGTAGGCAAGCACCATGGTCTTGTAGCAGATGCAAGCTTCAACTGGAAGCCAGTGGAGTGTGCGGAGGAGCGGGGTGACGTGAGAGAAGTTGGGAAGGTTGAACACCAGACGGGCTGCGGCATTCTGAGGTGACATACAGGCCAAGTTCCCATAGTCATCCATCACTATGGGAGAGATCCGAGAATACACTAATGATGTGCGACAAAAGGTTGTTGAGCTGCACAAATGAGGAAATGGCTATAAGAAAATAGCTCAACGGTTGAAAATGGCAATTTCCACTATCAGGGCAATAATTAAGAAGTTTAAAGCAACGGGAGATGGTAACAATCGGCCTGGAAGAGGACGTGTGTCTATATTGACCCCACGCACAGTGAGGAGGATGGTTCGAGTGGCCAAAAAATCTCCAAGGATCATTTGTCATAAGAAACTAGCTCCCTGGTATACAGAAAATACCCGAGCTTTGAAGCAAGCTTCCAGGAAATTGGAACGGAAATGGCGCCACACCAAACTGGAAGTCTTCCGACTAGCTTGGAAAGACAGTACCGTGCAGTACCGAAGAGCCCTCACTGCTGCTCGATCATCCTACTTTTCCAACTTAATCGAGGAAAATAAGAATAATCCAAAATTTCTTTTTGATACTGTTGCAAAGCTAACTAAAAAGCAGCATTCCCCAAGAGAGGATGGCTTTCACTTCAGCAGTAATAAATTCATGAACTTCTTTGAGGAAAAGATCATGACCATTAGAAAGCAAATTACGGACTCCTCTTTGAATCTGCGTATTCCTCCAGGGCTTAGCTGTCCTGGATCTGCACAGCTCTGCGAGGGCCTGGGATCGGGAGAGACACTTAAGTGTTTTAGTACTATATCTCTTGACACAATGATGAAAATAATCATGGCCTCTAAACCTTCAAGCTGCATACTGGATCATATTCCTACTAAACTGCTGAAGGAGCTGCTTCCTGTGCTTGGCCCTCCTATGTTGAACATAATAAACAGCTCTCTATCCACCGGATGTGTACCAAACTCACTAAAAGTGGCAGTGATAAAGCCTCTCTTGAAAAAGCCAAACCTTGACCCGGAAAATATAAAAAACTATCGGCCTATATCGAATCTTCCATTCCTCTCAAAAATTTTAGAAAAAGCTGTTGCGCAGCAACTCACTGCCTTTCTGAAGACAAACAATGTATACGAAATGCTTCAGTCTGGTTTTAGACCCCATCATAGCACTGAGACTGCACTTGTGAAGGTGGTAAATGACCTTTTAATGGCGTCAGACCGAGGCTCTGCATCTGTCCTCGTGCTACTAGACCTTAGTGCTGCCTTTGACACCATCGATCACCACATTCTTTTGGAGAGACTGGAAACCCAAATTGGTCTACACGGACAAGTTCTGGCCTGGTTTAGATCTTACCTGTCGGAAAGATATCAGTTTGTCTCTGTGAATGGTCTGTCCTCCGACAAATCAACTGTACATTTCGGTGTTCCTCAAGGTTCCGTTTTAGGACCACTATTGTTTTCACTATATATTTTACCTCTTGGGGATGTTATTCGAAAACATAATGTTAACTTTCACTGCTATGCGGATGACACACAGCTGTACATTTCAATGAAACATGGTGAAGCCCCAAAATTGCCCTCGCTAGAAGCCTGTGTTTCAGACATAAGGAAGTGGATGGCTGAAAACTTTTTACTTTTAAACTCGGACAAAACAGAGATGCTTGTTCTAGGTCCCAAGAAACAAAGAGATCTTCTGTTAAATCTGACAATTCATCTTGATGGTTGTAAAGTCGTCTCAAATAAAACTGTGAAGGACCTCGGCGTTACTCTTGACCCTGATCTCTCTTTTGCGAACATATCAAGACTGTTTCAAGGACAGCTTTTTTCCATCTACGTAACATTGCAAAAATCAGAAATTTTCTGTCCAAAAAATGATGCAGAAAAATTAATCCATGCATTTGTTACTTCTAGGTTAGACTACTGCAATGCTCTATTTTCCGCTACCCGGATAAAGCACTAAATAAACTTCAGTTAGTGCTAAATACGGCTGCTAGAATCCTGACTAGAACCAAGAAATTTGATCATATTACTCCAGTGCTAGCTTCCCTACACTGGCTTCCTGTTAAGGCAAGGGCTGATTTCAAGGTTTTACTGTTAACCTATAAAGCGTTACATGGGCTTGCTCCTACCTATCTTTCCGAGTTGGTCCTGCCGTACATACCAATACGTACGCTACGGTCACAAGACGCAGGCCTCCTAATTGTCCCTAGAATTTCTAAGCAAACAGCGGGAGGCAGGGCTTTCTCCTATAGATCTCCATTTTTATGGAACAGTCTGCCTACCCATGTGAGAGACGCAGACTCGGTCTCAACCTTTAAGTCTTTACTGAAGACTTATCTCTTCAGTAGGTCATATGATTGAGTGTAGTCTGGCCCAGGAGTGTGAAGGTGAACGGAAAGGCTCTGGAGCAACGAACAGCCCTTTGCTGTCTCTGCCAGGCCGGTTCCCCTCTCCACTGGGATTCTCTGCCTCTAACCCTGTTGCAGGGGCTGAGTCACTGGCTTGCTGGTGCTCTTTCATGCCGTCCCTGGGAGGGGTGCGTCACTTGAGTGGGTTGAGTTACTGACGTGATCTTCCTGTCTGGGTTGGCGCCCCCCCTTGGTTTGTGCTGTGGTGGAGACCTCTGTGGGCTATACTCGGCCTTGTCTCAGGATTGTAAGTTGGTGGTTGAGGATATCCTCTAGTGGTGCGGGGGCTGTGCTTTGGCAGAGTGGGTGGGGTTATATCCTTCCTGTTTGGCCCTGTCCGGGGTTTCTTCGGATGGGGCCACAGTGTCTCCGGACCGCTCCTGTCTCAGCCTCCAGTATTTATGCTGCAGTAGTTTATGTGTCGGGGGGCTGGGGTTAGTTGGTTATACCTGGAGTACTTCTCCTGTCTTATCCAGTGTCCTGTGTGAATTTAAGTATGCTCTCTCTAATTCTCTCGTTCTCTCTTTCTCTCTGAGAACCTGAGCCCTAGGACCATACGTCAGGACTACCGGGCATGATGACACCTTGCTGTCCCCAGTCCGCCTGGCCTTGCTGCTATTCCAGTTTCAACTGTTCTGCCTGCGGTTACGAAACCCCTACCTGTCCCAGACCTGCTGTTTTCAACTCTTAATGATCGGCTATGAAAAGCCAACTGAGAGACCTGAGCCCTAGGACCATACGTCGGGACTACCGGCCGTGGTGACTCCTTGCTGTCCCCAGTCCGCCTGGCCTTGCTGCTATTCCAGTTTCAACTGTTCTGCCTGCGGTTATGGAACCCCTACCTGTCCCAGACCTGCTGTTTTCAACTCTTAATGATCGGCTATGAAAAGCCAACTGAGATTTATTCCTGATTATTATTTGACCATGCTTGTCACTTATGAACATTTTTGAACATCTTGGCATGGTTCTGTTATAATCTTCACCCGGCACAGCCAGAAGAGGACTGGCCACCCCTCATAGCCTGGTTCCTCTCTAGGTTTCTTCCTAGGTTTTCGCCTTTCTAGGGAGTTTTTCCTAGCCACCGTGCTTCTACACCTGCATTACTAGCTGTTTGGGGTTTTAGGCTGGGTTTCTGTACAGCACTTCGAGATATTAGCTGATGTAAGAAGGGCTATATAAAATAAAATTGATTGATTGATAGTTGGGTCTTGGGGTCAGAAAGTCTCCAAAACGACGATCAGATGCCACCTACACAACCACAAGTTGTTTGGGAGGGTTGCCATAAAAAAGCCTTTGCTGTCATCGTGGTTGGATCTTCCAGCAGGACAATGATCCAAAGCACACCTCAAAATCAAGACATAAATGGTTCACTGACCACAGAATCAAGGTTTTGCCATGGTCATCCCAGTCCCCTGACCTAAACCCCATAGAAAACCTGTGGGATGAGCTGAAAAGGAGAGTCCACAAGCGTGGATCTGGAGAGATTCTGTATGGAGGAATGGTCTCAGATCCCTTGTCATGTGTTCTCCAACCTCATTACGCATTATAGGAGAAGACTCAGAGCTGTTATCTTGGCAAAGGGAGGTTGCACAAAGTATTTAGTGAAGGGGTGCCAATAATTGTGGCACACATATATTTGAGAAAAATATTTGTTTTATGATAATAATCTATTTGATCTTTCAATTATATTACTTAAATTAAAGGTTAGATTTTTGTGAATATTTTGAATGAAAGACCAAGAGGATAAACAATAAATACATTTTTTTCACAGCCCGTTTTGCTCATATTTACCAGGGGTGCCAATATTAGTGGAGGGCACTGTATGCTACTCCATTTGTTTGGAAGTGATGTGTGAAGCGTTATCTTATGGGTTTGGTGATTGTTCTGTGGGATGTAGAATGTGATGTGAAGCTCCTGGGCCTGTGGCTGTCGAAGCTCCTCCACTGAGCTGCTGCTGTGAGCAGGAGTGGGAGAGAAGCCCATGCTTAATAAACAGTGACACTCTTCTTTTCTTCTGTCGCTCATTCTCCTGCCTCTCCATCTCAAAGGCAGCCAAATATAGAGAAGGGTGCTTAAAGAGGCAGCCATGTGCACACACACTCAGAATCACACTCTATTTATAGGTTTGTCTTATTCCAGAGTATACTCATGGTCCACACGGTATGGTTCTATGTTTTTTCACTCTGTGATTGAAAGTAGTTCTCAGAATAGATGCTAATTATGTGTGTGATTATGTAATGTAAGGAGTATGCCTTCAAATCTAAAGCATCGCAGATTGAGCTGCTGTGGAGTTTTGTGTTGGGCTTGGTCTGATTACAGAGTTTTAGATTATGAATTTTGAACATGGGCATGAAAGGGCTCATTTAGTTATTTTGAATTCTTTGACTTGTGTTTCACTTGATTAGTTTAATTACCTTAATTGTTTGATTAGAAGATAATATTTAATTATGATTATGAATAGCACTAAAAGCAGCTTTTGTATAGGGTTTCTTAACCATGTTTCCTATACAAGCTAAACATGTTACTAGAAGAATACATTTAGGAAAAGGAATGTTATAGTCCATTTATGTAATGTTGTTACGACATTAAACATCAATTCAATGGTGCTAATAATTTCCCATTTGATAACTGTAAAAGGCGGTGTGGTATAACAGAATGACATGAAAAGGTAAGTGCCAGAGATAAAAGGGTTGAGTCAGCCCCACAGCTTTCAGGAGAGGTTGTGTATATAAAGTGTTTACTGCAATTTGTCTCTCTCCCACGCTTTTCATTCTCCTGCAGATTAGTGGCTACATCCCTCAGCTCTCTAGATAAGACCTGCTAAAGACACCAAATACAGACAGCATTGAGAAACACAAGACACATGTCACAGGTACTATTATGTTTGATATACTCTGTGTGTGTCTATTTTTTAAATATTTTTCCTTTATTTAACTAGGCAAGTCAGTTAAGAACAAATTCTTATTTACAATGACGGCCTACACCGGCCAAACCCAGACGACACTGGGCCATTTGTGCGCCGCCCTATGGGACTCCCAATCACGGCCGGTTGTGATACAGCCTGGAATCGAACCAGGGGGTCTGTAGTGACGCCTCAAGCACTGAGATGCAGTGCCTTAGACCACTGCGCCACTCAGGAGTGTGTGTCTATGCTTATTTGTTCATGTCCTATGACTGACTGATGATTCTCTGCTCTGAGACTGTGCTGTTGTTATGTGGTGTACTGTACTCTGTGTTGTCACTCCACATTGATGTGGTTCCCTGTGTTGCCACCATGTGCTGTGACTCTATACCATAACCCTTTTTTGTGTGTTATGTTGTGATTGTGTTAGTGGTAGCTCTCCAGGATGTACTGTGATTGTGTATCTGCACCCGTGACATTCAGTGCTCCTCAGGGGCTCTAATGGCTTCTTTAATTGCATCCGTCACCCCACTGGCTCATCTCTTAAACCACACATACATACTGAGATGTGTAGCTTGGCTTAGGAGGGACAGAAATAACTTCCTATAGCTTAAAGGAAAACCACCCACAAAACTGTTTTGATATTTGTTTCATTAGTCCATTGTTGATATAGTCCCAAAATGTTTTGCATGTCAGCAATCAAGATTTCAAGATATATAATGTTCAAAATACAGAAATACAGCCGGTGTGATGAATTTTGCATCATATGATGCTGTATTTTGAAAGTTATATATCTTGAAAACTTGATTGCAGTTTTTCCTTTAAGCTTTTACCTCACCATTTCTTCATAGTGGGCTGGGTTCAAAGGAGATTTGGCAATGGTCATTTATTTTTACATAATGGACTTAAATGTTATGTTGTCTTTCATGTGTTTTCCTGTGAAGCACTGCTGCAATGATTCATCTATGTTTTCACCACTCGCACTACAAAGTCTTCTTCAACCCCAATAGCTGTGATCAAGGAAATGCTTAGCACAATCAACTTCAATCCATTGGTTCATTATAAATGGCCATGTTTACTGTAAGAAACAGCTGAATTTTTTTTTAACGGTAATATAAGGTTTTGGTCACCTGCAAGAGTTCAGTTGACATTGGGAAGATGAACTAATGCTGAAATGGACAAATAAAGCTGTCATGATAACATCCTCCATGTTGCTGTATTCAGATGGAACAGGAGATCTCTCTAGTCCAGAGTAAGATGTCTGATCTGGAGTCAGTGCTGCAGCAGAAGGATGTGGAGCTGAAAGCCTCAGAGACACAGAGGACCATCCTGGAGCAAGACCTGGCTACCTACATCACAGAGTGCACCGTGAGTGGCCCATGATCCTGACTCTGTGTGTGTGTGTGATTCCGTAAAGCAGATAGGGGTGGGTGCTCTTGTGTACTACATGCAGTGTTGCCAAGGGGCTTTATATACAGTTGAAGTCGGAAGTTTACATACACCTTAGCCAAATACATTTAAACTCAGTTTTTCACAATTCCTGACATTTAATCCTAGTAAATAGTCCCTGTTTTAGGTCAGTTAGGATCACCACTTTATTTTAAGAATGTAAAATGTCAGAATAATAGTAGAGAGAATGATTTATTTAAGCTTTTATTTCTTTCATCACATTCCCAGTGGGTCAGAAGTTTACATACACTCAATTAGTATTTGGTAGCATTGCCTTTAAATTATTTAACTTGGGTTAAAACATTTCGGGTAGCCTTCCACAAGCTTCCCACAATAAGTTGGGTGAATTATGGCCCATTCCTCCTGACAGATCCGGTGTAACTGAGTCAGGTTTGTAGACCTCCTTGCTCGCACACGCTTTTTCAGTTCTGCCCACAATTTTCTATAGGATTGAGGTCAGGGCTTTGTGATGGCCACTCCAATACCTTGACTTTGTTGTCCTTAAGCCATTTTGCCACAACTTTGGAAGTATGCTTGGGGTCATTGTCCATTTGGAAGACCCATTTGCGACCAAGCTTTAACTTCCTGACTGATGTCTTGAAATGGTGCTTCAATATATCCACATAATTTTCCTTCCTCATGATGCTATCTATTTTGTGAAGTGCACTAATCCCTCCTGCAGCAAAGCACCCACACAGCATGATGCTGCCACCCCCGTGCTTCACGGTTGGGATGGTGTTCTTCGGCTTGCCCTTTTTCCTCCAAACATAACGATGGTCATTATGGCCAAACAGTTCTATTTTTGTTTCATCAGACCAGAGGACATTTCTCCAAAAAGTACGATCTTTGTCCCCATGTGCAGTTGCAAACCGTAGTCTGGCTTTTTTATAGCAGTTTTGGAGCAGTGGCTTCTTCCTTGCTGAGCGGCCTTTCAGGTTATGTCGATATAGGACTCGTTTTACTGTGGATATAGATACTTTTGTACCTGTTTCCTCCAGCATCTTCACAAGGTCCTTTGCTTTTGTTCTGGGATTGATTTGCACTTTGCGCACCAAAGTACGTTCATCTCCAGGAGACAGAACGCGTCTCCTTCCTGAGCGGTATGACAGCTGCGTGGTCCCATGGTGTTTATACTTGCTTGTTTGTACAGATGAACGTGGTACCTTCAGGTGTTTGGAAATTGCTCCCAAGGATGAACCAGACTTGTGGAGGTCTACAATTTTTTTTGGTATTTGCTGATTTCTTTTGATTTTCCCATGATGTCAAGCAAAGAGGCACTGAGTTTGAAGGTAGGCCTTGAAATACATCCACAGGTACACCTCCAATTGACTCAAATGATGTCAATTAGCCTATCAGAAGCTTCTAAAGCCATGACATCATTTTCTGGAATGTTCCAAGCTGTTTAAAGGCACAGTCAACTTAGTGTATGTAAACTTCTGACCCACTGGAATTTTGATACAGTGAATTATAAGTGAAATAATCTGTCTGTAAACAATTGTTGGAAAAATCATGCACAAAGTAGATGTCCTAACCGACTTGCCAAAACTATAGTTTGTTAAAAATAAATTTGTGGAGTGGTTGAAAAACGAGTTTTAATGACTCCAACCTAAGTGTATGTAAACTTCCGACTTCAACTGTATGTGTGTGTTTCAGAGTCTGAAGCTCAGTCTGGAGCAGGCACGTATGGAGGTTTCCCAGGAAGACGACAAGGCTCTGCAGCTCCTCCATGGCATCCGGGAGCAGAGCAACAAGCTGCAGGAGATCAAAGAACAGGTAGAGGAGAGCGCCTTCTGTGGGGCAACAGAGGCCTGGTAGGGGTTGTGGGTTGTGGAGGGAGTAACACAAAGTTGCCCCTAAACGCTGTTTAACTGTAATGTTCAGGGTTAAGATTTGGGGAGGGTAAGCTGATCCTAACTCAGTGCCTACGGGCAACTTCTACCCAGAGTGCTGTGGAGGGATGTACTGTAAAGGGTTGACCTTGCCCATCCCTATGGTGTGTGAGTCGTGTGGGGTGTGAGGAGAGTGCTACCCCTGTCAACGCCGTGTTAATTACAGAGGAGGAGGGTGTTGAGGCTTCTCCACTGCTCCCTGTTTAGGTGGAGTCAGTAGACTATTAAACACCCTTGGTCTGGATTCCTGACTACATGGAACCATATTCATGTCAATGAGTGTTATTACTGTGGTTTCATTGCCTTTATCGAATAAGGGTGATTAGAGTTAGGCAGCAAATGAGAAAAAGCCTTGAGTGCCACATAATAATAGTCTGATAGCAATAGATGTTATAGTAGCGGTAGCCTTCTGTGAGGGTCAACATTGAGAATTTACTAGGTGTTAGCAGTATGCTGTCCAACAGTGGGCGTGAACTCAAATGCACTCTGTCATGCACTCAGGACTTATCCTGCCCATGAAGAAAGTCTCAGTGGACATCTCTCTAGTAGTGGCATGCCTTTGCATAGCTCAGCGCCCCAGTACTTCAAGGTGTCTCCTGTGTGTTCATCACTCACTACTCTCAGGGGTGATGTAGTGTCTCCTGAGTCTCTGCTGATTGAGGAGTGTAGAGGAAGGACAGATTCACGTTCAGCCCACCATTATCCAAATAGTGTGTGTGTGTGTCTCTGTGTGTGTGTGGGTGTGTGTTTGGGTGTGTGAGTGTGTGTGTTTGTGTGTGTGTGTGCGCGCAATGCGCATACAACAATGATCTGATTTGGTGAAGGGTTGCCAAGTTTGAGAATTAAGATATTGAAGGGTTGACAGCAGAGGACAGTGAGATGAAAAATCCGCCCCCCTCTCCTCCACCGCACAGAGCAGAATCCCTGGCATTGGTTACCAGGCACAGGCTCTATAGTGCAATGGTTGCCATGGCAATGTGAACCATCCATACCTAGAAGTGGAGAGTATGCAGTGCCGCTGATGCAGTAGGCAGGCTGTCGTGATGAGGCGATGGGGTTTTCGATCTTACATTATGGGAACCAGAGTGTTGGTATTAACCCTGTCACTACCATTTACACTGCACTGTAGCCTTCACACCAATCCATGGTCATCCATGGTTGGTAAAGTTACCGCTTACTGATACAGCGCATCGGTCTGCTAATGCAAACCTGGAAATTAGCAATGGAAATTATTGACCCACTTATAGTTAAAGTTCATAAAGTGGTTTGTAATTGTCATACATGAGAATGAGTTATGCTATTTGATATTTTCAGAAGTACTTTCCTGCTTGATTCTGACCCAACTGAATGCTGCATAAGGTCTTGAACAGTGTCTCTCTCCCAGCGCTGTTTTAAGAGTCTGGAAGTCATATTCATATTCATGCAGAATGTATTCAGTGTTGGCACAACAAACATGGAAGATTGGGGATATGAGAGATAAAAGCTTTTCAGTGAGAGAAAGAGAAATCCATTGCAAGAAAATCAGTACATGCAAATTCTGTAATTTTGTGAAGCAGTGAGAACAAAACACTAGGCTAATTGGAAGAGATCCCTAGCACGCAGGCTGACAGACTATAACTGGGATAAGACAAGTTTTCTACCTCTTAGTATTGTATTTGTGGATAGGTAGGTTTAATCCAGTTCTAATGCCTACCTAAAGTAAGCTTCATTTGACCACTTTGTCAGCAAACTTATCTTTGGCACATACAAACATGTCTAAAGTTGATTAAAAGGAAGGATTATTCTGTTTTGTAAGGCAGAGTGACAAGGTAGAGGCAAAGCAGTGTTTTTTCCCAGGACCAAGGACCATTAGTCTCCCCCATCCTGAGAGGCTGCAGTGCAACTGTCACTCTCCCTGTCAGGGCTACACTTGCTGCATTTGAAGCTCCCATGTCAGGACGATAGGGAGACACTTTCTGTGTGAGTGTGATTGTGTGTGTGTGCGTGCGTGTGTGTGTGTGTGTGTGTGTGTGTGTGTGTGTGTGTGTGTGTTTGTGAGTTAAGTATATGCATACTCTTAATCAGCTCTTCTGGTGTGCACTGTTCCATTCTATTCACCCTGTATTCCCCCTTTCTCTCTCTCTGTCTCTCTCTCTTTAATCTCATCCCTTCCTTCCTCCCTCCTCCTCCATGGGTATCACTCAGCTTTGTGCTTAAGCCCAGGCCTAGTTCAGTTCTCCTGCTAACTGATGTTTAGGGCTGCCAGAGATTTGCTGTGATCCAGTCAGGGACCTAGGGGACTAGGGACACTGAGGAACTGATATGCTGAGTCGGCCCGCTGGCGAAACACACTGTAATTTTGTGTGAAGATCTTTTCCCACTTGAAATGGATTTGAATTTGACTCTACGAAGAGATTAAATGAAAGGTCCCTGTGGTTTTAGGTTTATTCAGTTGATGCAAATATAGCTCAAGTGAAAACCTTTAATTATCATTCCAATGATCAATTTAATTTACTGTTTGCTTTTTTCTTCCTCAATTCATAGAATCATGTCATTAATCCTATTTGACAATGCCAATCATCATTTACTCAAATAGCAAATGCTTTTTGTATCTTAATTAACGTTATATAGGAGATCCAAACATAATTTGGGAGGAAATTATGCTGATTATGAAATTCCGTTGTCTTTCATTTTAATTGTAAAACATGTCATGAGTCACTTATTACACATTAAATTAGAGGATGCAAAATACATTTTATTTTGTTTCTATAATAGTTAATGACTCATAAAGTGTATTCCTGTCACTTACTGTAGACGACAGGCGGACGTCCTCGGAGACACGCTTTAGGGGTTGATGGAGGAACACTTAGCAAGGTTTGAAACTTAATGGAAACAGGAGGATAACTTTTAATTGAAAAGGGACTGACGAGGCACTGGCTGGTGCTGCTGATGCTATCTGCTGCGCCTGTCGGGTTCCATTGTCAGGGTGTCCTCACCCTCCCCAGGCACAGAGGCCATGCTACTTTTCATTAACCTTTGTTAGTCCTAACCAGCCTGATAGACAGGACTGCTGCATGCCCCGTGACCAGACCATGAGATGGAAATGAAGGCTGTTAGCCATAGCTAATCATTCACTAGAAGACAAGGACACTAATTGATTTTAGCTGATGCACTTTTTCTCTGCCCCACCTTTTCTTGTTCCATAACGCTTTGTTCAATAGATTCCATTATACAGTATGTCATTTTCTGTCTATTCGTTGTACCTCTCCGCCCCATCCCTCCCTCTCTCATGTCTGCCAATCTAATCTCTTTCTGTGATGCTTTCCGTCCTTTCTATTCACTTGTTCCTTTTTGGCACTTATCCTTCCCCTCATGTCTTTCACCTCTGCACTCCTCCGCTATCTCTCTCTCTCATCCCTCGTTCCTCTCGCATCCCTCTGCAGGAGTACCATGCCCAGCTGGAGGAGATGCGCGTGGCCATCAGGCAGTTGGAGGAGGACCTGTCTGCAGCCCGTCGTCGTAGTGACCTGTACGAGTCAGAGCTGAAGGAGTCCCGTCAGACCAGCGAAGAGCTGAAGAGGAAGGCAGCAGACTATCAACAGAGGATGCAGAAGGTTCTGGAGCTATTCACTCTGATATTGATCTCTTGACTCAGACCCACATTCTGAGAAGTTGAAAGGCATGTGTTGGTTTAACTGATTTTCTGCTTTTTTTCTTACAGGCCAAGGAGCAAGGCAAAACTGACACGGAGGAGCTTCTGTCAAAGCTGGAGAAGGTACAGCTTCAGTTCCATTGGCTCACTTGTTGACCTATATGATTCCATATGATCCTTCAAGGAATGCTGTTCAGTCAGTGGTTAGGAGACAAATGCCAAATTATAAAACAAAAGTTATGTTATCATGACATGAATGAAACAATGAAGATGGTTTGGGACTAAAACTCATAGGGACCAAGGAATGTGCAGCTTAAAAGGTTGATTTTCTCTATCTTTCTCTTTCTGTTTCAGACCAATACTGAACAGCAAGTGAAAATTCAGGATCTCCAAGATAAGCTTACCAAGGTAGAATATTTTGTTTGAAAACTTCATGGATAATTAATTAATATTCAGCATGTGCCGTGAGGGGAGAGGGGATGCTCACCACACACAGACGTGAAAAGTCATTTTTCTCTCCTGCTAATGATGCGTGTCAACTCCCCATTGTCCTGTGAAGCAAATGTTGAGTTGTGGCCTGAGAGTAATTCAACTGTCTCCGCTAAAACCATAATTAGTCAGTTTCAGTTTAATTGCCAGCTATCCAACTATTCTGCCCCTGTCATACAATGGCTGGTTTCTCCATTTACTATGTTTTATATAGATTAATATTCATGTAATACCCTTTTCGAAAAAGTTCTACTTTTTTTATCCAAATGGAATTCTCTAAGCTGTATGGTCCCACATTTTAGAGGCACAATCAATCACATTTTCACCCAGTTAATGGCTTAAATTATCAATCAACTCTTTAGAGCGTTAACTACAACAGTTTAAAGTTATTTAAATGTAAGATAGATGACAGACAGTGTTTGTTGTACCCCGGCCCATAACACAGGCAGTGAAGGCAAGTAGTGAGACCACAGATCTCCTCCATAGTATTCGGGTGGCTAAGGAGCGCATGGAGCGTGAGCTGGAGAGGCTGCAGACCAAGGAGGACTCCAGTGACAGCCTCCGCAGACGCCTGAGGGAGACAGAGGTATACAGTACTGACACACATTAGACAATAACTGCAAAGAAAGGACTAATTGAAAGAGACCTGGATAAACTCACTGTTACTGCTGGTAGCAGATGTTCTCTAGCCTGAGCGGTGTGTGTATGTGTGTGTGTCTGTCTGTGTGTGTGTGTGTGTGTGTAGGATGGCAGGAAGACCCTGGAGAACCAGGTGAAGAGGCTGGAGATAGTGGAGCGCAGGGAGAGTAAGCTGAAGGAGGACATGCAGAGCAAGGCCCAGCAGATCCAGCAGATGGCTGATAAAATCATGGTAAGGGGAGGGGAAAGAGGGCCCCTCAGTCCCCTTCCGGCCCTCACAACTTTGCCCCTTCGTTGGAGGATTGCTCTCCATCCGAGTGAGCATCACACAAGCCCTCCAGGAGTATGTGTGCTCACTGCTCATACACACACACACACATTCTCTCTATTAGTTATGCACACATACTCACACACGTATTATTCAGTCTGTGCCAAATCCTAACTTGAGATCTGCAAGCGTATGTGTAGTTTTTGCACATCTCCACGTTATGAGCGTGAATCTCACATTAGGATTCGGCCTTCACGCTCTGGAGATTATTTATATCGTGCTATCTCTCTGTCTCAGACCCGAAAGTGACAGATTGTGAACACAGATCATTTTTATTTTGTCTGAGAAAAATTATTTGTAGCATTTTATCCTTGCTGTACTGAATAATATCATGATGTTGGGTCCTGAATTGAAAAGGGTGAATTAACAATGTACTGTCACATGTTTGTGTGTTTGTTTGCATAGGACCTGGAGGAGAGACTTCGTGAGAGCCAGTCCACAGCCCAACGCGTGGAGACACACCTGGAGCAGAAGGAGAAGCTCTATGATGAGAAGATCAAGGTAGAGCTTCAGAGCCTCAAGGGACCTTTACTATTCATCACAAACATTCAGTACAGTATAATGTTATGGGCTACTGGTGTATTAACTTTGTTATGGGAGGTTGTCGGCTATAACAAGAGCACAGATTTCCTGGGCAGGTCCCTTGGATCCCAGTTCTGGGCCTTGATCCTGAGCTCTAGCATGGTTGATATTGTGTTTTATCTCTCTTATATTGACCAGGTTCTGGAGAACCAGATGAAGGCAGACATGGCAGATAAGGAGATGCTGGAATCCAGTCAGAGCAAGTATGAGGAGGAGGTCCAGGAGAAGTGCTGCATCATCAGTGAGCAGAAGGCGGTAAGAGCTGGCCAGCCTAGTAAGGATGTGGCCAGGACAATTTTTACAATAATCACATGGACTTGGTTTATTTTTCACATTAATCACACTGACTTGGTTTATTATAAACTTGCAATAACCTTTTGCTAGGCAACTGTGATATATTGTACATGTGATGTATTGTTTTGACAATAGTTGTGCAAATTGTCAGACATGTTGAGGCTGCATGTAAATGTGTGTTGAAACCTGTCTCTTCTGTCCATCCTAGACCATCAATGCCATGGACTCTAAGATGGCCAGCCTGGAGCAGAGGATTGCCGAGCTGTCTGAGGCCAACAAACTGGCAGCCAACAGCAGTATCTACACCCAGAAGAACATGTGAGTGTTGTGGACTATCTCAGGTAGTTACATAGTTAGTTAGTTAGTTAGTTAGGAAGATTGTCTACTGTGCTGCGTGTCTATTTATCTGTCTGGGCCTGACAGGAAAGCCCAGGAGGAGATGATCTCGGAGCTGAGGCAGCAGAAGTTCTACCTGGAGTCCCAGGCTGGGAAGCTGGAGGCCCAGAATGCCAAGCTGGAGGAGCACCTGGAGAAGATGAGCCAGCAGGAGCAGAGCAACAAGAGCCGAGTGCTGGAGCTGGAGACCAGGCTGAGAGAGGTGAGGAGAGAGCAAAGAGGAGAGGGGGAGAGGACGAGGGCAGACAGGGGAGGAGAGGGCAGAAAGGTTGGGGTCACAGGAAGGCGGAGAGTGAAGGTGAGAAGAGGAGGAGGAAAAGAGGGCAAGGAGCCAGGAGAGCAAAGAGGGATGCCAGATAGAGGGGTCATGTAAGGTGAAATGTCACGCTCCACTGTGGGTTGTTGATTTGCCAGATCAGCATCTCTCTGACTCACTGATCCAATGGACTCTCTCCTTCCTCTTCCTGACTCCTTTCTGTCGCTCCCTTCCCTCGGTGTGTCCCTCATGTCGTTAGATGGGCCTGGAGCACGAGGAGCAGAAGCTGGAGATCAAACGTCAGGTGACAGAGCTGACACTGTCGCTGCAGGAGAGGGTGTCTCAGATCAGCGGGCTGCAGGCGGCACGCCACTCCCTGGAGAGCCAGCTGCAGCAGGCCAAGTCAGAGCTGGAGGACACCACCGCTGAGGCTGAGGAGGAGATCTGTGTTCTCAGAGTGAGTGCAGGAGGGCCATACATACCAGTCTACTGTTATTACTCCTGTTATTACTATGCTATTATGAAGTACAGCAGTACTGACACCAAACCTGTCTCTCTATCTGTCTGGTAGGCCCACCGAGATGAGATCCAGCGCAAGTATGATGCCCTCAGAGACAGCTGTGCGGTATGCCATCCCTTTGTATCCCTTGTTTTCTCTCTCTCTCTCTAGTGCTGTCTTTATCTTTCTCTCTGCTACCTCTCTTTACCCTGTCTCTTTCTCTCTCTTTCTATTCTCTCTCACTCCTTTCAGAATTAGAAGGCATTAACTGAGTTGAATCAGATAAGATCAGCTATTATAGATTTCCATTGGCCGTGTTTCCAGCCATCACACTCAATAAGGCCTTTGTTTTTCCAGGATAAAAGGAGACCATCAATTATGTTATCTATCTGTTTTCAATCCTCACTGCTATTTCTATTATTTTGAAAAATATCAATTTGTTTTATGCGGTTCCTCCATATCTTTTTGCCAAGAATAGAACTAAGTCTTGTATTTAGGTTGATGTGATTAATAATATATACCCATATCTTTGATTTTCATATGTCTTTGTCAGCGAGCGCGTGAAAACTAACCCTGAGAAGATGAGGTTATTATGTTGTGGTGGGGGATTTAAAAACCTTCAAAGTCACATAGTTTGAATCACCACTGGGTCTCATCATGGTCTCTCTTTATCCCCTTGCCCTACTTTTGTGATCCTCCCACTCACAAGCTGTTGAGAAAGAGTATTCTTCCTAGATTCAGCTGGCCGGTATTCAGGCAATCATTCCCAAGTTCGGAAACAAATTGAGGTTGTTATGCCTGGCTCCCCATGTCTATTTTTGTGTATGGCACCATTTGTTCTGTTCAGATCCTTGATGACACAGTACTTCTGGCAGCCCTGCACCATTCAAAAACAACAGAAATGAAACATGGGCAAGGTTGCATTGACATGAAGTAGTAGTATATCAATAACAGATACTGTTATGTACTGATGACAAGTGTTCCGTAACAAGCCTGGAGGTAAAGGTCTGGGTCCTTTGTCTGTTGTTGGGAATTAGCTAGGTTTTGTTTACACATTTTTAGAGGGTAGTGAATTCAAACCAAACCCACTGTAATTAATCACAAACATTCGGATGTTAGCACCAGTTTTTATCTACCCTGGTTACTGCTACTAGACTGTACTGTGTTTCTGTGTATCCTTTAAGGAAACTACAGAGCTTCAAACATGTCTTGTTCTGGGGTGTGGTGGTGTGTTTGTGTTATCATGTGCACACAGTAGGATGGAGAGAGTACATTGCTGATGGACAGATCACGGCTTATCAATCCCATTGTTGACCTCCCATCTCTTAGTATTTTGTCATTTCTGTCAGTCCTCAGCCCCTGGGGCCTGCTATAGAGAGATGATTTATGTACATAAAAGGTTTGTTCACTTCACTGCCCGGTAGTCCTACATGGTACAGAGCAGCCAGGCTCCCCAGAAAGAGGAATAACATCTAACTCAGGTTCAGCCACCTCTAACCGACATTTGCATAGAGTATGCACTATTATCCTGGCTAATTAAGAGGACAGAATGGTGATGATGAATTGATTATGCAGCTTCCTGCTCAGCCTGGAGAGAGACATGAAGGCTGTCTAAGAGAAGAACGTTTCCATGGATATATATCTCTAATTGCAAAATGGGTGCCTTAGTGTGCTGTAATGTATGTAGCATTCACTGAAGGAAACTCACGTTGATTGTCTCAAGTGTATGGTAATCCAGCGATGCGCTGAGTGGGTTTCAATTAAATCCATATGTTCTGGTGAGGACTTTTCACTCTTATCTGTCAACGGTCATTTAAATTATTAATCTTATGCCCCTCCCCCCCTTCCCATTAATTGATCATTCTATTTCACTACATGGTGAACAGGTCCACCACTACATCTTACAGTAGTATACATTGAAATGATATACTGTTGTGTTGAGAGGCTGGTAATAAACCTAGTATAATTCTCCTCCCTCCCTCCCTCAGGTGATCACAGACCTGGAGGAGCAGCTGACCCAGCTAACCCAGGAGAACGCTGAGCTGAACAGACAGAATTTCTACCTGTCCAAGCAGCTGGACGAGGCCACAGATGAGACAGAGGAGCGCCTGCAGCTGGGCCAGGATGTGGACCGCCTCCGCCGCGAGGTGGCTGACCGCGAGATGCACCTCAACAACCAGAAACAGGTGTGACACATACACTCACACTCACATCCTGTACAGTTTACACACACTCTAACATGTTTATTTATATATATATAAAAAATATTAGGGGGTAGATCAGCTTTAATATTGCAGATAGATTGTAACTTCCATCAATGTAATTGTCTGCATCACTTCCAATCCCCCATATGTTTTTTTTTCTTCTCGCAAATATATATATATATACATATACATACATACACATACATATACACATACATATAAATACATATACATATTCTTTAAAAAAATATATTTCCCTTTATTACTTTCCAACCCCACCACCCTTTCCCTATTTGGAGTAAACTAGTGAACAACAATGCTTAGGCCTCTACTTCCAGCTTATACATACTATATACATTTTATGGACACAGTCAATTTTACAATAATTGAACTTCCTCTACCCTCAACCTCTCCGATCATTTTCATGATGTCCATCCGGTTTGCTTCTAAATGCCATATCTTTCTAAATGTGCTCTTTCATAAAAGCTCTCAACCTATAACCTATTTACTTATTATGGACACAGTATGCTTTACATTAGTTATCTTGTTGTTATTAGTTGTTGTTAGTTGTTATTAGTCCCATCCTTCAACTCCATTCAACACCTTCAATCTATCTCTTAACACCATCCATATTGGATTTCTATTTGCCATATATTTTTCAACTGTACTGTGATGTTTTACAAAAGTTCTGAACCCTTCTATTCTCATTGTTTCTACAGATTGTAAATTGAAAATAAACATTATATTGGTAGCAAGGATTTTGTATAATAACTTAAATTGGAAAATTCTAAGTTTTGAATGCGGCGTCGTTTTGCGTATCAGTTCATAAACACTATGCCATGGAATCGGTATGTCAAAAATCTCTTCCCAACTATTTTGCAATCTATATGGGATGGCTGTCAATCCTTTGGTCCTTAAATGAAACTGGTATACTTTTTTTATTTATCACAGTTTTCTTTAACCAATTATGTTCTTTAACGAAGGGCCGACAGACAAGTTCCTTACTTTTTCCCCCTTCCACTTTCCTCTTCCATTTTTGCGGTAATGCTGCAATTATTTGGTTGTAATTTTGGGTAGAGCAGACATTTCCATATGTTTTTGTTAGCTGCATGTGCGACATAACTCCACCAGTCCTACCTATGATATCATTTACAAAGATTATGCCTATTTTTTTAAATCAAAACATTATGGTTTTTTATCAATTAGTATATTTGAGTTTAACCACAACATTTGTTGCATTATTTGTTCTGTCGTTTCTGGAGGATTAAATTGAAATTGCAACCAACTTTCTATGGCTTGTTTTAGAAATAGTGATATTTGGGAGATGATTTCCTTTTAAAATAACTGAAAGTGAGAGGTTGTCATCTGAATAAAGGGAAAAAGGCCATTCTTGAACATTGGGTGAGACAATCTTACTAATTTCCTAGAGAACCAGTTTGGATTTAAGTATAACTTTTGTATGACTGAAGCTTTTAGTGATAGGTCTAATGCTTTAATATTTAATAATTTCTGTCCTCCGAATTCATATTCATTATATAAATAGGCTTGTTTAATTTCGTCTGGCTTGCCGTTCCAAATAAAATGGAATATTCTTTTCTCATATAATTTAAAAAACGGTTCGCTAGGCGTAGGCAAGACCATAAGCAAATAGGTAAACTGGGATAATACTAAAGAGTTAATCAGGGTGATTTTTCCACAAATTGACAGGTATTTACCTTTCCATGGTAGCAAGATCTTATCTATTTTTGCAAACCTTCTATTAACATGTATTGGAGTGAGATCATTTATTTTATTTGGGATATGTATTCCGAGTATATCCACATCACCATCAGACCATTTAATTGGTAAACTACATGGTAATGTAAAATCTTTATTTTTTAGTGATCCAATACGTAATATAGTACATTTGTCATAATTTGGTTGTAATCCAGAGAGGTTAGAAAATGTATCTAGATACTCTATGAGGCTGTGGAGGGATTCAAGTTGTGGATTTAAAAGAAAACATGAATCATCAGCGTACAATGACACCTTTGTTTTTAATCCCTGGATTTCTAATCCCTTGATATTATTGTTGGATCTGATTTTAATAGCTAACATTTCGATGGCCATAATAAATAGATATGCTGATAGTGGACAACCTTGTTTCACTCCTCTTGACAGTTTAAAACTTTAGGAGAAATAGCCATTATTTACTATTTTACACCTAGGGTTACTATACATGATTTTAACCCATTTTATAAGAGATTCTCCAAAATTGAAATGCTCCAGGCATTTATATATAAACCCCAATTGTACTTTATCAAATGCCTTATCAAAGTCTGCTATGAATAGCAGGCCTGGTTTCCCAGATTTTTCATAGTGTTCTATTGTTTCCAGTACTTGCCTTATATTATCTCCAATGTAGCATTCACTGAAGGAAACTCACGTTGATTGTCTCAAGTGTATGGTAATCCAGCGATGCGCTGAGTGGGTTTCAATTAAATCCATATGTTCTGGTGAGGACTTTTCACTCTTATCCAATGTATCGTCCATGTAAAAAAACCTGTCTGATTAGAATGAATAATGTCCGACAATACCTTTTTAATTCTACGCGCTATTCATTTTGCTAGAATTTTTGCATCACAACACTGAAGTGTAAGGGGCCTCCAATTTTTTAAATGGACTGGATCTTTATATTTTCCACTTGTATCCTGTTTCAGTAATAAAGAAATCAGATTTTCTTCTTGAGTGTCTGATAATCTACCATTTACACAGGAGTGGTTAAAACATGCTAATAACGGTCCTCTGAGTATATAAAAAAAAGGTTTGGTATACCTCGACTGGTATGCCATCCAACCCTGGAGTTTTCCCGGACTTAAAGTCTTTAATTGCATTCAGAAGTTCCTCCTCTGTAATTTCACTTTCACATGAGTCTTTCTGTATGGCTGTTCATTTTACATTATCAATAGAAAAAAATCTCTACAATTAGCTTCAGTTAGAGGAGATGGAGATGGAGGCGACTGAAACGAAAACATATGCTTAAAGTACTTTGCTTCCTCCTTCAAAATATAATTTGGTGAATCATGGGTGACTGTCATTTGTAACCAGTTTCAGTAAATTATTTTTGGTAGCATTTCTATGTTGAAGATTAAAAAAGAAGTTGGTGTATTTTTACCCATATTCCATCCAGTTTGCTTTTTCTTTTTGTTTTTCCTCTAATTTATTCTGAGCCTCTATGTTACAGTTTTTATTGCTATTTATCTGTTCTGTTAGACCTTCTATTTCCTTTGTTAGTATGGACTCTTTTGACCTAAATTGCTTTTGTTTTCGAGATGAGTACTGAATTGCATGGCCTCTAAAGGCACATTTAAAAGTGTCCCATACAATAAGGGGATTTGCTGTACCTATGTTATGTCGGAAGAAATCAGTTATACATTTCTCTGTCCTAGTTAAAAATAAGTTATCATCCAATAGGCTTTGATAAAATTTCCAATCTCCTTGCCCACGTGGAAATTCAGTAAGAGTAATGTATATGCCAATTATATGATGGTCCGACCGCATTCTGTCCCCTATCAACACTTTTTAAACGTTTGGTGCCAACGAGAATGACATAAGAAAGAAGTCAAGACGACTAGCTTGATTGAGTCTCCGCCATGTATATCTCACTAGATCAGGATATTTAAGCGTCTGCTAAATGACTAAAATGTAAATGTAAAAAAATCTACTAGTTCTACTGTATCCATGACATTCACGATTTCCTTAAGAGCATGAGGGTGATAGTTTGTAGTGTGATTTCCTTTACGGTCCATTGAGCTATTTAAAACGGTATTATAATCTCCCACCATAATAATAGAGTCTTGTATTGCTTGCAGGGTTGATAATTTATTATATACATTGTCAAAGAAGTGTGGATCATCATTATTTGGTCCGTAAAGGTTAATGAGCCATATCTGTTTATGGTCCAATAACATATTTAAAATAATCCATCTACCTTGCGGATCACTCTAACATGTTACCGGAATCTGTTAAGAGAGCTCACTCTCTCTAGTTTTCTCATGTTCTCTTTTCCCCTCAATTCAATTCAATTCAATTCAGTTAAATAGGCTTTATTGGCATGGGAAACATATGTTTACGTTGCCAAAGCAAGTGAAATAGATAATAAACAAAAGTGAAATAAACAATACAAAATTTACAGTAAACATTACACAAAAGTTCCAAAAGATTAAAGACATTTCAAATGTCATCAAATGTATATATACCCCTCCCCCCTTCCCATTAATTTATCCTTCTATTTCACTACATCGTGAACAGGTCCACCACTACATCTTACAGTAGTATACATTGAAATTATATACTGATGTGTTGAGAGGCTGGTAATGAACCTAGCAGTGGGGGCTGGTGTGAGGAGCTATAGGAGGACAGGCTTACTGTAATGGCTGGAATGGAATAAATGGAAAGGTATCAAACACATCAAACACATGGAAACCACATGTTTGACTCCATTCCATCAATTCCATTCCAGACATTACAATGAGCCCATTCTCCTATAGCTCCTCCCACCAGCCTCCACTGGAACCTAGTATAATTCTCCCTCCCTCCCTCCCTCCCTCTCCCTCTCCCTCTCTCTCTCTCTCTCTCTTCCTTTCACACACACATTTCATTTCACATACCCCTAAACACACAAACTCACACACATCTCTCCTCACTACTCAACAATCAATTACAGGTGACACACACACACACAAACAGACACACACACTTCACCAGCTAATGTGATTAAGTGGAGTTTACATCAGGCAGAAGATACTGGACTGTTCTTTTGTTATGTAGCTCTAGCTCAGTGAGCAGAGAGAGGAGAGGAGGCTGTTGTGAGGCTGTGCTCTGCCTCTGTGAGAGGTGGTGTGTGTAGGCGTTCAGTAGCCAGATCTCTCAATCTCTCTGTCCTAGCTGGTGGTTGTGTAACCAGGGATGGAAGTCATAGATGAGGGATCCGACCGTGAGTGGGAGGGATGTGTCATCCACATCGTTCCCAGGTAGTGTCAGCCCTGGATGCGTGGACTTCAGAGGGCCATGGTGCTGCTGCAGTTATATTTGTATCCCAGTGTTTGTCTCAAGCAGAGGAATAGGAAGCATAAAAACCTAGCTCAGTATGAGCCCTATGCACATTGTCGAAATGTATTGCATTCATGAATCTATAAAACTCTCAAAAAACGTTTAACTGTGGCGCACAACCTATTGATTATCAGAATATGACAATACTGATGTTGGTTTGGGATAGTATGTCCATTACGCAGAGGGCTGTCTTCATTAAGACCACAAAACGGCAAAAGAAAGTTCCTTAAATAGTTGTCTTAGTGTACATTTTTTTTCCTGCAATCTCTCTGTGTTGTTCATGTTGTCTGTAAGAACAGAACAGACCAGTTGAAAGTTAAACAGTTGAATAGCATGCCTTCTATTCTCCTATTCTCATGTAACCCCTCCTATGTGTTCCATGTCCTGTGTCAGAACATTGAGACACTGAAGACCACGTGCACCATGCTGGAGGAGCAGGTCCTGGAGCTGGAGACCCTGAATGATGAGCTGCTGGAGAAGGAGAGGCAGTGGGACGCCTGGAGGGGAACCCTGGAGGACGAGAAGAACCAGGCTGAGAGGAGGACAAGGGAGATCCAGAGACTGCTGGACAACGAGAAGCAGAACAGGTAACACAAACACACACACACACCAACATACAAACACACACACACTCATATGGTCCCCTCTCTGATTCCTGTTCAGGCTGCGTGCGGACCAGCGCAACTCGGAGGCTCGTCAGTCTATTGAACAAGCAGTGAAGGAGCACAAGGCTGAGATCCTGGCCCTGCAACAGGCCCTCAAGGACCAGAAACTCAAAGCAGAGAGCCTCTCTGACACAGTGAGCCTTACGTGTATACCTGTTCATCTCTCTCTCTCTGTCTGTCTGCCTGTCTGTCTAAAGCAGACCTGTACATCTTTTCTTGCCTCTGGCCCTCTAGCTGAATGAACTGGAGAAGAAGCATGCCATGCTGGAGATGAATGCCAGGAGTCTGCAGCAGAAGCTGGAGAGTGAGAGGGAGCTGAAACAGAGGCTGCTGGATGACGTGGGTTATGTTTTCCTCTCATTCTGTGTGTGTTGTATTTGAGTTATTAATATCATGTCATGTTAAAAATGCCTCTGGTATAATCCAGTATGTTTGTGTGTCTTGTGAGAAGTGAAATATCACATCATGTTTATACTGTTTGTGTCCCTCCACAGCAAGGAAACCTGCAGCAGCAGATGGATGTTCAGAAGAGCCACATCTTCCGGCTGACCCAGGGCCTGCAGGACGCTCTGGACCAAACTGACCTGCTGAAGACTGAGAGGACTGACCTAGAGTACCAGCTGGAGAACATCCAGGTACAGCTACACACACACACTCACACACACGCACAAACACACACACGCAAACACACGCATGCATGCGCAAACACGCACAAACATAAACGCACACACACTCACGCGCATACACACACAAATGCATGCACGCGCACACACACACACACAGTCTTGCGCACACACACACACACACACACACACACACTCACACACACACACACACACACACACACAAACACACACACACACATACACTCAGAGAGGTACATCAGTAGAAATTCATTGCATTAGTAATGTTCACTTAGCTCCACCTGCAGGCTGTGTTCTCCCATGAGAAAGTGAAGTTGGAGGGGACCATCACCCAGCAATCCAAACTCATAGACTTCCTCCAGGCCAGGGTGGACCAGGGGGGCTCCAAGAAGAAAAAGGTGAGACAGGACAGCTCACAACACAGGTACAGTGACACAGAGTACATGAATACATACATTATCATTTCTAGAGCACATTTAACTAGCGTTTGCTATGGACCTTTTCATTTTACTCAGAATGTTTGCCAGTGACAGTTATTATGTGTGTGTGTGTATGTGTTTGTCCCAGGGTCTATTTGGTCGGCGCAGAGAAGACCTGCTGGCTGCCATGGCGGCCCAGGGCCAGTCCCAGGTGCCCCAGCAGGTGTCCCCTGTACCCTCTGTGCAGCCGGTGCCCCTGCAGTACAGCGACATGAAGATGGCCCTGGACAAGGAGCGCTCCCGCTGCTCTGAGCTGGAGGATACACTGCAGAATATGAGACTGGAGCTGCGCTCCCTACGAGAGGAAGGTAAGGACACTGTCATCTCAAACAGGAAATAATCCCACTAAAGACCACTGCTGTAGTCCAGCGCATGCTATCTCACTACAAGCAGCACATCAAACTCACACCAGGGCCAAACACCACTCCCTTGTGACTTTCCTTTGATTCCTCTCTCTCTCTCTCTCTCGCTCTCTCTCTCCCTCTCTCTCTCCTTTCTCTCTCTCTCCTCTCTCTCTCCTTTCTCTCTCTCTCTCCTTTCTCCCTCTCTCTCCTTTCTCTCTCTCTCTCTCGCTCTCGCTCCTCTCTCTCTCTCTCTCTCTCTCTCTCGCTCCCTCCCTCCCTCCCTCCCTCCCTCCCTCCCTCCCTCCCTCTCTCTCCTTTCTCTCTCACCTCTCTCTCTCTCTCCTTTCTCTCACTCTCTCTCTCTTCTCTCTTCTCTCTCTCCTCTCTCTCTCCTCTCTTCTCTCTCGCTCCTCTCTCTCTCCTCTCTCCTCTCTCCTCTCTCGCTCCTCTCTCTCTGTGTGTCTCTCACTCTCACACATATACACACATTCAGCAGTCCAATACAAGCCTGTGGACCATGGTGGTACCCCTGCTACCCCTGGCACAACGCGGCAGCAGATGATGATGTCTGCTATGGTGAAGTCTCCTGAGCACCAGCAGGGCCCGAGCAGCCTGCTGGCTACCTCTAACTCTGGCCGCAGGAAGGAGGTTGCCACCCCCGAGGGTGAGTCCTTCTGGAGAAGAAAAGGGGGAGTGTTTATGCCCAGCTAACACACACTGCACCAGATGAGACCTCTGTGTGGCCTTCAGCAGTGTGTCCATATTTCCATATAATGCAGTATAATTAAAGTGATAGACCACCCCTGACATAATGAAGATACTTTCCTGATGGCCACTACTGTCCTACAAAACTTCCTCTTCCTTCTAATGCCTTAGACCTTTGTCATTTTCCTCTCACACTCAACAGAGAGAAGGAGGGTCACTTTTGAAAGTAAGTTCTCCTAACTCATGGAGCACTCGATTTGCTATCCCCTCCCCTTTTGCCTCTCTACCACACTCCGAATGGGCCAGATTTTAAAAGCTCTGCACTAGGATCAAGTGGCAGATGTTTCTTTAGAGTATGGTATGCTAAGTTCTGGTTTCTAACGCTTGTATTGGAGTTTCCACTTTCCAGTAATGCCTCTCTACTGAACTATTCAAGCTCTGAAGTTAGTATTCACCAATGAATAATTGAAGTATTTTCATCTAATGTAACTTTACATGTCGTAACATACATAAATCATAAATACATTTTTCTTGGTAGCTTATGGTAAAAGGGTCTACCACCATGTTGGAATATTGTATAAATGTTCATTCCTGGCCGCAGTCAGGTAAATAAATAATTGTAGAAATGTAATTCAAACCAGCAGATTGGATGATTGGACATTACCAGCTAACATAAAATCAACATATCATGTTAAAAAAGCCATTATTTGTTTGTGACACACAGTGTATGTGTCTGTATTCTACTTGGATAGATGAGACTGAAAACATTTATGTAGTTCTCTGTTGTTGAGCTAAACTTTCCTCCCTCTAAGTGCACAGCTTTGGAAATCTGAAGCAATTGCCTTTACTTCTGTTTGCCTACACTCCAATCCATTGACTCTCACACAGCTATCTGCCCTGCACCTTAAACCACTGCAACCCAACCCAGACCTGCACACCTTACACAGGCCAGTTTTCTTTTCACCTTATACCGCAATGTTGGAACCACAGGAGGTTGGTGGCACCTTACTTGGGGAGGACGGGCTTGTGGCAATGGCTGGAGCGGAATAGGTGGAATGGTATCAAATACATCAAACACATGGTTTCTTTGTGTTTGATGCCATTCAATTCACTCCGTTCCAGCCATTATTATGAGCCGTCCTCCCCTCAGCATCCTCCACTGGTTGAAACATATTCCTCCAGTTCCCTCAATGAGAAGATTCCTGGATGCATGTGTTAAGTTCCAGTCATGAACTGATCACTGGTGGATGATGGGATCAATATGATTTACCTTTTTATTTCAGATCTTCTTATCTTTATCGTTGCCTCACTTGCACAACTGACATGGCATGGTGCACTGATTTTTTGTTGTTGTTGAAAAATGATAATTGTGGTTGCTATGGATACTTTCCCTCCTCACTGTCTTCCCTGGCTGTGTTCAGAGTATGGCCATCGCATGAAGGACAGTCAGAGAGACAGGGAGAGGGAGAGGGGGAGGCAGAGGGAGAGCATTCACCACAACACCCCTCACCGCTTCACCGTGGGACTCAACATGAGGGCTGCCAAGTGTACTGTGTGCCTGGATACCGTGCACTTTGGTCGCCAGGCAGCCACCTGTGTTGGTATGTTACGTTCCAACCATCCACTCCCCATCACAATGATCAGGCATGGCACATTTCTGTTGAGCAAGGCTTTTTCAGAAGGGTGGCCAGTACAGTATTGTGTTTCTGGCATTCCTAGTTTTTAACAGTATTTTATTCTCTCCTTCAGAATGTCATGCCTTGTGCCATCCAAAATGCTCCCCCTGCCTTCCTGCCATGTGCGGGCTGCCTGGGGACTGTGCCCTGCACATGGCTGAGGCACTGTGCCGGGACAAAGGCAGTTCTCCTGGCCTGCAGCTCAAAGAGGCCAGCGGACATGTTCGCCTGGAGGGCTGGATGAAGCAGCCAAGGTGGGTCTGGTAACTCTGGTGTGTGGACTTCATACCCACTACTACTGTGAAACAAATTTGACTAATAGGACTATACTATAGATCAACATTGCCTGTCTGCTTGCCCTTCAAGTTGATTCAATTTAGACTGATTGCTAATCCCTCCTACTGTATTTGATCTGAGATGGCTCTTTAGTGCTAAAGTATAGTTGTAGGCTACAGTATTATCCTCATCTGTTCTAGGCATTGACTATCTCTGTGATAGTCTATGCTGCGGGCCCTGTGACAGACATGTATGTTCTGTAGGAATGGGAAGCGTGGCCAGGGCTGGGAGAGGAAGTATGTGGTGCTGGATGGGACCAAGGTGACCATCTACGAGACAGAGTCCAGAGAAGGTCTCACTCCCTTTCCTGTCCCTACAGTACATATGATTATGAAATAGGTTGAACTCTTTTTTTTACAATTCATTCTTATTCTATTTAGCTTACAGTGTTCTTGATTGATGCCAGTTGGTGCCTTTTAGTCTGTGTATTTCTTAGTGCATTTTGATTTCCCTCTGTTTGTGTTGTTCAGACTCAGTGAAGCCACTGGAGGAGTTTGAGCTGTGTCTGTCTGATGGAGAGGTGATGGTGCACGGGGCTGTAGGGGCGTCTGAGCTGCCCAACACGGCCAAGTCAGGTACACCAAACTTATTATTAACTTATTAGTAGTATCATGATCTGTGCTTAGGAATGAACTGTCCCCTCGTTCCCTCACTGTGCTGTGGTGTGTGTAGATGTGCCGTATGTGCTGAAGCTGGAGTCCCACCCCCACACCTCGTGTTGGCCTGGACAGACTCTGTACTTCATGGCTCCCAGTTTCCCAGACAAGCAGCGTTGGGTGGCCGTGCTGGAGTCTGTGGTGGCAGGGGGGCGAGCATCTCGGGAGAAGGCTGAGGCAGATGCAGTGAGTACCACAGTACTCACCACTATGGAGTTAAATTAGTATAATTACTTACTGACACACATATGCACAAACCCTAAACCTTACCCTAGCCCCAGTGGTGGAAAAAGTACCCAATTGTCATACTTAAGTAAAAGTAAAGATACCTTGATAGAAAATGACTCAAGTAAAAGTGAATGTCACCCAGTAAAATACTACTTGAGGAAAAGTCTAAAAGTATTTGGTTTTAAATATACTTAAGTATTAAAAGTAAATGTAATTGCTAAAATATACTTAAGTATCAAAAGTAAAAGTAAAAGTAAAATAATTTACAATTCCTTTGAAATCCTCTTAGATGTAAAGTCCCCAGTTTAGGGGATCTGCGTGGTTCTGGTACCGGTTCCGACCGACATTTTCGCTTATAAATCGATCTGTGGACACCGTAGATCGAATTAGTTTTTCATTGAGCGATAGCCCTGGTCCCACGGACACAGAGTATATTTTCTGAGCCTGTGTGACGTAGGATGTGAAATCATGAAACCACTTGAAACTGGGATAGATGTGCCTCCTACCATTTAATTCGCTCTTCCGACTGTCCATCAACTCCTGGCTGAACCCTATATCACATGCCTGCAATCGTTACATCCTAGTGCAGCAGGAGAGAGTGGCGTCATCACGGTAGCACTTTCAGTCAGAGATCGATTTATAGCCATTAATCTAAAATAATTATTAGATTTTGAACAAAAAACACTTTCTGGTTGTCACAAGATTAATATGAGATGAAAGGCAGGTTCCTACCGAGTTCAGGAAGACAAGCTCTGTGAGACGTTCACAACGATGTGGGCAGACGTTTTAAATAAGAGAGACCTTTAGAAAATTTGCACATTTTCTCTAAAACTAAACATACAAATATGTATTTTACAGTTATAAGGAAAGTGAAATCTTATAGTTAGTCATTTTATAATTTGATTTACTATATTTAGAAAGCATATAAGTCATTTCAAGCCCTATTCATACATTTTTGTTGAATAGGAAATAAATCATATAAAATATTTCATATTTCTTTCTGGGATTATGTAGATTACATTTTCGATTACATTTAGTTACATTTAACTGGTTTAAGCAAACCAGAAGGCACAATTTTCTTGTTTTTTTTAAATGTACAGATAGCCAGGGGCACACTCCAACACTCAGACATAATTTACAAACGAAGCATGTGTGTTTAGTGAGTCCACCAGATCAGAGGCAGTAGGGATGACCAGGGATGTTCTCTTGATAAGTGCGTGAATTGGAATATGTTCCTCTCCTGCTAAGAATTCAAAATGTAACGAGTACTTTTGGGTGTCAGAGAAACTGTATGGAGTAAAAAGTACATTATTTTCTTTAGGAATGTAGTGAAGTAAAAGTAAAAGTTGTCAAAACTATAAATAGTAAAGTATAGATACCCCAAATAAACTATACTGAACAAAAATATAAATGCAACATGCAACAATTTCAAAGATTTTACTGAGTTGCAGTTCATACAGTATAAGGAAATCAGCCAATTGAAATACATTCATTAGGCCCTAGTCTATGGATTTCACATGACTGGGAATACAGATATGCACCTGATGGTCACAGATACCTTTAAAAAAAAAGGTAGGGGCGTGGATCAGGAAACCAGTCAGTATCTGTTGTGAACACCATTTGCCTCATGCAGCGTGACACATCTCCTTCGCATAGAGTTGATCAGGCTGTTGATTGTGGCCTGTGGAATGTTGTCCCACTCCTCTTCAATGGCTGTACGAAGTTGCTGGATATTGGCAGGAACTGGAACACGCTGTCGTACACGTCGATCCAGAGCATCCCAAACATGCTCAATGGATGATATGTCTGGTGAGTATACAGGCCATGGAAGAACTGACATTTTCAGCTTCCAGGAATTGTGTACAGATCCTTGCGACATGGGGACGTGCATTATCATGCTGAAACGTGAGGTGGTGGTGGCGGATGAATGACACGACAGTGGGTCTCAGGATCTCGTCATGGTATCTCTGTGCATTCAAATTGCCATAGATAAAATGCAATTGTGTTCATTGTCCGTAGCTTATTCCTGCCCATACCATAACCCCACCGCCACCATGTAAGGCACTCTGTTCACAACGCTGACATCAGCAAACCGCTAGCCCAAAATACGCCATACACGTGGTCTGCGGTTGTGAGGCCGGTTGGACATACTGCCAAATTCTCTAAAACAACGTTGGAGGTGGCTTATGGTAGAGAAATTAACATTCAATTCTCTGGCAACAGCTCTGGTGGACATTGCTGCAGTCAGCATGCCAATGGCATTCTCCCTCAAAACTTGAGACATCTGTGGCATTGTGTTGTGTGACAAAACTGCACATTTTAGCGTGACCTTTTATTGTCCACAGCACAAGGTGCACCTGTGTAATGATCATGCTGTTTAATCAGCTTCTTGATATGCCACACCTGTCAGGTGGATGGATTATCTTGGCAAGGATAAATGCTCACTAACAGGGATGTAAACAAATTTGTGCAAAAATATGAGAGAAATACGCTTATTGTGCATATGGAACATTTCTGGGATCTTTTAATTCAGCTCATGAAACATGGGACCAACACTTTACATGTTGCGTTTATATTTTTGTTCAGTACAATTAAGTAGTACTTTAAAGAATTTTTACTTAAGTACTTTACACCACTGCCTAGCCTTAACCCTAACCCTAACAATAACCCTAGCTTCATGTCCACATCCCATTTCAACCCTAACCCTAGCCTCAACCACAACCCTAACCCTCAACCACAACCCTAACCCTAGCTTCATGTCCACATCCCGATTCAACCCTAACCCTCAACCACAACCCTAACCCTAGCTTCATGTCCACATCCCGATTCAACCCTAACCCTCAACCACAACCCTAACCCTAGCTTCATGTCCACATCCCGATTCAACCCTAACCCTCAATCACAACCCTAACCCTAACTTCATGTCCACATCCCGATTCAACCCTAACCCTCAACCACAACCCTAACCCTAGCTTCATGTCCACATCCCGATTCAACCCTAACCCTCAATCACAACCCTAACCCTAACTTCATGTCCACATCCCGGTTCAACACTAACCCTCAACCACAACCCTAATCCTCAACCACAACCCTAACCCTAACTTCATGTCCACATCCCGGTTCAACACTAACCCTCAACCACAACCCTAACCCTCAACCACAACCCTAACCCTAGCTTCATGTCCACATCCTGGTTGTGCTCAACACTCAACAGTCAATCACAGGGCTCACTCAGCAATAAGAGAGAACTCATCGTTTACCATAAGAGTTTGGTATATGTTGGAAAGTGTCAGTCCTCATTCAGCTTTCACCTACATTATATATCTGTCATTAATGCCAGGTGGATATGTAGACCTGTTTCCCTGGCTATTGTCTTTTAAGGTAGTTGCTCTGTTTAGATGCCTGAGGTCTGACTCATCAAGGGTTAAAACATAATTTTTTACTGTATGGGGGTTATACTTTACATTTATATTTACCATCTGATTTTTTCTTTGATACAGCATACTTGTATGCTTGATATGACCCTAAGTATAATGGATGCATCCATTAAATATTTTATAAATAATTTTAAATTGTTTAGTTTTTTAATCAGGTGGTACATTTACTGCAGTAGTAAAGTTTTATAAACAATCCCTGATGTCTCTTATACATGGCGTTAATTGTCCCTCTTCTTCTCTCTCTCTCTCTCTCTCTTGCTCTCCCTCTCTCTTTCTCATTCCTGTTTGTTGCTTTTTCATCCTGTCATATTGTATGTCCCTGTATGTGGGCATGGTTTATTGATTTGCTCTATTCTGCCTGCTCCATGGGGTTTCACTGCACATAGGCTGCTGTGTCCAAAAGACAGATGGTTCTGTCTCCTCTGGTCCAGGTAAAGAGTCTAACGAGGTTACTTTTGTCTGCTGTCCTGTTGATACCAGACACACAGGCACTTAATACACACAATTACAATTACAATACATTTACGATTACAGTACAACATTTACAATGACAAAACTGAAAATAATTCTGTGCATGTTTGTCTTGAATGTGTGGTCATCTTTCCTGCTGTTCACCTCATGCTGTGACCACATGCTGGATGTCCTCACTGTTCTTTCCTCTATTGTCTTATCAAAGTTGATTGTCTGACTGTTATAGCACCTGGCAACTATCTTTTGTTCAATATCTTTGATTAGATGTATTATGATCAGATCATTTGATAATCTTTTTTGCTATTTATTTCTTTACTCAAATGTTAGATTTATCATGTTTTGCGAGGTGTTCAACTTTCATGACGAGTGAACATAGACTCCTCACAAAGCCTATTACAGTGATATAACCAGCCCTATGCATGCGATAGGCCTTCCTGTAGCCAGGACAGGTGTCTGGTAGTACCGTCAGCTTCCACTTCTTACCCTGTAGAACACGTGTCAAACGCATTCCACGGAGGACCGAGTGTCTGCGGGTTTTCAATCCATCCTTGTCCTTGATTGATGAATTAAGGTCACTAATTTGTAAGGAACTCCCCTCACCTGGTTGTCTAGGTCTTTAACTGATTGGAAAAACCAAAAACCCACAGAAACTCAGCCCTCTGTGGAATGAGTTTGACACCCCTTTTGTAGTATCTCTACCCCCTGTTCACTCTGCCAAAATACCCTTTCTGCACCCACCCGTTCTACCTTAATATAGACCCTCTTTCTGTTCCTATACAAACCCTGACAGCTTCCCGACTGTGCCTCTCCCACCATATTGAAGCTGTGAGCCTCCTGACCCTCTGTTTCTGTCTCCCGTTCACCAGAAACTGCTTGGGAACTCTCTGCTGAAGCTGGAGGGAGATGACAGGCTTGACATCAACTGTACACTCCCCCTCACAGACCAGGTAATATAATGGAGAGCAAACCAGACTTTGAGTAGTAAGGGTTGATAGTTTTTCTATTCCCCATGCCACTGTTACATCTGTGTTGATAACATATGCACTTCATGTAGTCCCACAGTGTACAGTACACTACCAGTGATGTGGGTGTGGTCTTTCCCCTCCCATAGATAGTGTTAGTGGGCTCTGAGGAGGGTCTGTACGCCCTGAATGTGATCAAGAACTCCCTGACCCACATCCCTGGCCTGGGCTCCGTCTTCCAGATCCACATCATGAAGGAGCATGAGAAGCTGCTGATGATTGTTGGTATGATAGCCGACTTGACTCAATCAGTGATAACAGCACATATATACAGTACATTGTCAACTGTCTAATTTACAGTGGGGGAAAAAAGTATTTAGTCAGCCACCAATTGTGCAAGTTCTCCCACTTAAAAAGATGAGAGAGGCCTGTAATTTTCATCATAGGTACACGTCAACTATGACAGACAAATTGAGAAAAAAAAATCCAGAAAATCACATTGTACGATTTTTAATGAATTTATTTGCAAATTATGGTGGAAAATAAGTATTTGGTCACCTACAAACAAGCTAGATTTCTGGCTCTCACAGACCTGTAACTTCTTCTTTAAGAGGCTCCTCTGTCCTCCACTCGTTACCTGTATTAATGGCACCTGTTTGAACTTGTTATCAGTATAAAAGACACCTGTCCACAACCTCAAACAGTCACACTCCAAACTCCACTATGGCCAAGACCAAAGAGCTGTCAAAGGACACCAGAAACAAAATTGTAGACCTGCACCAGGCTGGGAAGACTGAATCTGCAATAGGTAAGCAGCTTGGTTTGAAGAAATCAACTGTGGGAGCAATTATTAGGAAATGGAAGACATACAAGACCACTGATAATCTCCCTCGATCTGGGGCTCCACGCAAGATCTCACCCCGTGGGGTCAAAATGATCACAAGAACGGTGAGCAAAAATCCCAGAACCACACGGGGGGGACCTAGTGAATGACCTGCAGAGAGCTGGGACCAAAGTAACAAAGCCTACCATCAGTAACACACTACGCCGCCAGGGACTCAAATCCTGCAGTGCCAGACGTGTCCCCCTGCTTAAGCCAGTACTTGTCCAGGCCCGCCGTCTGAAGTTTGCTAGAGTGCATTTGGATGATCCAGAAGAGGATTGGGAGAATGTCATATGGTCAGATGAAACCAAAATATAACTTTTTGGTAAAAACTCAACTCGTCGTGTTTGGAGGACAAAGAATGCTGAGTTGCATCCAAAGAACACCATACCTACTGTGAAGCATGGGGGTGGAAACATCATGCTTTGGGGCTGTTTTTCTGCAAAGGGACCAGGACGACTGATCTGTGTAAAGGAAAGAATGAATGGGACCATGTATCGTGAGATTTTGAGTGAAAACCTCCTTCCATCAGCAAGGGCATTGAAGATGAAACATGGCTGGGTCTTTCAGCATGACAATGATCCCAAACACACCACCCGGGCAACGAAGGAGTGGCTTCGTAAGAAGCATTTCAAGGTCCTGGAGTGGCCTAGCCAGTCTCCAGATCTCAACCCCATAGAATAAATAATAATAATATGCCATTTAGCAGACGCTTTAATCCAAAGCGATTTACAGTCGTGCGTGCATAAATTTTTGTGTATGGGTGGTCCCGGGATCGAACCCACTACCTTGGTGTTACAAGCGCCGTGCTCTACCAGCTGAGCTACAGAGGACCACAGAAAATCTTTGGAGGGAGTTGAAAGTCCGTGTTGCCCAGCAACAGCCCCAAAACATCACTGCTCTAGAGGAGATCTGCATGGAGGAATGGGCCAAAATACCAGCAACAGTGTGTGAAAACCTTGTGAAGACTTACAGAAAACGTTTGACCTGTGTCATTGCCAACAAAGGGTATATAACAAAGTATTGAGAAACTTTTGTTATTGACCAAATACTTATTTTCCACCATAATTTGCAAATAAATTCATAAAAAATCCTACAATGTGATTTTCTGGATTTTTTTTTCTCATTTTGTCTGTCATAGTTGACGTGTACATATGATGAAAATTACAGGCCTCTCTCATCTTTTTAAGTGGGAGAACTTGCACAATTGGTGGCTGACTAAATACTTTTTTTCCCCACTGTATTTGTCAGTCAGACTGAATTGAAGGGAGGGGTAATGTCTGTGTTTGGCCTGTAGGAGATGAGAGGGCGCTGTGTCTGGTGGAGATTAAAAAGGTGAAGCAGTCTCTGGCCCAGTCCCACCTGCCTGCCCAGTCTGAACTGGCACCTTTTATCTTTGAGACGGTCAAGGGCTGCCACCTCTTCTCTGCAGGCAGAGTAAGTCTAGTGTTTTTTCAGTGGTTTGGGGGCATTGATTCAATTGGTCATTCTTTGGCCGTAGAAATGCTAATCCTTTATCATAACTGTCACTGACTTTGTGGATTTGTATGTCTACAGATAGATAATGGGCCCTGTATCTGTGCTGCAATGCCTAACAAGATTACAATTCTGCGTTACAATGACAATCTCAACAAGTTCTGCATTCGCAAGGTGAGTATCACCTCAATGTGGAAACAAGTTATCAGATGGAACGATAAAAATGTCATTTTCTGGTTACAGAGGAAATGGAATTGACTCTCATGACAGCTCACAGTGACTAGACATGCACCTTATTTATATTGAACTGTAACTGAAGAAAAATCTGTTCCTCCTATCAGTTCATCAGTTGTCTTCCCTCGCTAGTTCCCTAACAACTTCCTTCCTCCACCAATCTATCAGGAGATAGAGACTCTGGAGCCCTGCAGCTGCATCCACCTGACAAACTACAGCATCATCATCGGGACCAACAAGTTCTATGAGATTGAGATGAAGCAGTATGTGCTGGAGGGTTAGTGTTTTTTGTTGTTGTAGTTTCTCTCAGTAAACCCACTGGAACTCATGTGTACCAGACAATGAAATGTGAGCAATCCAAAACTGCTACATGTAAATGAGCCACTCTACTATTCACATTTTAAAGGTTGATGCCACTAAATTATTTCCATGGTTAATCTAATGCTGATTCTATATTTACATTTTAGTCATTTAGCAGATGCGCTTATCCAGAGCAACTTACATGAGCATTTAGGGTTAAGTGCCTTGCTCAAGGGCACATCAACAGACTTTTCACCTATTCGGCTCGGGGATTCAAACCAGCGACCTTTCAGTTACATGCCCAACGCTCTAAACCGCTAGGCTACCTGCCGCCCTATCTGTCACAGATGTACTCTGTGTCGCCCCTGTAGAGTTCCTGGATAAGAACGACATGTCGCTGGCCTCGGCGGTGTTTGCTTCCTGCTCCCACAGCTTCCCCATCTCCATAATGCAGGTCACCAGCACTCTGCAGAAAGAGGAGTACCTGCTCTGCTTCCATGGTGAGATCTGCCTTGACATTTGCAACTGCAATAAATTCATCTTACCATAGTGATATTGTATGACCTTTTTTACTGTACATATCGGATAAAATTGTGTTATATTGTCCACACACAACCACAGAATGATTGTAAAACATTCCAAGGTACATTCATCAACACAGTAGTTAAGGACTATTGTTCTGTCACAGAGTTTGGAGTGTTTGTGGACGCATATGGACGAAGGAGCCGCACTGAAGAAATCAAATGGAGTCGTCTGCCCCTGGCCTTTGGTGTGTACAGTAGCTTTATCTTCATATAGTACATTTCTAATAATGTTGTATGTGTTGTGGTGGATTTTATGTAATATTGTCATAACAAGAATATTGCTACAAATGTGAATGTGAGTACTAGTAGCCTATGTCATGACTTTTGTAATGTAACCCTTTCCCTGTCTGTCTTGAACAGCTTACAGAGAGCCCTACCTGTTTGTGACATACTTTAACTCATTGGATGTGATCGAGGTTCAGGGACATGCTGCACTTGGGTAAAGGAAAACGACTGAAACACAAACTCACACAATAAGAACTTGCACATGACAAATGCATCAGTATTTATCTTAGTAGGCCTATGCAACCACAATCAATACCACAAATTGAGAAGAATACACACAATTATAGAGAAGTGATCTCCAATAATGTTCCCCATGTCTTATTTCATTGTGCTAAATGGCAGACGTTATTGATTTTAGCATGATGTTATTCATTCCTCTCAACTCTCTGAATTGAATGATGGGTATTGTATTTCCAGACTTGGGGCTAAATTAAATCAGATTGACATCCGCATCGGTTGTTTTGGCGGTGTCGGAGGTGGAACTGGAGCTGTCAAATCCACAAGCGGCTCGCTGTGTCAACCTTTTACTGCAGTGGGCTAAATCAGGGTCAGACAGAGTTTTTCTTTGGTAGTCTTAAACAAATCTACTTTGAAACAAAAGTATACACCTTACACACATGGATATGGGCTTAAAAAAAGAAGACACCTACAGTGAGGGAAAAAAGTATTTGATCCCCTGCTGATTTTGTACATTTGCCCACTGACAAAGAAATGATCAGTCTATAATTTTAATGGTAGGTTTATTTAAACAGTGAGAGACAGAATAACAACAGCAAAATACAGAAGAACGCATGTAAAAAATGTTATAAATTGATTTGCATTTTAATGAGGGAAATAAGTATTTGACCCCCTCTCAATCAGAAAGATTTCTGGCTCCCAGGTGTCTTTTATACAGGTAACGAGCTGAGATTAGGAGCACACTCTTAAAGGGAGTGCTCCTAATCTCAGTTTGTTACCTGTATAAAAGACACCTGTCCACAGAAGCAATCAATCAATCAGATTCCAAACTCTCCACCATGTTCAAGACCAAAGAGCTCTCCAAGGATGTCAGGGACAAGATTGTAGACCTACACAAGGCTGGAATGGGCTACAAGACCATCACCAAGCAGCTTGGTGAGAAGGTGACAACAGTTGGTGCGATTATTCGTAAAAGCCTGGGGCTCCATGCAAGATCTCACCTCGTGGAGTTGCAATGATCATGAGAACGGCGTGGAATCAGCCCAGAACTACACGGGAGGATCTTGTCAATGATCTCAAGGCAGCTGGGACCATAGTCACCAAGAAAACAATTGGTAACACACTACGCCGTGAAGGACTGAAATCCTGCAGCGCCCGCAAGGTCCCCCTGCTCAAGAAAGCACATATACAGGCCCGTCTGAAGTTTGCCAATTAACATCTGAATGATTCAGAGGAGAACTGGGTGAAAGTGTTGTGGTCAGATGAGACCAAAATCGAGCTCTTTGGCATCAACTCAACTCGCCATGTTTGGAGGAGGAAGAATGCTGCCTATGATCCCAAGAACACCATCCCCACCGTCAAACATGGAGGTGGAAACATTATGCTTTTGGGGTGTTTTTCTGCTAAGGGGACAGGACAACTTCACTGCATCAAAGGGACGATGGACGGGGCCATGTACTGTCAAATCTTGGGTGAGAACCTCCTTCCTTCAGCCAGGGCATTGAAAATGGGTCGTGGATGGGTATTCCAGCATGACAATGACCCAAAACACACGGCCAAGGCAACAAAGGAGTGACTCAAGAAGAAGCACATTAAGGTCCTGGAGTGGCCTAGCCAGTCTCCAGACCTTAATCCCATAGAAAATCTGTGGAGGGAGCTGAAGGTTCGAGTTGCCAAACGTCAGAAGATCTGCAAAGAGGAGTGGGACAAAATCCCTCCTGAGATGTGTGCAAACCTGGTGGCCAACTACAAGAAACATCTGACCTCTGTGATTGCCAACAAGGGTTTTGCCACCAAGTACTATAATAATAATAATATGCCATTTAGCAGACGCTTTTATCCAAAGCGACTTACAGTCATGCGTGCATACATTTTTGTGTATGGGTGGTCCCGGGGATCGAACCCACTACCTTGGCGTTACAAGCGCCGTGCTCTACCAGCTGAGCTACAGAGGACCACTAAGTCATGTTTTGCAGAGGGGTCAAATACTTATTTCCCTCATTAAAATGCAAATCAATTTATAAAAATGTTGACATGCATTTTTCTGGATTTTGTTGTTGTTATTCTGTCTCTCACTGTTCAAATAAACCTACCATTAAAATTATAGACTGATCATGTCTTTGTCAGTGGGCAAACATACAAAATCAGCAGGGGATCAAATACTTTTTTCCCTCACTGTATATCATGTCAGAGTTGAAATATATTAAATTTTCAGTTTGCATCCCAATATTACACTTTATATACATCACAGAAGACTGAAATACAGTGCCCTCTGTAATTATTGGGACAGTGAAGCATTTTTCCTTCTTTTGGCTCTATACTCCAAAAGTTTGGATTTGAAATCAAACAATATCTATATGATTAAAGTTCAGACTGTCAGCCTTAATTTGAGGGTATTCTTATCCAAATCGGGTTAACCGTTTAGAAACTACAGCACGTTTTGTACATAGTCCCCACATTTTAGGACACAATTCACTTATATGTGTATTAAAGTAGGAAGAAGTTAAGTATTTGGTCCCATATTCATAGTACGCAATGACTACATCAAGCTTGTGACTCTACAAATATGTTGGATGCATTTGCTGTTTGTTTTGGCTGTGTTTCAGATAATTTTGTGCCCAATAGAAATGAATGGTTAATAATGTGTTGTGTCATTTGGAGTCATTTTTAACATTTACATAATTTAGCAGACGCTCTTATCCAGAGCGACTTACAAATTGGTGCATTCAATTTATGATAGCCAGTGGGACAACCACTTTTTTTTTTATGGGGGTGGGGGAAGAAGGATTACTTTATACTATTCCAGGTATTCCTTAAAGAGGTAGGGTTTCAAGTGTCTCCAGAAGGTGGTCAGTGACTCCGCTGTCCTGGCGTCGTGGGGGAGCTTGTTCCACCATTGGGGTGCCAGAGCAGCGAATAGCTTTGACTGGGCTTAGCGGGAACTGTGCTTCCGTAGAGGTAGGGGAGCTAGCAGGCCAGAGGTGGATGAACGTAGTGCCCTCATTTGGTGCAGGGTCTGATCAGAGCCTGAAGGTAAGGAGGTGCTGTTCCCCTCACAGCGTCGTAGGCAAGCACCATGGTTTTGTAGTAGATGCGAGCCTCAACTGGAAGCCAGTGGAGTGTGCGGAGGAGCGGGGTGACATGAGAGAACTTGGGAAGGTTGAACACCAGACGGGCTGCAGCGTTCTGGATAAGTTGTAGGGTTTTAATGGCACAGGCAGGGAGCCCAGCCAACAGCGAGTTGCAGTAATCCAGACGGGAGATGACAAGTGCCTGGATTAGGACCTGTGCCGCTTTCTGTGTAAGGTAGGGTCGTACTCTGCAAATGTTGTAGAGCATGAACCTGCAGGATCGGGTCACCGCTTTGATGTTAGCGGAGAACGACAGGGTGTTGTCCAGGGTCACGCCAAGGTTCTTTGCACTCTGGGAGGAGGACACAATGGAGTTGTCAACCGTGATGGTGAGATCATGGAGCGGGCAGTCCTTCCCCGGGAGGAAGAGCAACTCTGTCTCGGCGAGGTTCAGCTTGAGGTGGTGATCCGACATCCACACTGATATGTCTGCCAGACATACAGAGATGCGATTCGCCACCTGGTTATCAGAAGGGGGAAAGGAGAAAATTAATTGTGTGTCGTCTGCGTAGCAATGATAGGAGAGACCATGTAAGGATATGACAGAGCCAAGTGACTTGGTGTATAGAGAGAATAGGAGAGGGCCTAGAACTGAGGACACCAGTGGTGAGAGCACGTCAGGTAGGACACAATCCAAGAGTGAGCAGCGCCGGAGATGCCCAACTCTGAGAGGGTGGAGAGGAGGATCTGATGGTTCACAGTATCAAAGGCAGCGGATAGGTCTAGAAGGACCTGAGGAGAGAGAGTTAGCTTTAGCAGTGTGGAGAGCCTCCGTGACACAGAGAAGAGCAGTCTCAGTTGAATAACCAGTCTTGAAACCTGACTGGTTTGGATCAAGAAGGTCATTCTGAGAGAGATAGAGCAGGAGAGTTGGCTAGAGACGGCACGCTCAAGAGTTTTGGAGAGAAAAGAAAGAAGGGATACTGGTCTGTAGTTGTTGACATCGGAGGGATCGAGAGTAGGTTTTTTGAGGAGGGGTGCAACTCTCGCTCTCTTGAAGACGGAAGGGACATGGCCAGCGGTCAAGGATGAGTTGATGAGCGAGGTGAGGTAAGGGAGAAGGTCTCCGGAAATGGTCTGTAGAAGAGAGGAGGAGATAGGGTCAAGCGGGCAGGTTGTTGGGCGAGCGGCCGGCCATCACAAGTCGCAAGATTTCATCTGGAGAGAGAGGGGAGAAAGAAGTCAAAGCATAGGGTAGGGCAGTGTGAGCAGGACCAGCAGTGTCATTTGACTTATGGGACCAGATACCTAACTTCTTACTACACATATAAGTGAATGTGTCCCATTTGTATTGTAAATAAGAATTGAATATGTTTCTAAACACTTCTACATTAATGTGGATGCTCCCATGATTACAGATAATCCTGAATGAATTGTGAATAATGATGACTGAGAAAGTTACAGACGCACAAATTTCATACCCCCAAGACATGCTAACCTTTCACCGGTACAATAACAGGGGAGGTTAGCATTTTTGGGGGTGTATGATATTTGTGCGTCTGTAACTTTCTCACTCATCATTATTCACGATTCATTCAGGATTATCCGTAATCATGGTAGTATTCACATTAATGTAGAAGTTTTCTATTCTTATTTACAATAAAAGTTACTCCAAAATGACATAATACATTATTTAACATGAATGACTATTGGGCACAAAATGATCTGAAACACAACCAAAGCAAACAGCGAATGCATCCAACAAATGAGTCACAAGCTTGATGTAGTCATTGCGTTCTATGACTATGGGACCAAATACTTAACTTTTTACTACTTTAATACACATACAGTGCATTCGGAAAGTATTCAGACCCCTTGACTTTTCCCACATTTTGTTACGTTACAGCCTTATTCTAAAATTGATTAAATTGTTTTTTACATGCACATGGCCAATTATGCAAATTAGGTGATGGCGACTTCTAGCGACTTTTAGGACAGCCAATAGCTACTTTCCTTACTGAGGAGTTGGCAACACTGCTTCAATGGAGTAGGGCAGCGGGCTGGAAAACACAAGCAGTTGGCTCGCAGCTCGAGGCAACAAAATATTAAATTTGAGGGTCAGCCGCGCATGGTTGACCGATGAGCAGAGTTCATCTTGTCAAGCAAACAAACAATGTTTTAATGACAACATTCAAGCTGACAACAAGCGGCGGATTTTCTCGTGGTTCAATTGCCTCTTACCACGTCCCGTGTGTAAGCGCCTTTACCTTATCGTGGACACAGCCATTGGATTCAACAAAACCACACCCGACTATAATCCGACAAATCCCCATGCAGCTGAGTTAGAAGCTGCATGAACTTGCTCTCATACTCCCTAAATACCTTCGCTTGAAAAATGAGAAGAAATCTGCAATACTGTTGTTTGTCCCTCTTGAGCCCCCATAGCAACCTCATAGCCAGAACACTGACAACAATGAGGCAGCCTATAGGGAGGTGGTCAGAGACCTGGCAGCCAGGACAACAACCTCTCCCTCAATGTCAGCAAGACAAAGGAGCTGATCGTGGACTACAGTAAACGGAGGGGCGAGTACACCCCCATTCACATCGATGGGGCTGTAGTGGAGCGGGTCGAGAGCTTCAAGTTCCTCGGTGTCCACATCACTAAGGAATTAACATGGTCCACACACAACCACATAGTTGTGAAGAGGGCACGGCAGCACCACTTCCCCCTCAGGAGGCTGAAAATATTTGACATGGGCCCTCAGATCCTCAAAAAGTTATACAGCTGCACCATTGAGAGCATCTTGACTGGCTGCATCACCGCTTGGTACAGTAACTGCAAGGCACCCAACCGCAAGGTGCTACAGAGGGTGGTGAGAACGGCCCACAGGACCCTGAACACCTTCTACCCCCAAGCCATAAGACTTCTAAACAAGACTGCTAATAGCTAATCAAATGGCTACTCGGACTACCTGCATTGACCGTTTTTTGCACTGACTCTATGCACACACACTGGACTCTAACCACACACTCACACATACTGTACTTACACTGACACCTCAATACACACACACACACACTACATACGCCCACACTACATACACACACACACACTACACACACACACACATGCATACTGACGCCACACACACACTGCTGCTAGTGTCTATTTTCTATCCTGTTGCCTAGTCACTTTACCACTACCTATATGTAGTAGCTACCCCAATTACCTCATACTCCTGCACATTGACTCTGTACTGGTACTCCCTGTATACAGCCATGTTTTTTTACTCGTTTTTCACAGTGTATTTATTCCTTGTGTCACTGTTTCTATTTAAATATATATATATATCTTTATTTTGAACTCTGCATTGTTGGAAAATGACCCATAAGTACTAAGTTAGCATTTCACTGTTAGTCTACACCAGTTGTTTATGAAGCATGTGACAAATAAAATGTGTTTTGATTTGAACACTTCCCCAAAAGTCAGAATTAATCTAAGATAAATAAAGAAATCTGTCATTCATTTTGAAGTTTTTGCCAGGTCTTAATCGCGCAATTTTACATTTAGCTAAACTGTTTCGTGCAGTATTTCTCGTGTCCATGAAAACTAGTCGTCTCTCGTTGAATGACAACAAACTTCAATGATGTTGACCAATCACTGACGAAGGGGCGTAGACTTCGGCTACCGAACTTTGACTCAAGATAAAACAATGTGAATGAACACCAGGAAAAAACCCTGCCAAAGATCAAAAGCGAACAAAAATGTTGTCATAATATATGCACAAACTGTTTCTACTGGAAAGCATAAGGTAAGCTTAAAAAGTTCAACACTCGAATAAGACGGACATAAATGTCTATAAATCCCCCCATCCAAATTAACATGAAAACATGCATTAGCCTAACAACAATGGTTTGACATTATTTCTAACATCGATAGAGCCTACACTTCCTAGTGTTGTTTTTAACTTCTGAAGCTCAACAGTTTGCGCATTATGACGACATTTTGTGACGTTTTTGTTTGTTTTGGTCTTCGGTAGATTTCTTTTGGGCTGTTTGTGCAAACAAAAAAATCTTGAGGCAAGCCTAAATTCCGTAGCCGAAATCTACACCCCTTCGTCGGTGATTGGTCAACAGTACTACTCCGAGTTGGAGTGTTTGTTGTCATAACAGTACTACTCCTGAACATGAAGTGTTTGTTGTCATCCAACGAGAGAGGACTAGTTTTCATGCACATTTTTTTACTTAAGAATACTGCACCAAACATCTTAGTTAGATGTATTTTTTTTATCTTAGATTAATTCAGACTATTTAGAAGTGTTTCTTGCTATGTTGTTGCTACTAAGGCTCAAGAGGGACAAACAACAGTAATATTGCAGTTTTTTAGGCAGTACAGTATAATACTGTGTGAGCACAGACGTTCGCTTCGCGTAGCCGAGACACAACGCGGTAGGGATATAATAATAATAATAATAATAATAAGGAAAGGAGTGGTTTGTGACACACAAAAGCAGCCGCTCACCTAAAGTATTTGTCAGCTCATACTGCAGTTACACGTCTAACACCGCCAAAACATATTCTATGCAGATGCCGGCCAATGCTGTTTAACGCTGGTTAATGCTCAAGCTCATTGAATCTAGGCCTTGATCCTAACTCTGCCTTTTATAGCCCTGTTTATACCTGGTTCTAACATGCGTCCTTTGTCCTGATCTTGTCCACATTCTGATTGTACCAACATTTTCAGACAGATGTAGACGATTACAAGACACATTATGATCGGATGTGATCTTTCTCACCACATCCGGAGGTAGTCAGAAAAGCATTGTGTCTGGATAGCTTACAAGTGTAGACAGCAGTGGAGGCTGCTGAGGGGAGGACGGCTCATAATAATGTCCGGAACGGAGCAAATGGAATGGCATCAAACACATGGAAACTATGTTTGATGTATTTTATACCATTCCATTGAATCCGCTCCAGCCATTACCACGAGCCCGACCTCCCTAATTAAGGTGCCACCAACCTCCTGTGGTAGACAGATCTGGACAGTTAAACCATTTAAACCATCATTATCCCGCCCTCTAAAATCATTGACAAGTGACACCATTGACTTATGGCATCAATATGCGTCTTAAAATAAATAAATATTATTTTGAAAGAATATCTGTCCAATGATTTGCATACAGGGAGGGACCAGCATATCTGGACACAGAGGACGGATAAGAGACACATTTTACTACCATGTGTAGATGCAACGGCTACAACGTGTGCGCAATCACAATGTGGATAAGACCAGGACAAAGGAAGCATGTCAGAACCAGGTATAAACTAGGCTTTTGTCTGTGTACCTGTGTGTAGCCCTTCAGTTCTAGCCCATCTGGACATCCCTAACCCCCGTTACCTGGGTCCAGCCATATCCTCCGGGGCCATCTACCTGGCCTCGTCCTACCAGAACAAGCTGCGGGTTATCTGCTGCAAGGGCAACCTGGTCAGGGAGTCTGGGGAGCTGCAGAGGACCGGCTCCAGCCGCGGGTGAGCTCTCCCTGTCATGTTCTAGACCCCAAACCTTTAGCTAATGGACAGGAACTACTGTACCATCAACTAAATATATGGTGAAGGGTAGTAGTTGCACATATAAGTAAAGAAAGGAAACTCTAGAATACTAGATACACTGCGTCACAAGACTTGTGCTAAATGTTGAAAGGGGCTTCAGTGCCACCTACTGTTTTGAGTTTTCATTGCTGTTAGCAAAGCTTGGAAGCCAAATATACACTGAGTGTACAAAACATTAAGCACACATGCCCTTTCCATGACATAGACTGACCAGGTGGAAGCTATGATCCCTTATTGATGTTACTTGTTAAATCCACTTCAATCAGTGTAGATGAAGGGGAGGAGACAGGTTAAAGAAGGATTTTTAAGCCTTGAGACAATTGAGACTCGGATTGTGTATGTGTGCCATTCAGAGGGTGAATGGGCAAGACAAAATATCTTAAGTGCCTTTGAACGGGGTATGGTAGTAGATGCCAGGCGCACCAGTTTGTGTCAAGAACTGCAACGCTGCTGGGTTTTTTACGCCCAGCAGCTTCCTGTGTGTATCAAGAATGGTCCACCACCCAATGGACATTCAGCCAATTTGACACAACTGTGGGAAGCATTGGAGTCAACATCAGCCTGCATCCCTGTGGAAAGCTTTCGACACCTTGTAGAGTCCATGCCCTGACGAATTGAGGCGGTTCTGAGGGCAAAAGGGTGCAACTCAAAATTAGCAAGGTGTTCTTTTTTTTTGTACACTCAGAGTATTGCAGCCATTGTTATTTTCTTGATTAAAGCCCAAATCTGTATGGTCATGGTTTTATCTCTCTGACTTTTCTCTCATTTGAGCTGAAACAACAACAGCTTATTTGTCTCCATACATTTATTTGTCTTCTGCTCTGGTCTCTGCAGAAGCCCCAGTAAGAGAGGTCCACCCACATACACAGAGCACATCTCCAAGCGTCTGGCCTCAGGCCCTGGCAGCCATGAGGGGCTTCACCGTGAGCCCAGCACACCACACCGCTACCGGGAGGGCCGCACCGAGTTCCGGCGGGACAAGTCCCCAGCGCGCCCCCTGGACAGAGAGAAGTCCCCAGGCCCCAGACTGGACAGCCGCAGAGAAAGATCCCCTGGAAGGTTTGACGACCACCAACGTCTCCACACCGGCTCTGACCGCCGCACACAGCTCACCCCTGTCAATAAGGTACAGTTATACACACCCACACTAGGAATTACATTGATTACATAAATTGGCCAAAAATGTTATGATTGATTGTGAAGCTGGCACACTCAATACAGTGCAATACTACATGGGTCGTTCCACGAAATGAGTGCCTTTTGCGTCCCATTGAGATTTTAAGTAGAAATTGTGAACAAATATATAATTTTAAAAGCCTGTTTTATTAAATGAAGTGCCCTTTAATATAGGCTACATGGAAAATTCAATAAATCAGATTTTTTTTATATGAAAAGACTTGCTAAAGTGCCAAAATTCTGCATTTTGACATGTCCCTCTGTGCATCCTCTGTGACTTCAAGGAAGATTTTAAACCACTTAACACCAACATTTCTCCAAGTTTTCACCATCATTGTAAAGCCCTAGTTATTTTATTGCTTTGACGAAGTCAATTCTGAAGATTATTTATATAATGTTATTAGTGATTCATTTTAAGGTCAACCCTGTTACGTGAACTGAATGCTTGTTTTAATATCGTGAAACTATTCATTATTATTATTTTTAAAAATTAAGAGACATTGAACATCTAATAGTCAAATCATAGGGTAAAAGCAGGCGAGCTGGTTCTACTCTTTTTGGCCATGTTCTGGGGTTTTGTGGTGAAAAACTGAGTGGGTCGAGCATAACACGTCAACCCTGTTACCCATAGATAGGCTAGAAATGTTGTATCAATTATTTTTCTTTATTCATTTTTTTGCATTAAATTGCCCCTCCCTGTTGCACACAACAAGCTCCCATTCCCCCTTTCACAAGGGGATTCATGGCAGATTTAAGATGAAGTCGTAAACCCTGCTACTTTATTTGGCACTTACTTAATAGGCACTTAATATAGTAATTCTTTTTTTTTACCTTGATGAGAAAAATTTGTTTTTTATTAAGTTGAACATGTGCTCTTTATGACAGAATGTTAAAATTAGGAGATTTGTTTTCTTCACCAAGTTACAATACCCAAAAGGAATCTAATTGGTGGAATGACCCACATAAGTAGAGTTGATCTTCTGTGGCCGTGTCTGTATGGCTATCTCTGTATTTTAGGTATGGGACCAGTCTTCTGTGTGAGTGACACAAGGAGAGGCGCTGTGTGAGCCTCTGTTCACTCTGCACATGGCTACGCCATCAAGGGGAGACCAACCAGAAAACCAAGTCATCCCCCATCGCCTGTATATAGTGCAATCGTGATCCATTTACCAACACATACACTGTTGCACTGGGGACATTTTCTTTGACAATCCTCCTTTCTGATATGTGTATTCATGGCTATGGTTGTTCAACAGAGCAGCGTTTGCAGGGAAACCCTATGGATCTATGGGTCGAGGATATACTCTTTATAAGTACTAAAATCAAAGTTGTAAATATTGTTGTTCCCGTTTTTATAGATAAAAGGGAATAATAGGCTGGTAAAGCCAAGTCTATATTTTTTAAGGAAGCGTTTCTAATGATGTTGCAGGGAGAGAAATTATGTTGCAGGGAGACTCGAAATCCAATCTCAAAATCTCATTTTCATCCCAGATGCAATACTGTAGTTTTTGCTTTTCTATGGACGGTCAATCATGCGAACATTCAATCACCCATGTACTGTTCAAATAAAATGGGTTCCAAGAGGGCAATGCACATGAGCTTTTCACCTGATTTACTTTGAACAGGATTCCAAATTCATTGTTTCTACATAACCAGTCTTCTTTTTGGATCAACTTTGTATGGTCCTCTTGACTAGATGGACTTTGATATCTAATTGCATATTATTGCTTAATAACAATTTGTATCTTACCATACTTTTGCTACAAGTGTTCCTTGTGTTGTTTAAGTATACACTACCGTTCAAAAGTTTGTGGTCACTTAGAAATGTCCTTTTGTTCATTACAATAACATCAAATTGATCAGAAATACAGTGTAGACATTGTTAATGTTGTAAACGGCTGATTTTTTTATGGAATATCTACACAGAGGCCCATTATCAGCAACCATCAGTCCTGTGTTCCAATGGCACGTTGTGTTTGCTAATCCAAGTTTATCATTTTAAAAGGCTAATTGATCATTAGAAAACCCTTTTGAAATTATGTTAGCACAGCTGAAAACTGTTGTGCTGATTAAAGAAGCAATAAAACAGTGAAGAGGCGACTCCAGGCTGCTGACCTTCTAGGCAGAGTTGCAAAGAAAAAGCCATATCTCAGACTGCCCATCTTAATCTTTTATTTTTATTGGCCAGTCTGAGATATTGCTTTTTCTTTGCAACTCTGCCTAGAAGGTCAGCATCCCGGAGTCGCCTCTTCACTGTTGACGTTGAGACTGGTGTTTTGCGGGTACTATTTAATGAAGCTGCCAGTTGAGGACCTGTGAGGGGTCTGTTTCTCAAACTAGACACTAATGTATTTGTCCTCTTGCTCAGTTGTGCACCGGGGCCTCCCACTCCTCTTTCTATTCTGGTTAGAGCCAGTTTGCGCTGTTCTGTGAAGGGAGTAGTACACAGCGTTGTACGAGATCTTCAGTTTCTTGGCAATTTCTCGCATGGAATAGCCATTTCTCAGAACAAGAATAGACTGACGAGTTTCAGAAGAAAGTTATTTGTTTCTGGCCATTTTGAGCCTGTAATCGAACCCACAATTGCTGATGCTCCAGATACTCAACTAGTCTCAAGAAGGCCAGTTTTATTGCTTCTTTAATCAGCACAACAGTTTCCAGCTGTGCTAACATAATTGCAAAAGGGTTTTCTAATGATCAATTAGCCTTTTAAAATGATAAACTTGGATTAGCAAACACAACGTGCCATTGGAACACAGGACTGATGGTTGCTGATAGGTGTACAGAGGCCCATTATGTAGATATGCCATTAAAAATCAGCCGTTTCCAGCTACAATAGCCATTTACAACATTAACAATGTCTACACTGTAGTTCTGATCAATTTGATGTTATTTTAATGGGCAAAAAAATTTGCTTTTCTTTTGAAAACAAGGACATTTCTAAGTGACCCCAAACTTTTGAACAGTAGTGTACCTAAAATGAATAATAAGCCTATAATCTTTGTCTGATTTGAAACAGCAGGCAGTGGAGCTGGCTAACCATGCACTCAGCTTTTTCTGGAGTCTGCTGCCTGCAGCTGCTTATGGTACAGATGTCCTGTTCTTACTTCTGTGCAGTGAATTATCTATGAAGTCCAGTAATTGTCAGGGTTTATCGCTTCTTTTTCAAACAATCAAAAAAGCTTCATTTGTCACATCCAAGAGCATGAGTATTTTAGAGCAGAAGTAGTTGTTTACCTTGATTTTTGGGTTTGTGTTGTTCTGTCATGTATTCACATGATTTTGCATTCAATGAGTATAGATCGATACAACACAATAACTAAAGGTTTTCTTGATTTTTGAAAATGTACACACATTAAACATGATTGAGCTACCCTGGCAATGTTTCAAGATGTGTCCTTTTTTGCAACATACAGCATACATATCAATAACTTTTGCATGAGAATTTATTCCGGCTAGCAAATGACCCATTTTATTTTCCTTTCATTCTACATCAATGTAATGCTCTTTAAAGTCAATTCAACAAAACAAAATAGATACTAAACAAGGAGCACTTGTTACAGGAAACAGCTACAAATTCTTATTGGACAGAGAGACATGAGAAGGTTGAAAGTGCTTGGAAAAGGTGGAAAAGAAAAGCCCATAAGTGATCCCTTTGTTAGACCTGTATTAAAACTGCTTGGCACCAGTCTCCCTCCGACATACAGAGACATGCATACACACACATCTTGTACACATGTGCAAAAACACTTGCATTTACACCTGATTACTGTGCCATTGCAGCAATGCGTCCTACAGGAAGCTACGTGATGTGCACGAGTGAACAGTAATAAGCAGAAGACCAAGATCACTAAAAACCCAACTGGTCAAAGCGAGGGATCCTCCAGACAGACAATGCGTAACTCCAACCCCTACCACATATTGCCATCACATCCAGCTATGCACCACAACAGCACCAAAACAAAAGCCGGCTCATTCCTCAGGAGTCCCTCTGTGGGTGACATAATACTGACTAGAACATCAGACTTTCATTTTCAGCTTTATTGTTAGATTTATTTCTGTGGCAGTGTATACTCTGATAAACTTAAATGTTGTGCAAAAACATTGTCACTTGAATCTTTATACCATTCACATTCATGGATTGTTGGACAGACAAGTTTGGTGCCCATCATGCCTGTGATGGTGAATCGGCCCTATACCCACTAGCCTTGCCCTCGACATGGCAGAGGGAGGCAAGGACACTGCTGGAAGCCAGAAGTAAATGAGTGGCAAAAGGAACATTACCTTATTTAGCCCTCAATTTCAAACCTCAGTTTGGGAAATGATGACCAAAAAAAGCTGCATGGCTTTGAGATCTGAAGCTATGGACTACTCAACTCAGCCCAGCCATTGAAACGTATATGCTAAAAGTGATTCAAAGAGGCATTGAAAGAGATCAACAGTCTAGAGTTTTGTCCCTCAAATAGTTCACAAAATGGCTGTCCAAACTATACAGTGGCCCTTTTGCACATAGGCTGGCTGATCAGATAGAGATGAGTGAATTATAACCAAATTTGCTGAAATCCTGTGACTCAATTAAGTGTCCTGCTAGTACAACAAGTGTCAGTATTAATGATTGGCAGTCTTGAGCAGGAGATAGTCTAGGGTTGTTTTGTACATTTAATGCTCCAACTGATAGCTTGTAAAACACAAAATCATTAATAACAAAGGCCATTCTTGACGATGAACATCTAAAAAGCAAATATCAACTACTGTAAGCGCAGGGAGACGATCTCCGTGTCCATGTATGAGTGGACCTCCTGTCTGTATCCGTGTTTGGTAGAGGTAGTGTGTGTGCATGTATGAGTGGGGTATGCGTGACCGTATGTGAGTAGGGGGGTGGGGGTATAGTAAGGGTTGCTTGTTTTGGACCACCAGTGTGTCAGTGCATAGGCATCTCTTATTAATTTGGGTAATCTTCAGATCCACTACTGATAAACACTGATTATCCTGTGGCAATCGAATTGTCTACATTTGAGAGAACAATTCAAAAATAAAACATCAATAAATAATGAAAAGGTACTGATAGCATTAAAAGGTAAAACCACGGCAGCATCAAAACAGAAACACGTCCTCTTTGGAAAAAAAATCCATCTTCGTTTTTTCTGCAATCAACAACTAAAAGAAAAACTCTAAAAAATAAAAAATAAAAAAACTTTTGCTGACTAATTTAGTGAACCACTATTCAAGGATTCTATACAGTTTCTTAAATTCTATATACCTATGTGAATATATTATTTCATTTATTATTTATTCATTTATTTTACAAAAATGTATCTGCGAGGAGGTCATTGAATGGCCCTTGGGCAGGGTGTCTCTGAGGAGATAAAATAAGCTACTCTTCTCATTTCAGCTGGTGAAGACTGCACTAACCAGCCAGGAGAAGCGCACCCTCTAGTGTCACTGGAAGGTCCACACAGACACTGTACTATACATTTCATCACCTTGTACAGCACTTTCTTGGTTTAAAGGACATGATGCAATGGTGGCTATGAGGATGTTCAAAGGGAAACATTGTGATGCATTTATGGCTCTAATGAAAGCCCTAAAATAAAAGTAATGTTCAACAACTAGCAAAAGAGTAACTAAGTAACCAGTCAGTGTTGGGTAATTAGTTCACCCCTCCTGCTGACGAGGACATATTGTTAAATGTGTTCCTGTCATTACAGGAGGAAACTGATACAGAAACATGACAGACGCACATCTCTTTGTAACAACCATTACATCACTTCCTATTTGACCATGATTGTGATGGATGGAACAACATGATGTCATGTCCTCTTCAGCACCACCATGATCCCAGTGCCTGCTGGGTAAATTGGGAGGGGGGGTCATCCTAATTTTAAGTGAAGGACATGAAGGCAGAGTTAACGAGCTCATTTCCACAGCCTCTCCCTGGCAGACAAAACCCATGAGCTTATTATGTAGTTGATCTCAAGTGACAATGCCACCATGCTTTCACTCAGATCAGATGCTGTGGAAGACCAGGTGTGTTGAATTTAGGCAACCATTAAACTGATCAGTTAGCTCAGTTGGTCAGGCGTGGTGCCTAGTTGGAACAAAATCCTGCAGTATTTGCGGCACTCCAGGAACAGGGTTGCCTACCCCTGATCTACACTCTGTCTGCTATCGGTTTATGGCACCTATTCACGCCAAGAGAGGGCAAAATGGAGCCAGTTAGGTGAGGATTCATACCTTGATGCCATTCAAACTAACACTTGCTAGATCTTAGTGACTCACCAATCCTCTCCCTGCTTAGGGCAGAGTCCTAACTTCAGACACATAACTCAAGTTAGAATTCTGCCCAAGTTCATCCAGGTGTTCCCCAGAAGTCAATGGAAGGTCTTGCCATCACCGTCCAGCCCTATTCTGGACACTGGAAGAGGTTCCTGAAGCACTGGAGCTGTCACTAGGGGATGGATGATGGTACTACTCTTGTCAGAGAGAAATATGAGTGTTGTAAAAAAACATTTTTAAATGTTTCAGATGAATACAAGCCCTCAAAAAGACTTTGCAGCATCATTCAGAGATGACCCTCTTGTGCCCCCCTGGCCAGCGGGACCAGGCACGCCATCCTCGCTCCATCGCAGTCCCAGTCCAACACCACCTCCACAAACACTACCAGCAGTCCTGTGTGTTGTCACACCCCTCCCTCCATCTGTCTGCCTGGCCATTTATTCATTCCTGTGCATAACCACCATTCAAAGTGCTTAGCATCTCGCAAAAACACCTAATTCACCTCCTCCACTACATCCGGCATTGCAGGCCTATATACATGAAAATCCATATTTTGCAGCACACACACGTACATGGGACATTCTGCAGCTCCTTGGGCTTCTCAGCAGTGTGCCTGGCTGTGTCAGTGGCTGGCTGGCTAGCTGGCTGGGAGGCCCGGCCAAGCCCCTCCCATGGCCTTAGTTTGAGCTGGCTCTGATGGGTTCCTCCAGCTCCATGGGATTGGGAGCTGTATTGATCTGGAGGCTGCCATAGCAGGTCTTACACACACGGGTGGGCTCAAACAGCTGCTGGCTTGGCACAGGGATCTTCTGGTCGCAGCAGCTGGCACAGAATACATTCCCACAGTTCCTACAGGGGGAGACAGAGAGGCAGCACAGGTTCAGGCTCGCTCACAGAGGGGCTGTTTAGTCAGTGAGTGGGTATGAGACAAAAACCCAAGCATCATTTAAGAGTAAGACCCTTTGATAAAGATGTAGTGTACAATCTTTATAATCATCATAACTTGTAATACTGAGACCCTGATAAGAAACAGTATCCTCACTGCTATGAGTACAGAACAATCGCATCAGGGATCAATATTGTTGGGCAGGTAAGCAAATCACACAGCTCAACTTCATAATAATTAAATAAATATATATTTATTCTTTATTGACTTCAAGTAACTATTCATAAGGTAACTAATGCAGAGCTCATACCATGCGTATATTTCTAAATTAAGACCATGCTTGCCTCACACACACACACCACAATGGCAGCATTTCATAGTGGAAATTCTACTTTTCAAGTGGTCCTGAGAGTAAATATAAACAGACAAATTCCCCCCTGCAACATTTACATCCAGCCTGGTCACATACACGTCTTAAAGCACTCTGAGTGGACTCCTGTAGCATGCTGTACTGGTGAAGGGTGAGATGCAGGGGGCAGCATTCTGACAGGATGTGAACAGGTCTAGGTACAGTCTAATGAGGTGCTATGGCGGGGTGGGGACCATGCTCCTGCGGATCAGTATCTTTTCAGACTAGCGGCTCAACACTTAGGCCACCGATTAGACATTTCCAGGTGGAAGTATTGGTGAAAGGACTGAAAACCTCAACCTCCCCATATAGCGCACTCTCACTAAATGCACCCCTTGCACCGCCATGAAAAACAGGTGTGTTGTTAATACATCTTTTTTTCAGACATCTGCCAGCCACTCTCAGCTTCATGCTCATACGTCCCACATGACCAGACAGGAGCTGGCCATCAGGGTCATGTGACAGCCATCTCAGAGCTTCTTGAAGAGAATACTGCCAACACAAAGAGACTGAGTGGGGTAAAGCCATTCAGTATGGGGTGGGTTAGGTTAGGATGAAGTCAACCAAAAAGGTGGAGCGATGCATGGTTAGAGGGAGGGTAGATGAGCGGGGAGAGATGGGACAGTGGAGCCGTATCTCACCAGGCCTCTTGGACAGGCTCTCTGTCACTGTGGAGGAGAGGGGGGTAGAGAATGGAACAATCGCAACCATCAGAGATTGGCCCAGACCAGACTCACAAGCACTGCCATCTCATCTAGTCTACACTGCAAGGACAGACAACAGGCTACAATTCTCCCTACCACACTCACTTAGATACTGTAAAACCCCTACTCTCCATATCTAACAAACTGTACACCTTGTTATAGGCTATTCCCATTTTGGCACGGATTCAAAAAAACATTCCACAATTTTCCTTCACCATGGTCTTGACTAGACGACACCAGTAGCACCGAGAATGAAAAGGTCTGTCTTGAATGGCCTTGATTTAGGCTACACATTCAAACAATCACTAAATTACACCATATAAGTCTGCAATCATCCCTACACAGTGTTACAAATAACCCATACGCTAAAATATTGTCACCAAGCTAATTGTTAGTTTAGACATTTACAGCTGGGTTCAAAGCCAAAATACCTCGTCACAGCTCCAGTTTGCCTAACAGGGAAAAAAACCAAATCTGCACTGTATTCAGGCTACAATGTGGCCTTGTGAGCATTTTGTTGGACCGGGACCAAAAATGGTGCGGGTAAACTAGTTTGCTGACTATGGCTTAACAAATGATGATTTTAAACAAGTAGGCCAAAAGCACTGATAACGCATATTGATATGCAGCTTTTGGAGCAGCATGGAAATGAAGCTGCCCCACATTCCCCCAGAAAACAGGAAGTAGAGAGGATAACAATGAGGAAATGAGAAAACCAAAAGAGGCAATGCATTCATCTGACCTATGATGAAAAAACGAAATGTTTGCCTTCTATAACAGAATGGTAATGATAGAATGACAACTTTCATTGTCATTTATCAGTGACGCCTGCAGGCATAATATTGCAAATCACATTTGCAAACCAAAATGCAGGAAACTCAGGGGGAAAGAAACAACACGAGTAGAAAACAAACTGAAATCAACAAGCTTGAACTGAGGGAGTGTCTCCTTAGCTAAGTCTCATCAGCTCAGAAGTGATAGTAATGTGTCTGAGGGCATCCAGGGCCTAGTTAAAACCATAGCATGGATAAGAGCCAGTGGTTGGTTACCTGCAGTGATGCTTCCTGGTGGCGAGCCAGAACCTACTCTCACACCCGTAGCACAGGGCTGCCAAGTGGTCCGGGTACCAGCGGGTCACCTGCAACAGGCAGCCAAATGGCAGTTCTCAGCTAGCATCTCTACAGCCACTATACTCCATTATTCAGCTTCCACTCCTTCTATATGTCCCGTGTCGTATCATCCCATTCGACCAGGCAGCTTACCTCTGTGTCATTCTTGTCCACCTGCTCCCAGCTAGCCTCGGAGAAGAGCTCTGTGCTGCAGCGTGAGAGGCAGTTAGCGTCCAGGTTATACTCCGAGTCTGTCATTGAGGTCTGAGTGAGAGGGAATGAGACAAGAGAAACTCAGCATCTTTGTAATTTCACATCTGACTAAATAGTAATAATTAAGTGGTTCTCCTCAAGTGGTTCATCTACTTCTCACAAATACCCCCCCAAAAAATCCTCGGCACTGTCAGTCTGATCAAGTAGTTTGTGAAAATCCACACTCAAATCAACTCTGTCACGGCAATTAACTGCCAAGTCATCTCTCTGCAGGGCGAGGCTGGGTCTTACCACTTCGTCTCCCATGTCTCCGTTGATCCTGAGGGACGCTGCGTGGTGATGGCTCTCCAGGCGGCTCCACAGCTCCTGCACCTGCTTCTTCAGCATCTCCACCTCCATCTGGTGGCCTGCCTCGATCTGCCTCAGCCGCTGCTGGATAGTGTCCATGTGGAGCGTCAGCCCGTCGTCGTCCAGATGGCTGCGGGCCGGCTGCTCGGGGCTGGGTGTGGCGGCGCGGCGCCCCAGTAGGGCATGGAGGCAGCGGTGCTGGGAGCAGCTGCCCCGGCGATGGAGGGTCAGGGAGCTGCAGGAGGCCAGGGAGACCTGGCGGCTCAGTGGGGCCCGCTCCCCATTCACCTTGGCCCAGTGAGGGCCACCGCAGGGCTCCCCCTCTGAGCTCTCACCATTACATAGACCCTCCCTGCTGGGCTCAGCACTCAAAGACTGGAAGGCACTGACGGAGGGCCGCTTGTGTCCTCCATTTAAAGTCCTGGATGCCCCCTGCTCTGGCTCTGCCTCCCCGTTCACTCTCCTGTGGCAGGAGGGTTGGCTCCTGCCTTCAGTGCAGGGCTGGGGGCCTGGGCAGACAGGTGCCTGCACTGGGGCCTCTGGCCTGCTGCAGGCCTCTTCAGTCAGAGTCTCTGTGGAACTCTCCATGAGGGAAGCCCTCTTGTCAGCCTGCACCAGGGCCTCTGAGAGGTGTCTGCTGGACTCTGGCTCTGGTGGGAGGTGATTCACAGCCGTCTCTGGCTCTTCTGGTGTCCTCTCTCCAAAGCCATTGGTCAAAGTTCTAGGGGATGGCTGGGCTGGGCTGGGGGTAGGGTTGTGTTCTGGCTCCTCTTGGGCAGTACAGTTCTCCAGAACCTGCTCTACCAGCTCCTCTGACTCCCGCCTCTCTAGGGCCTCCTGCTCCTCTGGAACGTCTGTGGACACATCAGTGGGAAGGGGGGGACTGGCTGGAGAGACACCAGACTCCTCCTCAGGCTCATCTGTGCCATTCCCTGGGTGATGACCATTAGTGATAGTAGTCTCAGCCCCATTGGTGTTAGCTTCTTTATCAGTCTCAGCATTACTTGCCATGGCCTCTTTCTCTGTCTCTGTTCCATTAGCGTTAGCGTCGATCAGAGTTTGAGCCACGGCAGCAGCAGCAGTAGCGTTAGCCTCTCTCTGAGTCTCGGCACCAGCCTCCTCCTTCGTTGCCTCCTGGAGAATGTTCTCCATCTGTCCCTCTGCCACAGCCACAGACAGCTCAATGGAGAGCTCTATCTCTTCTCCTACTGCTAATGACCCCTTGGCGGCTCCGTCTCTCAGCTCAGTCTGCTGGCCTTCAGGGCTGTCCTCCAGCTCAGAGTCGGCCATGCCTGCCTGAGGCCCTGCTGCTCCAGACTGGCCGTTAGCCCACCCATCTTGCTCCTGAGCTCCCCCCCCGTCGGGCCCCACAGCGATGTTGAGCTCCAGAGAGCGCCGGTGGTCCTGCCACTTCTCATTCAGGCTCGGGTCACTGGAGCGCCGGTTGGGGGCCAGCGAGCTCCCCAGCTCACACGCGCTGGGCAAGTTATCGAAGGAACGGGTCTTCGGATGTCTTTCGAGGGAAGAAAGAGGAATTGAGTTGATTAGTACGTGGAAAAAACAGCCTTTCATCCCAAAACAATGGCTCAGTGTCATTGAGGCCTCATGATTGAAGCTGAGGCTGTGTATATAATCAACTAATCATTACAGAGTGTTCAGGATTAAGACAAGTATGTCCACAAATGGAAAATACGGAGCGAAGCGTAGCTCAAGTGATTAAACGATATTCCCATAAGCTATTAATCAAGGAAAAACTAGACAGTTAAGCTTGCACAGAAAAAAAAATATGGAAAGTATTCAGCATTGTTTTTTAAACACGTCCTCACCACAGTTATCGTCGATAACAATGGCCACAAAAAAACTGTGGTATGTTGTTGTAAACAGCCTTAACCCTTAGCCTACAATTTCTGCGGCCCGCAGAAATCTAATTAACATAATACAAGCTAGAGATATGTTTTTATGCATGGAATGCGTCTCAATCCACCACATCCTCCGATACCACCCTTCCGCATCTGCGGTGAAAGGTGGCAGAGCTAGAGCGGTGTTTGTCAGACCATGAGAAATCCCGAAAATCGGTCTTCTCACGAAAACGTATGTAGCGTCCAAACGGTTTGACCTACAAACTATTATGACTATTATTATTCAATGTGTTTCTATTGGCTAATAGCAGTAATGCCAAATTCAATGTTTCATCAAATATTTTTTAAATATATTTTTGTTGATACCTAAGAGGTCTTAAAATTCTACATCAAATAGCTAAATGACCCTTGGTATGACCATCTTAAAATAATAACCCTGGCTTAGACAGGGCTTAGACTCTAGATAGTTAACTGACACTGACAAAATCAAGAGAGATAAAATAAGCAGAGGATAAAACTCGGTGCCTCTCCCAGACCAATCATTGAGCAAGTCAAAAGCAGTTAGGCCAGCTGAGCAGGTTATAGAGCAGGTAATGCTGTGGGGCCCTCAACCCGGGTCTATCTTACATCAGGGAGGAAAGGGCAGAATGGCAGGCTCACCTGCCCAGGGGCGTGTCCTCTGGGTTGGCACCTGGCACAGGATAGGGTGCACACGACTCATCAGAGGGGGTGGAGGGGGAGGAGCTGGGCAGGTAGACTGCTGTCCACAGCAACAGGTTACGCACGTGACACACAGGGTGGAGCACCTACAACGACAGCCACAACTTTAGATATAGAAGGGGCTTGTAAATAAATATATGAGACAGAAAAAATACAATGTCAACAAATTGTTTGTGTCATAAATTCAGCTTAGGTCCAGGACTGTGAACATTTTAAGTAGACAAATATAATAAGTTATAGCACTCTGGGGTGTCCCCTAAAAGTCCCCCATTGTATCTGAGGCATGGAGTGTAGGAATGTTCCAATATAAAGGGGTGAGCAAACAGAGAGCAGACATACAGTCTCGGAGTGGGAGGAGTAGAGCATGTTCCTCAAAGCGCGGTTGGCTGGTCGCAGCAGTGACCACACGGAGCAAGTCCTCTCCCGAACGTGCCTTTCCTCCCTCTCCTTCCCACTGTTGCACAGGAAGGTGCCAAACAAACAGGAGTAGGAGTGCTGCACCATCTTCACCTGCACAGACACACACAGGAACAGAAACACACAAACATGTAGGAGCATGCTCAAATCTCAGGTATGATCATGATAGTGAAAGTAAAAATGCTATGCATCTCTGAGCCTAAAACATTACAACACTCTCCATAGTAATTACAGATCCCAGTCTCACAGCCGGATATAAACAGTAACTCACTCCAATAAATGACTGTAATTCACAATAATCCAAATATAAACATTTGAGTTGCATCCAACTCTAAATTCTCAGATTCTAAATGACTAAGTGAGTTTGATTCCATTCCATTCAGGTCTATGGTCCTCCTCCTCACCAGGAACGCCTCGTTAAACTCAAAAGAGCATGGGAACTGCCTCTGCAGCTGGTGCACACAGTCCAGCCACTGCAGGAAGACCGGGCAGCGCTCGTTCAGGTCCTCCGAATTCTCCCCGTGGCCACAGCGGTCAGCAAACTTATGGCCAAAGTCCAGCCACTCAGTCTCCACCAGCACCTGGAAACCCTGTAGAGAGATTATATCAACAGTTAGAGGTGCATTTTAATTAAAATAGGACAATACAGGCAAATCTGAATTTCTGCCAGCCATGTAAATGTGCCTCTGTTTATGTCTAATTCAGCGGTTCCCAAACTAGGAGTCGCGACTTCATGTGGGATCGCCTGATATGAAAATGGGGTCGCGGGAGAACTTCCAAAATCTTGGAGAAATATGTAATATACAAAAAAATATATTATAACATCGTCTTTGTATCTCAAAATCATTGTAATGTGGTTAACTTTAAAAATCTAAATGAAAATTATTCAAATCTAAAAGATACAATTAAACCAGAGAGCGCCCTTAGATCATAGGAAAAGGCTGCACTTGACCGTTGCACTTGAATCCCTCCCACAGTGAATGGCTAGGCCCACTACGCAATGAAACCACACACTATTGATATTACCGGCCACAATTGATATGGACGTTAGCTGTGAGGGCCGAGATGCCCATGCATTGACTTTTGTTAGCTATAAATGTCGGGGGATGCTATTCACAACGATATTGTTCTGTCTCGAAATTCCCTAGCATGAAACGGCACAGGGGATGTTCAGCGTACTGGGCGGGTATATTGACGAAAAACAGTTTCCATGGGATCGAATGGTGGCCTTTTGCACAGATGGGGCTCCATCTATGGCGGTAAGGCAGGCAGGACTCTGCACTCTAGTTATGAACGTCTCCCTCTGCCATATGGACGTATTGTATGATACACCGAGAGCAATTTGCGTCAAAAGAGCTGAGCACAGAACTCAGATATACTGCAACAAGTAACTTCGATTGTAAACTACATCAAACCACATCCACTGCGCGCACGCCTGTTTGCAAAACTATGTGGAGATCAGAGCATGTCAATGTTCTATTTCACACCGAGGCTTGGTGGTTATCGAGGGGGAGTGTTGGAAAGATTTTTCGCATTGAGAGAGGAACTGTTGTCATTCACAATGGATGCAAAAAACAGACTTAGTTGACTTTCTCTGTAATGAAAATAAAATGTCTCCTTGCCTATGTTACAGACATATTTGGGAAACTGAACGCAAGCATGCAGGGGAAATACAAAAACATTCTACAGATGAGTGACTGAATCAGTGGATTCAGAGGAAAGAATTCTTATTGGAGAGTCTTTCAAAAGTCAACCATGCCCCCTTCCCTCGGCTGTGCATGTTTCTAACAGAAAACAGCACCAATAAGTGTCCCACACGAGTGATGACTGCTCACCTCCAAGGCTTGGAAGAGCACTTTGGGGACCTATTTCCCACTCCGTTTGACTGTGATCCTGGCTCAGTTGACATGCCGGTAAGTGAACTCGAACAGCTGATCGAGCTGTCATGTGAATGCATTCACGGGTCACTACGGAGGAGTTTTGGTTCCTGACTCAAAGGGAACAACACCCTGCCGTCTCCCTCTAAGCATTAATTCCACGTTCAAAACAACTGGGAACTCAGAAATATCCAACTCCGACTTCAGTGCGTTCACTGACTTTGAGAAGCTCCAACGCAACATGCATCAAGCACACCCCTCATTAGTGGTGGTGAGATAAGATACATTACGTCAGACTAATTTGCAATTGACTGTCATAGCCCCACATTAAAAGTATGTGCTGGTGAGTTGAGAAGACAATAAAAAATACTGTTAGAATGTTTTTCACATATTAGGGGGCGTGAGAATTTTCTGATATCAAAATGGGGTCGTGGGCCAAAAAGGTTTGGGAACCCCTGGTCTAATTATTACTCAACGTAAAATGATCCTATTCAATCGATCAACAGGGCCCAACGATCGCCCCAGCCAGCCTACCTCGATGGTGCGGTAGTATGGGTCCAGCAGCAGCTTGGACAGGGCTGCGATCTGGGGCGTGCGGTCCCATCCGTCAGAGCAGTGCACCAAAACGGGTCTGTGGTCGCGGTCCACAGCGTTCACCACCAGCAGGGCCGCCTTCAGCAGCAGAGACAGGTGCTGCAGCCACTTGGTGCTCTCCAGAGCAGACAGCCAGCTACAGAGGGAGAGAGACAATAATATCATCTCCTGAATACACAGCCTCACTGTAGTGTACACAAACCACTCACATACACTCAGTCACACCAAGCACTGACTTATAAACACAACTGCACATCTTAATGACAAACTAAGGACCTTCACCAAATGTAATGAGCAAAGAGGCTCTAATACAAACAAAACATAAAACAGGGTGTTTTCAAGCTGTCCCAAATGAAAAATATGCATCTTTAATATGCCCGTTTCATTGAATTATGTTTATAGTTATGAAAAACTGGCCGTTATTGTGTCTGAGTACTTTCAACAATGTGCTCTTGGTTCAAGGGAAACATTCTGTGAGTTCAGATGGAAAGAGATCCTTTAGTTTGGGGCTGGACCAGCTTCCTAAACCAAAGCCAGATGTGTGGCCTAGGCCAAAACACAGCTGGAGTTACTACAGTTACTACGCCACCATGACAACAAACTGGAGTGGGGTAGAGAGTTTCTGCTTGTGTAATACATCTTGGATTGTGAGCCCAGTCTGAATGGAGCTCCACTGCAGTGCTAGAAGCAGAACTCACTTGGCCGGGTCGGGCATCTGCGTGCAGAGGAAGCGCAGGGACTGGAAACTCTTGCGGATGGAGTGGATGTTGGCCATGCCCATGAACACCACCTCACAGTTGGGGTAGTACTCTGTATGGAGGAGGAGATGGTGAAAGTCAGTTTGTGGCAAAATAACATATCATTACTACCAAAACAACTACTTTAGTGCAGAACATAACAGTGTGGATAGTGAGTTAGGACAGTTGTTCTGTTGGCATTAAGTTGACAATAACCTGCTTCCGTGCAAACCCATGACCTCAGTCCCCTGGATCCACTGGCCCAGAGAGGAGCTGTCTTACCTGGGCATTCACATCCCCCTCCCTTGGCTCTGTTGGCCACAGCGGCTGCATAGGACCTGGCATCCAGGATCAGCAGTTTCTGTGGCTGGATGGCCAGCGTCTCTACCTCCGAGCTGTTCGTCAGGGACGATTCTGACGCACAGAGACACAACATCAATTATATCTCTGCATAGCTTATGACCGTCAGTATTTTCAAATAAAACAGGTAAAATATTTGATATAAATCTGATTGAACATAAATCAAACACTCCACATGACAGTGAACCTGGGCTGAGTTATGTGGTCTGCTCTTTCTGAGTCAATGGCCCCTCACTTTACCAGACAAGCTCCGACAGGCCACATTGCTCAACCAAGTGTCCGCAGCAAAGCCACACAAACAGATTGGAAGGTGCTGCTTCAGCACTGTGTGTGTGGTATGTTTGTGAGAATGTGTGCATGTTGAGGACTGACCGAAGTCGGTGTCGACGAGGTCATTGGTGCTGATGATTCCATTGGTTCCGTTGGTTCCGTTTGTGTAGGATCCGTTGGCCAGGTGTTTGCGGGAGCTGCCATCTACAGCACAGGCCTTGGCGATGGACTGGACCAGGTGCTCGTCGTCCGCATTCCTCCAGCCCCACCAGCTGACCTCCGGCTGGCCGCAGCGGGCGATCACAGCCCCCGTGCTCTGGTGCCTGGAGGAGAGGAGAGGCATGGGACAGTCAGGAGACAAATAACTGAAAAAAATGCACTGTGTGGAAAAACAACATGGCGCAATGCTGATCCATGTGGCCTCCGGAGTCAATAACACTGTCTCGTGAGAGGATTGGGTCCAAAAAACATGACTTTTGCAAAGATAGAATCCCCCATTACTCATACCTCAAGGTGAAAGGAGTTGTCCTTCTTTGCTTGTATTCGCAGACAACCTAACCCTGTTCTCCCTCACTGACTAACAACACTACACAAAGACAGACAGACAGACCCACCTGAACACCACAGTCGGGAACCTCTTCCAGGAGCGGAAGGCTGCCACGTTCTCTAGCTCCTTGTCTGTGATCCAGGCTGGCACCAGGAGCTGCTGCGGATAGCTGGAGCACAGCCTGGCAACACCAGAGGAGACAGGGGCAGGGGTTAGAGCAGGAGGAGGAGCAAAGGCTGAGTGATGCCTCTAATAAACCCCTATCACCAGACACCTAATCCTGGGCTAGGCCCTTATCTACAGGAGGCTCATCACCAGTGGAGGACAACAGCACAACCAACCTCTGTATCAGACACACAGAGCAGTGTGTGCAGCAGGGTGAAAACAGACGGTTATCATGCCACTACCCTAGGAGGCCTGGTAATCAGATCAGCCCTGTAGGATGTAGGCTGTTTGGGGGCGGTTGGCTGCACATACCTGAACTTGCTGTTGATGTCGGATATCCTCCAGGCGTTTTGAGTGTCAAAGCCCATCCTCTCCACCTCGTTCTTGAACCAGGAGGTCACATGCTCTCCTAACGGGGCACACAGGGACACAGAGGAGACGCGAGATGAGGACTTAGGTCTGTCACCACTGGGTAGAGGTCTGAGGACATCAATGTCACCACCAGCGTACCTGGCCTGCACAGCTCCCCAAGCTGCTCCTTCTCCCCGGCGTACACGTCCACACACCAGGCATGGAAGGCGAAGGAGAAGAGGTCATCCAGGCGGGACGGAGGGCGGACCGCAGCGCTCAGCCGCTTCAGCCACACCTGACACTGCTCCAATGTGGAGAACTGACACCTGGGAGACAAGCAACACAATCAGAAACCTAAACCAAGCTCATTTTTGAGAGAAAAAAATTGCGTTTGCAATATGCATGTATGCATTGTTTCAGTTGGTCCTCCTACCTGACGACCTTACAGTCCTTGCAGGTGACATGGAGCTGGAACATGTCACGACACTCCACAGTCTCTATGAGCTGCAGAGGGACCTGGTGAGAGAAGAAGTACACAGACACAGGAACAACACAGTCACACTCTGGTGTACCACAATCTCCAAACCAGCAGGCTGACTTTTTTTCCTCACACAAATAAGCTAGCTTCAGGCTCTAGGCCTACATGTGCTCAACATTCAAACAAGGGGCTATCATAAAATAAGACAGCAGAATTCACAAGCACATGCAGTAAATGCTTGTGCAATATCACCACCAACGAAATGTCTTAATTCAAAGCCAATTACTAGGCTAGTTAGTGTTTCATGTCAAGTGTGATAATGCCGATCATGCCAGGAGTGCTATAGGCTATACTGCTGTCACCATGAAATCCATCTGAGCGCATGCTGCACCTTTACACCTACAGCTGCAAACGTAAACCAGCTGCATTAGTTGTCAAACTGTATTTTCCAGGCAAGGGTTGTCATTTTTACATCTCCTCGAGCACTGCCTTCCGATTTGATGTTCTTCCATCGTGTACTGATTCACTATGTAAAACTGCTGGATCATAGTGCAGTAAATTGCCCCACACTGTCTATTAAACACCCTCATCATCTAAACTACATGACTTTACTTAGTGTTATGAACAAGCAGTTTATGAGCAGATTTTGAATATGGAGATACTATAAAGAAAATGTATCCTTTTACTAAAAGTTTCACCCAAAGTACATGTTCTGTTCTGTAGTGGCTCTGAGAGGGGGAGTGCAGCTAATGCTGTCACACAATTCCAACAGTCCAATGCCATGCAACGGGTTAACACACACACACACACACACACGTCGCCATGATGTCATCCACCCCAGCCCAGTCTGTGGGCAGGGCACCACGCCGTGCATGCACGGGCTGCTGGGTAGGTACTTACTGACACCTCACAACAACTCTCACTCTGTTGTTCAAAACAAAACAGGAGGAATAATAAAGAAGAAAAGGGAAACAGTTAACGCTGCGTCTGTGTTGAGGCTGTTGTCTGGCCACATTCCTTACATTCTCACATCCCGCATCTCTGTTTAAATTCCTGCTCTGTAATCTACAGCTCTAATCTGTCCACACAATGAAATTAACAGCCTGCCTCACTGAGATCTCGCTCCATTCTTTGCTCCTCCCGCCCCACTGGCAGATTTATGAGCGATGAACCACAGCCATGTGATGCCAGAGCTCTACCATCCCATCCAAATATGTGTGAAGAGAACACAGTGACATTTAGGTACAATATAACACGATTGACTGACAATGGATTAAAACCAAATAGGTCAGCTACGTGGTAAGAACTGGAACATTCTAGTGTACATCAGTACACCGTTAGTGTGGATGTGACTGGAACAAAAACTGCCCTATATCTAAAAACAAAGCAGATTATGTGCGACATAGGTCTACATGTTTTGCATACCATACATTGTATCATGCTGATCCAAAAGGAGCAGAACCTGCACAACTGTACAGCAATGCTGTTTATTGCTATGGTACTATACTATGGTACTATTACTATCATACTATTACTATGGTACTATGCGATGGTACTATAACTATACCATGTCAGGATGGTGAGAGGAAGCAAAGCAGTATTATTTGTTAGTAAATGGGGGAAATTGTCCATACTAAAACCAGTGTAATGATGACATGTCCATTTTGATTCACCACACATTGGTAACAAAGATGGTGTCTATATAGCTAACATGGCAAAAGGGGGAGAGGGCAAATGTGTTGTGCATCACTGACGGGATCGTTGCAACCATGGTAACGGCAAGTGGAAAGAGAAAAGCAAAGGACTGAGTGCAAAAGCAGACCTGCTGAGAACAGTCACGCGGCACTGCTGCCAATGACTATCACAAAGTCCATCTGAATGCCCTCTCCAGACAGTCTGCCTGGCCACCACAACAGTAGTGGCATACTGTCACTGGCCCCAGCACGTCTCCATTCATAAAAAGTAATGATACACACACAGACTGGAGACAATAGGGCTTCACTGTACTGGCCAGCTGCAGAGTTGCTTCAGACACTGTCTGTGAAATTAAAGTGTGTGTTACTGCTGGGTGATAAACTGTGTGCTATCAACTCCCTAGCCTTTACTTAGTTAGTCAGCAGTACTTACGTTGACGATGGACTCTTTGAACTTGATGTGGAGGCGGTATCTGGACATGGCGATGATGGCATCCTCCGCTCTACCCACATACTCTGTTGACTCGCCATGCAGCTCAGGAAAGGGCACCTGGCACCATGGGAGGGAAGATATCAAAGGGCACAGAACCGTATGACTTGAAAAGGAGGTGCCCTATAAATACACACCTATGTACATACATGACCATTACACATACTTGACACATGTATAACAATGACTTTGCGTTAACTGTACAGGCATGATGTGGCATTGTGCTAACCAGCCCAGACAACTAGTGTTCTCACCTGCAGGCTCTCCTCTTCCAGGACTGGGGGCTTCTTGGGGAAGATCTGATTGGCCTGGATACATTCCATGCTCTCCTGCCCCTCCTCCTCCTGCCAATCCGAAAATATGTAGTTGATGATGTGGAATGTCATGACCTGTGTCTTGTAAAATATGACCTGTGTCTTGTAAAATAACTCAATAGTCCACTACTATCCCCATTCACTGGTTACAACCACCTTCAACTGTAGCCATTCTCCAACCACTCCCACTTTTAACCTCATCAGTTTTCATACCTCTAACAGTAACTTCACTGAATAGGCTTTCAAATAGCCAATGATGAAGCCAAATGTAAAGAGAGTGTTGATGCTAAAACAAACTCTCAATAGGTGTGTTGTCTTGAATTCTCCCTGTGCAATCTCTCAATTCTCCACACACACAAGTCCACTGCTAAGAGTGCCTCACCTCTGGCTGGCAGCCTGACATGACACTAAAGCATGTCTGGCAACCCAGTTCTGAGCCAGAAACAGACACCAGCTACAGAGCACACCTCGCCAAGTAGAAAATATCATAAGTAATCTATTTACAACCAAGCGTCTTTAAAAACATTCCAGGTCCAAATTGAATTTGGGTAGCTAGATCCATTCTACTGGTATCCGTTTGCCAACTGTCTGCCTCCTTCCATGCTACACGTGAGGAGCTCTTAGATGTTGCATATCTACTGCCCAATAGAAGATTAGCATATTTTAGAAACCCACAGAGGACATTTATTTGATGGGAACGTGAGGCATGAACACGGAATCAGTTAAATTATTTTTATTCAGGGACCAAATTGGCAAAAAAAAAAATGCATTTTGCCTTCTGACACACAGAGGGCTATAGTAGAAGACTGTGGTCTGTGCTTCGCCCTGGTCGGTGTCAGCCGCACCCTGGGGCCCATGGGCGGTTAGGTTAGGACCGTCTATGAGTCCAGTCTAGTGAGAGCATGATGGCACTACTGGCAGGGACAAAGAGAGATTAGAGTGGCCCGGTCCATAGACATGACAGATAAAGGCCAGGGCTGGGGCAGCATATCCTGCAGGCTGCTGCCTCAGCGCCACCATCCAACCAACTGACCCCTGTCTAGGAGCCAAGCTGACACAGCGTGTCCTGTACGCATGGCTGGGGTAACACTTTGCAGGAGCCAGCCAGGGGGCAGGCACAGGAATGGATAACACACACACCTCGTCAGACACGGGCAGAGACACACATACACATCAGCGATTTACATTAAGGTCTGAAAGGCACTTGACCTTCGGGCAAATCACTTGCCCCGTGTTATAGGGCTACCCTTAATGTCAATCCTTGCACACACACAGTCACATACGGTACACCAGGTCAGAGACACACATATGGTAACACACACATACCGTCAGACATGCTCTTTTATGAATGACCAGGATGTAATACTGCTCCATATCACTCAAAGGCTTCCAGTCAAAGTCAAAGAGTCACTGCTGAGGCAGCAGACAGGGTGAAACTTTGCCACTGTGTCTGATGCAATTGTCTGGCTACCAGTAAACACAGCTGATTAAAAAGGCTGAAAATCAATGGAGAGTTCCCGATTATGCAGACACATACAGATAGCAGCTATTCTGTACTGGTAGAGAGAAAAAGCCCATGATGAGGATGCACTTTACCATGGCCCCTGTGAAGGAGTGGGAGTCACTGGACAAGGAACACATGCCTTCCTCACTGGACCCCAAATCTCAGTCTGTAAAGAGTGGAAGACAGGGAGAGAGAGAGAGAGGTGCTGTGAATGCTTTACTACATCATCATCTTACAGAACAGAACAATCTCATTTGATTTCTCCATAAAACTGGAACACAGTCTTTTAATTTAACATTTATCTTATTCCAGAGGTTCACTTGTAAACAATCCCTCATTAACAGTGACCACATGGATGAGAGTAATGCCCTGCAGTAGCTGGATTTGGAGGGCAGGGCACACAAACAGTCATTCTGTGTCACGTGTGGAAAATGTCATACAGACCAGAATGTTCTTTTCAATATTACTTAAAAACGATAGGAAGCTCAACAAATTTGAGTAGTGAGTACTGTGATGTGCACCGGTTTTACAACTTACCAAAGAGAACTAGCAACAGATGATGTGCTATCCTGATGATCCCGTTGTGAAAATTTTAGTTAGAGTGAAGACATTAAATTCTGTAGGAAAAGAGAGAACATTAAATTAGTTATAAGGAATGAATAAATGGTTAATTTGCAAACTCTTCTAAACATTGCAAACAGCTTACTTTTCACTGGAACATTCAATCTACAATAGACCCTTTCATTCCCTGGTAAATATAGCTGTGCTGGTGGTTACAGTAGGCTGCAAGTATGTGAGAGACACCACTTAAACACATTTGCGGAATGGAAAGATGAAATTTACGTAATATGGGTATTGTACACTTTAGCCACAGTTTACTATGCTCATCAATCAACACGACCATCAATCTTACAGTGGCACGTTTTAAAATTAAAATAAACACACACTATGCTATATTTCATGCACAGAGCATGAGAAAAATAAGACTGCCAAACATCTCATATTTAGGTCTAGTCATAAAGCATTTTGGCAATGTGAATTTAAAAAATATATATTTTGCAAGAAACCTGTTCATGTAATCTTTAACTTCAAATAGAAAATTGAAAAACTCTCCCAGATGGTACTGTAGGTCTTGGCTCAAGACCAGGTCAAATACCACAAGGTCCCAACCAATACAGAACCAACACACCAACCATAAGAGCATGGTGACAGAACCAGCTATGAAACAGAAATCCATCTCTACTCTTTGTACAATAGAGCAATTTAGCATTATTTTACCTTTACATTGCACCTTCATTGTCTCATCTCTGTTCAATATATGCAACCTGATTTCTTCAGGATCTGACATTTAAATGCTTTTAAAATGTCAGACCCTGAAGACTGAAATCTCTGAAACCTGATCAAGGGAAGCCAGTTGATTGACAGGTTCAGGATCACACACACCCTCTCTGGAGCATGCCATTGGGTTTGGCCTACCTAGCAGTGACTAGACAAAATTCCCACTGCACCCATTGCTCACCAAGGCTTCCATTCTGAAGCGTAGAACATTAACCTATTATACTGAACAAAAATATATTGCAACAATTTCGCAGAGTTACAGTTCATATAAGGAAATCAGTCAATTGAAATAAATAAATTAGGTCCTAATCTATGGATTTCACGTGACTGGGCAGGGGCACAGCCATGGGTGGGCATAGGCCACCCACTGGGGAGCCATGCCCAGCCAATCAGAATGAGTTTTTCCCCACAAAAGGGCTTTATTACAGACAGAAATACTGTCAGGTGGATGGACTATCTTGACAAAGGATAAAACGCTCACTAACAGGGATATAAACAAATTTGTGCACACATTTTGGAGAAATTTCGGGGATCTTTTATTTCAGCTCATGAAACCAACACTTTACATGTTGCGTTTACATTTTTGTTCAGTGTAGATTGAGAAGACCTAGGCACAGCCTAAAGGGACATAATTCTGTCACTGATCTGAGAGCTATGTAGCAGTGCATGCTCCAGAGGCACCATGCACCTCCCTGCTGGCACTGACTGATAAAACCTATCTATGGCCTGCGGACACACACCAACAGAGCATGTTTACCTCAGCGGGCGGGCTCGTGACCCATGGCCTCTGCTCAGTCTGGCTCTGTGTTCAGAGTCACACAGGGCAGGCTAAGCCCCTTAGCACCTTGGTCCTGTCATGTGACTTCCATGCATCTAATCTGAACCTGTAGCACTCAACCAAAGGCTTAAACCATCATCTCTCAAAGTGAATACTTCCAATCTCCGTGACATGAAGAGGATATGAGGTCCAGTGTGGCTCAGTTGTTAGAGCATGGTACTTGTAACGCCAAGGTTGTGGGTTCGATTCACACAGGGAACCATTACTAACAAATATGAAAATGGATGCCCTCACTACTGTAAATCGCTCTGGATAAGAGCGTCTGCTAAATGACTAAAATCATGAGGAAATAGAGACAGGATCTGTGTGAGGTTATTGGGGAAAGTGAAGGTTGAGTAGATGCATAAGTTAGTCTAGCTGTAATGCTCTGACACATAGGCCTGACATTATCAAAACAATTCTGCCAAAATATCCAGCCGAGAATGAAATATATGTATTACTGAGTTAAGAGCCTGTCCTCTGTCTGGCTTTAGCTGCGTGAATCACGAGTGATCTATATTCCCAATAATTTGACTAAAGGTTATGCATTATTAATAATTAATCAAATCATAAACTTTCAGATAACTAACGTTGCTGATGAACGGTAGCAGTTTGCCTTTAGCTAACAAGGCATGCAATTAGAATATCTAGGCAGCGGCTATCATCTGGCATAATGTTAGCTAGCTAATGCAAACCAGGTAGCTAACGGCCTCAACTATAACGCGAAAGAGCTGTAGAAAAACAGCCATTTCAACCACCATAATTAGATAACTAACTAGCCAACACAACGTTAACATTAGTTCGCGAGAATTATCATAAACGTATGATTAGCAAACTAACGTTAGCTAGCAGGCTGGTTTTTAACTCTATTCTCTGTCAGTCACTATCGACGCACATCACCGCCCCATGTAAACATTTGCTACGGACCATTTTACCCGATTGCAGTCTGTAGTACTAGCTAGCTAGTTAACGTTAACAAGTAGCCATATTTTTCTCTGATCAATCGTAGATAATGTATCAAACGGTTTACGCAAGCTTTCTATCTTAGCTAACGCGCGTTAGCTACCTAACTAGCGCTAGTTAAACCCAGTCTATCGAAACAATACCTAGCTAGCAGCTAACTAACGTTACGCTTTGAGAATGCTATGTCTCGTTATGACTTTGATGGCAGGTCAAAATAAATGTTTTGCTATTTGGATACAAAGTAGCTTTGCTTCTTCTTCCCCTACAGATAGTTATTCATGGTAGCTACTCAGTACTGGCAATTGCTATCTAGCTCTCTATCTGGAACAGTTTTTGTTGTTGTTATGAGATGGAGGGCGGACCCCAAAACCGAGGCCTCTGTCAAAACACACCGAAGCAGGGAGACAACCGGCGGACTCACCAAGGAGAAAGCAATGAGAATGGAAATGCCAAATATTCAATTGAAGATCCGTGCACCGGGTTTGCAATAAATTACACTTTAAGAAATAAATATGAGTCATATCCGAGGCCAGTTTCAATCCGTCCCGTAGAAGAGCCAAGTCGCCATAGCCGCGATTCTTCAACCACAGAGTGTCTTTGCTTCAACCCAACATTCTGCGCGACGTAGACGCAACGTAATCACGTTTATTTGATATGGGGGAGGGACACGCAAAAGAACCACGCGAGCATGTAAACAAATAAATAGAAATGTACACCGTTTTTAAACCTAATTCTACGATCTTCATTTACATATGTCTAAACTTTACATACATTGATAGTAGGCCTAGGCTTATACTACCAGAGAGAATGTGCCATAGTAGAAAACCAGCCATAACCCATTCTCATAGGCTTATTGCTCCTACATTCCCAGTGGGACATTTCACTTGAAGACCCTGCAAATCGGATTTACAAGTGGGAAATTCTGAGAAATTATTCTTACTAGAGTTGCGGAGTTGACGTTTCACAACTGACCTTTTTCTTTTCAACCAAAAGATGACAACAAATCAGTTTTTGACTATTACAAACTTATCAATATAGATAATGTAGCTAGTTTGACCATATTGTCAATGTTAAACAGTCTAGTTACTTTATTATTAGCAATGTTAGCTAGCTTATCAATAAAATAATGATATTTTTTCCCAAAAAGGGGCTACTTAGGTGTGTGTGTGTGTGTGTTTAAAAAACGGCGACCAATCTGTGAAGCCTGATAGTGGTAACAAAAAACACAACACACATAGGATCTTATACAATAATGTATTGGATGATGGCTTGATACATATGTGAATGAAAGACACTTGGCATATTTGTATCCATTCTTTAACAGCTTCCAATGCCTTGAAACATGAGATTATCTGTTTTAACAGGTTATGACATTTAATTTGACTGGAGAGGTGGGGCCAGAGCCGAAGATATTCAAGAGGGCTACTCTTGTTAGCTCACTTTTGGAACATCAGAGCACATATTGTTAAATAACATTTGGAATCCCTTTATGCATCAAAACCAAATCTCATAGAAGGTTAATCACTAATACAATCATATTCTTGCTGACCCAAGTATTCTAGCACTTTACACCTTTTAGTGACGGAGGTCAATTTAAAAAAGATGCAAAGCTTTGCTTTTGTCCCATACCAGTTGAATCAAATCCCAATCTATGAAAAAGGGCAGAATAATCAAGAGGCTTGATATGGGACAAAAATACAAAATGTCTGCTTTTTACTTAGGGATTTGGGGTAGAATGCCCTAACTTATTCACATATTAAACCTGTCTCATGAATACTACAAAGAGTCAACTCAGTCAGTTGAATATAATTTCACACCACTCTCTACAACATTTAACCAGTGGGTAATGGGTAAGGGTTAACACCTCCACATTGTCTGTCACCAAAATTGCCAATTGCAACATGCATGGAATTCACCAATGTAAAAAGGGATAAGTACTGAGTCAAGGTCAATGTGCCAGAACAATAATACAAAACTAAGTATATTCCCTTTCCAAGTGACCAGTATAAAATTGCATGCAAAATTCAAACAATGAAATTAGGTTTACGTGAAGAGGTAAGTATCCATAAGGGTCAGTGTTAATCTATTCAATTTTCAGCCATTTATTATACTGAACACAAATATAAACGCAACATGCAATAATTTCAAATATTTTACTGAGTTACAGTTCATATGAGGAAATCAGTCAATTTAAATAAATAAATTAGGCCCTAACCTATGGATTTCACAAGACTGGGAATAACAGATATGCATCTGCTGGTCACAGACACCTTAAAAGAAATGGGCCTCAGGATCTCATCACGGTATTCCTGTGCATTAAAATTGCCATCGATAAAATGTAATTGTGTTCGTTGTCTGTAGCTTATGCCTGCCCATACCATAACCCCACCGCCACCATGGGGCACTCTGTTCACAACGTTGAGATCAGCAAAGCGCTAGTCCACATGATGCCATACACGTGGTTTGTGGTTGTGAGGCCGTTTGGACGTACTGCCAAATTCTCTGGCAACAGCTCTGGTGGACATTCCTGCAGTCAGCATGCCAATTGAAAGCTCCCTCAAAACTTGAGACATCTGTGGCATTGTGTTCTGTGACAAAACTGCACATTTTAGCGTGGCTTTGTATTGTCCCCAGCAGAAGGTGCACCTGTGTAATGAACATGCTGTTTAATCAGCTTCTTGATATGCCACACCTGTCAGGTGGATGGATTATCTTGGCAAAGGCGAAATGCTCACTAACATGGATGTAAAAAAATGTGTGCACAACATTTGACAGAAATAAGCTTTTTGTGCGTATGGAATTTCTGGGATGTTTTATTTCAGCTCATGAAACATGGGACCAACACTTTACATGTTGCGGTTATATTTTTGTTCAGTGTAGTACATTTTTCTCTGTAAGACAATGAGATCTCATACAAGAAATGTTACTTCTAAGTACTCCCATATACAGTTTCACTGAGATAGAAAATTAGGTGTTAAAACAAAAGAAAGTTTGTCATAGTTTAATATTGGATTTCCACATTCCCCTATTTCATCCTTAGAGGTATACAGTGTCAACCACATATACTGTATCTGCTCAGCAAGTATGGAAGAGTCAATTCTGTCAGGATGTCAGCAATTTTATCATTTTGCCTCTCCCCATTTGCTTCACAAAAACCATTATATTAAATGACCTACTTCTGAACATTGTCATTGTACCAACGGATTACAAAATATTCTGCCATTGTTCTCAAAAACCAACCACTAGTTTTCCATGTGCATTCCCATAGAGTTCAAACTTCCATAATCCCATATAACATATGGCAGAAGAACCATTCTGTCTTCTGTTTACTTCTGATATTATATTAATTAAATATTGTGTTGACCAGTGATGAGAGTGACTGGTTCAGTAAAGCTTTAAGAAGCAAGACTACCCTGAGAGAAGGTCTAAATCATGGGCAAGCTTGCCAGACCAGAACTGGCTCATATGGGATTGGTTAATAGATCTGTACACTCCATTTCAATATAGTCAGCACATTTTGTTCAAGAACGTAAGATATCATTTTCAGTAAATGTGTAATATTTATATATCTATACAAACAATCCAAATCCTCTGAACTAGTAAGACATGTGCAAGTGTTTACTACCAATTTCAACGATACAGTAAAGGCAAAGACTTGTGGACACTAAAAGTTAGGATAATTTCGATATTTGAACTTTTCATGAATCCTCACAATTATTAATATCTAAGTGCTGTAAGTAGTTCATACACAAGGTATTGAATATCTATAAAAATCGCTCAGAGTACCAAACAGAAGCAAAATATAGAAGATTTTAACAAACTGCAAGCATGACAAAACTCATATTACAGACACAATACAGTAGTGGCCAGCGGCAAGCATAATACGAAATAATTGATTCCATTTTGTGTCATAGAATGTACTTTCAAACCGAATTCAATGTAGTCGAATTTTGATGAGGTCATATTGTATCATGTACTTTCTCCAACAGGACTCGTTTCCATGATTTCAGATTCTTCTTCCAGTCAGATAGAGGCGAACAAGAGAGAAACTTGTGGGTGCTCTATAGCGCATTGTTTCTTTCTATAGTATGTTATCATCAAGGAATCAAACCAGAGGTGTTTGAATGACTCAAGATTGTGTTAGCCCACTGAACTAAAAGCTAGGTGTTGCACACAGTAGGCCTAAACCGGAGCTAAAGTAAACATTACCTTCTCGGACACTAATTTATCTAACAGTAATTTCCCCTTGCATTCACAAGTGCACAGATACATTATATACAAAACTATGTGGACACCCCTTCAAATTTGTGGATTCGGCTAATTCAGCCACACCCATTGCTGACCGGTGTAAAAAATCGAGCACACAGCCATGCAATCTCCATAGACAAACATTGGCAGTAGAATGGCCTTACTGAAAAGCTCAGTGACTTTCAATGTGGCACCGTCATGCTACCTTTCCAACAAGTCAGTTCGTCAAATTTCTGCCCTGCTAGAGCTGCCTCGGTCAACTGTAAGTGCTGTTATTGTGAAGTGGAAACGTCTAGGAGCAACAACCGATCAGCCGCGAAGTGGTATGCCACACAAGCTCACAGAACGGGACAGCCGAGTGCTGAAGCATGTAAAAATCGTCTGTCTTCGGTTGCAGCCCTCACTACCGAGTTCCAAACTGCCTCTGGAAGCACAAGAACTGTTTGTCGGGAGCTTCATGAAATAGGTTTCCATGGTCGAGCAGCCACACACAAGCCTAAGATCACCATGCGCAATGCCAAGCGTCGGCTGGAGTGGTGTAAAGCTCGCGGCCATTGGACTCTAGAGCAGTGGAAACGCGTTCTCTTGAGTGATGAATCACGCATCACCATCTGGCAGTCCGATGGACGAATCTGGGTTTGGCGGATGCCAGGAGAACGCTACCTGCCCGAATGTGATTCCAACTTTGTGGCAACAGTTTGGGGAAGGCCCTTTCCTGTTTCAGCATGACAATGCCCCCATGCATAAAGCTTGGTCCAAACAGAAATGGTTTGTCGAGATCGGTGTGGAAGAACTTGACTGGCCTGCACAGAGCCCTGACCTCAACCTCATCGAACACCTTTGGGATGAATTGGGACGCTGACTGCGAGCCAGGCCTAATCGCCCAACATCAGTGCCTGACCTCACTAATGCTCTTGTGGCTGAATGGAAGCAAGTCCCTGCAGCAATGTTCCAACATCTAGTGTTCCAACATCTTCCCAGAAGAGTGGAGGCTGTTATAGCAGCAAAGGTGGGACCAACTCCATATTAATGCCCATAATTTTGGAATGAGATGTTCGACGAGCAGGTGTCCACATACTTTTGGTAATGTAGTGTATTTCAACTGAGGGAGTAATGCGTTACCTCTCTGGAAGGGCACAATAAACACGACTGCAGGAGGAACAGCATGAGAGCCCGTGAGGGAACAGAAGGACGATGGATCGAGAGAGAAAGGGAGGAGAGGATGAAGTCTTTTGTTATCCAAGAGCAGGGGTTCTCAATGTGGTCTTAAATACGGCTAATATTTACCTGTGACTCCTCACTAGTAAATTCTCAGGTTCCATTGCTGTCGGAGACATAATTCAAACATATCTTAATCCATTTATTCAAAGGGTGGGAGGGCATGAGTGTGAATGACAATGCAATCAGGGAATTATGTCATGATGTGCATCAACATAATCTGAGGTAACCAGGTGTGCCTTGGCCCGTTACAGTCTGAGAAGTGATTTCCCACTGGGCACACTGGTTGAATCAGTGTTGTTTCCATGTCATTTCAATGAAATTACGTTGAACCAACGTGGAATAGATGCGGAATTGACCTCTGTGCCCAGTGGGTTAGAGGATCATAGAGGTACACTACCGGTCAAAAGTTTTAGAACACCTACTCATTCAAGGGTTTTTCTATATTTTTACCATTTTCTACATTGTAGAATAATAGTGAAGACATCACAACTATGAAATAACACACATGGAATCATGTAGTAACCAAATCAAAATATATTTTATATTTGAGATTCTTCAAATAGCCATCCTTTGCCTTGACAGCTTTGCACACTCTTGGCATTCTCTCAACCAGCTTCATGGGGTAGTCACCTGGAATGTATTTTAATTAACAGGTGTGCCTTCTTAAAAGTTAATTTGTGGAATTTCTTTCCTTCTTAATGCGTTTGAGCCAATCAGTTGTATTGTGACAAGGTAGGGGGGTATACAGAAGATAGCCCTATTTGGTAAAAGACCAAGTCCATATCATGCAAGAACAGCTCAAATAAGCAAAGAGAAACGACAGTCCATCATTACTTTAAGACATGAAGGTCAGTCAATACGGAACATTTCAAGAACTTTGAACGTTTCTTCAAGTGCAGTCGCAAAAACCATCAAGCGCTATGATGAAACTGGCTCTCATGAGGACCACCACAGGAATGGAAGACCCAGAGTTACCTCTGCTACAGAGGATAAGTTCATTAGAGTTTCCAGCCTCAGAAATTGCAGCCCAAATAAATGCTTCAGAGTTCAAGTAACAGACACATCTCAACATCAACTGTTCAGAGGAGACTGTGTGAATCAGGCCTTCATGGTCGAATTGCTGCAAAGAAACCACTACTAAAGGACACCAATAAGAAGAAGAGACTTGCTTGGGCCAAGAAACACGAGCAATGGACATTAGACCGGTGGAAATTTGTCCTTTGGTCTGGAGTCCGAATTGGAGATCTTTGGTTCCAACCGCCGTGTCTTTGTGATACACGGTGTGGGTGAACGGATGATCTCTGCATGTGGGGTTCCCACCGTAAAGCATGGAGGAGGAGGTGTTATGGTGTGGGGGTGCTTTGCTGGTGACACTGTCTGTGATTTATTTCAAATTCAAGGCACACTTAACCAGCATGGCTACCACAGCATTCTGCAGCGATACGCCTTCCCATCTAGTTTGGGCTTAGTGGGATTATCGTATGTTTTTCAACAGGGCAATGACCCAACACACCTCCAGGCTGTGTAAGGGCTATTTTACCCAAGAAGGAGAGTGATGGAGTGCTGCATCAGATGACCTGGCCTCCACAATCCCTCGACCTCAACCAAATTGAGATGGTTTGGGTTGAGTCGGACGGCAGAGTGAAGGAAAAGCAGCCAACAAGTGCTCAGCATATGTGGGAACTCCTTCAAGACTGTTGGAAAAGCATTCCAGGTGAAGCTGGTTCAGATAATGCCAAGAGTGTGCAAAGCTGTCATCAAGGCAAAGGGTGGCTATTTGAAGCATCTCAAATATAAAATATATTTTGATTTGTTTAACACTTTTTTGGTTACTACATGATTCCTTATGTGTTATTTCATAGCTTTGATGTCTTCACTATTATTCTACAATGTAGAAAATAGTAAAAATAAAGAAAAACCCTTGAATGAGTAGGTGTTCTAAAACTTTTGTCCGGTAGTGTAAGTCTGAAATAAATCATGTAAACTGTGCTCATGGGTACTAAGTTTCACTTACTGACAAGTGCACAAGGGTCAAAAACTGTAAACCTCCAGGACTATATAATAAATAAATAAAATAAAAATAAGATTCTACTCATTAGATTTTACATTTCCTTTTTTTCTTATTTTTTTGCTGATTTTGTTTCACAAATTTTTGCTCAAGTATATCACAGGTGACTAACTATAGAGGATAACAGGGTCAGTTGAATACCATGCTACATCTGGTTCAGAGAAGGCTATTGCAGACAATTCTACAACATGTACAACCACACTTTATACGTTTGTGTTACAAATGTTTCAAAACATATCACCAAGAAACTAAGTACATAGGAGATGTTGAATATTTAGAGTCTTAAAGGACTATCCCTTAGTCAGTAGTACAATTTCACATGTTACTTGACTTAAACTGTCCCGTTTTACAGACAAAATTGGAAAAATTGCTATTCAAAAATTAGCAAATTTGGTCAGTGTCTCTTTTTATATAATTATAGTGCTTTTGATGGCTTAAGACAGGGGTCTTTTTTAATCTCACCCAGTGGCAATCTACAGAACTTCAGTGTACATTTCATGACACCATAGCTGCAAAAGTCTTCACGTCAGAGTCCATTAAGTAAAACAACAGCTAGTGCTGTTACATATATTTCAAAGTAGTATCCATTATCAAAAAAACTAAAACACATTTATAAATATTATTTTATTTTCTAAAAGTCCTCTAAGGGAATTTGTCTGTAAGAGTTTAGCTCTGGTTTCCCCTGGTATCCTACAGGGTATTTATTCAGTATGATCAGACAGGGAGGACTTCAGGAGCCAGGCTCAACTCCATGTGTTCCTGAAGCTTATCTTTGAGAGTCTCCCATGTGCTGTGTGAGTCAGCAGGACTGAGGAAATATGGAGGGAGGGAGGGGCCTAAAACTCCCACTCCAGGGTCTCCTCCCGGTTAGCCGCTCTCTCCAGCCTGTGGATGATGTTGTTGAGGTTGGCCATTTTCTCGGTGCGTCTCTGAACGCTCCTGTTGGGCTTGGGGCTCTGGATGGGAGGCAGGGCGTTAGGGTCCAGGCTGTGGTTGGTGCTTGTGGTTGGTGGGTTGGGCAGGGATGGGGAGATGGGTGCAGAGGATGATGAGACAGGGGAGACGGACATCATGAGGCCAGGTGAGGAGGCAGCGGAGGGGGAGTTGAGGGAGACCTCCAGGCTGCTGCGGCAGGGCTCAGACGAGGCCTTGAAGCTGACCGGGTCCACAGGAGACTTGCTGGAGTCGTCACCCTCGTTCCTGGACTGGCTGGCTCTCTGGGGGCCATCTAGGGAGAGCGCCCCCTGGAAGAGCCCCTGAGCCTGGCTACTCATCCCCTCTTCCTGCCTCAGGCTCTGAGGATAGTGTGGAGCCAGGTGGAGCTCTCGGCTGCCACCTATCAGGTCCTCATGCTCCGTTTTCAACTGAGGGAACTGGACGCCCATAGAGAAACACTGGACCTTAGACTGTCTGATGTAGCCGTCCCTCTCCTCCTCTCCCTCGTCCTCCCGCTCACCGGCCTCCTGTTTGACATGAGGCAGTGGTGTGTTGGCGCTGAGGGTGCGGATGGGGTGGGGGGGGTGTCCAGCGGGGTGCAGCAGCCTCTTCTCATCCCCGTCTGAGATGGGGCTCTGTGTGGCCGAGAGAGAGTAGCTGTGGTGTTCTGTGTCTGTGTCGTTGTCCTGGAGACCCTCCATGTGGACCTCCCGTCGCATCCTGGACCTGCTTAGAAAAACACAACAAACTAACAGTTTGAAGGAGTCGTGTACTTCATTAATTCAAAACAAGCATCCAAGTATTCTGTTAGTAATTCCATGTACTGTATTTATTCAATGTAATTATTCTAGTCCCTCTGGGGGTGGGGATCTGATGCCATGTCTGACCTGTAGTTGTGGAACCAGTTAATGACTGTATTGGTTTTCAGGTTGAGCTGGGAAGCCAGCATCTCAATGGTGTGCTGGGAGGGGTATGGCTCCAGGAGGTAGGCCTTCCTCAGAGCCTCCTTCTCCTCAGCTCTCAGCACCACCCTGGGCTTCTTCACCTGACTGTAGGGACACAGGTCTATTGAGGCCAGAGCTGGGCTCACACACTCAGAGCGGGCACTGGGAGAGTCACTGTCTGAGCCGGTACTCAGCAGCCCATACCGCCGCTTCAGGTAGGCTGAGAGGACAACACAGAGAGAAAGAGCGAGAGAGATATATAGAAATCAATGTAAAAACATGGAATAACACTAATCAATCCATCACTCAGTATAGCTGCTGTCCATACAGTGCAGCTTGACAGTATGTGAACCCTACAGGGCTGGTCATTATTTTGCTATAAAATTTTAAAATAAACATAAAATCCTTATCTCAACCCCAATTAGTAATAGACATTCCAAGTAAATGACAGAAACAAAAAAATATATATTTTCATTGTTTATTTAACAAAAGTGGTTTATTTAACAGAAACTCAGATTTTATGTGTGGAAAAAGATGTGAACCCCATCAGTCAATAGCTTGTGGCACCTCCACTTGGACTTAACGTCTCCTATAGCCAGTAATCAGTCTCTGACATCTGTTTTGAGGGATTTTTGCCCACTCCTCCTTACAGAATTTAGCCAATTGAGTGAGGTTTGAGGGGTGTCTGGCATGAACTGCCCACTTCAGGTCCTGCCACAGCATCTCGATTGGTTTTAGGTCAGGACTTTGACTTGGCCAATCCAAAACACAAATCTTCTTTCTCCTGAGCAATTCTTTGGTAGATTTGCTTGAATGCTTTGGGTCGTTGTCTTGTTGGAAGACCCATTTTCGGCCCAGCTTTAGCTCCTTGACTGATGGCCTGACGTTCTGTTCAAGAATCTCCTGGTATACCTCAGAATTCATGGTTCCCTTAATGATGTGGAGTCATCCAGGTCCAGAGTAGGAAAAGCAGCCCCAGATCTTGACATTCCCACCACCATGCTTGACTGTTGGGATAAGGTTATTTTGGTGGTAGGCAGTGTTGGGTTTTCGCCAAACATAGCGTGTTGATTGTGACCAAAAAGGTCAATTTTGGACTCATCGGTCCAGAGAATGGACTTCCAGAAACCTTCAGGTTTGTCCAGGTGGTCTCTGGCATAGTTAAGATAGGCAGTTTGGTTCTTTTTTGACAGCAGAGGCTTCTTCCTAGCAACCCTCCCATGAATGGCATTTCGATTCAGTGTTCTTCTTATTGTTGAAGCATGCACAGTTACCTGAGATGCAGCAAGGGAGGTCTGCAAATCTCTATATGTTATGTTTGGGTTGGCTTTTACCTGATTTATTATTGTTCTCGTGGCTCTTGGGGATATTTTGGAAGTGCGTCCACTTCTAGGCCGAGTTGCTGTCATGTTAAATGCTCTCCATTTGTAAACGATTTGCCTCACAGTGGACTGATGGAGCGCAAATCTTTTTGAGATGATTTTATAGCTTTCCCCAGACTGATGTGCTCTCACTACCCTCGTCCTGATGTCCTTTGAGATCTCATTTCCTCTTGGCATGGTGTGCTTTACATTCACATGGATGGGTAACACCAAACTGACCAGGTTTCTTATCTCTATTTATCAGAGTCCCGCCCAATCTCTTTCCTAACGATCTCTCCTTTGATTGGTTAATTTGGTAGCTAATTAATTACCCACCTGATTCTACTTACCTACTTGATTTAACCAATGCAACTTGGGGTTCACTTATTCTTGCACCTGCACTAATTCCTTTTTAATTTTGTTTTTCTACTACATGCATGATTTCCTCTTCACCAACATATGGTATTAGTAAATATAAACCTGTTATGTCAGATCAAAAAGACTAGTTCTGATTAAATGAAGATTTCATGGTAAAAACTGAAATAATCTGTAATTGCACAAGGGGTTCACATACTTTCAAGCAGCACTGTATATCCATTAGTACATCCACACAGTGCTCTACTGTATGAGTAGGTAAATGCAAATACACATACTGCTAACATGCAAACCCTGATAACAGAACATAATTTGCAGATAACATGCTGTAAATACACCAACCTTTCTTCTCCATCTTCTTCATGTCCCTCAGCTTGTCCACATTGTGCGGGTCGTTGAGCCACAGCTGCATGCGGACAAACGGCTCCCTGCCTTTGAGGCTGAGTTTGTGCCAGGGCTTGGGCCTGGAGAGCAGGTCTGACACTGAGCCCTGGGTGAGGCCCAGTATACTCTCCCCAAACAGCCGCTGGCCTAGAGCACACAAACAAAGGTTTAAACAACACACACATTGACAGACATACTGTATTCCAAACAGAGTACAAATAAAGTAGGTCCGCTGACCTAGTGGACACATGACATAACTAGGACACAGGGTTTTTCCTAATCAGATGGTCAGAGAAAACCACAACACATAACATTAACTCACCACAACATAGATCCCACACTCATTCCTAAAACCCATATCCAGAGACAACAACTTAAACTCACCTAGGTTGTTGTCTGTTAGCACCTCCTTGACCTTCTTGGTGATTGCGTATGTGTCCAGCTCTGGGGACATTGACACCAGCTCCTGGATGCCAAGCGGGGTGTGGGGCTGGTGGAGGGACAGCAGGCTGGGGGTGGACTTCCCTCCCTCTGGGTGGGGGGGCATCAGGCCCAGGCCCTCAGGCTGCTGGTTCTCCTTGCTGCTCTCCAGGGTCAGGCTGACGGGCTCCACCAATGGGCTGGGGTGGCTCTCCTCTGGGCTGGGGGGCGGGGAGGGCGACGACTGGGCCGTCACTGGGCTTTTATCTATGGGCGGTAGTCACAAAACATCAGAGGGTGAAATCATCAGTCAGAGCAACAGATAAAGAAGCAAAGAGACCTTCTCTATTCAGCTGATTAGCTCGGAAAGACACTAGTATTCTTATTGACTATAACTTACAAAGTATTACTTCTATAAAATAAATAGGCCCAAGTTGCAGTGTGTAATGTGTAGTGGCGCACCTTGAGAGAGGCTTTGGCTGGGAAGCTGGGTGAGTGCTTGGCCCAGCTGGTCCAGCAGCCACAGCTGCATGCGGATGAAGGGCTCCCTGCCTTTCTGAGTCAGCTTGCTCCAGGGTTTGGGCCGAGACAGCATGTCACTCACACTGCCCTGAGATAGACCCAGCACCTGGGGAGAGGATACACAGGATAAACATCTAGTTATTCCTACTGAGCAACTGCAACAATTTAGGAATGAACAATTTTAGTACCTCTTTGGTATCTGTTCGAGATATGACAAAATGCTGACTGGCACATCAGCTTCACTAAGGGCCCATTTTAAGTGCATATCTACAACCACTAGAGGGCAGAAGCACACAATCTATAAGAATTGAAGAACAAGCTTTGCTTCCACATGATCAAAATCTGTTTGATATTCACATGATACATATTTAATAATCTTTGGCTTAAAAAGAGGCCTCACAAATTACTTATTGAGACACATTAAGTTATTAAAAATGTGTAAACCTTTTTAGAGGAAGCATGGAGTGAATATAGGCCCCGTGTAGCTCAGTTGGTAGAGCATGGCGCTTGCAACGGGGGGCCAGTATGAAAATGTATGAACTCACTAACTGTAAGTCGCTCTGGATAAGAGCGTCTGCTAAATGACGTAAATGTAAGTGAACACACACCTTTTCACCAAAGATCCTCTGACAGATGCCGTTCTTGGCCAGCTTCTCTTTGACCTGCCGGGTGAGTTCGATGGTGTCCACCTCACGGTACATGTACATCTCATACTGCTCCGGCGTCAGCGGCGGCACGGTGGGCTTCAGGGTGCGGGGGAGGTATGATGGGTAATAGGACAGGCCACGGCCAGGGCCGGGTGACTCCCCACTCACTGACACGTCTGACTCCACTTTTACCTCCACAGACCGCACCATCCCCGAGCCAGTGTCCTCCTCGGCTGCAGACGCCTCCTCACTGTTGGGCAGACACTCTCCGTTCTCCAGCCGGGGCCAGGGCCGGGGCAGGGCCGATGGGCCCGAGGACGAGGAGGAGGACAGGGAGGGAGACACTGAGGTGAAGGGCCGAGAGCTGCCGCCCCCTACGCCGCCCACCATGCCTATGGGCCCCCGCTCCACAGACCAGTGCTGGTCGAAGTAAGTCCCCGCCTCACCAATCTCTGACTTGACTTTACGGATGATGTTCTGGACGAAGGCGGCGGGGGAGAGGACACTGAGGGGGGTCTGGGGGCTGCTAACGGGGTTGGCCATGCACACGGTCACCGTGCCCCCCTCCTCCTGTTTGATTAAGGTGGGTAAGGGCATGACCTTGGAAGACTCAGGGAGCCCCAGGCGCTCCACCTGGGACCCAGCGCTGGTGGCCGAGGCCCTGCCACAGACATCCATCTCCATCAGGGCCTGCTGCTGCGCCTGCATCTCCCTCCTGGCCTGCTCCAGGATGTTCTTGATGGTGTCGTCTGAGCTGCCGCCCGCCCCGTTACTGCTCAAGCCGGAGGGGCTGCCCAGGGACGATTTAATGTCACCTGCAGATCGTGCACACACAGACATACACACAAACGCACACACACCGTTACACAGAACTCTACGAATACACACTCCACACCAACTTCAAAAATGTCAACTGCCATCAATGAAAATTGCTCTCAAAATGTACACACCAAAATAATTATAATCTAAATGTCACCTGACCTAGCACAGATGAATAAAGAGTAGATGCATAACCTGTTCCAGACCCACCTCTCTGGGACTGGATCTCCTTCTTGGCCTGCTCCAAGATATTCTTGATGGCGTCGTCTGACCCAGTTTCAGGAGTTCGGATGCGAGGAGTGATGCTCCCTGCCACAGAGAGGGTAACAGAGAGTGAGAGAAGGGGAGGGGGGGAGAGAGAGAGTGAGTGGGATGGCTGATCAGAGAGCAGTTCCAAGGCTTTGCTTTTGACTGGAAGATCAACGGCTGCCTTTGAGATGTTGGCGTCTGAGGTTGCGGTATTCGGTAAGCTCAACTTTCAAAAGCTCTGAAACATGGGAGAGGAAGCCACCTCTGTTCTCTTGGCCCTCCCACCCCTACGGGAGGGAAGCTCCCGCTTAGCCCAGTCCAAGCTCTTCTCTGTCTTGGTACCCCAATGGTGGAACCAGTATCCCCCTGAAGCTAGGACAGCAGAGTCCCTGCCCATCTTCCGAAAACATCTGAAACCCTACCCCCCCCTAACTAACACTCACACTTTACTTTTTTTCCGCCCTACTAGCTCGGACTTTGGTGATAGCTACTTTAGTGGAAAAATGTATTTACTATGACATGTGGTTGTCCCACCTAGCTACCTTAAGATGAATGCACTAAAGTCGCTCTGGATAAGAGTCTCTGCTAAATGACTAAAATGTCAAATATAAATGAAGAAGTTAAAAGTGCAGGCCAAGGAGATGAAAAGGTTTAAATGCAGAGAGGTCCAGAAACTAAACCACCAGCCTTTCAAAACTCATCCGAAAGACAGAGTGGCCAACTCTGCTCTATCCCACAGCACTAATAAAATCCTCAAATAAAAATATTGCTACCGCAATACACAACCTTCTGCTTTAGCATATTAAATGCATGTACAGTAAATTAATGCCTGATATTATTTCATTTTAAAAGGTTAGTTTTCATGGCTGGTATTTCCTGACACTTCGATATCTGCTGTCATATCTGTGGTTTAGAGTAATAATAATTAACTGGATTTATATACCGTTTTTATACCAACTGAGGTACTCAAAGCACTTTACATAGTAGGGGGAAACTCACCTCATCCACCACCAATGTGTAGCATCCACTTGGGTGATGCATGGCGACCATTTTTGTGCCATAATGCTATCAGGTAGGGAGGTGATATATGCCAATTAGTAATAAGGGGGATGATTAGGTGGCCATGTTGGGAATTTAGCCATGACACCGGGGTTAACACCCCTACTCTTAAGATGAGTGGCATGGGATTTTTTATGACCACAGAGAGTCAGGACACTCGTTTAACGTCCCATCCAAAAGACAGCAACCTACGCAGGGCAATATCCCCTTCACTGCCCTGGGATCTCCTTAGACCAGAGGAAAGAGTGCCGCCTACTGGTCCTCCAACACCACTTCCAGCAGCATCTGGTCTCCCATCCAGAGACCGACCAGGACCGACCCTGCTTAGCTTCAGAGGCATGCCAGCAGTGGGATGCAGGGTGGTATGCTGCTAGAGTAACCACTGTCCGGTCCACTTACCTCTCTGTCGGACCTGGATGGTCCTGAGGGCCAGGATGTTCTGATCGTCAGACAGGAACTGTTTCATCTTGATGAAGGGCTCCTTGCCTTTCACTGTCAGCTTCCTCCAGGGCTTGGGTCGGGCCAGGATCTCACTGACTGAGCCCTGTGATAGGCCCAGCACGTAGTGACCAAACACACGCTGGCCAATGTTGTGCTTCAACAGCTGCTCTTTGACCTGGAAGGCAATCTCTGCTGTCTCCAACTGGTCGTCATCACCCGCAGTGGAGCTCCCACTCTCCGATTGGTCACTGGGCAGGCCGGCCTCAATGCCGCCAGCCCCTGCAGGTCCCTGATTGGCTGACATTAGGGTGGCTTTGGCTGCATACAGGGCGGTGGGGAAGGCCATGAGGGGGCTGCCGGATTCCTTCTTGAAGAGTGGGGAGGAGAGGACCTGCTTGTGGAGGACGTGGTCCGCAGACAGCCTGTCCCTTGAGCAGGGGGACACAGAGAAGGGGCGGGGGAGGGGGAGGTCGTGGCTAGAGGAGGAGACGTCCATGGTGGGGGGACCAGGGCTGGCAGAGGTACGTCCATCCACCTGGGAGACTGAGGAGAAGGACCCTGAGGGCCTGCCCCACTCCCTGCCTGACTCCCTGCCTGACTCCTCCGATTGGTCCTCATCTGCAGACACAGAGTCACACTCAGTTTAGCAGCACTTTCACAGCCCCTGGGGTTTACAGCTGCATAGAGCCAACACACTACATTAAGCTTATGTAGACCGTGCAGACTCGGGACTATAAACTACAAACAGCTTTCAAGAACTACAACTAGATGTCATAGGCATACAGTGGCTTGCTACATGTTTCCTATTTTGTTGCCTTACAACCTGGAATTACAATTTATTTTGGGGGGGGTTGTATCATTTGATTTACACAACATGCCTACCACTTTGAAGATGCTAAATATTTTTTCTTGTGAAACAAACAAGACATAAGACAACAAAAAAAAAAAAACTTGAGCGTGCATAACTATTCACCCCGCCCTTTGCCCATTCTACAAGGCAAAACTGCTCCAGCTCCTTCAAGTTGGATGGGTTCCGCTGGTGTACAGCAATCTTTAAGTCATACCACAGATTCTCAATTGAATTGAGGTCTGGGCTTTGACTAGGCCATTCCAAGACATTTAAATGTTTCCCCTTAAACCACTCAAGTGTTGCTTTAGCAGTATGCTTAGGGTCATTGTCCTGCTGGAAGGTGAACCTCCGTCCCAGTCTGAAATCTCTGGAAGACTGAAACAGGTTTCCCTCAAGAATTTCCCTGTATTTAGCGCCATCCATCATTCCTTCAATTCTGACCAGTTTCCCAGTTCCTGCCGATGAAAAACATCCCCACAGCATGATGCTGCCACCACCATGCTTCACTGTGGGGATGGTGTTCTCGGGGTGATGAGAGGTGTTGGGTTTGCGTTAGACATAGCGTTTTCCTTGATGGCCAAAAAGCTCAATTTTAGTCTCATCTGACCAGAGTACCTTCTTCCATATGTTTGGGGAGTCTCCCACATGCCTTTTGGCGAACACCAAACATGTTTGCTTATTTTTTTCTTTAAGCAATGGCTTTTTTCTGGCCACTCTTCCGTAAAGCCCAGCTCTGTGGAGTGTATGGCTTAAAGTGGTCCTATGGACAGATACTCCAATCTCCGCTGTGGAGCTTTGCAGCTCTTTCAGGGTTATCTTTGGTCTCTGTTGCCTCTCTGATTAATGCCCTCCTTGCCTGATCCGTGAGTTTTGGTGGGCGGCCCTCTCTTGGCAGGTTTGTTGTGGTGCCATATTCTTTCCATTTTTTAATAATGGATTTAATGGTGCTCCGTGGGATGTTCAAAGTTTCCGATTCTTTTTTATAACCCAACCCTGATCTGTACTTCCCCACAACTTTGTCCCTGACCTATTTGGAGAGCTCCTTGGTCTTCATGGTGCCGCTTGCTTGGTGGTGTTGCAGACTCTGGGGCCTTTCAGAACAGGTGTATATATACTGAGATCGTCACAGATCATGTGACACTTAGATTGCACACAGGTGGACTTTATTTAACTAATTATGTGACTTCTGAAGGTAATTGGTTGCACCAGATCTTATTTAGGGGCTTCATAGCAAAGGGGGTGAATACATATGCACGCACCACTTTTCTGTTATTTATCTTTTAGAATTTGTTGAAAGAAGTAATTTTTTTCATTTCACTTCACCAATTTGGACTATGTCCATTACATGAAATCCAAAGAAAAATCCATTTAAATTACAGGTTGTAATGCAACAAAATAGGAAAAACGGCAATGGGGATAAATACTTTTGCAAGGCACTGTAGATACTGTTGCCTCACCATTGTTGCGTAAGATTCTGGCCTTATCCATCAGGTACTTGTGAGAGGGAAGAAAGGCCTCTTTGTCCCGCAAAAAAGCCTCTGCAGCCTTGGCAGAGTCCTGGTGACACACACACACACAAACACACAAACACACACACACACACACACACACACAGGCTGTTAAATTCCGATTAATCAATTATAGTGGCTGTAGATATCCTTACAATGGATGACGCTCACTTAGGCATTCAATGGCACTGCTGTACTTTTTCTTCCCTGACAGCAGTGGAACATTAGGAGGAAAACAAAGGTCTGTTTTGTTAAGACGCAAACTACTTTGTTTAATGCTGGGCTATGAACAACAACGCAATACAAAGTCGACCTTCAATATATATCTCACCTCGGACGAGCTACCATTCGTTGAGGCCAGCTTCATTACCTTCAGGATACTACATTAGGAAAAAACAACAGTAAGAATGTTATATTGTGTTCCTGAATATAAGATATTGTAATACGATTAGTAGTCTCTTCTCAAGCACTGTGAGTGTTTGTCTCACCGGAGTTCTGTTTTAATCTCTTCATAGTCCAACTGGGATTGCAGTTTAGCTTCTAATCTCTGAAACAGTCAAAGAGAGGAAGCATATATCAGCAAACTCCACCGACAAGAAGGTGGGTCCATACCTCTTGCCAGTTGAGTGTATGCAGTAGGACTTACCTCAATAGCTTCTGTCTTATAGGCCAGCTGGCGTTCCAGCTCTATGATCTGATTGGCTGAGATGTTTTGGACTTCCTGTAGTGCGAACTGCAGTCTCTGTACGTTCTCCAGTAGCCTGAGGATCTCTCGGTCTTTAGCCATCAGCTTAGGCTCCAGCTTGGATGGCAACACATCACCATTCTCATCCCTTTCCTAAGTGGAAGAAAGAAAGAGGAAACAGAGTCAAAAAGAGTCAAAGACTCTGAAGGGTAAATCATTGGAAGGTGAGAATTCCTTTTCAAAAAGGCAAAAATTCTACCGTCCAGAATTCTCACACTTAAAAGATCCATGATGTGAAGCTTCAATGAATTTGAAGGGGGGAAAAAATCGAGGAACACATTGATCTGAACAGAAGAGGATGTGGTCTAGTCTCACCCCACTAGTGCCCTCTGGTGGATAGCAGCTCCCTGGGGTGGCGCTCCGGGCACTGGCCAGCTGTTCCTTTAGCCTCTCCACCTCCCTCTGGGCCATCTCTGCTTTCTACAACCAAACATGACAGCATTACAACTCACACAACAGAACACTGACACAACCAACCTGTCAGTCACTCAGCAGATATACAAATTAACTAGTCTTGAAGAGAACAGACAGATACATCTGAGGACAGACCCTCAGAAAAAGAGAAATAGAGGAGTTCGACCAGCAGAAGAGTGCAACTGCCACTCGATTTTCCTGAGAGGACTGTACTTTCTTCCCAAACTGTTTACCTGCACCGTCACACTCGGGCTCCTAATTAATTATTCATTTTGAGAACATTTAACTAAGAGCTGCTGGTGGAGAGATAGGAGAGAACGATAGAGAAAAGGAGAGTGAGAAGGTATGAGAGAGACTGACAGAGAGAGAGAAGGAAAGAGGAAAGAGAGAGAGAAGAGAAATCACTAGGAAGGAAAGGAAGCAATCAAGGCAATGAGGTAGGTACGAGCCCCAGCGCACGGCACTCCGGTATCAATCGCGCTTGGCAGTCTCTCCTGTCCTCTACTGAGTGTTACCGTAGAGCACCCACAGACGGGGGCCAGGGTTTACCGACTCTAATCACAGGGGCTCAGGGAGGGGGAGGCAGGGTAGGGGGAGGCAGGGGGTCTGGGGCTGCAGGACGCAGGGTGTCTAATTAAACAGGAGGCTTGATTACATGAGTGATTATCTTAACGAAGATGCATCTTATTCAGAGGGCTGCCTACAGCACGGCATTTCTCACTCACCTGGTTTGCCTTCTCAAGGTTCATCATGATCACGCCGACCTCCTCCGCCCTGGAACATACACAGAACCAGCCTGTGGGTTACTGAGGGGGCAATCGAATAGTCTAGCATGATTTATACACCCTCCTTGACCTCTGACCTTAATGTAGAGCAACACCATACAGAACAATACTCACACCTACATATAACATGAGTCTATAACACATTATACAACGGGTTGGTCTAATCCTGGATGCTGATTGGTTAAAACTGCATTCTAGTCCACAAATTACCACTGGCTAAGCCTATGACGTTGAAATGCCTATTTACTGTTCCATCTCACTGCGCAATCCACTGTCTAGGGCCTAACAACACCCGTGTCAATATATCCTCCAAACACCGGCTTCTCAGGCATAATCACTTAATCATCAACTCGTTATCAAACCCCTTACACACTTTTCTTAAATGATTCACACTAAATCACACACAACATAAACAAAGCATCAGTCCTCACATAGCTCCCTACAGTACAACCAAAACCAGACAGAAACGGACTGCCTGTCTGATCAATACAATACTTGCATTCCTTCATGCCTCCATACATCTAACAATAAGAGAAGTCCAATATAAATAGACCGATTATACATGAGGTTTGTTTGAAGTTCAACAGATCCTTTTTAGACACATGGGAGTTGATTTTCAAAATGTGGAGAAAGATGAATTAACGAGGACTGTGAGATTGATTAAAATATGCACAAAGATTTCTGAAGTTTTCAGGACAAAGAAACTCCTTTCCGTTTCACTAAATGTGTTTTGAGAGCAAATCAGCGATATTGTTCAATCAAACAAACCATGTTCTTCGTCATCTCCGTCTGCCCCCACAGCCCCTTCATCTTACTGCTGGTTATTATGGGCTTGTTTTAGGAAGATTAATGACACAAACAACTTAACTGCATGACTCATAAGCCATTCTGAATAGTCACAGAGCATTGCTTCCTAACGTTTTGGGGGGTGAAACAACAGTAAAACCAGACCCATTTAAAGTTCAAATCAATCAATAGTTCTCTATATTAATTAGTATTGGTGTGGTGTGCAGTACAGGACAGTCCAGCAGGGCTCTGGGCAGAGTTCAGGCCACATCAATAAGCCCAGGATGGATGGAACCACACTGACAGAAAAAGGTAACAGGTGTCATATCCAGATGTAATTAACTTGAGCAATATGGAAAAATGCTTTGTATTGATTACCTGTTCAGATACTCAAAGCAGCCAAATCACCTTTATTATTAACATCAAGGAAAAAGTCAGTCAGAGTAATAGGAGGTAAAGTTGGCGTCACAGAGCCATGGGGATGAGTCCTGAGAGAGGTAGTTGTGATTATGGGCCAGGGGGTTGTGTGTTTAGTGTTTCTATAAGCCTATTACAGCCAGCTGAGGACAACACCCACTCATAAGACAACCCCTAGAGGATGTATTCCTCATCACCTATTCACTAACTACAAGCCATTCACAAACAAAGCACTGGCCCTGTGGCCCGAACACCAACACACAACCATTCTTCCTCTCTCCCCTCACAGAGAGCTAAAGAGCCGTCACTGTGAACAGCTGCTGAACATGAAAGAGGAGTCGAATGGAAAATGCTTCAAATCCAGCAGAATGGATGGCGGTGGGTCTGTAAACTCCAGTTCAATTGCACCATGGATTAAGCCTGGGAGAAAATCCATTAGCGCTGTCTCACTGTGCTCCGTCTGCAGCACAACCCAAACAAAGGAGTGTTTACTTTGAATGTATATCGACATCCTTCATACAACTTCACATTCATTTCAACCATTGAGCTGAATATATTTCGCTCGCAGATCCAGGACAAGGTAGAGTGTTTTCTGAAGCAATCTTTAAATGGAGTCATTCTTCTTGAGGCCTGGCAAGGCAGGGCTCTAGCTATCAGACAGAGGAGGCCAACACAGAGCTCTCCCATCCATCCACCTGCATTAGTCGGTGTGTCACACCACTGTAATGTCCGAAATGGCACCTTATTCCCTATATAGTGCACTACGTGCATAGGGCTCTGGTCAAAAGTAGTGAACTATATAGGGAATAGGGTGCCATTTCAGTTGCAGCCCAGGTCTGTTTTTACAATGGCATTCTGAGGGTTCAGACTGGACTTGGGTATACTACAGTGGGAGGTGACCATGTGTGGAGTAGGGTAGAGCAAGCATGGCTAAAGAGAGAAGGGTGAGCATAGTGGTGTATGCATAGGTGGGCTGAGTAGGGACCCGCAGTTGTATAGATGGAGAGACCATGAGTAGAGTGAATGAGGGTTAGGGAACATGTTAGAGGACAAGCAGAAAGGACAGTATGGACATAGGCTGAGTGGGTTACGTGAACTGTGAAGTTGAGAGACAGTGGAGATACAAGCAGGCTCTTACTTGTTGGCCTTCTCCTGGTCGTATTTACACCGCAGGTCCAGCAGATCTGTCTGGGCTGTGCTCAGAGCTAGAGAGATAAAGGAACAGCATTAGTCATGATGACCTTTCACCTTACTGTGTCCAGAAAGGACCATCGGACAAAACACTCACATGAATGAAGCACTTTGATCCTCTCCTCGGCCTCACCCAGTCTGTCGGCCAGAGTGGCATCTGTGTCTTCAGCTTCCCTATGAGAAGAGAGACGCAATGTCAAAGATGACCATACTTACATACTCTCAGGAATACAGCACACATACTGTATTACATTCTGTTTCCACGTATTAGTTGAAGGTTTAAATGTTATTACATCCAGGTCTATTGTCATTGTGCAGTGTGACTGACGGGCTGAGGGCTGTTCTCTTTTTTGTTATCATGTACACATCATATCATGTTCACAGGGCTGTGAGGGAGGCAAGGACCAGGCCTGTGTTTCTAACCTTTCTATCTGGTTCTGGCCCTGGTGGTTCTGCTGAGGTGAGCCTGTGGCTCTGAGGGCCTGTTTGCTGTTTGGAGTCATCACACAGGCTGTCCAGCTCGATGCCTCCCCAGCTCTTGACTCTGCTGCTGCTGGGTCCTCCTCTGTGTCACCTGTGGATAGGGAGCGGAGAGGAGTACAGATGAGTGCTGTGATCATCTGAGGTGAGATGCCACAGAGAGTGCATGGAACAGAGACATCCGTGTGTGGCTAAAAGTGGATTGTTTGTAGAACAAAGAGACTTTCTTCAATTACTTTCTCTGAAATTGACATTTCGAACAACTTTGAACAATCAAGCAGCAGTGAGCAAGGCCTGGGCCCATTCTGTGGCCAGGGCTGTGGCTGCAACCTGGTCTCAGAGCATTTCTTATTATTTTGTACCTAAATCTGAGACACTCCATTTAGTATGATATGTTACATTTCATATGGTATGAATTAATTTGTGGATATCCATCACCCATTACATATGATATGTTATGAATTACAATTTGTATTATACGTTACGAATTTGCAAAACGTACAATATGTTAAGAATTCTAGCTAGCTGGCTAACGTTAGCTAGGCTAGGGGTTAGGGGTTAGGGTTAAGGTTAGGGTTAAGTTTAGAAGTTAGGTTAAAGGGTTAGTGGAAGTGTTAGCTAAAAGGGTTAAGGTTAGGGTTAGAGGAAGGGTTAGCTAAAAGTGTTAAGGTTAGGGTTAAGGGAAGGGTTAGCTAACATGCTAAATAGTTGCAAAGTAGCTAAAAAGTAGTAAGTATACTGAACAAAAATATAAACGTAAAGTGTTGGTCCCATGTTTCATGAGCTGAAATAAAAGATCCCAGACATTTTCCAAACGCACAAAAAGCTTATTTCTCTCAAATGTTGTACACAACTTTGTTCACATCCCTGTTAGCGAGCATTTCTGCACCTGACAGGTGTGGCGTATCAAGAAGCTGATTAAACAGCATGATCATTACACAGGTGCACCTTGTGCTGGGGACAATAAAAGGCCACTTTAAAATGTGTAGTTTTGTCACACAACACAATGCCACAGATGTCTCAAGTTTTAATGGACCATGCAATTGACATGCTGACTGTAAGAATGTCCACCAGAACTGTTGCCAGAGAATTTAATGTTAATTTCTCTACCATAAGCTGCCTCCAACGTTGTTTTAGAGAATTTGGCAGTACGTCCAATCGGCCTCACAACCACGCCAGCCCAGGACTTCCACATCCGGCTTCTTCACCTGCGGGATCATCTGACACCAGCCACCCAGACAGCTGATGAAACTGAGGAGCATTTCTGTCTGTAATAATGCCCTTTAGTGGGGAAAAACACATTCTGATTGGCTGGGCCTGGCTCCCCAGTGGGTGGGCCTGGCTCCCAAGTGGGTGGGCCTATGCCCTCCCAGGCCCACCCATGGCTGTGCCCCTGTCCATTGATTAGGACCTAATGAATTGATTTAAATTGACTGATTTTATTATATGAACTGTTACTCAGTCAAATCGTTGAAATTGTTGCGTTTATATTTTTGTTCAGTATAGTTGAAAAGTTGCTAATTAGCTCAAATGCTAAAGTTGTCCATGAGGAGATTCGAACTCGCAACCATTGGGTTGGTAGACGTTCACGTTATACGCCCACCCATCCACCCCCAACTAACCACCCTACTTTAGTTTTTGCCTTAAGTAACCATCTGTCTTATGTAACCATACCAAACATAACATATCATCCTAATTTGAGGGTCCCGGATTGACATTTACGATGTTACGTTTAGTCTATGAGACCAGGCTGGTGGCTGTGGCTCTGCTCTGACCTGGCTTGTCAAGGCACTCCAGGTGTCTCCTCCAGTGCCCGCTGATCTCCCTGACCAGGGCCTCGCTGTCTGGGGCAGAACTCTGCAGCTGCTGCAGCCTCTCCTCCAGGGTGTGTGTGGCCTCCAGCACGGGAACTGGGTCTGAGAGCAAGAAAACAAATGAGATGGAGAGAAATGTACACATTTTCTATTTACCCCTCCATGAAAAACAGCCACATAGCCATAATATTGAGTGGAAATTCAAGAGCTTGTACAGTCTGAACATTATGTAAAAATGGCTTCAAATGCTGAAGTGGATTAGTAAAGTCAAAAGTTCAACATTTCAGTCAAGTGAATTTCATTGCCTATCTATTTGATAAAATATAATGAGATATCACAATTATCCTGTTGCTGCTGTCAAAATATGTCTCCTGTTATACAACTGATGTCAGGATGTTTAAAAGGAACTTTGTAAATAGCATATTAAAAGAAAAATCTACTATACTATATGCTGAATGGGACAGTACAGTTATCATATGCTCTCCTGCTGCACAACAGTATCAACAGTAGGAAACTGAGAATGCCACTGAGAAATTGTTCCAAAGAGGGACTCTAGAATTCACTCCAATGAGATGCCTTAGAAAATCTCACAGGCTGGCCCTAATGACATGAATAGACTATAACTACTGAGATCAAATTCAATGGAACTCATCACCTATAAATTAATGTAAAAAAATAAGCCATATAGATTGCAGTAGAATATGACGTGCACTTCAGTCCCAAATATACACCTAAACAAATCCAACAAAGTGTGGAAAAAGTCTACTCCTGAAAATAAGAGATAATAAGCTGGATTCTTTAGCACAACAGAGGAGCTGTTTTGCAATGCATGTGCGGCAGCACTGGGCCCATGGGGCCAACTAGGAGGCTGTTTCTCTGCTAACAAGTCTCGTCTGTGTCATTTGATCATTTAAATTATTATGCCAGGAATTCTCAGGAGGCGGCTCGGCACTCCACATCACAGGGCTGTTTTTAAATCTTCTCCTTCCCTTTCTTCCCCTCCCGAAAAGTTCAACAGCTCTGAGAGGGAGACCTGCTCCTGTTGTGTACCTGCCTACCGCACACCAAAGGAGGTGACTTCTAGTGCCAAAGCACAGAGAGAGGGGCTCAGGGGAGCCGCCTGACAAGGAGGGAGGGAGGATGTAGAGGCACACACACACACTCTTGCGCACACACACCAGCCTTTCAAAACTCCAAGGAGGGAAAATCGCTGCTTTGCTGCACAAACTTTTCTCCCACAGCTTTCATCCGCTCGTCTTTCTGCTGCTGTGTGGATCGCGATCATATCCTTTCTTCAACATGGGCACAGACTGAATTGACTTTTCAGAGAGCCTAACCACAGACGTTTACACTTCAACAGACACCACTGAGACTAGACAGCCAGGTCGAAACAGGCTACAGAAACACAGCAGTCAAAAACAAACACATCAAGTCTAAATTTGCAATTTGTTAAAAGACTTCCATAGCCATTTGACATATCTGAAGTTTCATCAGAAACACTCAGACAAAGATAATTGATTGAACCATTTTTTCCCCAGGACCGTTTACAGTCAACTGAGCCTCCTGTGTGTCTGTGTTCACTGTTACACCAACACTGGAGATATTGCATCAGTCACATGGGACATCACACTTAAGAGAAGAGCTCTTCTTAGACAAACAGGATAACTTAAAACACTGCTGTTCACATCGACCCACTGTCACAGAAATCACTTTATCAGCCTCTTTTCCATATATCCTTTAAACTTTCCATGATCAAAGTGCAGAGATTACAGCAAGGGATCTCTCACACTTGGACAAGCAGGGATTATCAATCAGTGGCTAGGCAAAAAAAGTGAAGGGATATATGGTAGCTCTGTATACAAAATTAACCCAGTCAAAGAGGAGAGCAGCAGGGGTACTCTCAGAGGGGCCAGGGTGTAGCTCTGCAAGTTGGGCTATAATTGGGGGGAGAGTCAAAGAAGACTGCTGGTAACGAAAGTGTCATGAGCCCTCTCACTCCACCGGGTTACCACCTTAATTTGTTTCCACTATCTTCCACTCTGCTCACCTCCCTCTCTCTACTCAGCCTAACTAGCTCCACCTGTCCCTGCTCTGCTCGGCTCTAATTACTCTGCCAGCTGCGCTGCATTACCCACTAACCTCTCCCAGTATTTAAGGCCCTGTCTTTCAGCTCTCCGGTGTCAGATCGTCTGCAAAGCTCACACCCGGAACCTGTTTGCTCGCGCTTCTGGCTCACCCTGGTTTTGTGACCCCGGACCTGCCTGTTTTTTGGATACTCTTCTGCCTCAGGAGATCCAGACCTGCTTCTGCCATTACGACTCCTGACTACTCTTCAATCCCGGTAACTCTGACCAGCCTTCTGCCTTGCTACTACGTATTTTGGATTTCCCTTGAACTGTACTGCTGCCTGGTTTCATTCCGCCCTGTTGTGTCTGTGTCTCCCCCCAGGACTTCTGGACCACCCACCACCGGCTTCATAGGACGCATCGCTGCCACTGGGGGGCACAGACCCAGCGCATTGGACGGGATCCCTGTTACCCCTGGAGCCTTCATTCACTCCCTACTTCCCTTTTCCCTTAAGTTTAATAAACTTTCTGGTGTGACGCAATTGTGGTCCTCTGGTCGTCTGTCTGAATCGTGACAGTACGATCTGACCATTATGGACTCAGCGCACACTTTCCCCGACATGGAAACCGATGAGCATGAGCAGCAGTTCCAGCAGCAGCAACAACAACTCGCCATGATCATTCAACTCCTCACCAACCTTACCCCAGCCAGTCTGCCCACCAGCCCAGCCCCCGAGTTACCTGCCCCGGTCATTGCAGCCGCTGCTCCGAACCCAAGATTGGAAACCCCGAGCGGTTCAACGGCGATTCAACCCAGGTCCGGCCATTCCTGACTAGCTGCCGACTTCAGTTCTCCTTGCAGCCAAGGACCTTCGCCACGGAGGGGGCTAAAGTTGGGTATGCCATCACTCACCTGACGGGCCGAGCTCGACTCTGGGGAACAGCAGAGTTCGAACGTCAAACCCCCGCATGTGCAACCTTCGACCTGTTTGCTGAGGAGATGCTGAAGGTGTCTGACCTGGATTCACCCACCGCAGAGGCGTCTCGTGAACTGTTCAGTATTCGACAAGGCAGACGTACAGTCGCAGACCATTCCATCGACTTCCGAACCCTGGCTAGACGAAGTTCTTGGAACACACCATCGTTGGTGGACGCGTTCTTCCATAGTTTGGCTGACTATATCAAGGGCGCAGTTGGTCTCCCATGAACTGCCTTCCACTCTTGATGAAGCCATCGCACTGACTGTCAGGATCGACAGAAGGATACAGACCCGTAAGTCGTGAGAGGGGGCGCCAAGGTCCACCTACTACCGGCATTCGGAGAGATCCGACTGGGCTCCTGTCATCTACTGCCACTCACCCAGGTCAGCTTGATCAGTCTGAGCCTATGGAGATTGGGCGAGCCTCCCTCACTCCTGCAGAGCGCCAGCGCCGCTCACCTCAAACCTCTGCCTCTATTGTGGAGGTGATGGACATCGTGTGGTAACCTGCCCTTTAAAGGGCCGAAGCTCACCGGGCGTAGGGGAGTCCGGTTGAGTTCAATGACCATCCAGTCCTCCGACCGCAAACCCCTGCTGCAAGTTCACCTCCGCCTCTCTGACTCAACTCACACCCTGGCTGCTCTGGTGGATTCTGGCGCCCGAAGCCAACATAATGGACATCAAGCTGGCACGCCAACTGGGACTGGAGAACCTCCGTTTGACACCTCCTATTCCTGCCCGGGCACTGGACGGACACTTACTCGGATCGGTCACTCATGTCACGGCCCCGGTCTCGATGGGTCTGTCCGGAAACCATCAAGAAACTATCCAGTTTCACCTGCTCCCCCTCTCCAGGCCAACCCCTCATCCTGGGTTACCCATGGCTCCGCCCGGCACAACCCTCAGCTCGACTGGGTGACCGGGGTGATCAGGGAGTGGGGAGAGGACTGCCACCGAACCTGCCTGCTTGCTGCCGCACTACCCCCTCGGCCAGTACCTACTAACTCCGCTCCTGACCTCTCCAATGTCCCAGAATGCTACCATGGTCTCAGAGAGGTGTTTAACAAAGCAAGAGCCACATCTCTGCCCCCTCACCGACCGTACGACTGTGCCATCGACCTCCTCCCTGGAACAGCTCCTCCAAGGGGGTCGTCTTTATTCGTTGTCTGCTCCTGAAAGAAAGTCCATGGAGGACTACATCAATGGCTCTCTGTCCGCAGGATTAATCCGTTCATCTTCATCTCCTGCTGGTGCTGGCTTCTTCTTTGTGGGGAAGAAGGACGGATCTCTTCGCCCCTGCATCGACTACAGGGGACTCAACGACATCACAGTGAAGAACCGTTACCCTCTGCCTCTGCTCACCTCTGCTTTTGAGTTGCTCCAGGGAGCCACTGTTTTTACCAAGTTGGATCTCAGAAACGCTTACCACCTAGTGCGGATCCGGGAGGGAGATGAATGGAAAACCGCATTCAATACACCAACAGGCCACTACGAGTATCTGGTTATGCCTTTTGGCCTCACCAATGCTCCTGCTGTGTTCCAGGCTCTAGTGAATGATGTACTGCGGGACATGTTAAACAAGTTTGTCTTCGTTTACCTGGATGACATCTTAATTTACTCCAGAAACCTGTCTGAACACACCCGCCATGTCCAGCAAGTCCTTCATCGTCTTCTGGAGAATTCCCTCTACGCCAAGGCAGAGAAATGTGAGTTTCACGTCAAGACAGTGGCCTTCCTGGGGTACATAGTGGCAGAAGGAAGTATCCAAATGGATCCTGCCAAAGTATCAGCAGTCACTTCATGGCCAGTTCCGGAGAACAGAAAGAAGCTGCAACAGTTTCTGGGGTTTGCTAACTTCTATAGGAAGTTTATCCGGAACTACAGTACCGTTGCTGCCCCTCTCACTGCTCTAACCAGCACCAAGCAACCCTTCACCTGGACCCCAGCAGCCGACAAAGCCTTCAGTACCCTCAAGGTGAGGTTCACCTCCGCTCCCATCCTCCAGATGCCTGATGTGGACCGGCAATTCATTGTGGAGGTGGACGCCTCGGATGTGGGAGTTGGTGCTGTGATTTCTCAGTGGGCTGCGGAGGATAGGAAGCTCCATCCCTGTGCCTTTTTCTCACGTCGGTTGTCCCCCTCTGAGTGCAATTACGACATAGGGAACCGTGAGCTGCTGGCTGTGAAGCTTGCCTTGGAGGAGTGGCGTCACTGGCTGGAGGGGTCCACCATTCCATTTCTCGTTTGGACCGATCATAAGAACTTGGAGTACATCCGCACGGCCAAAGCGGTTGAACTCCAGGCAGTCCCGCTGGGCCCTGTTCTTCACCAGGTTTAATTTCACTCTGTCATACCGGCCTGGATCACGCAACACCAAGCCAGACGCCCTCTCCCGTCAATTCCAGAAGGATGACACCCCCTCCAAGGACCCTGTGTCGATTCTGCCAAGTCCCTGCATCGTTGCAGCTCTGACCTGGGCTGTTGAGGAACAGGTGCTGGAGGCTCTCCGTAACCAGCCAGGTCCCAGCACTTGCCCAGCTGACCGCCTTTTTGTCCCCGAAGACCTGAGGTCCCAGGTCATTCAGTGGGGACATGACTCCCGCCTAGCTTGTCACCCTGGCTCCACCCGCACTTACAACCTGCTCGCCCAGAGGTTCTGGTGGCCCTCTCTGAGGAAGGATGTACGGGAATTCGTCCAAGCCTGCCCCATCTGCAACCAACACAAGTCGTCCTGCCAGCCCCCAGCCGGATTGCTGCAGCCCCTGCCTGTGCCCAGACGTCCCTGGTCTCACATCGCCCTTGACTTTGTCACGGGGCTGCCCCCTTCAAGTGGCATGACCGTCATTCTCACCATCGTTGACCGTTTCAGCAAGATGGCACACTTCATTCCCCTCCCCAAGCTCCCAACCGCCAAGGAGACCGCCCAGGTGGTCCTGGAACACGTCTTCCGGATCCACGGACTGCCAAGGGATGTTGTTTCTGACCGTGGTCCACAATTCTCCTCCGCTTTTTGGAAGGAGTTCTGTCACCTGCTGGGAGCCACAGTCAGTCTGACTTCCGGATTCCATCCCCAATCCAATGGGCAGTCAGAGCGGGCTAATCAGGAGCTCGAGAAGGCACTGCGATGCATGACTTCACGCAACCCCCCACTCCTGGTCGCAGCAATTGACATGGGTGGAGTACGCACACAATTCTCTGACCTGCTCTGCCATCGGTATGTCCCCTTTCCAATGTGTTTATGGATACCAGCCTCCTCTATTTGCCAGCCAGGAGGAGGAGGTTACTTGCCCATCTGCACTTGCTTTTGCCCGTCGATGTCGCCGCACCTGGTCACAAGCCCGAGCCACACTCCTCAGGTCCGTTGCCAGCTACACTACCGGGGCCAACCGTCGGAGAATTCCTGCTCCCACCTACCATGTTGGTCAAAGGGTGTGGTTGTCATCGAAGAACCTGCCACTCAGGGTGGAGTCGCAGAAGCTGGCACCTCGGTTCATTGGCCCATTCCCTATCATAAGAGTGATTAGCCCAACTGCTGTCCGGCTCCAACTGCCTAATTCCCTGAGGGTGCACCCCACTTTCCATGTGTCTAAGATTAAGCCCATCCATGAGAGTCCGCTGGTCCCTGCTGCGCCTGGTCCTCCTCCTCCACGGCTCGTCGATGGTGGTCTGGTTTACACCGTCCGCCGCCTGCTTCGGTCCAGACGGAGGGGTAGGGGTCTCCAGTACCTCATTGACTGGGAGGGCTATGGACCTGAGGAAAGGACCTGGGTGCCAGCTAGTCGGATTGTGGATAGGACTCTCATCACCGCTTTCCACCAACGGCATCCGGATCAACCTGCAATCCGTAGGGGCCGCCCCAGAGGGGTCCCTAACCGTCCGGCCCGCTCGGCTTCCTGTCCTGTGCCTGATCCTGTCTCGGGACCTGTCCCATCTCCCGACCCACGGCCCTCGGCTTCCTCCGAGGATGAGGACGTTCACTCGGGACCGTTCGGAGGAGTTCTAGCCCCTCCTCCGGCTCCCCTCCTCCCGCCCGGCGTGGTGTTGCTCTTGGGACTTCTGGGGCCGTCCCTTGGGGGGGTTCTGTCATGAGCCCTCTCACTCCACCGGGTTACCACCTTAATTTGTTTCCACTATCTTCCACTCTGCTCACCTCCCTCTCTCTACTCAGCCTAACTAGCTCCACCTGTCCCTGCTCTGCTCGGCTCTAATTACTCTGCCAGCTGCGCTGCATTACCCACTAACCTCTCCCAGTATTTAAGGCCCTGTCTTTCAGCTCTCCGGTGTCAGATCGTCTGCAAAGCTCACACCCGGAACCTGTTTGCTCGCGCTTCTGGCTCACCCTGGTTTTGTGACCCCGGACCTGCCTGTTTTTTGGATACTCTTCTGCCTCAGGAGATCCAGACCTGCTTCTGCCATTACGACTCCTGACTACTCTTCAATCCCGGTAACTCTGACCAGCCTTCTGCCTTGCTACTACGTATTTTGGATTTCCCTTGAACTGTACTGCTGCCTGGTTTCATTCCGCCCTGTTGTGTCTGTGTCTCCCCCCCCCCAGGACTTCTGGACCACCCACCACCGGCTTCATAGGACGCATCGCTGCCACTGGGGGGGGCACAGACCCAGCGCATTGGACGGGATCCCTGTTACCCCTGGAGCCTTCATTCACTCCCTACTTCCCTTTTCCCTTAAGTTTAATAAACTTTCTGGTGTGACGCAATTGTGGTCCTCTGGTCGTCTGTCTGAATCGTGACAGAAAGAGAACAGGACTACTAATTGATGTTGCTAATAAGCTGTGCTGGATATTCCTTTAAGAGCAATTCTTTAACAGTAAATCCTTACTATAAAAGGAATATTGAATACTTGAATTACATTTTACAATATACCTAGAATTCCCCCCCACACCACCATCTGCATCACCCACCATTATCTACTGTGAGTTGGTCAAATAAACAGTACATTTCTTAATTCAGCCCGTATCTTAATTATGGCTGATTGGACATCTGCCCTGAAGTCATGATAACAGATAGCACAACAGCACATCATTGAGGGTAATAAATCACAGCACATTAATGCATCATATTCTCCAGTAAAATATGGTCCGTTCACAAGTGAATCACAGTGACTGGGCAAAGGTGGGGATGAACAGAATGTTATGAGGAGGAGGAGATTCAGAGGCCATTCCGGACACACAAGTCTGTCCTCTCAGTATACCAGCAAAGATAAGCTGGCATTCAGGATCCTGGCATCACTTGTACTTCAACACAGTTCCACCTGGTTTGGTGATATTGTGTGGTAAAGTCACTACAACAGTAAGCCAGGGTAGGGCTATCATAGAATCTATGTGTGTGTGGTCTCATCATCTACATTGTTTACACTGTGAGCTGAGTTTGCATCAGTGTTACAGATGAGATAATGAGCTTCCATGGCTGGTTCCTATCGGTCGCTGGTCTGGTATTACTCTGCTATTGCTCATCCCACAGCAGGGGGCGGCTCTCTAGGTGCTGGGTGACAGCCCAGGGTAAACAGGCCATGGCTAGCATGGTCACAACAGATATGTTTATTCTTGATAGCCAGCTCCTATTGTTGTTCCTATGGAGTTGGATATAGACCAGGCTAGGCCAGGGCCCACTGTGTGAACTGTCCACATAAAGACTGTCTGGACTGTGGCCGGGACAGTGGGACAAACAGACAGGTCCAGGGTGTGTCTGGGTGGGCAGTAGTGGTGGGTGGGGTTGGACAAGGGTGGCGTGAGCTAACACAAGCAGGTGTGTTGGGGCGGTCCGTCTTTGCCCTGTCAGCGATACACTGTCATTAGGCGTGTGGGCTCAGCGGGGTGCACCATTACGTCTCCCTGGGCCCTGTGTAATTACGCTCTGACATAATTAACCCAGCAAGCCCATTAGCCAAGCACTGGCTGGCTGGAGAGAAGAAAAAAACACTATAATTATTTGTTGTGCGCATGTTAATGAGGCCAGCTGTGTTCCCATCATACAACATGAACAAATTCATTTACAGGGCTGTGCTTCAAGGTTTTTTTATTTTAATTCAAAACAGTCTTGTTTTTTGTTTTGTTTTTCTCTCTGTGTGGTCTTCAAGTTCCAAAAACACTATTTCCTGCTGTTGCAACAAACAGTAACACTGTACATGAGTACATGAGTCCCCTGTAGCTCAGTTGGTAGAGCATGGCGCTTGCAACGCCAGGGTTGTGGGTTCGTTTCCCACGGGGGGCCAGTATGAAAATGTATGCACTCACTAACTGTAAGTCGCTCTGGATAAGAGCGTCTGCTAAAATGTCAAATGTAGTGTATTGTCATGGACCGTGACTGAACAGTTAGTCCTTAGTCCAACCTTCAAAGACAAAGTGCACCATCAAAATGGCTACCTTTGAAAAAAGTTAATTCAACCAAAAGTAAACAACCAATACTCTACCTATAGAGTACGGGAGTCTCCATCCAATGCAGCCATGTAGGAACACTTTCAACAAAGTCATCTATTATTTTAAAAACTACACAGTCACAAGGTACAATTATTTAATGTCTATCCTTGTTTTAACCTAGATTATATAGATTTTTGTGGCTACAAGAACATAATTTTCAACAAAATATGAACTTTGAAAACCTATGAAAAAATATGAAAATACTACAGTAAAAATAGTCAATTTCTGTGCCGTCTTTTCACTAATACGATATTCAGAGCACAGAATAAAAATCTCTCCCTTTGACTTGGAGAAGAGAGTGAAAGAGATAAAGATAAAGAAACAGAGAGAGAGAGAGAGAGAAAGAGAGAGAGAGAGAGAGAGAGAGAGAGAGAGAGAGAGAGAGAGAGATAAATGGTGAAAGAAGTGTGTCTTTCACTGTGTGCTGACAGACAATCTGAAAGACACACTTTAACCTGGTCTTTTGTCGGTGTTCCACACATGCCTTTGTCTGGCAGACTGAAGGACATCTCTACAACAATGTCAAAAGAACCTCTTAGATATATACATAAACAAGAATATCAGGGTACAGTACCATTCAGCCACTCTTTAACTCTAATTGATAGGGTTGGCGTCCTTGTTTTCTTCTTCCTTTTTTGTTACAATAACAAAATAACTGTTCAGTGAACAATCACAAAAAATATGAAAAAACACAACTGAAACTATTCATCGCCTGTACACTTCAGAGCTTGAGTTTTAGTCGTATTACTATATATATATATATATATATATATATATATATATATATATATATATATATATATATATATATATATATATATATATACACACACATATATATATACACACACACACACAGTATCTCTCCACACACACACTCAAATGCCCACGCACACACACACTTCCTCTCTGTTCTGAGCACACACTCTGCCGGTCCCTCTTGGGTCTCCTGCTCCACGGGGATCCATTGGAGGCCCAGCTCTTTTATGAACATAATGCATTATTAAGCACCTCAAACATCTCCTGGGCTTTTGTTTATTACTGCTCTTATTAATCACTTGTGCAGAATCTCGTCCTGCCCAAAAGAGCTTTCATTTTCCATCAACTTCTATATGCTTTAATTTTTTATACTGCCACAAACATGGCGCACACACAGCTCTCCCAAGTTCCCTCTCATCTTCTGATGGAATGTACTCAGCACCACACTTATTATTTAAAAAACTCAATGCCTTACAGGCCTCAATAAGTCTCTCTCTCAAGCATCTGCCAATGTACACTGAGTGGACAAAACATTATGAACACCTGCTCTTTTAAATATTTAACAAATATGCCATTTAGCAGACGCTTACATCCAAAGCGACTTACAGTCATGTGTGCATACATTTTTACGTATGGGTGGTACAAGCGCCATGCTCTACCAATTGAGCTACAGAGGACCACAGTCTGTCTTTCCATGACAGACTGACCAGGTGAATCCAGGTGAAAGCTATGATCCCTTATTGATGTCACTTGTTAATTCACTTCAAATCAGTGTAGATGAAGGGGAGGAGACAGGTTAAATAAAGATTCTTAAGCCTTGATACAATTGAGACATTCAGAGGGTGAATGGGCAAGACAAAATATTGAAGTACCTTTGAACGGGATATGGTAGTAGGTGCCAGGCGTACTGGTTTGTGTCAAGAACTGCACCGCTGCTGGGTTTTTCACACTCAACAGTTTCCCATGTGTATCAAGAATGGTCCACCACCCAAAGGACATCCAACCAACTTGACACAACTGTGGGAAGCATTGGAGTCGACATTGGCCAGCATCCCTGTGGAACGCTTCCGACACCTTGTAGAGTTCATGCCCTGACGAATTTAGGTTGTTCTGAGGGCAAAAGGGGGTGCAACTCAATATTAGGAAGGTGTCCCTAATGTTTTGTACACTCAGTGTATATAGGGAGCTACAAGGGGACAATAATAATATTCTTTGAATAGATTAAGGTCAAATCACAAAGGTCAATAATGCTCTATTCTTACAACCTTGGATCCAAAGGAAATTACTAAGTGACTTCAATATGCACTGCACTTACAATCTCGCAGGCCAGGGAGACTTCAATACATGAATATTCATTGTGCAATGAAGTCACAAAGCCATGATGGAATTGTGTGTAGTTGTACCTGGACCTGGAACCCGTACCATGCAGTAGTATTTGGTCACCACTAGCAAGCACTGTTGCCCCAATGTTTCAACTGATGCAGACCTCAGCCCTTCAAAGGGCCCAACAAACATACACAACACAAACACAAACACACACACACACAGTAAGTGAGCTCCCTGCTCAGATGAAAGGTACTGTGTTCTTCAGGAGAGACGGAGAGAGAGCGAGAGAGAGGGACGGGGTGATCCTGAGGGAGGAGTGTGAGTAAAGAGAGGGGAGGGGGCAGAGCAAACACCTGGAGCGCGAGTCTCAGGGCTACGCTCCTGGCGACAGGGCCAAGCTCCTCCTCTCACAGCGACAGCTACAAACACCAAGGTTCAAACGCAACCACAGAGTCAGAGATGCTCATACAGGAGGGAGAGAGATGATGATGAGAGATGATGAGAGATGAGGAGAGAGGTGCCACTCAGGAGAGCCAATGCAGTCATGGAAACTGTCACTGTTATTCACATCCTGTGATGGGGAACTAGTTTATTTACACTGATCAAAAAAGTATAGAGGTGAAAATCTAAACAAGGAAGCATTGTTTACAAGTATTTATTTCAGGCCTAATATTGTGTAGACAATTTCCATGGAGCAGAGGGATATACAGTGCCTTGCTAAAGTATTCAGTATTTCTTATTTTGTTGCATTACAACCTGTAATTTAAATTGATTTTTATTTGGATTTCATGTAATGGAGATACCCCAAGAGACTTGCAGCTGTAATTGCTGCAAAAGGTGTCTCTACAAAGTATTGACTTTGGGGGGAGTGAATAGTTATGCACGCTCAAGGTTTCTGTTTTTTTTGTCTTATTTCTTGTTTGTTTCACAAAAAAAATTATTTTGCATCTTCAAAATGGTAGGCATGTTGTGTAAATGAAATGATACAAACCCCCAAAAAAGCAATTTTATTTCCAGGTTGTAAGGCAACAAAATAGGAAAAATGCCAAGGGAGGTGAATACTTTCGCAAGCCACTGTATGTCTTAAATGCATGGAAATGCACATTATGATTCTGGTGTGTGACTTTTTGGCTTGGGGACCCAATAATTACATTTTTAGAAGTATTACATTTTCAAGGTGTTCTTATTGCTCAGAGCACTTATTTCAACTGTTCGCCATAAAATGCAGAGGATGTATTGGAGTTGCCTCAAAGAGCATGCCCTGTACGACTGACTGTTCATGATACCGGTAAAGGTTGCATAGTCACATTGTCATGCTACATGTATTCTTCTGTCACAGGAAACAGCACCACACTTCAACTATAATAATAGCCATCTTCTTCAGCAGCTGGAGCTTGATACACTTGCTGACTTTACAGTAAAAACAAAACCCAAATCACACACACACACACACACACACACACACACACGCACACACACAGCATTTCAAGCCATGTATTCTCCTCTCCTCTCTTCCCTTACACTAACATTCTCCTCCTTGTAAACACACTGATGTGAGATACACATTTGCTTTACCAAATTGGGACGTGATTAAAACCTGCTCTATTGAGAGCCTGTTCAGGGTAGCCCTGTGTTGTTTCAGGGATACATAACCTCTGTCTATAACATTCACATGAACTGAGAATATGAAAGCAGCATCATAACGTGTGTCATGCGTGTCCAACATTATGCAACTGACATCATCATTGGCACCTATTCCAATAACAGATTTGTTATTGTGGATAACTGATACACCAAACGTCACTGTTAACTGGATACAACAGGTCACATATTGAGATGCTGCCCTTGTCCCCTCCCCCTCCCTGGCTCTCCTCTTGCATTCATTACCTCTGCTGTCGGCCGCTCTGATTGGACCAACGGCCTGTGAGTGTCAGCAGACCAACCAGGATGGAGGGATACTTTCAAATGAAATAAGAGGGAGAAACAAATGTCTGGCTATGAATAGTAATAACGACATTAAGATTAACGAGTACGGCGTGTAAAGAATAATTGCGTGTGTCAAAACATTACAAATACATGAGCTGGATTGTTTGTTTGGAGACTGGTAGGAAAGCAGCACAGTGTTGTGTTTATATGGGAGGAGACTAATAAAGTGAGGGACCACAGCCAACTGACTGTCCTCTGGTGTACCTGGAGCGATCCATTCTGGGAACAGGGGGGTGACCTTGGACAGGCCAGTGAGATGCACAATAATAAACAGGCGTTGGATAGCGCAGGCCCACCGTCACAGATGGCAGATTCTGTGAGGGGGCCGATACACAAAATAACCTACTCTGCTTTTTGTGACTCCTGTTTGGCAACAGATAGGAGGTAAATAATATCTGAAAGATAATAATTAATAGATTTGGAGACTTTTAGCAATTAGCAGTTAACTGCAATTATTGGTATGCCATTAAGGAATTAGATGGCAAATAACTCCAATAACTCCTTCTGTGTAGTAAGCCCAGGAAAAGTCATCTATACATAGACCTGCAGTGACACACAGTATGAGAGCTAAGACTAGAGACTATGGTGAGTGAGAGTCACTCTGATGCTAATGCTAGCGCAGGTCCAGGTCCAGGTAAGGTCAGAGGAAGATGAGTGTTCTGGATATGCTAATCCAAGGCCCTCTGATGTAACCAGAGAGGCCCACTCCTTTAGCTTTGTGACATGACGACAAGGCTCTACCCCCACCCCGGGCAATCATTGAGAACTGATATATGTTTACATCACATTGGTCAAATGAACAGAAAATAGGAGTTGAAAGTGTGCATGCACGTGTGTACGCCAGAGGAGGCTGGTGGGAGGCGCTATAGGAGGATGGGCTTATTGTAATGTCTGGAATAGAATGAATGGAACGATATCAAACACATCAAACATATGAAAACCCAGTTCGAATCCATTCCATTGATTCCAATCCAGCCATTATAATGAGCCCGTCCTCCTATAGCTCCTCTCACCAGCCTCCTCTGGTGTGTGCGTGTGTGTATGTGCTTATGTGTAAGAGCAAAAGTAAACGTTCAATTCCTATTTTTTAACTCTTCAAACCCAATCCTAGCTACAAGGGTTCCGATACAGTTTAACGGTCCTCTGTAGCTTAGCTGGTAGAGCACGGCGCTTGTAACGCCAAGGTAGTGGGTTCGATCCCCGGGACCACCCATACACAAAAATGTATGCACGCATGACTGTAAGTCGCTTTGGATAAAAGCGTCTGCTAAATGGCATATTATATTATTATTATTATATGGTTTATGAGTACTCTTTCTTGTCAATGCCCTGTGTAATTAAAGAGATGAAGTCCTCATTCCTTACATTACCACTGTTGGTTCAGTCTGCTCTTGATTGAAAATGTGTTTATGACAAAATATAGCCCCTAAAACCCTCCTGGGTCCTCTATTAAGCCCTTGATACATGCAGGTATAGGTCAAGAAATCAAACTGAACACATCTTCAAAGACATCCATTTCTTATCAAGAAAATAACTCCATTCAAAGTGTGTGGTGCAATATCAAGCAGGAAACTTCAAGGTAAAATGGAGACCTTTAAAAGTCAGTCGCTGCATCGCTATTTTCTCTGACACCCACTTTTATCTTGTATTCATTGAATCTGTAAACCGCATTCTCTACTCTTGCCATGATTGTTCCTCTGATGTAGCCGGAGATTGGAGTGCGTTTTGCTCTTGTCTCCTGCAACAAAGAGCAATGTTGTATAGTGTGTGCTGGCACCAAACAACAACAGAATAAACAGTCTCTCCCCCTCCCCCTCTCTTTCCCTGCCGGCCTCATCAGGCCTGCACTCCAGACTAAGACAAGCTACAGTTGGCTTTTAATTGGCCCTCTGCAATCAACAGCCCATCCCCACAAGGATCGTCTCTCCTCAGCAATGCAACGCTCAAGGACCAGCGCTCGGTTTTGAAGTGGCCCCACACAGAGTCTTGGAAACCACACTGAGAGCACAAACTCTAAAACATAGATAAGAGCTTCAGGTGTCTTATGGATATTTATATATCTAGGATATCTATGGCAAGAAAACAGTCATTTTGTATTTTAGCATGTCTTATGTAGAACGTTGGCCTAATGATGTTGACTTTGGCTTTGAGTGTAGTTGATCTGGCTGGGGAGAGTGATCTCCTATGGAAGGTTTGTTACATGAGTAATGTTGTGTGTTGTTTGTGACTGTGCTGTTGTGATGTGATGTGTGTGGCTTTGTTACAGGTGGGAGACTCACCAGGGGCTTCGATAAGCTGCTTGTAGATTCCCAGGAATGCAGACTCTGCCTCCTTACTGCGCTTGTTCAGAGCGACCACCTGGAGAGGACAGGACAGGACACAGCCATCAGGGTGACACTCAGGCATCAACATTCATACTAAACCTTTACTGAATGAACATTTAGCGACCCATACACACAGACAATCTACATTTACATGCATTCTACACTGTTATGACATATGAAGAAAACAACCAGCATATACAGTAATTGTGCTAACGAGACAGACAGAAACAAATCTGAGCCATCTCCAGAAGCTAATCAGAATGACAGTACATCACCAACATGTCGCTCTGATGGGGTTTGTGTGCTGAATTATGTGAACAAGGTGCTGAGGTAATACTACAAGCTGATATTTGGCCTCTTAAACAACAACGTTGCGGTGTGTAGTGAGGTGACATTTGGCCTGTTAAATGCAGTTGTGGTATGCTCTATGAGGCAGGTCAGTGTCTGTGGCCTCCATCACACCGGCGCCCAGCCACTCCTGCTATTCTCCACTCCACGGGTGATGCAAACCAATTAACAATTAATTAGGACGGACAAAGAAGGGAATTAGCCACCACCTGGCCCCATGGAGAGGGCATCTGCCCTGGTGGGTATGTGGGTTACAGTCCTCACAGCTACAATACACCAGCAGCCCTGTTATCTACTGTAAGTCAGAAGAAGTCAATGGCTGAAAGTCTTAGCTTAGCAACTCTCTGAAATACTACATCAGATAGCGCAGGAGACTGCTGAGGGGAGGACGGCTCATAATAATGTTTGGAACGGAGTAGGTGGAATGGCATCAAACACATGGAAACCGCTCCAGACATTACTTCCCAATTAAGGTGCCACCAACCTCCTGTGTCAGATAGGCCATGTCCACTCCAAATGTCCCTCCAGTCCAAGAGCAAACAAAATTCTAATTATTGTCATCTATTCTCTATAGAATTCCTGTCAGTGTTGATTACAATTTTTATCTGATCAGACATAATGACTTCTATTGAAGGGCCCAAGTGCATGTTTACGTCTGAGACGTTCTTTATTGGTCTTACTTCAGTTCAACAATGTTATTTGGAACGAGGACTGAAAACACTTATGAGAATGGTGGAGAAACAGTTTAGAGATGGTTATAAGTAACAACTGTGGAAAACAGAGAGATGGAGAGCCCTTGATTTACTGGAATTGTCTTGTGTCCTCCCCGAAGAGGCATAACGACAGCATCATGTTTAAAGAAATATCATAAAGATCAAGCAAATCCCTCCCACTCGGAGCTGCGAGCAGGAGTTCATGGAAAATGGAAAGGCTGGAGTCCAATCAATATAGATGCAATAGTCTGCCTCTCTCTCTCTCTCTCTCTCTCTCTCTCTCAAAAAGAAAATAGCCTTCACATGCATATAATATGTGCTCTCTATACAGCACAAGGTGCACCTGTGTAATGATCATGATGTTTAATCAGCTTCTTGACATGCCACACCTGTCAGGTGGATGGATTATCTTGGCAAAGGAGTAATGCTCACTAACAGGGATGTAAACACATTTGTGCACAAAATTTGAGAGAAATACGCTTTATGTACGTATGGAAAATGTATGGGATCTTTTAATTCAGCTCATGAAACATAGGACCAACACTTTACATGTTGCATTTATATTTTTGTTCAGTATATATATAGCAGGTTGTGTGAACTCACCAGGATCTGTTTCAGACTGACACCACCGTCCCTGTCCTGTCTTCCTCCCTGAAGCATACACCAAATAAGGCCCTGAACTGCATATGTAAAACACACAGCACCTGTGAATGCAACAGGCTCCATTTTCAACAGACACAGGGTCTCCTGGCCCTCCATCACCCTTTAACGAGAGAACACTGAGATTACCTCCACAATCACACCATTAACCTGTCTGCAGCCGCTAGAAGAGACATCAATCACATGCCTGATGCCTCTTCACATTAGCACAGTCGGTATGCGTAACCCTCTCCCTCATGGATGCTGCCACCGCCATCATTAAAGCACCTCGGAGGTGTCACGCATAATGTGGTCTGATCTGAGGGACTCTGGACCTGATGCTAATCTACCTTCAGCCAAACACATGGGATTAGCTGCCGTCCCCTGGTACCACACAGATCACACTATTGAGAGCTATGGTATAAATAATGTATGTTTCAGCAGAGGTATGGTGGTAGTAGTGCAATGTATCTAAACATATTCCATGTTAGCCAGTTTGGCCGTAAAAGGATAGAATATGGCTTCTCTGGGAGGGATGTGGTGAACATTCATTTTACAAGCAACAGGAGTAAACCCTCAGCGATTTATTGTAGAGAGAGAGAGAGAGCGAGAGAGCGAGAGAGCGAGAGAGCGAGAGAGAGAGAGAAAACCTGTTAGAAGTGGACCATAACTCTTCACAGAGGATTAGTCGGTGTGGGCAGGCTACTGCTGCTGCCTCTGGGATTGCACTGCTGGGAAATGCTTACAGAGGCCTAGGAGGATACTTATAGTGAAACACATGGTCGATGTGTGGGTCTGTGTGCATGTGTGTGTGTGTGTGTGCGTGCGTGCGTGCACGTGTGTGGTGTGTCAGCATGTGAGAAGAGAAGAATAAATGATGGCAACAAGATGAGTTTAAGATAAAGAAGTGGAGGGAAGAGAAAGACAGAGACAGGCACTGAGCTACAGACAAAGAAAGAGAGTGTGAGAAAGAGGTTCCCATAAAGACTGCAATTAGCAATTATGCAGACATCAATTACAATTATCACAACTGGTGATTATGCAATTATCACTCTAAATCCTTGTTTTTTTACCAGCTTGCCACCTCCTGTGATTTGGGTGTTTGAGGACAGGGTGTGTGATGATGCAGGTGATTAGAGTGTGTGACGTGGCGGGGGTGTTAGGTGTGTGTGTGTGTGCATGGGCGCGTGAGTTAGTAAGATTATTGCTGCTGGTGGATGAGAGAGGTGGTGTGTAAGGGATGGGGAATGTATGGTTCCACATTCCCAGAGGCCTCTAAATTACTTGTCATCTGCACATGATGCAAAGGTCAGCGCAGAGTGGGAGCTATAGGGAACTATGGCTACTGCTACAATGGCGAAGCTACAACCACTGTCATCAGTGCTTGTTTTTCCTTGAGTGTGTAGAGGAGGAGAGAGAGAAGAGTGGTGAAACGGTGTGGAGTGAGTGATGAGTGGGTGGGTGGAGGACAGGGACACAAGCAAACACACTCATACACACTCATACACACACACTCTCTCTTCTTCAAGCGCTTAAAGGAGGAAGAGGACACAATCCCACACATCTCTGAGTGGTGGTGCTGAGGCTGAGGCTGAGACTGAGGCTGTGGCCGTCTCCGGGTACCCAGTGAGAGCAGACAGAGCCCTGACATCACAGGAGGCTGCTGAGGGGAGGACGGCTCATAATAATGGCTGGAATGGACAATGGAATGGTATCAAACACATGGAAACCATGTGTTTGATGAGTTTGATACCTTTTAATTTATTCCGTTCTAGCCATTACCATGAGCCTGTCCTCTCCAATTAAGGTGCCGCCAACCTCCTTTGCCTGACATACAGTACCAGTCAAGGTACTACTCATTCAAGGGTTTTTCTTTATTTTTACTATTTTCTACATTGTAGAATAATAGTGAAGACATCAAAACTATGAAATAACACATATGGAATCATGTAGTAACCAAAAAAGTGTTAAACAAATCAAAATATATGTTATATTTGAGATTCTTCAAAGTAGCCACCATTTGTCTTGATGACAGCTTTGCACATTCTTGTCATTCTCTCAACCAGCTTCATGAGGAATGCTTTTCCAACAGTCTTGAAGGAGTTCCCACATTTGCTGAGCACTTGTTGGCTGCTTTTCCTTCACTCTGCGGTCCAACTCATCCCAACCATCTCAATTGGGTTGAGGTCGGGTGATTGTGGAGGCCAGGTCATCTGATGCAGCACTCCATCACTCTCCTTCTTGGTCAAATAGCCCTTACACAACCTGGAGGTGTGTTGGGTCATTGTCCTGTTGAAAAACAAATAATAGTCCCACTCAGCGCAAACCAGATGGATGGCGTATCGCTGCAGAATGCTGTGGTAGCCATGCTGGTTAAGTGTGCCTTGAATTCTAAATAAATCACTGACAGTGTCACAAGCAAAGCACCCCCACACCATCAAACCTCCTCCTCCATGCTTCATTGTGGGAACCACACATGCGGATGTAGAAAATGTAGAAAATAGTAAAAATAAAGAAAAACTCTTGAATGAGTAGGTGTGTCCAAACTTTTGACTGGTACTGTACATCCCGTCCCCATGTCAATTCCAGTCAGCAGCTCCTGCTCATCACGTTACGCTCCCATCCCCATGGGAGCAAGGCACCAAGGAACCAAGGCTGACCAGACCCATCCTCCTCTACCTCACAACTTCCAACGTGAGTAACCACACCCTCATCCTAACAGCTAAGGTCATGGTCTATATCATCAATCTAATCAATCAATAACAAAACAATCAATAATCACAATCTAACCAATCAATACTAAACCAATCAATAACTCTCAACAAACAATACTAAACCAATCAATAACTCCAAACAATCAATTATAAGCATATCAATAATGTCAATCAATCTAACCAATCAATAATACACCAATCAATCAATTACATCTAATCAATCAATAACAAACCAATCAATAACAGGGGTAGTACACCATATCTGTGAAAACAAACTGAATCTAAAGAGAGCCCTCTAGAAGTAGCTACAGTACAGAAAGAGAGAGAGACAGAGAGACAGAGAGAGAGAGAGAGAGAGAGAGAGAGAGAGAGAGAGAGAGAGAGAGAGAGAGAGAGAGAGAGAGAGAGAGAGAGAGACAGACAGAGAGACAGAGAGACAGAGAGACAGAGAGAGATAGTGTGGGTAATGACACTGGCAGAGCCGTGAGCAGATCTCCAGCATATCAAGGTAGAGTAGGAGTAATCCTGATGGACATGGCACAGTGAGCTCCATGTGAGACAGAACACTGTGAGGCATTAAACTCAGATCAAAGCCCCCCTCGGCTCTGCCATCCTGCAGGTGTCTAGTAGGCTCGGTTCCACCACCACCACCACCGCCATCACCATCACAGTGGAACAGAAAAACAGAGCCAGCCAGCAGAGCTCCACCCACCCACACAACAAAACCCAACACGAACCTCTGCTTAACACCTCAAAGTCACAGCAAAGTCACCGCAAAGTCAAGACAGACATTGAGGGAGTCAGACAAAGAAAGGAAAACAAATCTTCTGTGAATGTCTTTGTAGTTCAAAAGACAGGAGCCTTTATTTATTTTTAGAGTCAAGAGATTCAAAATGTTTGAAGTGTTGACTGACCTAATGGTTGGAAAACGTGTCTGATGAAGAGGAGTCGTAGTGACATGACAGGAGAGAGAGGGGGATGTACCGAGAATGGAGAGATAGGGAGAGACAGTGGGGTGAAAGGAGGAGCATATCATATGAAATGTAGTTAAGAGAGGGACATCGCAGTGTTGAAGGAAAATACTGTAGTGGGGAAGAAAAGAGTGGAGGGTGTGAGGAGAGAGTGGAGAAGATAGCAAGGCTTGATTTTCAAGACAAAGGGACTGCTTCCATTCCTGGACGGCCCCAGTGAACAATGCCACAGCAGAGAAGGAGGCATGGGTATGCCAGCTTGAGGCCAGTAGTGGAGCCTGACACCCACCAGTGGCACATGCTTGGCAGGGGGAGGCACAGCAGCATCTCTCCCTCAGACACTCAATGGTCTGATGAACGAGCGCTGAATGGGGGTTCAGAGGCACAGCTGACAGAGAGGAAACCAAATGCTCGCTGTTTGCAATGAACAGTAAGGACAAGGGAAAGCATGACTCTGAACAGCCAACATCTGATGCCAAGCGTCTCTTGACAAATTGGTGACATTGAATTCAGGCCTAGGGTAGGTAACAACACATCTGCCACGCTGATCCTCAACACGGGGGCCCCTCAGGGGTGCGTGCTCAGTCCCCTCCTGTACTCCCTGTTCACCCATGACTGCATGGCCAGGCACGACTCCAACACCATCATTAAGTTTGCCAACGACACAACAGTGGTAGGCCTGATCACCGACAACAATGAGACAGCCTATAGGGAGGAGGTCAGAGACCTGGCCGTGTGGTGGCAGGATAACAACCTCTCCCTCAACATGATCAAGACAAAGGAGATGATTGTGGACTACAGGAAAAAAAAGAGGACTGAGCATGCCCCCATTCTCATCGACGGGGCTGTAGTGGAACAGGTTGAGAGCTTCAAGTTCCTTGGTGTCCACATCACCAACGAACTATCATGGTCCAAACACACTAAGACAGTCGTGAAGAGGGCACGACCATGCCTATTCCCCCTCAGGAGACTGAAAAGATTTGGCATGGGTCCTCAGATCCTCAAAAAGCATCCTGACTGGTTGCATTACCGCCTGGTATGGCATCTGCTTGGCCTACGATCGCAAGGCACTGCAGAGGGTAGTGCGTACGGCCCAGTACATCACTGGGGCCAAGCTTCCTGCCATCCAGGACCTCTATACCAGGCGGTGTCAGAGGAAGGCCCTCAAAATTGTCAAAGACTCCAGCCACCCTAATCATAGACTGTTCTCTCTGCTACCGCACGGCAAGCGGTACCGGAGCGCCAAGTCTAGGTCCAAAAGGCTTCTCAACAGCTTCTACCCCCAAGCCATAAGACTCCTGAACAGCTAATCATGGCTACCCGGACTATTTGCACTGCCCCCCCACCCCACCCCAACCCCAACCCCCCCTTTTACGCTGCTGCTACTCTGTTTATTATTTATGCATAGTCACTTTAACTCTACCCACATGTACATATTACCTCAACTACCTCGACTAGCCGGTGCCCCCGCACATTGACTCTGCACCGGTACCCCCCCCTGTATATAGCCTCCCTACTGTTATTTTATTTTACTGCTGCTCTTTAGTTATTTGCTTTTATTTTTTTACTTAACACTTTTTCTATTTTCTACTTTTATTTTTATTTTTTTTAAATGCATTGTTGGTTAAGGGCTTGTAAGTAAGCATTTCACTGTAATGTCTACACCTGTTGTATTCGGCGCATGTGGCAAATCAAATTTGATTTGATTTGATTTGCTGTGTGTTCCAAAACTGTTTGTAATAATGACCAACTTCAAAAGAAAAAAGGACTTCCACTATCAGCTGTCAATAGTAATCTCCACTGGGGGACACAGGTCTCAGGTAAGTAAGACTGCTTAAGGTGATCATAGATTTTAATTCATCACGTTAACAAAACAACAAGACTACTTCCTGTGAACAGGACTATCAGCAGTGAAGCAGTCACTTCCCTACCCTTCCTCACCAGTCTGAGATATTATTTGTCCTGTCAGATTTTCCTCTTTCACTGCTCTTATTGAGGCTGCTGGAAAACAGGCAATTGCAGAACAAAAATAACAAATAACGGGAACTGTAAAGGAGAGCAGTGAATGATGAGGCTGCTAGGAGAGGGAGACAGCACAGAGACTCATCTTATTCTTATCCCCAGCTAAACATCCCAGAACATTTGAACAAAACTTAATAAAACCTGTGTGTGTGTGTTTCAAGGGGGTGGTGGTTGTTGGAGGTTGATAATCCCTCCACACCGCCCCAGGCAGCAGGGGCTTATTGTAGAGTACATTGACTCTAATAGGAGCCGGCGCTGCAGTTGTATGCTGCTCTCTGCTCCTACTGTGAGGAGAGTTTTACATAATTAATGACTGTTGATGTTTCCCAGGTAATCGCCCGGCAAATTCACTCCAGACTCGGCTGCCACCATCGGCAGTTCCACTGAGAATAAGCGACACTGGAACAGACAGCTTACATTACAGGCATAAACAAGGCAATTTTGTACAGTGTCTTCAGACATTAACGTGAGGTGTTCAGGGCCATGATTCAAGTTAATTCAGAGAAATACTGGGAGAGAGAGATTTCCTCTGTCTTGTAACCTACAGAGGATTTGAGATTGATGCTACTGAAGCCTGTGCTTGTGTGTATCAAATATGCTGTAAGAAGTATAGAGCTAGATGAAGGGCACAGCAGCTATTCAATGAAACAATGAGGAAACCAAATGTATGATCATTCAAATCAAATCAAATGTTATTGATCATTCATACAGTCTACTGAAGATACCCATTTGAGCATGTGTGTGTTGGGAGTCAATAATGTATTAAAAACAAAAAAACTAAGTTTTAAGTGAGAATAGGCATTGGTCTGAAATTCACATGAGCACCACAATGCCTATTCCACCCATGCTCTACCAAGGTTTTCCAGCGCACAGCTTTGACCTACTACAGTAGCTATATTGGTATTGTACTTCAAACTATGTGTAGGCAGGTTGCTTAGGATTCAAACCTTCTCAAACAGCCTAATTCATACTCTTAGAAGAGGTGCTTCCACAATAATGTGATTTGTACCGCATACAAGATAAAGTATTGGATTCTTCACAAGATATTATCCCATTACGCTAACTTTCCATGATTTTTTTAATTAAATGAAAGCAATCTTTGCTTTTATACTTACAAGACCATCAGGCTTGTTTGAGCTGTTCTGTCTTGTAATAATGTGGTGCATGCATGTATTTCCTTAAACCTTTATTTTAGCAATACATTTAATTAAAAAAGAAAGAATCATAATAACATATTTTTTGGCCAGTAGGTGCCCAACATAACAACAGGTGGTGGTGTGTTGGACACAGTAGCTCAGATAGATAGAGCCTGTCTACATTCCTGATTTCTGTAACTGTTAGCTTAACTGTGTAATATTGGCATAAGCTCAGAACCTCTTGTGTTTCAAACATGGTCCTGTTTTATCCATTTCTGTGCTGAATGGACAGTTCATTACCTCTGTCAAAAGAATATGTGGTTTGTACTAAAGATGGTGACGCAACAATAATACACGTTTACAATAGGCCTAGATCTAAAAATACATACGCCTAAGGGTGTGCCGAGTAGTCGGACAAAATGAGTATCGTAACGGATATGGACAATTTTCTGGATACGATTATGATCAGAGTATTATCCGTGATCTGATTGTATTTATTTTTCGGGTGCCAGCAAGCACCTTTCTCATGTCAGTCAGTCACAGAGTTTCAAACCATACTGTTCTGCCTTTGAGTCAGTCATGTGCGTGGTCTTGATAACTAAATTGGCTAGTTTGCCTTTCTGTAAAGAGAAGGGCGGGCTGTACGTTGATCCTGCTGCTCTGATTGGATAGGGTGAAGCAGTTTTTTTTGGTCCACTTGCTTCATAATTTCACCCGATCTTTATTCCGCTTATGTTTTCGGTATGATCATTTAGATTGCTACTGCCTGCTACTATGATAAATCACATGACGAGGACGTTTGCTATCAAGCTATCAATGTGCATAATATCTAACAAGTGGGGCAAGGGTAGGGAAAAAATATGAAACGCTGATGCGCATTCTGACTGAGTGACAGCAAACTTGGCTGCCCGCTGCAAATTGAGGCAGAGACACACACACCAACCCCTCCACGCACTGCTCCTAATCTGCAGCTTTTTTGCTGTGAGAACGTGCAGGGAGGTATTTTGCCAACATCTATTTAGGCATATTAAAACACTTCAGGTTTACGGATACGATTATGGCCATGTCGGCACACCCCTAATACAGCTAAATGAGATAGATATACAGCTCTGGAAAAAATTAAGAGACCACTGCAAATTTTTCTTAAATCAGCATCTCTACATGTATGACAGCCATTCCATTCCAGTGTCTGTTGAATTCCAACACAGGCACACCTCATTCTACTGAATTAGGTACTGATTAGGTGATCACATTAACCAAATCTTATTTAACGAGGAAATGTATAAAATCCACTGCTGTGGTCATCACTATCCTCTTGCAATAGGACCTGCTGGATGGCAAAAACAGTGCTAATAGTACCTCAAAAGTAATATAAATTAAAAAATAACTATTGACCATGCCAAAAGAGTTGAAAAGGAACGTTTGGAGTGAGGAAAAGAAGGGTTCAATTCTGGCTTTACTGGCAGAGGGATACAGTGAGCGTCAGGTTGCTTCCATCCTTAAAATTTCAAAGACGGCAGACATTGGGGACAACAAAGCTACAGACCGGCAGAGGGCGAAAATGACTCTCTACTGACCGGGATGACCACCAACTCATTCGAATGTCACTCAACAACCGTAGGATGACATCAAGTGACCTACAAAAATAATGGCAAACGGCAGCTGGGGTGAAGTGCACGGCGAGGACGTTTCGAAACAGGCTACTAGGGGCAGGGCTGAAGTCATGCAAAGCTAGAAAAAAGCCCTTCATCAATGAGAAGCAAAGAAGAGCCAGGCTGAGGTTTGCAAAAGACCATTAGGATTGGGCCGTAGAGGACTGGAGTAAGGTCATCTTCTCTGATGAGTCCAATTTTCAGCTTTGGCCAACACCTGGTCGTCTAATGGTTAGACGGAGACATGGAGAGGCCTACAAGCCACAGTGTCTCGCACCCACTGTGAAATTTGGTGGAGGATCGGTGATGATCTGGGGGTGCTTCAGCAATGCTGGAATCGGGCAGATTTGTCTTTGTGAAGGACACATGAATCAAGCCACGTACAAGGTTGTCCTGGAAGAAAACTTGCTTCCTTTTGCTCTGACATTGTTCCCCAACTCTGAGGATTGGTTTTTCCAGCAGGACAATGGGCCATGCCACACAGCCAGGTCAATCAAGGTGTGGATGGAGGACCACCAGATCAAGACCCTGTCATGGCCAGCCCAATCTCCAGATCTGAACCCCATTGAAAACTTCTGGAATGTGATCAAGAGGAAGATGGATGGTCACAAGCCATCAAACAAAGCCGAGCTGCTTGAATTTGTGTGTCAGGAGTGGTATAAAGTCACCCAACATCAATGTGAAAGACTGGTGGAGAGGATGCCAAGACGCATGAAAGCTGTGATTGAAAGTCAGGGTTATTCCACCAAATATTGATTTCTGAACTCTTCCTTAGTTAAAACATTAGTATTGTGTTGTTTAAAAATGAACATGAACTTATTTTCTTTGCATTATTCGAGGTCTGACAACACTGCATGTTTTTTGTTATTTTGACCAGTTGTCATTTTCTGCAAAAGAATGCTCTAAATGACTATATATTTTTTGGGAATTTGGGAGAAATCAGTAGTCAGTAGTTCATAGAATAAAACAAAAACGTTAATTTCACCCAAACACATACCTATAAATAGTAAAACCAGAGAAACTTATATTTTTGCAGTGGTCCTTAATTTTTTCCTGAGCTGTATCTACACCAAATGGGCAGCCATGCAATCTCCATAGACAAACATTGGCAGTAGAATGGCCCGTACTGAAGAGCTCAGTGACTGTCATATTGGCACTGTCATAGGATGCCACCTTTCCAACAAGTCAGTTCATCAAATTTCTGCCCGGTCAACTGTAAGTCCTGTTATTGTGAAGTGGAAATGTCTAGGAGCAACAACGGCTCAACCGCGAAGTGTTAGGCCACACAAGCTCACAGAACGGGACCGCCGAGTGCTGAAGCACATAGAAATTGTCTGTCCTCGGTTGCAACACTCATTACAGAATTCCAAACTGCCTTTGGAAGCAACGTCAGCACAAGAACTGTTAGTTGGGAGCTTCATGAAATGGGTTTCCATGGCCGAGCAGCCGCACACAAGCCTAAGATCACCATGCGCAATGCCAAGCGTCAGCTGGAGTGATGTAAAACTTGCTGCCATTGGACTCTGGAGCAGTGGAAACGCGTTCTCTGGAGTGATGAATCACACTTCACCATCTGCCAGTCCGACGGACGAATCTGGTTTTGGCAGATGCCAGGAGAACGCTACTTGCCCGAATGCATAGTGCCAACTGTAAAGTTTGGTGGAGGAGGAATAATGGTCTGGGGCTGTTTTTAATGGTTCGGGCTAGGCTCCTTAGGTCCAGTGAAGGGAAATCTTAACGGTACAGCATACAATGACATTCTAGATGATTAAGTGCTTCCAACTTTGTGGCAACAGTTTGGGGAAGGCCCTTTCCTGTTTCAGCATGACAATGCCCCCATGTACAAAGGTCCATACAGAAATGGTTTGTCGTGATCGGTGTGGAAGAACTTGACTGGCCTGCACAGAGCCCTGACCTCAACCCCATCGAACACCTTTGGGATGAATTGGAATGCCGACCGCGAGCCAGGCCTAATTGCCCAACATCAGTGCCCAACCTCACTAATGCTCTTGTGGCTGAATGGAAGCAAGTCCTCGCAGCAATGTTCCAAGATCTAGCGGAAAGCCTTTCCAGAAGAGTGCAGGCTGTTATAGCAGCAAAGGGGGGACCAACTCCATATTAATGCCAATGATTTTGGAATGAGAAGTTCGATGCAGGTGTCCACATACCTTTGGCCATGTAGAGTTTTCAACTGAGGGAGTAATGCGTTACCTCTCTGGAAGGGCACAATAAACACGACTGCAGGAGGAACAGCATGAGAGCCCGTGAGGGAACAGAAGGACGATGGATCGAGAGAAAAAGGGAGGAGAGGATGCATATACAGTTGAAGTCGGATGTTTACATACACTTAGGTTGGAGTCATTAAAACTCGTTTTTCAACCACTCCACACATTTCTTGTTAACAAACTATAGTTTGGCAAGTCGGTTAGGACATCTACTTTGTGCATGACACAAGTAATTTTTCCAACAATTGTTTACCGACTTATAATTCACAATTCCAGTGGGTCAGAAGTTTACATACACTAAGTTGACTGTGCCTTTAAACAGCTTGGAAAATTCCAGAAAACGATGTTATGGCTTTAGAAGCTTCTGATAGGCTAATTGACATCATTTGAGTCAATTGGAGGTGTACCTGTGGATGTATTTCAAGGCCTACCTTCAAACTCAGTGCCTCTTTGCTTGACATCATGGGAAAATCAAACGAAATCAGCCAAGACCTGAGAATTTTTTTTGTAGACCTCCACAAGTCTGGTTCATCCTTGGGAGCAATTTCCAAACGCCTGCAGGTACCACGTTCATCTGTACAAACAATAGTACGCAAGTATAAACACCATGGGACCACGCAGTCGTCATACCGCTCAGGAAGGAGACGCGTTCTGTCTCCTAGAGATGAACGTACTTTGGTGCGAAAAGTGCAAATCAATCCCAGAACAACAGCAAAGGACCTTGTGAAGATGCTGGAGGAAACAGGTACAAAAGTATCTACAGTGGGGAAAAAAAGTATTTAGTCAGCAACCAATTGTGCAAGTTCTCCCACTTAAAAAGATGAGAGAGGCCTGTAATTTTCATCATAGGTACACGTCAACTATGACAGACAAAATGAAAAATAAAAAAAATAAAAATCACATTGTAGGATTTTTAATAAATGTATTTGCCAATTATGGTGGAAAATAAGTATTTGGTCAATAACAAAAGTTTCTCAATACTTTGTTATATACCCTTTGTTGGCAATTACACAGGTCAAACGTTTTCTGTAAGTCTTCACAAGGTTTTCACACACTGTTGCTGGTATTTTGGCCCATTCCTCCATGCAGATCTCCTCTAGAGCAGTTATGTTTTGGGGCTGTCGCTGGGCAACACAGACTTTCAACTCCCTCCAAAGATTTTCTATGGGGTTGAGATCTGGAGACTGGATAGGCCACTCCAGGACCTTGAAATGCTTCTTACGAAGCCACTCCTTCGTTGCCCGGGCGTTGTGTTTGGGATCATTGTCATGCTGAAAGACCCAGCCACATTTCATCTTCAATGCCCTTGCTGATGGAAGGAGGTTTTCACTCAAAATCTCACGATACATGGCCCCATTCATTCTTTCCTTTACACGGATCAGTCGTCCTGGTCCCTTTGCAGAAAAAACAGCCCCAAAGCATGATGTTTCCACCCCCATGCTTCACAGTAGGTATGGTGTTCTTTGGATGCAACTCAGCATTCTTTGTCCTCCAAACACGACGAGTTGAGTTTTTACCAAAAAGTTATATTTTGGTTTCATCTGACCATATGACATTCTCCCAATCCTCTTCTGGATCATCCAAATGCACTCTAGCAAACTTCAGACGGGCCTGGACATGTACTGGCTTAAGCAGGGGGACACGTCTGGCACTGCAGGATTTGAGTCCCTGGCGGCGTAGTGTGTTACTGATGGTAGGCTTTGTTACTTTGGTCACAGCTCTCTGCAGGTCATTCACTAGGTCCCCCCGTGTGGTTCTGGGATTTTTGCTCACCGTTCTTGTGATCATTTTGACCCCACGGGTGAGATCTTGCGTGGAGCCCCAGATCGAGGGAGATTATCAGTGGTCTTGTATGTCTTCCATTTCCTAATAATTGCTCCCACAGTTGATTTCTTCAAACCAAGCTGCTTACCTATTGCAGATTCAGTCTTCCCAGCCTGGTGCAGGTCTACAATTTTGTTTCTGGTGTCCTTTGACAGCTCTTTGGTCTTGGCCTTAGTAGAGTTTGGAGTGTGACTGTTTGAGGTTGTGGACAGGTGTCTTTTATACTGATAACAAGTTCAAACAGGTGCCATTAATACAGGTAACGAGTGGAGGACAGAGGAGCCTCTTAAAGAAGAATTTACAGGTCTGTGAGAGCCAGAAATCTTGCTTGTTTGTAGGTGACCAAATACTTATGTTCCACCATAATTTGCAAATAAATTCATAAAAAATCCTACAATGTGATTTTCTGGAAAAAACATTTTTCAATTTGTCTGTCATAGTTGACGTGTACCTATGATGAAAATTACAGGCCTCTCTCATCGTTTTAAGTGGGAGAACTTGCACAATTGGTGGCTGACTAAATACTTTTTTTCCCCACTGTATATCCACAGTAAAACGAGTCCTATATTGACATAACCTGAAAGGCTGCTCAGCAAGGAAGAAGCCACTGCTCCAAAACCGCCATAAAAAAGCCAGACTACGGTTTGCAACTGCACATGGGGACAAAGATCGTACTTTTTGGAGAAATGTCCTCTGGTCTGATGAAACAAAAATAGAACTGTTTGGCCATAATGACCATCGTTATGTTTGGAGGAAAAAGGGGGACGTTTGCAAGCCGAAGAACACCATCCCAACCGTGAAGCATGGGGGTAGCAGCATCATGCTGTGGGGGTGCTTTGCTGCAGGAGGGACTGGTGCACTTCACAAAATAGATGGCATCATGAGGAAGGAAAATTATGTGGATATATTGAAGCAACATCTCAAGACATCAGTCAGGAAGTTAAAGCTTGGTCGCAAATGGGTCTTCCAAATGGACAATGACCCCAAGCATACTTCCAAAGTTGTGGCAAAATGGCTTAAGGACAACAAAGTCAAGGTATTGGAGTGGCCATCCCAAAGCCCTGACCTCAATCCTACAGAAAATGTGTGGGCAAACCTGACTCAGTTACACCAGCTCTGTCAGGAGGAATGGGCCAAAATTCACCCAACTTATTGTGGGAAGCTTGTGGAAGGCTACCCGAAACGTTTGACCCAAGTTAAACAATTTAAAGGCAATGCTACCAAATACTAATTGAGTGTATGTAAACTTCTGACCCACTGGGAATGTGATGAAAGAAATAAAAGCTGAAAAAAATAATTCTCTCTACTATTATTCTGACATTTCACATTCTTAAAATAAAGTGGTGATCCTAACTGACCTAAGACAGGGAATTTGTACTAGGATTAAATGTCAGGAATTGTGAAAAACTGAGTTTAAATGTATTTGGCTAAGGTGTATGTAAACTTCCGACTTCAACTGTATACACTGCATGACCAAAAGTATGTGAACACCTGCTCGTCATCAGATATAGTCAACTTTGTAAATATAATTCAGGGATGGCCACAATTGCTCTTGACAAGCTACATGATAATGCAAGCTTTTTTGTTCAAGCCCAGTTCTACCATACCTGATTCTACTATTCATGGTCTCGATGAGGTCTTGATGAACAGCTGAGTAGTAGAATCAGGTAAGGTAGCACTGGGCTTGAACAAAAAAGCCTGCATAACCCTGTGGGTCGTCAAGAGCAATTTTGATAACCCCTGATACAAACACTGTAACAAATGACAAACTGCTGAGAAGGACCTGCAAAATACAAAGTCATTAGACAAGTACAAAACTCTTAAGAGAAATGATAGACATATTTACAAATCTGAAATTGGACCGGTGCTCTAAACCCTTGAATACAAAACTTCAGCTACAAATGTCCTAAGTACACAGCTTTCCAACACCAGTAAAAGAGCACACATGTCCTCATTTATAAATAGCAGTATAAATATGAAAGCAGGTGGGAGAACTCACAGATTTGGAACAGAACATACATTTTAAGTATTGATAGTGTGCGAAGTACCATGTTTACTGCGTACTTTTGAATTGGCATAAGTCGTTTGTCAGTTCCACATTGGCCAGCTTGCATTTCTCCATGACAGGCGCATTCCCACAATCCGCCACTCTGCTATAAAGCACTGTGTCCCTAGGCAGTCCCGTAGGGATGGCGTGCATCTCACGGATGAGGGCAACGACCTCTTCCTTGAGTCTGTGAGCTGGTCTCTCCTCCGTTCAAGCAAGCCGCACGCAGAAGTACACACCACCACACTCACTGCCACTTGCCTGCCACTCCACAAACCCAAAGGCTCATTTAAGAGCCACCTAATAAATGTAAATAAGTGTGTGTGTGTGTGTGTCGGTAGGGGGCTGTCAAAACTATAAACTAAATAATCAAAATGTATCCTCCGGGAGACGAACCCACAATCTTCAGATGCAAAGGCAGTACCTCTAGCATTACACTACAAACCCTATTCTTAAAACACTGATTTTGACAGACCATTTAAATGGACAGTCTTGAAGCATTTGTTAAATGATTTTGTTCGTTTATTTCTCTTACTTGGTTAAAATACAATAGTCTAAAAGAGTTGATTTGTTGAAAACAGACTCATTTAATCACGTAGTTAGCAAGCATGTCATTTTCTTTTGACTGCGCACAGCTTGGCGCACAATTTAAGCAAGCAGAGAGGGGGTTCGATTAATCTGTCCCGGGGTACACTGGGCGAAAGTGGGGAGGGAAGGCAGATAAAGCATTTTTGTCAAAAGCAATCACTTTTGCATGTGAAAACACAGAATCTTACTCATTACTACATGTGCTTAATTACGTCACTTTTGTTTTGAGCCGACTTCGGCGTCGTACAGAGTGGGCACCTGGCTCACATCCGGGAGACAGCCCGGTTCCAAATCGAATGCGATCAACTTTCAGCCAGTGCAAAACACGCCTACATGGGCCCCCAGGCGAGATTAATCGAACCCCCTCAATGATTCTGATGTTGTTTTACCTGGGTGTACCGTGTGCAGCACCCGCAACCCCTGACTACTTTTTACTTGTTGATGGCAACTTCAGATTTTCTGGGAACACACTGAAAAGTAACTTCACAATATGTTAATAAATCAGCACAAACGTGGATTATAATAATGACAAGGCAGGAGAGGCAGCGTATGCCGGTCGGAGCTGAAACGTATTCTACATGTTTGAAACAGCGATGCTGTCCATCGAGTGTGGTACGTTTGATGCTATCATGCATTGCACACTTGCTGTGCACAACTGAACTGAGGCTCTGTTTACACGTGCGTTTGGGGTTCAACCATTGACTATAGCTATATGCGGTTCATAACTAGCTTACTGTTTCTTAAGAAAGCAATTTGTTTTCTCGGCTATGGTTTGTGCTGTGGTCTTGGTTGTTCTTAGTTGAGGAAAGGTAGCGTAGACAACTGCAGTGTTTTTTCTGTCTGAAATCTGGCTACCTCATCTTACCGTAGTCTGTGCAATGGAAATTAACGTGAGCAGCGTGGCAGTTTCCCAAAGTTTGGTGGTTTTAAACTTAAAGTAACTAATGTTAACTAGCTATATATTGTTGTGCATGAACTGGCCATACATGTTAGCTACCATTACAGTCTTACGTTGGCTAACGTTACCTAGCTAGTTAAAGTTACCTGGCAATCATAGCAGTCAAGGACATTTGCTATCTTATTTGTGCATGTTTGTGCTCCGATTACACGCAAGTGTCTAGATTAGCAGTTGACACATGATAACTTCAGCCTTATATGAAAAACCTTACTAGCTAGCTTTCCTTGTTTGTTGGTTAGATACCTAGCCAACATTAGCTCTCACCTGACTGGCATTACGTTACGTTACGTTAGCTAACTAGTTAGCTAGCTACCTAGCTAATCAAAACAAAAGCACATTTATTGGCTAGCTACCTTATTTTGCCTGTTCGTTAGCTAGCTAACTTTCAGCTGACTGGTGTTAGCTAGGTACAGAGGCTAGCTGCTAGACTTTGTACAAGCAAGCTAACATTAGCTAGGTAAAATATCTCCTTGCATTTATTGATTAATCTCAGCTTGAATGCCACTATATAGCTAGCTATATACAGTAGCCTAGGTTTGTTCGCATACACTTCTTATGACTGGCAGCATGGTGCAAGCAGCTGTGTTGTTGCCGAGCAACCGACCCACTGTTAGAACTCTGAGATTCGGCTGAAAAGGTGTTAGCATTGTCAGAATGCAACAAAAAGGTGGCACATTGTTGGTTCTTGAAGGACAAAAATGAGCATGTGAGAGCGATAAATTATAAATGTAATCAAAACTGTTGCCCCTACAAACGTATTCAGTTCGAAAGGTGGCAAATCTAATGGACACTTTATAGTCTTGTTCTTATCCGACGCCTAGATATTGAGCTAGTTCTGGGCAACAAATTGTCTGACGACGCTAATGCTAACGACCCTGATAAAATTCCGGTATGTGGTTCTCGGTAACGGACGGACGGACGGCTCATGACGAGACAGGCGGGGAGTGTGTTGTGTACCTCCAATCAAGTTGATTTGCCAATTTACATCAATATTGGTGTCATATTGGCTTAGAAAGGATGGTAGGAAGATTTTAATTGAACACTGAGCTTCAACCACTATCATCATGTCTATTATATGAACGCTGGATTGCTGATACTATGTATTGGCTATTGAGAGGCTTTGAAGCCACCGGTCGGCCATATTGGCACTCCGCAGTAGGAGCAGTCCTCCATAAGAATGAATGGAATTCTACAGTATTTCAATTAAATGTTTTTTTTCTTGTAGTGGGGACAGTAACATAAGTAATCTAAAAAAATGATACTTTAAGGAAAATGTTTTATATATTTTTTATACATTTTTTATTTTTATGTTTAGCTCAATAAATATAATTTAAAAGTATGCAGCAAAATCGAATGTAGACATGAATAAATTGATTTCTATAGCTTCCAAAATATTTTTCACAATGGTGGGGGAGTGCCAAAATGGAGGCACGTTGACTTAAACACAGCGCCCCCTATTAGTGTATATATATACTGTAAATCATTGGTTGGAGCTCATAATAAGGCATGCTTCATGTTGCAGACAGGCAGACAGGCAGGACAGACAGACAGACAGACAGACAGACAGACAGACAGACAGACAGACAGACAGACAGACAGTGTGGGCAAGCCAGGCCAACAGGCACGATCCCACTGCTGGGAGCCAGTCCAGCTCTATATTGGAGCATGTTAAATTACACATTTATACACAACACCTTAGGAGGGCTATTTTTTTACTGCTCTCACCCCATTACTCATTATTCCTTTGAAATAACCTTTAAGGCTTTTTGATGTCATACATATTTTACAGAGAGATATCACTCATTTTCACAGTGAGCATGGGGCTCTGTGGGCCTGTCAATGACAGATCACTGTTAGATCTGTGAAGGTGTGGCGTCATACACTATAATTAGAATGAGGTAAGGACAAAGAGTAATATTCACAAGGTGCGTGTGTGTGTGTGTGCGTGCACCCTAAGAGTGTTTATCAATACTATATATTGAAGAAAATTTGATGACTAGATATTACTGCATTAGAGTGACACTTTAATAGAAAACAGTTATATAGTGCAGTGCTTTCAGAGGTGACCCAACATTCTCCCAAAAAACAGCTTGCAGAAAAAGGTGGAGTAACTGTCATATCAGTACATAAAGCCTTTTAGGAAGTGACCTGGTGACCATTTAGACTTGAGAGCCCAGTTTGTGGCAGTGTAAATCAGCAATCTGGTGAGCAAGGTCTCTCTATCTCCCTCCCTCCCTCCCTCCCTCCCTCCCTCCCTCCCTCCCTCCCTCCCTCCTCCTCCTCCCCCTCGTCTCTGTGAGAGAGCTGGCCAGGGCCCGCACTGCACTCCCTCCTGATTGGGACCTCGTCCATGCCCGCTGGATGCCAGCCTAAAGCCCATGCGCCCTGGTGCCAAGGCTGTTCTAAAAGCTGTAAAACAAATGGGCTGTTTGGTTAACCTCTCCTGCCAGGAGTTTGACTTCATCATGATTGTAATGAGCATCTTTCCTGTCTGATCCCTCATGTTACAGGTCCAGGGTGGTTTAGATTTGGGGTTCATGGTGGGGTTCTAGTAGAACCCACCTGATGGGATGAGTGTCACACTGAAAATAAGGAGAGATCAGGTCTCACTGAGAAAATACCAAGCTACAGAAGCTAGAAGTTTTATCATATTGTTCAAAATGAGTTTCAAATATACATGTGAGCGTAATGAAAAATATACACTGTTTAGCCTACAGGAGATCCATCTTGAATGGAATCTAATAAAGCAACCTTTCAGAATGCTTTAGATCATCAGAGTTTCATGACTGAGCTCCTACTGTTATGCTTAGTGTAGGACAACTCCATCCGGGACTTAAATAAAGCAACCTGGCGCACGGCTGCAGACACTGTGATTTGGGCAGTTTTTCATACAGGATATCATAGCTCTGCAACGCTAGCTAGCCCCACTGCTATTTCAGGCTCTGCCTCATTAGAGAGAGAGGAAGCATCTTCTATGAGTGAAAAAACAGACTTTACAAAAGACGTTTCATTAGGGAAGACTGGAGGAATAGAAGAGTACATTCTTCCCCTGCCCACAGCCTCATGGGCTTGCTGTAACAGTACTAGCGGCACTGCTAGAGATGGCTTCAGGATGCAAACACTACACACACACACACACACACAGAGACACAGGCACACACACACACATACAGAAATAGGCATAAGTATGGTATCCAAGGCCAGGCGTGCTAGGAAGTGTCCGTGGAGATGAGTGTCACACCCCCCCCGGGTCTCCAGCCCCGTCCAACAGGGGCACCAGCAGACGACCTGCTCACAATGCCTGCAATTAACCTCAACCCTCCCCAAGCTTCACATTTTAGTCATTTAGCAGACACTCTTATCCAGAGCGACTTACAGTTAGTGAGTGCATACATTTTCATACTGCCCCCCCGTGGGAAACGAACCCACAACCCTGGCGTTGCAAGTGCCATGCTCTACCAACTGAGCTACAGGGGACTTCACAACAGACAACAGGGAAAATAGAGAGAAAGAGAGGACAGATTGAGAATGCGCAATGTGTATGTGCCCATAAGCGTGGGTGTTTGCGAGTGGGTGTGCATACATGTGTTAAAGGGAGTCTGTAGAAGCCTGCTCGTGGATACTGGTTAAATTTAGTTAAATAATTAATAATTAATAAAACAGATACGTCACATAATCCTCCAGCACCTCCAGCTGTCCTTCATGTGTCTCGCTAGACAACACACAGGCACACACAACCACAGGCAAGCACGCAAACCCATACTCATGCATGCACCCAGACAAATGACACAACCACATACTCAACACACCATTCCAGTTAAACAGACACATTGACAACACTAGAGTGGTACACATACACCATACCAGATCAAGCCACACACTGAATCAGTTATAAACCAGACAGATGTGTTGTAATGCAGCTCTGTGTCTCTGACCGAGTGAATAACCTGGCCCATCTGTAAAGCCCCCTGTTCATACCAGTGTGTCCCTCTCCATCCAGATCCAGCTGACTCTCCTAGTCCTCCATCTCTCTCCCAGTGTCAGTGGCAGGGCCCCAACATCAGCAGCTGTTCCCCTTGGCTGTCCCAGCAGCCCCTCTCCAGGCTGGGCCCATCAGGCTGAAGGAGTGGGAACTCTCACACTACTCCACGGAGACCCAATTAAAAGGGACGGAACTCGGAATCACAGGGACAGAACTCGGACGGAATCACAGGGAGATGCAGAGTTGCTACTTTAATTGAAGATCTCTCTCTCTCAGGCCACCATCGCCACTTTACTCTCTGATGAGAGGAAAGAAGGGAAGAGACACACAGGGGAGAGCTGTTTGTGGGAAAGGCAAAGAGCAATGTGGTGCCCGGGTTTGGATGCACAAGGGGAGATATAATTTAGGACAATGTATTTTAATTGTAGAAAGTAACTAGAAATAATCTATTTAGACTGTACTGTATGTAGAGGGGAAAACCTTCCTGCTAAAACTATACATGAGCTAAAACTATGGGTGGCTTCTCTTTCCTCTTAATGCACATTTCTCTTCCTCTGCAGGAGAGTTCCTTGCTTTAATATAACCACATGTTAATTAGTATTGTAGTTAATCCGATATAGAAGAGACCCAAACTGTCAGGTCACATTATAAACAATCGGTCCAACGGTAGTGCGTGTGACATTTTGAGCTGCTAACTCTCCTAGCTAAATGTTCCCTAGGTACTAATTGGCCTACATTACACGGTCTTTCTTTGAATTGCTAGTTTTTTATAGTTTGGGATTGGCCCTGACAAGCGTCATCATACACTGTATGTGCAGAACTCCACATTTTTCTGTACAGGGACAGCAAAAATGTTAATATATTATTTAACCCCTTGAATTATATTGGTTAATTAAGGACTAGACTGTAGCATTGAGGACTACAGTATCTTCATGGGATATTAAACCTAATTTGAAAGGAGAATAAAAGTTCAAATACTTAGCCAGCAGCAAAGTGAGTGTAACTTTTCTCTCCTTTGCATTATTTAAGATAGGCTCCATCATGTTATCAATCTATCGATCTCCCACCAGAAAGATGAAAATTGAAAAATAATGAGGCCGATGAATGCTGTGTAAAGAACATCAATGTATGAAATTTAATAATCTGTGCTGGAAAGAGAAAAAAAAGTGGCTGTTTTCAACAAGAAAAGAGAGAGCGAAAAAAGAACCAGTTCATATTTTGCCTCTGCATATTTTAATTACCAGATCAATCATAACTACATACAGCGGTGCTTTCACAAGAGAGGAGAAAATTGCAAGTCTAAATGAAAAACAATAGATTTACTTTAAAGTCTTGGCTTCTTTTGAAGTCTAAATAAAAATTTCAGGTACCTTTAGGAGAGTCTTCTTCTGAAAGTGAATATCCTTAATTAGTGTGTTTCGATTCTACTGAAAATAAACTTCACAGCCCAACACAATGTGAAATGAAAACTGCAGCATCCAGACAGAGGGAATTAAAATCTCTTCAACACCACACAGGAGGACTCTGTCTTCTGACAGGAGCCCATGTTCTAAACGTGACTGCACTGCAGCTGGTTGGATCTCTAGTGGTGTCTCTGTGGTAGACGTAAGAAGACTTGCTCTTAGTCCCTGACTGGTTCTGTTTCTGTGACTGACTGGGTCTGTGGCTCAGTGGTTGTGTGGCGCTGACTTTGGTTCTGAAATCCCAGCATCACGATGTGGAATTGGCGGAGCAGCTCCCCCGTTCTGCCTTTTCCTCCTCACATGGGTTTTTCCTGGTTGTACGAGCGCTGATGTTTATTTCTCCTGGCATGTCCTCGCCGGCGCAGAGCCACCGATTTCACACATTTTTATTGGCTAATTTGACTGTGCTCTTGCCAGCAGCTGAAAGGGAGCCAGCCAGGAGTCAGAGCATCCCAAGAACATGGCTGCTTTACTCTGCTCTGCTCTGCTCTCAGACTGGGGTGCTTGGGGGAGCCTAATACCTGTCTCATAACAAGTCAGTTGACTTCGAATACTTCGGGATTTTGGCAATTATCTACTTCCCCAGGGTCAGATGAACTTGTGTATACCAGGAAGTCAGAGGTATTTTTGCGAGCCAATGCGAACTAGCGTTGGCAATGACTGGAAGTCTATGGGTATCTGCTAGCTTGCTAGTTAGGAGTTAGGTGTCTCAGAGACGGCCTGTTCGATGAGAAGAGTGAGTTACTGTGGGTGTTTCAGAGATCGCCTGTTTGTCAAGGGGTGAGTAAGGGAGTATGAGGGAATGTGAGTGGTTGTCTGTTAGGGTGGCAGGAGGTTTACAGCGAGCGGCTGTATGGGCAGTCTGACGCCCAATAAGAGCAGCACAGCACAGACACCTCTGTGTGCGTCCATCCTCAAACATGGCTAACATTTGCACAGTATCGTTACTCAGGCGTGACGTCTCCGAGCTCAGAGGTTTGTGCTGTCAGGACTGTAGAAATTAAACCCAGCACTGCAGAGCAGAATGTGCTGAAACTCATCAATTCCACATGGCTAGAGAGGCAAGTGCCTATTTATAACATCACCCCCTTCTCTCTCTATACATGGTGTGCATTCTTATATCTAAACACGCTGCCATAATGATGAATATCTCCAACTGGGATGTGCAGACAGGGCATCCGTCAGTACAGGAAAACAAACACACCATCATATCACCACCGCGTCCTCAAGCACAACCCTGAGAGGTGTAATGAGAATAACACTGGGAGGGATTCAAACACAGCTAAATCAAAACATCAGTCAAGAAAGAAGAAGATAAGTCAGAGAGAGTCATATATCTAAAACTCTGTGTATTCGCTTTGGGTCTCTTCTTCTGTGGCATTTTCCACACGACTCCCTGGTCTCTGTGTATGAACTTTTGAATTAGCAGAGCTGCAGCACTAATTATGACCAGTGTCAAAGGCAGCAGTAGAGAGAGATGGCTGCTTCCACAGGACAGACTGGATGGGGGAACTGGGCCGAGGGACATTATGTTATGATGTCTAACCCAATAATTAATGCTTGGAAAAATAAATGAGATTCGACTGAACCTCTTAAATAATATGTGTTCGCTTACTCTACTGGCTACTGTAACTATACTAATGACAGTAATACAAATGCAGAGAAAATAACTCAACAACAAGGCAGAAGCATGACAAGTATAGTACAGTATGTTCTTAATGGGAGCACTACTGCTGCATCAGGTGAGTGGAGGGCTGTGTGTGGAGCACCACTGGAGAGGTAATGTTACACATGAGCTCCTATTGGTGCTTAGAGCCACACACGCTCTCCACTAGAGAGGGTGGGCGAAGGGTGTCTCTGGTTTACATGGCCCATGCAGCCCATTATATTCCCAACAATAGGCTGGCGGTGCGGTGTGTGCTGTTCATACCTAATGGCCTGGAGTTCCTTTATGGACCTAGGGTGGCTGGCTGGCTGCTCAATGAGCCTGAGACAGACAGACATCCAGACAGACAGCAGAGGTAGGCGGAGACAGCATTAGAACCACCTCAGCAGCCCGGCACAAGCTCTTGGTGAAAATGGACATGGTAGTGTGGGACAGATCCAGCCAGACAGGGGAGTTGGAATGGGTCACATCCAGAGATATCTCAGCTACTGTACCTCATTGCATTGTTCTGGAGATAAAATCATTTTGTGGAATTTTGTGAGGGGGGTTTATAGGTACCACATTGTGCTTTACTGGACAAAGTCACACTTTCAACACTGTGCCAACCTCGCCGTTACAGACACCTGCAATGAGATGAGGGCTCTACTAACCAACCCAACCCCACCGATCCATGCTACCCATCCAATCAGCCTATCTGCACCTAATAACTGGCCAATTTAGTCCATGATGAAGATCTGTCTTCATTGAGCTGTTAAAGCGGGGGCATCACCGCTGCATTTCACAAACGGCGCTGTCCCTCATCTATGAAAGTGCCATAGAGCCCCTCAGACAATTAGGCAGGGAAAAGCTTTATGACCGTTAGCTGCACAGCCGCGGCGCTCTCGCCACCGGCAGCACAGCCAGGAGCGCTGGCTCGTGCAGAAAGGTAATTATAGAACCTCTCGTAATGACATGGAGGAAGCTTGCGTCATAACACACACAGCTTTTTATCACAGCGCCATAATTAATTATCATCCTTTACTCTTTGATTCATTCCACTATTCATAACATATTTATACATTCAAGACAAATTATCATTTCCTTCAGGAATTAATCAAAAAGAGGAAGGACTGGTCTCCTCTCGATGGATGATCAAAGACTGTGTGTCTGAGTCTCTACCTAGCTAGCGGCAGTGCTGCCCACTCTGCTCCTTATGGGTTTAGGTTCTGGGTTCAGGCTCTGGGCTCAGGGTTTATGAGCAGGTCTGCAACAGGAGACTGATAGACTGGTGTCTGTGTAGGACATTGGTCTCATATCACCTGATAGACCTCTGAAGTATCTAATATACCTGGATTGGAAAGGCATTGAAATTCACATACATAACATGCTCATAAATGGAGCTTGGATGAAAACCACGTGTAACATGATAAGCAGATATGAATTCCTAGATTGGATTTATGAACGGCTTTAATTTCCTCACCTCTTACCAGTAAATCCCTTGATGAAGGTATAGCACTTACCCAGGTGATCAAGTTGCCAATACAGAATTCCACCTGTACAGAATTCTACCAATATATCTGCTTTTGACTTGAAGAGATTTAAGATTATCTCCTCTCTGTAAGAGCACTCTATTGCATAGCCTACTCTTAGAGAATGAGCAACATTTCCTCCACATATCAGCACCACAACCTCAGGGTAAGAGATGGCACAGTTAGAAAACAGGTGTCCACCATCCAACCCTCAGTCGGCAGTGCGTTAATAGCTGTTTGATGTTTTGACGTCTAGTCAGCTCGATTCTACCTTGCTGGCTGATAATGAGGGCCAATAATAATTCCTGAGCTCGAGGGGTTAATGGTATGTAACCGGCAGAGAAGCTAATTACACGTTACAAACTATTTATCAGATTCTCCATCTGCGCAACGCACGCACCACAACTCTCATTGTGCACGCTAAATTACTCCATGGATTATTGTAAATAAGTTTCCTTAATTAGAGTCCTGGGCTGCTGTTTTCTTACTCTGAGTAGGCTACCAAACGACATCAAGAGAAGACAGGAAAAATGTGATGACTGGTTAATTTGGGCCTGACATCCCCAACAATACAAAGCCAGTATCTACAGTATCTAGTATCTACAGTATCAGCCTGTATGAAGAAGAACCTAGCCTAACAGGAATCCACAGGCAGCAGATTCCAGAATTCCATCACAGTTTTTTGTTGAGAAGGTGAGTCTTAAGGGGGATTTACACTCTAAAATGAGAGAGAGGTGTAAATTGCATCTTGGATCCCATTTAGGCTTGGTGGAGACTGCAATACCGTATAGTCAGATGGCAAGGGAATGTTGTGTGAAAGTTGTATGAACGGCACATGGAGCTGAACGAGGCCCAGGCCCAGTCCAACAGGCCTCTCTCTCCTGCGTTCGGTTATTTGAGAAATAACTGTCATATCCCCCAGCCCCAAAGGTGTGCCGGAGACCATGGAGACATGCACCATCTCATCTGTCTCTGCAGTAAATTTTATTAAAATTACCTTCATTATAAGACAGTGTTCATTATAAAACCAAAAACGCTGGTCTCCCAGGGCCCAGTGGATTAATAAGGACAGCGGTGTATTTTAAGCCGTAAACTCAGCTCCTCACTGTCCTTAATCTCCTTCCCACTTCACAAGGCCAAATTAACACCTCTCCTAAGCTCTGACGGGACCTCATTAGCAAACTTCCAGGGAAAGAAAGAAAAGAGGAACGAAAAAGAAGGAGAAGAAGAAGGAGGGAAGCGACCAATGACAGCCACCAGCTCTGGGATTAACCCTTTCTGGTGCTTCAGCACTGTGAAAACTAGGTCGCCGTCGTCGTGTTTCTAATCAGTCGCCTGGTTAGCGATAATTAGAAGACGAGATCGGACGAGGGATGAGAGAGAAAGTAGGAGGGGTACATTGAAATGAAACAGAAAAGAAATAGAACCTGTCATGTCGCAAACACTTCAAAGGGAGAGACTTCTCTTTTAAAAGTGCCATGATGAGGGTCCAAATACCAAAAGGGACTCCTCTGGGTCACAGCCCTGGGCGAGGAGGGGGGAGCAGATCTCTCTCATATATAGACACACACACACACACACACACACACGCTTGTGACTCATACACCACCTGTTCGGTGCAGCTGTAGGGGAGCTTTCCTTTATCCCAAAACACACAGCCAAACAAGCTCCTGCAATTACACGTCCTCTTTACTGTACTTCTCCCATGAAGCAGCAGGTATAACTCCCACAGCTTTACTCTAAGGCCTGGCAGATTACTGGTGGGTAAAGTTCACAAGCCTCGACAAGCTGTTTGACATTAAGCAGGAAGGTCAAAGTGTATCAGAAAACACCAGGGGTTTTATTTATGATGATGCATACTTTTTCTTGCAAAAATGTCCATTCTGAAAGTTGTGAGGTAGCTAGTACATTTTACTTTAAAATCTGCACATATGGAAGTTTGATGAGAGAGATCCAAAGTAAAAGTTCAGACCTTTCAGTGTTTCTGCATTCAAAATCATTGCCCCCACTCAAATTATTACTATTATTATTTTTGAACATAGTATTTCTACCAAACATACTTTCAATAATCTGTCCATGTAATTTATAAAGGTTATTTAGCTCTGTCACGGTTTCGGCCGAGGCTGCCTCTCTTCCTTGTTCGGGCAGGCTTCGGCGTTCGTTGTCTCCGGAATACTAGCTGCCACCGTTGTATGTTTCATGTTCGTTTGCTTTTGTCTGTTTGTTGTGACACCTGTTCTCGTTTAGTGTAATTAGTGTCCTATAAGTTTCTCGTTGTGTTTGTCTAGTGTTGTGTGTGATTGATTTATGTCTGTCGTGTGTAGTGCTTGTGTACTGCTATTTCGCTCGGTTGAGCTTCACTCCACTGCGTTGGAGCATTTACGCACATGTTTAGTGCGCCTTTATTTTTGTCGCCTTCGTGCGTAGTTTCGCCTTCGGGCTAGTGTGTTCGTATTTTCCTTGTTGGAAAGTTAACTAAAGTCTTTTGGACTATACTTCGGTGTCCTGCGCTTGATTCCACCACTACACCCACCTACAGCACTCTTGACAGAATCACACACCTTCAAGAATGGAATCAGCAGGAGCCGCAGCAGCCCAGGCGACGCTGGAGGACAAGGTCCGGGAACAAAGTGACCAGATCCTGCAGATGGGGACCGCACTGCAGGAGGTGATCACCACCATCCGAGGCTGGGGGACTCCTCCACCGCCATCCTCCCCGCCAGCACCATCGGCCAGTCAGCCCATTCCTGCTCCGGAACCCCGAGGAGTTCGACTCTCGCTCCCGAGGGCCTACGATGGGACCGCGGCCGGGTGTCAGGGATTCCTTCTCCAGGTGGAGCTGTACCTGGCCACCGTGCACCCGGCGCCCTCAGGACATGAGAGCGTGTCCGCCCTGATCTCCTGCCTTTCCGGGAAGGCGTTGGAATGGGCCAACGCGGAGTGGAGGAGGATCGACGCGGATACCATCACCTACGACGAGTTCTCCCGCCGCTTCAGGGCGGTGTTTGACCATCCCCCGGAGGGGAAAGCGGCGGGGGAGCGTCTGGTCTTCCTCCGGCAGGGGAGGAGGAGTGCCCAGGAGTTCGCCCTCGAATTCCGTACTCTAGCGGCAGATGCAGGGTGGAATGAGCGGGCTCACATCGATCACTACAGATGTGGTCTTCGCGAGGACGTCCGTCGGGAGCTGGCCTGTAGGGACACCAGCCTCTCGTTCGACCAGTTGGTCGACATGTCCATCAGGCTGGATAACCTGCTAGCTACCCGCGGACGTTCCGAGGGTCCGTCCATTCCACCCTCCAGCGCCTCCGAGCCGTGCCCCATGGAGCTCGGGGCGCTGGCGCTAGAGAGAGGAGGGGTCGGCTCACGAGGGGGTCCATCTCCTGCACCAACTGTGGTCGGGGAGGACACACCGCGGCTAGGTGCTGGGGATGGCCTCCTAGGGGAGAGGACGACAGGTCCCGCACTGGGGATTCCTTCCAGGTGAGTAGGCGCCCCACTCACCCAGAGCTCTCTGTTGCACATTTCTGTATACCTGTGCGTTTTCCACAGGTAGCACCTCATTCCCAGCATAAGGCGCTGGTAGATTCAGGCGCGGCTGGGAATTTTGTTGATAAGAAGTTTTGTTTAGCTTTAGGGATTCCCCTTCTTCCTGTTGATGTCCCTTTCCCCGTTCATGCCCTAGATAGCCGTCCTTTGGGTGCGGGCTTAATCAGGGAGGTCACTGCGCCACTTAGGATGCGTGCGCAGGGGGGTCATCAGGAGATGATTCAGCTATTTCTGATTGACTCGCCTGCGTATCCGGTGGTGCTGGGCATGCCCTGGTTGAGTACCCATAACCCATCTATTTCGTGGCAGGAGAGGGCTCTGATGGAGTGGTCTGCCCAGTGTGTGGGTCGATGTTTGGGCGTTTCCGTAGGGGCTACCTCGGTGGAGAGTCCAAACCAGGTGCCCGCATTGCACGTTCCCCCTGAGTATGGGGATTTGGCTATTGCGTTTAGTAAGTCGAGGGCGACGCAGTTGCCGCCCCATAGGCAGGGAGATTGTGCGATAGACCTCCAGGCAGGAGCTGCGCTCCCACGGAGCCATGTGTATCCTCTGTCTCATGAGGAGAAGAAAGCTATGGAGACTTACATAGACGAATCTCTGAGACAAGGATACATACGGCCTTCCACTTCCCCCGCGTCCTCGAGTTTCTTTTTTGTGAAGAAAAAGGATGGTGGTTTACGCCCGTGCATCGATTACCGTGGTCTCAATCAGATCACGGTGAAGTACAGTTATCCACTCCCGCTGATTGCGACCATGACTGAGTCATTGCATGGGGCGCGTTTCTTCACTAAATTAGATCTCAGGAGCGCGTACAACTTGGTGCGCATCAGGGAGGGCGATGAATGGAAGACAGCCTTTAGTACCACCTCGGGCCATTACGAGTATCTTGTCATGCCATACGGGTTGATGAACGCTCCTTCAGTTTTCCAATCATTCGTGGATGAGATCTTCAGGGACATGCAGGGCAGGGGGGGGGTTGTGTACATAGATGACATTCTCGTGTACTCGCCTACCCGTGTCGAGCATGTGGCCCTAGTGCGCAGAGTTTTGCTGAGGCTGGTGGAGCACGACCTGTATGTTAAGGCAGAGAAGTGTCTGTTTTTCCAGGAGTCGGTCTCCTTTTTGGGGTATCAGTTGTCTGCGTCAGGGGTGAAGATGGAGGTAGACCGGGTGTCAGCCGTGCGTAATTGGCAAACCCCAACCACTGTGAAGGAGGTGCAGCAGTTTTTGGGGTTTGCGAATTACCGTATTGGTCCGAATATAAGACGACCCTGATTATAAGACGACCCCCCGTTTTTCAACACAAACATTTAGAAAAACAGATTTGCAGACTAGATTTGCCGAACAAAGAACTTCATTTTATTTTAAAATAACAATATTAAAAACACAGTGAATTAAACACAAAGGCAAACTATGTACAGTATGATTCAAAATTAATATCAAGCAATAATAAAGCAACATTTTTAAATAACGAGAAAATACAGGCCACACATTTAACTAAACTTAACAAAAATTAAGCCAAACTTCTCCTCCGATGTCTCTCTATCCCTCACACACGTCCTCTGCCCGCTGTGTTCGCTCTCGTGTCATCGCTCCCCCAGCTGCTCCGCTTCACCGGCTCCTCCCAAAGCACGTCGTCCTCGCTGCCGTCCAATGCATTTGAGATGCAACATTTTTTAAAGCCATCGATGATGCTCTGTGAGGGAATAGCATCCCATGCATGCAGGATCCATTCACACAGTAGACTTCTCTCCGAAGTCTGACGGCAAGCGTTGGGCCAAACTTCGTTCTCCGTCTAAGTGACAGTCCATTGCGCCGCATCATCCTCGACACCAGCCGAGGCTGGCTTTAAATCCAGTGATGTTGAGCTCTCTGGCGATTTCCAGGGCCTTAACCTGGATGACAGCTCTGGTAATGGGCATTCCCTCACTTCTTTTTTTCCCTGACATATTCAAAAACCCTCCGGTCAACCTCAATGAAACGACCACTTTGAGGACCACGGAAGGATTTTCGCTGACTGTTAGCATCTTTTAGGCGTTGTTTTTCTGCTCGCCATCTTCTTACATTACACTCAGTGACCCCGAATGTCTTGGCAGCTTGGCAGTTGTTAGATGACTCTGCCTTATTGACAACCATTATTTTGAAATTGGCATCATAGCTCCTCCGCTGTTGTTTATTGACCTGGCCCACTTTTGAGCCACTTGTCTCTAAATGGTCAGCCTGTCTTTCCATCTTTAAACACCGGTAACGGGCTGGTTGTTAAGGACGCCTCTTCCCTCTCCGTCCGGAACGAATTTTTGGCGCCATCTGTGCCCGCGAATGTGTATTGACATTTAAAGGGGCGCCAAGAAGAGAAACTGCGCTCTGAATACTAGACCCCGAATATAAGACGACCCGACTTTTTTGGACCTATTTCGAGGGGAAAAAAGGCCGTCTTATATTCGGACCAATACGGTACTACCGGAGGTTTATCCTGGGTTTTGGACAGGTGGCAGCTCCCATCACGTCTCTTTTGAAGGGGGGTCCGGTGCGTCTGCAGTGGTCGGCCGAGGCGGACAGGGCGTTTGGGAAACTGAAGGACCTGTTTACCTCGGCCCCGGTGCTGGCGCATCCGGATCCCTCTTTGCCATTTCAGGTAGAGGTGGACGCGTCTGAGGCCGGTATAGGAGCCGTGCTTTCACAACGGTCAGGCGCGCCACCTAAACTCCGCCCCTGTGCTTTTTATTCTAAGAAGCTCAGTCCGAGCGGAGCGAAACTATGACGTAGGGGACAGGGAGCTGTTAGCCGTGGTACAGGCCCTAAAGGTGTGGAGGCACTGGCTTGAGGGGGCTCAACACCCTTTCCTCATTTTGACGGACCACCGTAACCTGGATTACATCCGGGCAGCGAGGAGGCTGAACCCTCGTCAGGCAAGATGGAATATGTTTTTGACCCGGTTTACATTTAAGATCACGTACATCCCTGGGTCACAGAACGGTAAGGCAGATGCGCTGTCTCGGCGGTATGACACGGAGGAGAGGTCCGTGGAGCCCACTCCCATACTGCCGGAGTCGTGTCTGGTGGCACCGGTAGTGTGGGAGGTCGATGCTGAGCTCGGCGGGCGTTACGCACCGACCCTAGTCCACCGCAATGCCCGGAGGGTCGGAAGTACGTTCCGCTCGAGGTTCGGGATCGATTGATCTATTGGGCTCACACGTCACCCTCCTCTGGACACCCTGGTATCGGCCGGACAGTGCACTGTCTTAGTGCCAAGTACTGGTGGCCCACGTTGGCCAGGGATGTGAGGGTTTATGTTTCCTCCTGCTCGGTGTGCGCCCAGTGTAAGGCGCCTAGACATCTGCCTAGGGGTAAGTTACTACCCCTGCCCGTTCCACAACGACCATGGTCTCACCTCTCGGTGGATTTCCTTACTGACCTTCCTCCTTCACAGGGGAATACCACTATACTGGTCGTTGTGGACCGGTTTTCTAAGGCCTGTCGTTTGCTCCCCATGCCGGGCCTTCCTACAGCCCTGCAAACTGCCGAAGCACTATTCACCCATGTGTTCCGGCACTACGGGGTGCCCGAGGATATTGTGTCTGATCGAGGTCCCCAATATACCTCCAGGGTCTGGAGAGCCTTTATGGAGCGGTTGGGGGTCTCGGTGGGCCTCACCTCGGGTTACCACCCGGAGAGTAATGGGCAGGTGGAACGCGTGAACCAGGATGTGGGTAGGTTTCTTAGAACATACTGCCAGGACCGGCCGGAGGAGTGGGCAAGGTACGTTCCCTGGGCCGAGATGGCCCAGAATTCCCTACGCCATTCCTCCACTAACCTAACCCCTTTCCAATGTGTGTTGGGTTACCAGCCGGTTCTGGCACCTTGGCAGCAGAGCCAGATCGAGGCTCCTGCGGTGGATGAGTGGGCGCGGCGCTCGGAGGAGACGTGGAACGCTGCACACGTCCACCTGCAGCGGGCCCTCCGACGTCATAAGGCGCGCCGATCTCCACCGCAGTGAGGGACCGGTGTACGCACCTGGTGATCGAGTCTGGCTCTCTACCAGAAACCTGCCCCTCCGCCTGCCCTGTCGGAAACTGGGTCGGCGGTTTGTAGGGCCATTTAAGGTCCTGAGAAGGTTGAACGAGGTGTGTTACAAAGTACAACTACCTGTTGAATATAAAAGTATTAACCCCTCGTTCCATGTGTCCCTTCTCAGGCCGGTGGTAGCTGGCCCACTCCAAGAAAGTGAGATCAGGGAGACTCCTCCGCCCCCATTGGACATCGAGGGGCACCGGCGTACTCCGTGAGGTCCATCTTGGATTCGAGACGTCGGATGGGGGGTCTCCAATATCTAGTGGAGTGGGAGGGTACGGTCCGGAGGAACGGTGCTGGGTGCCGAGGAGAGACATTTTGGACCCGTCTCTCCTGACGGAATTCCATCGTGGGCACCCGACGCACCCTGCTCCAGCGTCCTCCGGGTCGTCCCGAGGCGGAGTCAGCGCACGTCTGGAGCCGCGCGTCAAGGGGGGGTACTGTCACGGTTTCGGCCGAGGCTGCCTCTCTTCCTTGTTCGGGCAGGCTTCGGCGTTCGTTGTCTCCGGAATACTAGCTGCCACCGTTGTATGTTTCATGTTCGTTTGCTTTTGTCTGTTTGTTGTGACACCTGTTCTCGTTTAGCGTAATTAGTGTCCTATAAGTTTCTCGTTGTGTTTGTCTAGTGTTGTGTGTGATTGATTTATGTCTGTCGTGTGTAGTGCTTGTGTACTGCTATTTCGCTCGGTTGAGCTTCACTCCACTGCGTTGGAGCAATTACGTGCATGTTTAGTGCGCCTTTATTTTTGTCGCCTTCGTGCGTAGTTTCGCCTTCGGGCAAGTGTGTTCGTATTTTCCTTGTTGGAAAGTTAACTAAAGTCTTTTGGACTATACTTCGGTGTCCTGCGCTTGATTCCACCACTACACCCACCTACAGCACTCTTGACAAGCTCTATCTGAGTACAACACCGTTCTAAAGGTTATTTAGCTCTTTGTGCCACTGAGGCAGCCAAACCTGCCTACGCACAAAACTCAGTGCACCGTCCAAGACAGTGCGCTAGTCCGAGAGGAAAATGTGCAGTTTTATAGCTAATCTCATGCTATTCTACACATTTTGCCATGAGGCCCTGAGAACTTTTGTGCAGTTTTAAAGCTAATTTACTGTCATTCTAAATATTTTGCATTTTGCCATGGCTTATGTGCTACTTGGAGGGGGGGTGGTTGTGGTCTTTAGTGGACCCACAACCGATAAAATGTATTATAAAATGGGAATAATGTCCTTTTTAATAAATCACCAGAGCTGACCGTTTCATAGTCGTTCTACCAAAAAAAATCCCCCCTCCCCCCACTGCTACAAACATTTCCAGTGGAAGCATTGAGACCTTTCCTCCTTCAAGACAGAGGCCTCTGGCAAAAGATTTAACATCATCATTCATTATCAGCTATCTACTTTATTTACTTACTAAACATCTATACTCCCAGTTGTCAAAACATAAATAGTGCTCAAATTAATCCCCTAGGTTCATGTTTGCACAATAAAGAAACATCTGGGAACTTTAGATACAGTATTTTGATGTCTCTGTCTTTGCAGTCACAGTAATTCAATTGGCATTGACACCAACCTCAAATATCAGCAATGACTCCAGCCAAAACAGATTGTTATTTTGGCATAGATAATTACAAACCACTTCAAAAACAAGTTGACTATGATCACACATGAGAACCAGAAAATCCATGCAGAGTGTTATCATATTTAGTGATTCAGCTTTCAGGTTAGTTGAGGAGAGAGAGGGAGACTGGAAACATTATTTGCGGTATCATTTCAATATGCCTCTGCTTAGTGGACCATAACGTAGCTCACAAATGCGATTTATGACCTTGGTTTAATGGCTAGAGCAGAGCCTTGGTAGGTATCAGATTACTTTTTCAATATGGCCGTGTCAGAGAGGGCACTGAGAATGCACCATCCAAACAGGATATGAGGGCTTGTCTCAGCCAAGAGAATATGAGTAGCCAGATATCTGATAATCTAATGGCAGATAGAGAGCTACTCCACTTTGACAGAAAAGATACCAGTCAATAAGGATCAGATGAAAACTGGGTCCTTACACTTGGCCATGAATGTCTATCCCGGACCCACCCTATCATCCATCCAAGGCCACAGTTTTACTGTGCTGAGTTTTTTGTGTCAGGATGTAGTGGGTAAGTGTCTCTAAATCACGTCAAATCCCCACTGGCAAAACATGGGCAAGGAGAAGTAGACTCACCTGGGCTTGGAAACTCTTGAGGACAGGAGCCACCATCTCCCGGACTTCCTGAATACAGACAAACAGAACAAACGCTTACCATTTTTGAAACACTAGAAGCCAATTGTCCTGATGAGGACAGGGCAAGACTTCTACTGTACTTTGTACTGTAATTTGTCTCAATAGCATTAAATATACAGTGGAGAGAACAAGTATTTGATACACTGCCGATTTTGCAGGTTTTCCTACTTACAAAGTATGTAGAGGTCTGTCATTTTTATCATAGGTACACTTCAACTGTGAGAGACGGAATCTAAAACAAAAATCCAGAAAATCACATTGTATGATTTTTAAGTAATTAATTTGCATTTTATTGCATGACATAAGTATTTGATCACCTACCAACCAGTAAGAATTCCGGTTCTCACAGACCTGTTAGTTTTTCTTTAAGAAGCCCTCCTGTTCTCCACTCATTACCTGTATTAGCTGCACCTGTTTGAACTCGTTACCTGTATAAAAGACACCTGTCCACACACTCAATCAAACAGACTCCAACCTCTCCACAATGGCCAAGACCAGATAGCTGTGTATGGACATCAGGGATAAAATTGTAGACCTGCACAAGGCTGGGATGGGCTACAGGACAATAGGCAAGCAGCTTGGTGAGAAGGCAACAACTGTTGCCGCAATTATTAGAAAATGGAAGAAGTTCAAGATGACGGTCTATCACCCTCGGTCTGGGGCTCCATGCAAGATCTCACCTCGTGGGGCATCAATGATCATGAGGAAGGTGAGGGATCAGCCCAGAACTACATGGCAGGACCTGGTCAATGACCTGAAGAGAGCTGGGACCACAGTCTCAAAGAAAACCATTAGTAACACACTACGCCGTCATGGATTAAAATCCTGCAGCGCACGCAAGGTCCCCCTGCTCAAGCCAGCGCATGTCCAGGCCCGTCTGAAGTTTGCCAATGACCATCTGGATGATCCAGAGGAGGAATGGGAGAAGGTCATGTGGTCTGATGAGACAAAAATAGAGCTTTTTGGTCCAAACCACTCGCCGTGTTTGGAGGAAGAAGAAGGATGAGTACAACCCCAAGAACACCATCCCAACCGTGAAGCATGGAGGTGGAAACATCATTCTTTGGGGATGCTTTTCTGCAAAGGGGACAGGACGACTGCACCGTAATGAGGGGAGGATGGATGGGGCCATGTATCGCGAGATCTTGGCCAACAACCTCCTTCCCTCAGTAAGAGCATTGAAGATGGGTCGTGGCTGGGTCTTCCAGCATGACAACGACCCAAAACACACAGCCAGGGCAACTAAGGAGTGGCTCCGTAAGAAGCATCTCAAGGTCCTGGAGTGGCCTAGCCAGTCTCCAGACCTGAACCCAATAGAAAATCTTTGGAGGGAGCTGAAAGTCCGTATTGCCCAGCGACAGCTCCGAAACCTGAAGGATCTGGAGAAGGTCTGTATGGAGGAGTGGGCCAAAATCCCTGCTGCAGTTTGTGCAAACCTAGTCAAGACCTACAGGAAACGTATGATCTCTGTAATTGCAAACAAAGGTTTCTGTACCAAATATTAAGTTCTGCTTTTCTGATGTATCAAATACTTATGTCATGCAATAAAATGCAAATTAATTACTTAAAAATCATACAATGTGATTTTCTGGATTTTTGTTTTAGATTCTGTCTCTCACAGTTGAAGTGTACCTATGATAAAAATTACAGACCTCTACATGCTTTGTAAGTAGGAAAACCTGAAAAATCGGCAGTGTATCAAATACTTGTTCTCCCCACTGTACTTATACTTGTTATGGACCATTTTTACGAACAACTGCCAAATGTCTAATGGACAACTGTCAAATGTCAAATGCTGTTTGATCCCAGATGTATTTTTCTTTAGCCCAAATTCCAGCAGAAGAAGCAACATCTCTGGTTTGGAGTGAAGTGCGAGGGAGGGAGGCAGATGAGGAGGGGGGTCTTATAATTTTGGAAAAGCTGAGGAGTTTGAGTGAGAGTCTGTAAGTGGGGATTTCCAGCTTGTAAAAGCTCCAGCCTCTCCCTTCCTCCTGGCTCTCCGTCAGCCCCCGGTAAGGGGATTGGGCTGCCTGTGGTGACAGCCTGATCCTGCCTTCTGCACCTGTATTATACTGACAAGATTACAGCACACTCTCACACAGGGACAGGGGCTCTGTAGTCTGACTGGGAGATACCAGGAACCCTGACCTTAAACAACACCTAGCTGTAGGCCACAGGGTTTAATTGAAACCTGAACAGACCTGGAGGAGGGGGCTGGGGTAATGACTGACTTGTCCCAAGCATTGGGCGCCAATGATATGCACTAAAGTAGATTAGAAAATTAAATCAAGAATTACAGGCACATACTGTAGGTAAGCGGGGCTCAAACACTGCCAGAGACTGAGCAAGTCAGTCTGCCTAGTGGAGCAGAGACAAGCAGATAGACATGCAGAACTCATGGCAGGGTTGGGAGGAGGCAGGGGGGTTGGAGGGTGAAAGGGGCAGGGGGGTGGAGGAGGCACTCACCTCTGGGACATTTCTCTTGAACTCCCGGCTCAGCTCCACCAGGTGCTTGTGGGAGTGCTCGCTCTCTTCCTGTCGCCCCGCCAGCTCAGACGCTACTGAGTTTAGCTCCCTCTATAAACACAGACAAAAAGAGAGAGTTAGAAAAAGAGAGGCAGAGAGAGACAGCACTTAGAGAGGCTGCTAACAGTCATACAGTGCAGCTTAAAGTTTACATAAATAAAAATACACTGCTGAATATTAACAATGTAATCCTTCATGATCTTATAGCGGTAATACTTACTGCAAGCCCTGGCCCATAAATAATTAAGCCAAAATAAATCCAATGCCTACAGTAGCAGAAAGCCTTTTAGATAATCAGTATTTGAAATAATCAATACGCTTGCAACGACCATGGAACTCCAGTGAGAGAGAGTGGAGAGAAAAAGGAAAAACAAGGCTGAGTCACGTGGAAAGGACCCAATAACCTGACAAATACCCTTATAAACAAATACAGAGCTTCCTGGAGAAACGAGGAGCTGATTTCAAGCCCAGACAAGACACGATTCAAACACAAAGCATTGTTTGTTCTTTCTGCCACGATAAACACAGATAACACTGAAGCCTCTCCCTCATTCAAATCTCTCTTCCACTGCTTTCCTACATCTAACATTGATGTCAGATAGGGCTGTGACGGTCATGGAATTTTGGATGACGGTTATTGGCCAGCCATAATAACCATTTGAATAGCACTTTGGATTTGAAATGATATTATGACTATGAGGTTAAAGTGCAGACTGTCAGCTTTAACATTGAGGGTATTTTCATCCATATCGGGTGAACTGTTCAGAAATTACAGCACTTTTTGTACATAGTCCCCCCATTTTAGAGGACCAAAAGTATTGTGACAAATTCACTTACACTACATTGCCAAAATTATTAGTGGATTCGGCTATTTCAGCCACACCCGTTGCTGACAGGTGTATAAAATCAAGCACACAGCCATGCAATCTCCATAGACAAAAATTGGCAGTAGAATGGCCTGTACTGAAGAGCTTAGTGACTTTCAATGTGGCACCGTCAAAAGATGCCACCTTTCCAACAAGTCAGTTCGTCAGATTTCTGCCCTGCTAGAGTTTCCCTGGTCAACTGTAAGTGCTGGTATTGTGAAGTGGAAACATCTAGGAGCAACAATGGCTCAGCCGCAAAGTGGTAGGCCACACAAGCTCACAGAACGGGTCCGCTGAGTGCTAAAGCACGTAAAAATCGTCTGTCTTCAGTTGCAACACTCACTACCGAGTTCCAAACTGCCTCTGGAAGCAACGCCAGCACAATAACTGTTCGTCGGGAGCTTCATGTAATGGGTTTCCATGGCCGAGCAGCAGCACACAAGCCTAACATCACCATGCGCAATGCCAAGTTTCGGCTGGAGTGGTGTAAAGCTCACCGCCATTGGACTCGGGAGCAGTGGAAATGCGTTCTCTGGATTGATTAATCACGCTTCACCATCTGGCAGTCCGACGGACGTATCTGGGTTTGGCGGATGCCAGGCAAACGCTACCTGCCCCAACACATAGTGCCAACTGTAAAGTTTGGTGGAGAAGGAATAATGGCCTGGGGCTGTTTTTCATGGTTCAGGGTAGGCCCCTTAGTTCCAGTGAAGGGAAATCTTAACACTACAGCATGACATTCTAGATGATTCTGTGCTTCCAACTTTGTGGCAACAGTTTGGGGAAGGCCCTTTCCTGTTTCAGCATGACAATGCCCCGGTGCACAAAGCGATGCCCATACAGAAATGGTTTGTCGGGATCGGTGTGGAAGAACTTGACTGGCCTGCACAGAGACCTGACCTCAAACACCTTTGGGATGAATTGGAACGCCGACATCGAGCCATGGCTAATTGCCCAACATCAGTGCCCGACCTCACTAATGCTTGAGGCTGAATGGAAGCAAGTCCCCACAGCAATGTTCCAACATCTAGTGTTGCCCCGTGTAGTTCAGTTGGTAGAGCATGGCGCTTGCAACGCCAGGGTTGTGGGTTCGATTCCCACGGGGGGCCAGTCTGAAGAAAAAAAGTAATTATGCACTCACTAACTGTAAGTCGCTAAATGACTAAAATGTTTTTTTTTATGTAGTGGAAAGCCTTCCCAGGAGAGTGGAAGCTGTTATAGCAACAAAGGGGGGACCAACTTATTATAAATGCCCATAATTTTGGAATGAGATGTTTGACTTTTGGCCATGTAGTGTATACAGTATGTGTATTAAAGTAGTCAATAGTTTAGTATTTGGTCCCATATTCCTAGCATGCAATGATTACATCAAGTTTGTGACTCTACAAACTTGTGTGATGCATTTGCTGTTTGTTTTGGTTGTGTTTCAGATAATTTTGTGCCCAACAGAAATTAATGGTAAATAATGTAGTGTCAGTACATTTTATTGTAAATAAGAATATAATATGTTTCTAAACACTTCTACATTAATGTGGATGCCCACCATGATTATGGATAGTCTTAAATGAATTGTCAACAATGACACAAATATCATACCCCGAAGACATGTTAATCTCTCACCATTACAATAACAGGGGAGGTTAGCATATTTTGGGGGTATGATATAATAATAATAATAATAATAAGCCATTTAGCAGATGCTTTTATCCAAAGCAACTTACAGTCATGCGTGCATACATTTCTTTTGCGTATGGGTGGTCCCAGGGATCGAACCCACTACCCTGGCGTTACAAGCGCCGTGCTCTACCAGCTGAGCTACAGAGGACCACAATATGTATGCCTCTAACTTTCTCACTCATCATTATTCACAGTTCATTCAGGATTATCCGTAATTATTTTAGCATCCACATTAACGTAGAAGTGTTTAGAAACACATTCTATTCTTATTTACAATAAGTGACTCCAAAATGGCAATACATGATTTACCATTAATTTCTACTGGCCACAAAAACACAACCAAAACATACAGCAAATTAATCCAAAAAGTTTGTATAGTCACAAGCAATGTAATCATTGCGTGCTAGGAATATGGGACCAAATACTAAACTTTTGACTACTTTAATACACATATAAGTGTTTCCCTAAAATGGGGGGACTATGTACAAAAAGTGCTGTAATTTCTAAACGGTTCACCCGATATGGAAATACCCTCAAACCTCATAGTCATTTTTTCATTTCAAATTCAAAGTGCTTGGAGTACAGAGCCAAAACAACAACAAAAGTGTCACTGTCCCAATACTTTTGGAGCTCACTGTATATTATTATTATTATTAGTGTTTTTTTAAGACACATTTTCTCCTCTCCTCTGCTCCAGACTGTATGTGCTGCCATATAAATACAACCAAGACAACAATGGCGGCCATTGTGAATGTACCCATAGGAGCAAGGAATTACCCATCAATATGTGTTGGGATATGTTGATTCAACTCAACTGACATTACAAAACATTTGTTCACATAATTTGAATGAACATTCTCCATTACCACGGAAATGATTGCATCGCAATAGCAGGCAGCCATTGTGAGTGTACCCATGAGTTTACCAGTCAAATTGCCAGGGTTAGAGGTTCCAAGCCTGTTGTATTCATTCTATTTCTATGTGTGCTGCTGCACGGAGGGGGGTGTTGCCAAGCCACCAGAAACGTGTTTACTACAACACGTTGCTTGTTTCAGCAAGGAGCAACAAAGTTTCATCACGTGTTAGAAATTGAATTAACCGCACTAACGCCCGGTTATGAGTGGTTATTTTATTTTCATGACGGTCTTCAACCATAACTGTCGGTGCAAATATCGTTAACCAAAATGTTCCCCATTAGCAGGTAGCCTAGCTGTTAAGAGCATTAGGCCAGTAACCAAAAGGTCGCTGATTCAAATCCCAGAGTCGGCAAGGTGGAAAAATCTGCTGTTCTACCCTTGAGCAAGGCAGTTAACCCCCAACAACAATTAAGGCAGCCCCCCGCACCTCTGATTCAGAGGGGTAGGGTTAAATGCAGAAGACACATTTCGGTTGAATGCATTCAGTTGTGCAACTGACCAGGTATCCCCTTTCCCTAGTGTAACAAATCATGTCCCTCTTCAATCGCATCTATTTTCCTCTCCTCTTGGATTGGTTTTATCTGATGAAGGTATTCCCTTGTAACTGCTGGCATACAATATAAAACTGGAGTGGGGGATTCAATTACCACAGTGAATTTATATATGCTGGAAAATTTAATTGACTGTGTTTTAATTAATCTCCAGTCTTACTTAAAGACAATTTAATAAATTATCACGAGCCAAAAAAGAGAGAGAAAACCTAGGGATAAAACTCCAGTTCCATATTTGAAACATTTAACTTATTCCACTTATTCCCAGTGAAGGCATTTTAACCCTTCAATTTGATCACATCTTGATGTAATTAGATTCCTGTATTGGTCCTTGAAAAGAGGCCATCTTTCTCTCTCCAAAATGAGCGACAGAATGCTCCCATTGACAAGTCTTATTTGATCTCCCTTGGTGACAGTTGTGCCTTTGTTCAAAACAGTCCTTTGCCTCAGGACTTTATCCAAGAGTCCGAATGGATTACACTTCCCTTGGCCCATCCGTTTCTAATGCATATACAGTGCCTTCAGAAAGTATTCATCCCCCTTGACTTATTCCACATTTTGTTGTGTTACAACCTGAATTCAAAATTGATTAAATATATTTTATCTCATCCATCTACACACAATACCCCATAATGACAAAGTGAAAACATGTTTTTAGAAATGTTTGTAAATTTATTGAAAATGAAATACAAAAACCTTTCATTTACAGTACATACAGTAAGTATTCAACCCCCTGAGTCAATACATGTTAGAATCACCTTTAGCAGCGATTACAGCTCTGTCTCTCTAAGAGCTTTGCACACCTGGATTTTACAATATTTGCACATTATTCTTTAAAAAAATCTTCAAGCTTTGTCAAGTTGGTTGTTGATCATTGCTAGACAAGCAACATGTATATTTGGCCTTGTGTTTTTGGTTATTGTCCTGCTGAAAGGGGAATTTGTCCCCCAGTTTCTGTTGGAAAGCAGACTGAACCAGGTTTTCCACTAGGATTTTGCCTGTGCTTAGCTCTATTCTGTTAATTTTTATCCTAAAAAAACCTCCCTAGTCCTTGCCGATGACAAGCATACCCATAACATGATGCAGCCACCACCATGCTTGAAAATATGACGAGTGGTACTCAGTGATGTGTTGGGTTGGATTTGCCCCAAACATTACGCTTTGTATTTAGGACATAAAGTTAATTTCTTTGCCACATGTTTTGCAGTTTTACTTTAGTGCCTTATTGCAAACAGGACGCTTGTTTTGGAATATTTTTATTCTGTACAGGCTTCCTTCTTTTCACTCTGCTATTTAGGTTAGTATTGTGGAGTAACTACAATGTTGTTGATCCATTCTCAGTTTTCTCCTATCACAGCCATTAAACTCTGTAACTGTTTTAAAGTCACCATTGGACTCATGGTGAAATCCCTGAGCGGTTTCCTTCCTCTCTGGCAACTGAGTTAGGAAGGATGCCTGTATCTTTGTAGTGACTGGGTGAATTGATACTCCATCCAAAGTGTTATTAATAACTTCACCATGCTCAAAGGGATATTCAATGTCTGTTTTTTTCTTTTTACCCATCTACCAATACGTGCCCTTCTTCGCGAAGCATTGGAAAACCTCCATGATCTTTGTGGTTGAATCTGTGTTTGAAATTCACTGCTCAACTGAGGGACCTTACAGATGTGTGGGGTACTGAGATGAGGTAGACATTCAAAAATCATGTTAAACACTATTATTGCACAAAGAGAGTCCATGCAACGTATTATGTGACTTGTTAAGCAAATGTTTACTCCTGAACTTATATAGGCTTGCCATAACAAAGGGGTTGAATCCTTATTGACTCAAGGCATTTCAGATTTTCATTTTTTATTAATTTTTAAACAATTCTAAAAACATAATTCCACTTTGACATGGGGTATTGTGTGTAGGCCAGTGACACAAAATCTCAATTTAATCCATTTTAAATTCAGGCTGTAACACAACAAAATGTGCAAAAAGTCAAGGGGTGTGAATACTTTCTGAAGGCAGATTGGAGATTGGAAATTCTGATGTTTAAGGCAAAACCAAGCATTGGATTTTTGTAAGAAAAACATTTGGTTTCAGACTGCCTGCACTCCTACAAGCTAGTCACTGTGCGTCAGTCAGCCATTCTACCACATCTTGAATTAGATTTTCCAGGGATTTGGGACTTGGCTGTGAGGAGTGGGCTAACCTCCAACAGATTCAAGCAGCCCTAGACCACCATCTAATTTGGCTGAGAGAGAATCCTGGTAGAAGTGGCTTTGTGTGGATTATAGTGCTGATTCTGAATTGCCCAGTGCTTGCTTAATTGACGAAGAGGCTGTAAACAAATCACATTGATGCCTCATTCAGTCAAGTTGAAAACAATTTCTGGTCCCACTTCACATGAACACTCCAAAAACATATGTACAGTATTTACATGGTAGTTATGTGAGTATGGTGTAGTTAGAGGGTATATTACAGTGTTTGCAGTATGCTCAAAGTTCACTCCATGTTTATTAATTGCTAAAGTGGAAGCATCAGTCTACAGTGTTGGATAAGGAATGTAAAACTTCTAAACTTTTCAAATGGCATCATAGCATAGCATTTCTTTTGATTGCATCTTACATATACCAGTGGGGGAACATACTTCAGTTTCCATTCAGTTGTAAGTAGCTCAACCAATGAGAACAGTGAATACTCCCATGGGAGTAAAACAACAATAGATAGTTCCCTGGCCTTTCTGAAAAGGCTGGGCAACAGCACATCAAATAAAACCTGGTGTCTGACCACTTTCTTGAAGGGAACTGAAGCAGAAAATTTTTGCCTGTTTGGTTTTCTTGAAGAGACAGATGATAGAGCAACTATACAACATAGTGTACTTCAAGTCTCTTGAACTAAAAGATTTCAGAAAAGATTTTCACCTCACTAATCAAATCTGATCCATTTCAACTTGAGCTATGGTTAACTTTGAGATCTCTGATAAGATTCACTTATCCATCTCCATGATGCTAAGCTTATATCTGCATGGAGAATCCAAAACAACAACACACTCACAAATCTAGAGGTCCTATACTTCTTACTGTTTACATTGAAAATAGGGGGAGTAAGCAAGTTCCATTCCCTAGGCAAAGAAGAATTTCCCGGTAATCGTTTGACAGGTTTTTAAAAAGGCGATCGGGACCGAATTTTCAGTGTGTGGCAGTCGGGTCAATACCAAGCTCCTGTCATTAAGCCTCTGCCAGTCAAACATCCAGCCGTAATTGATGAGTTTCCTCAGGGGAGGGTGGAGCTGTCGCTGGGGCGGGGGTTGGGAGGTGTAGGAGGGGGGTATTTGGAGGAGGGGGGGGTAAGGGGGGATGCTGAGCAGGCCGGTCCAGAGGGAGGGAGGGAGGGAGGGAGGGGGAGGCCCAGGCCGGGCCCTGCTGAGAACAGCGTCTGCGGAGGAGCCGTCACATGTCTTGACAGACAGCCAGTCACAAAGCACTGAGCGGGTCAGGTATTTATGCATATGTGTGTTGTGTTGCAGAAAAGACTGCAGGGAGTGGTCTCTTTGGACCCAACGGAGGGAGAGGAAAAACAAGTCAAGCAAAATGGAGGGTAATGGTGATAACAAAGCAGTGGAGCGATGATCTCAGGAATATAATGCGTTTAGTACTAGAATACATCGACAACGCTATGAAACAAATCCCCATTGGACCATTGCCAGCATTGATGTTAGCCATTAGAAATAGTATGAATGCTTACAGTGGGGAAAAAAATTATTTAGTCAGCCACCAATTGTGCAAGTTCTCCCACTTAAAAAGATGAGAGAGGCCTGTAATTTTTATCATAGGTACACGTCAACTATGACAGACAAATTGAGGAAAAAAAATCCAGAAAATCACATTGTACGATTTTTTATGAATTTATTTGCAAATTATGGTGGAAAATAAGTATTTGGTCACCTACAAACAAGCAAGATTTCTGGCTCTCACAGACCTGTAACTTCTTCTTTAAGAGGCTCCTCTGTCCTCCACTCGTTACCTGTATTAATGGCACCTGTTTGAACTTGTTATCAGTATAAAATACACCTGTCCACAACCTCAAACAGTCACACTCCAAACTCCACTATGGCCAAGACCAAAGAGCTGTCAAAGGACATCAGAAACAAAATTGTAGACCTGCACCAGGCTGGGAAGACTGAATCTGCAATAGGTAAGCAGCTTGGTTTGAAGAAATCAACTGTGGGAGCAATTATTAGGAAATGGAAGACATACAAGACCACTGATAATCTCCCTCGATCTGGGGCTCCACGCAAGATCTCACCCCGTGGGGTCAAAATGATCACAAGAACGGTGAGCAAAATCCCAGAACCACACGGGGGGACCTAGTGAATGACCTGCAGAGAGCTGGGACCAAAGTAACAAAGCCTACCATCAGTAACACACTACGCCGCCAGGGACTCAAATCCTGCAGTGCCAGACGTGTCCCCCTGCTTAAGCCAGTACATGTCCAGGCCCGTCTGAAGTTTGCTAGAGTGCATTTGGATGATCCAGAAGAGGATTGGGAGAATGTCATATGGTCAGATGAAACCAAAATAGAACTTTTTGGTAAAAACTCAACTCGTCGTGTTTGGAGGACAAAGAATGCTGAGATGCATCCAAAGAACACCATACCTACTGTGAAGCATGGGGGTGGAAACATCATGCTTTGGGGCTGTTTTTCTGCAAAGGGACCAGGACGACTGATACGTGTAAAGGAAAGAATGAATGGGGCCATGTATCGTGGGATTTTGAGTGAAAACCTCCTTCCATCAGCAAGGGCATTGAAGATGAAACGTGGCTGGGTCTTTCAGCATGACAATGATCCCAAACACACTGCCCGGACAACGAAGGAGTGGCTTCGTAAGAAGCATTTCAAGGTCCTGGAGTGGCCTAGCCAGTCTCCAGATCTCAACCCCATAGAAAATCTTTGGAGGGAGTTGAAAGTCCGTGTTGCCCAGTGACAGCCCCAAAACATCACTGCTCTAGAGGAGATCTGCATGGAGGAATGGGCCAAAATACCAGCAACAGTGTGTGAAAACCTTGTGAAGACTTATAGAAAACGTTTGACCTGTGTCATTGCCAACAAAGGGTATATAACAAAGTATTGAGAAACTTTTGTTATTGACCAAATACTTATTTTCCACCATAATTTGCAAATAAATTCATAAAAAATCCTACAATGTGATTTTCTGGATTTTTTTTTCTCATTTTGTCTGTCATAGTTGACGTGTACCTATGATGAAAATTACAGGCCTCTCTCATCTTTTTAAGTGGGAGAACTTGCACAATTGGTGGCTGACTAAATACTTTTTTCCCCCCACTGTATTAAAGCTTGTTAGTCCATCAATCCCACTACAAATAATTCGCATCCACTGACGTTAGTCTATAAAAACGTTCAATACATAAAATACATCCAACAACAGTAGTGTGTGAGAAGCGTAGAAAATGTTTTCTGTAAAAATGTGAAGCTACTCTATTGTAGAACAGTAGCCTACATTTGACATTGATTCATTAAACCTACTCTCAATTACATCTGTGGTTGTAAGCTGTTTTTTTGGCCTTCCACAAAGACAAAACATGGTGGAAGATGTTGACAACTGGAGAAAAAAAATGACCAAGATATTGCAATATAAGGTAGACTCAGGCACAATCACTATTGTGAAGAGGGCACAACAAAATCTATTCCCCCTAAGGAGAGTGAAAAGATTTGGCATGGGTCCTCAGATCCTCAAAAGGTTCTACAGCTGCACCATCGAGAGCATCCTGACTGGTTGCATCACTGCCTGGTATGGCAACTTCTCGGCCTCCGACCGCAAGGCACTACAGAGGGTAGTGCATACGGCCCACTACATCACTGGGCCAAGCTTCCTGCCATCCAGGACCTCTATACCAGGCGGTGTCAGAGGAAGGCCCTACAAATTGTCAAAGACTCCAGCCACCCTAGTCATAGACTGTTCTCTCTGCTACCTCACGGCAAGCGGTACCGGAGGGCCAAGTCTAGGTCCAATAGGCTTCTAAACATCTTCTTCCCCCAAGCCATAAGACTCCTGAACATCTAATCAAATGGCTACCCAGTCTATTTGCATTGCCGCCCCACCCCTCTTTTACGCTGCTGCTACTCTCTGTTTATTATCTATGCATAGTCACTTTAATAACTCTACCTACATGTACATATTACCCCAATTACCTCGACTAACTGGTGCCCCCGCACATTGACTCTGTACCAGTACCCCCTGTATATAGCCTCGCTATTGTTATTTTTACTGCTGCTCTTTAATTATTTGTTACTTTTATTTTGTATTATTTTATATTGTATTTTTATTTTATTTATTTTTTTGGTATTCTTTCTTAAAACTGCATTGTTGATTAAGGGCTTGTAAGTAAGCATTTCACTGTAAGGTCTACCTACACCTTTTGTATTCGGCGCATGTGACAAATTTGATTTGATTTAGTGTGCTTGGACAGCAAAAATTAAATAGGAAAGAAATTGGGCAGGGAGGAAAGAGGGGAAAATGCAAATGGAGGTATTATTTTTCTTTTTGTATCCCATCTAATTGCAATCATAGGCAGATGTCTGAAAGTGTGACACTATCAGCAGAATTGCTGCTGAGAGCACAGAATCTTTGTCTAAAAATAAATCAGACATTCTGTGTGCTGCTGTTTGTTATAATGGTAATCGATGCTGGAGGCTTTGAATTCCATCAATTTATAGATCCACTCTGTTCTGCCTGGTGACTTTACTACCTCACAACCCCCACTGCATACGCACACCGAGAGAGAATCCCACACACACATACACACACTGCATGCAAGCTCACACACAAAAGAGCGCACACACAAACACAGACACATGCGGACATGCACACAGTGGTTGTAGCAAGGCAGCACAGGGGCTAGTGTGTGATTAAGATGAGTGTATTTTCCTTTCATACATTCCTTATCACCTCCTATTCTCTGTAAAACACCAGAGTCCATAGCTGTCTCAGATTAGCCCTGCATCTCAGATGCCACATTTGAGAGGGGGATCGATCAATAAATCAAATCACCACAATCAATGGCCCCGATCGCTACAGTCTAGTCTGGCCTCAACATTATTACTGGCACCCCCCAGCCGCTGAGGGGTGGAGAAAAAATTAAAACAAGGCTGGGGAGGGAGAGGGGGTTCAGGGCAGGCAGAGCCTTGGCTGGCTGGCTTCTGTCTATATGAAAGATGCAAGATGATCCCTTATCTGGCTTCCCTCTCTAGGCTGACTGACCGACCGACTGACTGACAAGCAAGCAGCTTGTTGTGGATGGTTGGTCCAGACTGCAGACACAGAGGGAGCCGGGAGGGAGGGGCTGTTGACTGACCTCTGTGACCTGGCCCTGGGAACTTTAACCTCCCCCAAACACACTCTGACAGGGTTGGCCTGGGGGGCCTGGGGGGGGGCAGCTATCACCTGGCTGCTTCCTCCCTGCATCTGTCTCTCTCTACATCTCTAGACCCCTGTCTACTATAGTACCTCTCTGTTCATTCAACTTGGCTGGAGCTGCTCTCCTTTTCACTACTCCACTGTGTTCAGACCATAAGGTAGTGATTGGTACCAGAGTGTCCACTGTGTTCAGACCATAAGGTAGTGATTGGTACCAGAGTGTCCACTGTGTTCAGACCATAAGGTAGTGATTGGTACCTGAGTGTCCAATGTGCCATTAGTAGTACAGTACATACGAATTAGAAATTGGTGGTGCTGTACAGTTTGTGTAGGCTCAACTCTGAAAAGCAAATTTTATTTTGACACCTTTCTAAACCTTGGACTAGTAAACCTGATAAATCATCCAAAATAATTAATCCCCAGTCAGTCAGGCTGTCTTCAAACAGCATGCTAAATCTCACAAAGGAGATGAGAGGCGCGTGAGCGTTACAACCATCAGCAAAAGGTGTGACTGGTGTTGTCAGACATTATTAGTCATCCCCAGCTTCATTTAGGGAGTTTTAGCGCCTGATGCACCAAAGCACATCGGCCAGCCAACAGTTCTCTCTCTTTTTAAACACATGCGTATGCGCAAGCATGCACATGCACACACAACCACTGATAAAACAGGAAAACACATTACCAATATGGTCTACAGTCTTTTTAATTTAGACAGCCTAGCTAGGTTCAGCACCTTAAAAATTCAAACAAATAAAAACTACAGCCCTAACATAGCCCCTCCACTGAATCTAAAATTAAATTGTAGGGATGTATTTAAATGTCCTCCAATTAGAACCTTCAAACAGCTATCTATGGATGAACATTCTAAATGAACGTCCAATTAGAAGAGCTTATTTATCATCATTAAGTCAGGCCATTGTTCTCCTCATCTCCAAGTCTGTGGTTACAATCAGAATGTCTTGTCATACTGTAATACACGGCCACTGACTGATTAGACATTCCCTGGATTCATTAGCAAGCTGGGAGGTTGAAACCTGAGTGAAAACATTATAACCTCAACAGGCCAGCAGGTAAAATAGAGACTGGATGTGAATGATAAAGATTTGACTCACAATGTCCATGGATAAAAACATTTGTGTCTGTGACTTGAACTCTGTGAAGCATTTATTTGGGCTGCAATTTCTGAGGCTGGAAACTCTAATGAACTTATCCTCTGCAGCAGAGGTAACTCTGGGTCTTCCATTCCTGTGGCGGTCCTCATGAGAGCCAGCTTCATAATAGCGCTTGATGGTTTTTGCGACTTGAAGAAACTTTAAAAGTTCTTGAAATGTTCCGTATTAACTGACCTTCATGTCTTAAAGTAATGATGGACTGTCGTTTCTCTTTGCTTATTGGAGCAGTTCTTGCCATAATATGGACTTGGTCTTTTACCAAATAGGGCTATCTTCTGTATACCCCCCCTACCTTGTCACAACACAACTGATTGGCTCAAACGCATTAAGAAGGAAAGAAATTCCACAAATTAACTTTTAAGAAGGCACAAGTGTTCATTGAAATGCATTCCAGGTGACTACCTCATGAAGCTGGTTGAGAGAATGTCAAGAGGGTGCAACGCTGTCATAAAGGCAAAGGTTGGCTATTTGAAGAATATCAAATATCAAATATATTTTGATTTGTTTAACACTTTTTTTGTTACTACATGATTCCATATGTGTTATTTCATAGTTTTGATGTCTTCACTATTATTCTACAATGTAGGAAATAGTAAAAATAAAGAAAAACCCTTGAATGAGTAGGTGTGTCCAAACTTTTGACTGGTACTGTGTATATATATATATAATAATACTTTTTTTTAAATTAGTGATGCTCTACAATGATTGTTTTCCTTTGCCTTTCACAAGTAGGAATGGACTGCGATGGACTGTTTCTTTGTCAGAAACCAACCACTCATTTCAACGTGAGGAGAAGAGAACACTTGGTAAATCTCTACAGATCGAGTGATCACCATCAGTTGGCCCACTTTGGTGGTGCTGTACAAACGACTATAGTGGAGCAGTGCCACATAGATAACCCGCAATTGACATTTTCTTAAGAGAGAATAAACAATCTGTTGGTTCTCAGGTGTGCTGATCTTCCTCTTGTTTTTGTTTTCTTCCTCCTATTCCCTACATTTCCCCTTGTCGATTGCAGGAAGATCAAAGTGCCGCCGCCGGAAGAATCTGAATATTTCAGGTGAGGAGAGATGGCTGCGTTTCACACCACCTGTGTAGTGCTAGCGCCGAGAGACTAGTCCCTCCTCTCTCTCTCACACACTCTGTTGCAGGGGCCCCTGGGGTCCGGCGACATGAACCAGGCCACCTGTTTGAGAGAAAGGCTCCTTTATTCTCTCTCACCTCTCTCATTTTCCCTCTCTCACCCCATCTCCCTCTCTCCCAAAAATAAATGTATTTAAATAGAACAGTGAGAGTGGGAATACAACCTGGGCTGACAACAAGCGGTGGAAAACTTAAGAGTGCTGCTGTCACAAAGTGTAACGATCCCTGCAGTCTGAGTCGGTTTCTGTCTGGGTATTAGTTTTTCTGCTCGGGATCTCCAGTTTCCCGAGGGTTCTGGAACGCTCCCTGCCTGGTTGCCGGGCAACGTTGCTAGGCGGGAGCTCTCTTGATTTCCGCACCTGCATCCCATCAGCAATCTGCACACCTGGTCCTGATCATCACCCTTCTTAGGCTCTGTCCTAACATCCATTCCCTGCCGGATCGTTAGCCATGAACATCACTCGTCCGGAACCTTCACCCAACCTCTGCCTGATGGTCGGCGGCTGCCGAGCCATCATTGGACCAACTACTGCACCCTCAACAACTCATCCACGCCGCCCGCTCTGTTCCCTGGATTATTCAGCAGCACTCGTGGATCTATTAAATAAACACTCACCTTTGACACCACTTACCTTGTCCTGGTCTGCTTCTGGGTTCTGGCTTAGTAAACCGTGACAGAACGATCCGGCCAGTAATGAACCCAGCGGACCTGGACTCTGTTCGCCATGCCATTACCCATCAGGAGAAGATGTTGGGCCATCATAGCACGGAGCTACAGGAGATCGCGTTGGCAGTTCGGAACCTTTCTACCGGTCTGACGGAGGTCCAGAACCAGCGCAAGTTTCCGGTGGAGGATCCACTACCGGTTTCACCCATCTCGCCTGCCGCTTCTGGAGCTGTGTCCTTCCGTGAGCCCAAGGTTCCGACGCTCGGATAAATATGAGGGGGAGCTGGGAAGATGCCGTTCTTTCCTTATGCAGTGTGGGTTAGTGTTCGATCTACAGCCCTACTCTTATGCCACAGACAAGGCTAGGATAGCCTTTGTGATTGAGTTGCTGCGTGGTCGAGCGCTGGAGTGGGCTTCAGCCGTTTAGGGAACGACAAGACCCCTGCATGGCTTCATACCAGGGGTTCACGGCCGAGATGAGGAAGCTCTTCGACCATTCCGTCCGAGGGAGGGACGCAGCTAGGCGCCTGTTTTCGCTTCACCAAGGAACTCGCAGCGTGGCCGACTTCGTGATCGAGTTCAAGACGTTGGCTGTGGAGAGTGGGTGGAATGAGGAGTCTCTGCAAGCGGCCTTTTACCAGGGTCTGTCGGAGCAGCTCAAGGATGAGTTGATCTCTATCCGGAGCCTAGTGACCTGGACAGCTTGGTAGCCTTGTCTATTCGGGTGGATAATCGAGTCCGAGAGCGAAGGAGGGAGAAGCAATGGGTTCCGTCCAATCGATCAGCTTCTCAGGTTCCAGTCGGGTCGGGGATTGGACCAGAATACGTCGATCATCGTCCACCACACAGGATTAGTGGAGAGGTCCTGTCTCCCGATTCTGAACCAATGCAAGTAGGGCGGCACGGGTTAACCAAGGAGGAACGCCAACTCAGACGTAGGACTAACTGTTGCCTCTACTGTGGTGGTTCGGGACATTACCTCGCCACCTGTTCCCGGCGGTCGTCAAACTGCGCGGCTCGCTAAAGTTGGGAGGACTTTTAGTGAGCCAGTTTCGACCTCTCAATACCTCTGTCAGACCCCCGTTTCCGGCTACCCTTATGAACAGGAATCAGAGCTTAGCGATTAACGCTTTTATCGATTCAGGTGCCGATGGAAGCTTTCTTGATGCCGAGTTGGTGGAACAGCTGGGGCTTTCCAAGGAGCAATTGCCGGAAGCCATTGAAGCGACCACTCTGAACGGCAGTAGTCTGGCACGTATCACGATGAGGACTGAACCGGTTAAGATGCTGTTGTCGGGGAATCATTCGGAGATGATTTCATTCTTCATTCTGCCGTCTTCCCATGTTCCTCTGGTCCTTGGATACCCCTGGCTGAAGGAACACAATCCCACGTTCGATTGGGTGACGGGCAAGGTAACGAAGTTGGAGCCTTGATTGTCATGCTAACTGTCTCAAGACTGCCTGTCCCCATTCGGTTCCCAGTCAGGTGATTGAGGCTAAACCCCCAGATTTGTCCCTGGTTCCCGAGACATATCACGATTTGGGGGAAGTGTTCAGTAAGCAGAAGGCTCTGTCACTCCCTCCCCACCGACCATATGATTGTGCCATCAACCTGTTCCCTGGAGCTGTCTACCCCAAGGGAAGGTTATACAGTATCTCCCGACCTGAACGTGAGGCTTTGGAGACCTACATCAAGGAGTCCCTAGCTGCTGGTCTCGTTCGTCCCTCGTCATCACCCCTGGGGGCAGGATTCTTCTTTGTGGGTAAGAAGGATGGCTCTCTTCGACCGTGTATTGATTATCGGGGGTTGAATGACATCACGGTCAAGAACAAGTATCCCCTGCCCTTGATGAGTTCTGCCTTCGACTCCTTACAGGGTGCTACGGTGTTCACCAAGCTAGACCTACGCAATGTCGTATCACATGGTCCGGATCAGAGAGGGGGACGAGTGGTTGACGGGTTTCAATACACCGATGGGTCACTTCGAGTATCAGGTGATGCCGTTTGGACTGACCAATGCTCCAGCGGTATTCCAGAGTATGGTGAACGACGTCCTGAGAGATATGATCGGTCTCTTTGTGTTTGTTTACCTGGATGACATTCTGATCTTCTCGAAGGAACCTTCCGACCACGTCCAGCATGTCCGGCAGGTTCTGCAGCGATTGTTGGAGAATCGCCTGTTCGTGAAGGCCGAGAAGTGCGAGTTTCACGCCCACACGACATCCTTTCTCGGGTACATCATCTCCAGGGGAGAGATTAGGATGGACCAGGAGAAGGTTAGAGCGGTTCTGGAATGGGCCCAGCCCGGTACGAGATTGCAGCTCCAGAGATTTTTGGGGTTTGCGAATTTCTACCGCAGATTCATCCGGGATTACAGCCGTGTGGCCGCTCCGTTAACTGCCTTGACTTCCAGTATCAGGACCTTCAAGTGGAATCCGGAGGCGGATCGAGCGTTTCTGGATTTGAAGAGGCGATTCACCAACGCACCGATTCTCTCTCAGCCGGACACGGCCCGTCAGTTCGTCGTTGAAGTGGACGCAGTCTGATGTGGGAGTTGGCGCCATCCTGTCGCAGCGATGCTCCACGGACAGTAAACTCCATCCCTGCGCCTACTACTCGTCGCCTTTCGCCTGCGGAGAGGAATTACGATGTGGGTAACCGGGGAGCTTCTCGCGGTGAAACTTGCCTTGGAGGAGTGGCGCCACTGGTTGGAGGGGGCGGAGCAACCGTTTATTGTCTGGACTGACCACAAGAATCTTGCTTACGTGCAATCGGCTAGACGTCTCAACTCCCGTCAGGCCAGGTGGGCGTTGTTTTTCGGACGATTCAATTTTTCCCTGACGTTCCGACCTGGATCTAAGAACGGCAAGGCGGGCCTTGTCCCGGATGTTCTCCAAGACGGAGGAGAGTGGGTCCAAGACCGAGACAATTCTCCCCCGGAACTGCGTCGTGGGAGCTGTTAGGTGGAAGATTGAGGAGGAGGTGATGGCGGCCCTTCGGACGCAGCCCGGTCCCGTAACGGTCCACCCGGTCGGTTGTTTGTGCCTGAGTCGGTTCGTCCTGCTGTCCTCAAATGGTCCCACGCCAGCAAGATGGCTTGTCACCCTGGCGTGGCTCGGACGATGGCGTTTCTTCGCAGACGTTTTTGGTGGCCTGCCATGGCCGAGGATACTCGGGGTTATGTTGCTGCCTGTCCAGTGTGTGCGCAGAATAAGAGTACCAATCGGCCCAGCTCTGGACTACTTCACCCCCTTCCTATTCCCCGGCGACCATGGTCGCATCTGGCCCTGGACTTTGTCACTGGGTTGCCCGCTTCTGAGGGAAACACGGTCGTTCTGACTATCGTGGACAGATTCAGCAAGTTCGCCCACTTTGTGCCTATTGCCAAGCTTCCCTCTGCCTCGGAGACGTCCGAGATCCTGGTTAGGGAGGTTTTCAGGGTCCACGGTTTGCCCAGTGATATCGTTTCCGACCGTGGCCCTCAGTTTACCTCTGCTGTCTGGAAGTCCTTCTGTTTGGCCATTGGAGCTACAGTCAGCCTCACATCTGGTTTTCACCCCCAATCTAATGGTCAGGCGGAGAGAGCCAACCAGAAGATGGAATCCACGCTACGCTGCCTTGTCTCCTCCAACCCCACCTCCTGGGTCTCTCAGTTGCCTTGGGTTGAGTATGCCCACAATACTCTCCCCTACATCTGCCACTGGGATGTCTCCCTTCCAGTGCCTGTATGGCTACCAACCTCCCTTGTTCCCTTCTCAGGAGAAGGAGCTCTCAGTGCCCTCTGTTCAGGCCCATATTAACGTTGCCATCGGACCTGGCATCGGGCCAGAAAGGCACTCCTTAGAGTTTCGGACCGGTATCAGCTCCAGGCGAATCGTCGCCGGATCCCCGCTCCCACCTATACCATCGGAGATAGGGTCTGGTTGGCCACAGGGATCTTCCTTTACGGACTGAGGCTAGGAAGTTGTTACCGAAGTTCATTGGTCCGTTTGTGGTGGAGAAGGTGATCAATCCGGTGGCAGTTCGACTCAAACTACCGAGGACGCTCAGAGTCCATCCCACCTTTCATGTCTCCTGCCTCAAGCCTGTTCTCCTCAGTCCTCTGTTGCCTCCTCCGCCTCCTCCTCCTCCTCCTCGGATGATCGGAGGTGGTCCTGCCTACACGGTGCGACGCATCATGGATTCCAGACGGCGGGGCCGGGGTTTCCAGTATCTCGTGGACTGGGAGGGGTATGGTCCTGAAGAGAGGAGTTGGATTCCGCGGCGACAGATCCTAGATGCTGACCTCATTCGTGACTTCTACCGCCTCCATCCTGGCGCTCCGGGGAGTCCGCCCGGTGGCGTTAGATCGGAGGGGGGGTACTGTAACGATCCCTGCAGTCTGAGTCGGTTTCTGTCTGGGTATTAGTTTTTCTGCTCAGGATCTCCAGCCGAGGGTTCTGGAACGCTCCCTGCCTGGTTGCCGGGCAACGTTGCTAGGCGGGAGCTCTCTTGATTTCCGCACCTGCATCCCATCAGCAATCTGCACACCTGGTCCTGATCATCACCCTTCTTAGGCTCTGTCCTAACATCCATTCCCTGCCGGATCGTTAGCCATGAACATCACTCGTCCGGAACCTTCACCCAACCTCTGCCTGATGGTCGGCGGCTGCCGAGCCATCATTGGACCAACTACTGCACCCTCAACAACTCATCCACGCCGCCCGCTCTGTTCCCTGGATTATTCAGCAGCACTCGTGGATCTATTAAATAAACACTCACCTTTGACACCACTTACCTTGTCCTGGTCTGCTTCTGGGTTCTGGCTTAGTAAACCGTGACACAAAGGCTGCGAGACCCAGCAGACAAGTTATCATACTGTGAAATGCGAACAGCCACTTGTAATGACAATTTACACATGAATGGGATTTTTGTTTTGTGAGATTTGCAATAGGAAAACTATTTATAGATTTGCGATAGCAAAGTAGATTGCTTTGGTGAACACAGTAACTTTCATAATGTAGGCCTAAATGAAAATAACTTCCTGTATCAAAGAAAATACTGGAAAAAGAGCCACCCAATGCAGCTTAATCTTCAGTACATACTATACAGTATTGTACTGATCTCAGGGAGGGCAGAGAGTGTTTTTTTGTACGATGCTGCACATCACATCACAAGAGTAGCCATTTCTGACTCACAACAAATACAAAACACCCCTGACGTCCAGACTAGTCTTAACAGTTTGCTTGTAGCTGCTCTTCTACAAGGGGTGTATGGTGTACGTGTGTATGTCTGTGTGTGTGTGTGTGTGTGTGTGTGTGTGTGTATATATATACATTGAGTGTACAACACATTAGGAACACCTGCTCTTTCCATGACATAGACTGACCAGGTGAATCCAGGTGAAAGCTATGATCCCTTATTGATGTCACTTGTTAAATCCACTTCAAATCAGTGTAGATGAAGGAGAGGAGACAGGTTAAAGAAGGATTTTTAAGCCTTGAGACATGGATTATGTACAGTATGTGTGTCATTCAGAGGCTGAACGGGCAAGACAAAATATTTAAGTGCCTTTGAACAGGGTATGGTAGTAGGTGCCAGGCGCACCGGTTTGAATGTGTCAAGAACTGCAACGTTGCTGGCTTTTTCACACTCAACAGTTTCCCGTGTGTATAAAGAATGGTTTACCACCCAAAGGACATCCAGCCAACTTGACCCAACTGTAGGAAGCATTGGAGTCAGCATGGGCCAGCATCCCTGTGGAACACTTTAGACACCTTGTAGAGTCCATGCCCCGACCAATTGAGGCTGTTCTGAGGGCAAAAGGAGGTGCAAATCAATATCAGGAAGGTGTTCCTAATGTGTTGTCCACTCAGTGTGTGTGTGTGTGTGTGTGTGTGTGTGTGTGTGTGTGTGTGTGTGTGTGTGTGTGTGTGTGTGTGTGTGTGTGTGTGTGTGTGTGTGTGTGTGTGTGTGTGTGTGTGTGTGTGTGTGCGAACTGTATGTATGTGCAGGGGTGTGTGGAGTGGGTTCCACACAGCCAGTTCCCAGCCATGTCTCTCAAAAGGGCCGTAAAGTCTTTACAGAAAATTCTTTAAATTCATCTGTGTCATAGCACTCGGCACACATTAGGCGTTTACACGGGAGAAAACACAATCTATTAGATGGTACACTGCCCACACGTCCAGAACCCTCCTCCCCACACTGGAGATTCACAGTGTTTAACTTCCATTTCTTATTCAAACAGGCAGACAGGCAAGTGGAGGGAATGGGCTCCATCTTGCTGTAAATCAGCATTTATACACCCAGCTAAATGTAATGTGCAGACAGTCAACAACACTTTTTTTACCCCGCTGAAGATATTTGTTTTTATTTACTCTGGAATATGCAATATACTTTTTTTCTTCCCCTAACGATGTATGCAAACGGTGAACCAAAAAAGTCAGAAATTTTTTCACACTTCACCCCGACTGTCCCTCCCTATCTTTTTAATATCATCTGTGTTTATGTGAGCAAGTGCAGGTTCATTTAGGGAGTGGGTCAGAGGCAGCCAGCTCTTTGTAAATGCCAGTAGTGAGATCTAGGCTGCTCTCATTACCACACTAAACCCACATGCCTGTCTACTCCACGATGGATGTATGACTTGGAGGTGTCTTTCCCCCATTCTTCACCGCCATCACAGGGTCCCCCCTCCATCACAGGAAACCATATTAATCAATCGATTTATCGCCATAAAATCAGGCCGGAGCTTTGATTGTATCAGCAAGTCACACAATCAATCAATTAGTCCAGCTCTAGCAGACCAATTTGCCTAAAGAAAGATGAATGTCTCTCCATATCATCCATTTGACTGTCCGTTTACCCATCAAACACTGGGGCTGTTGACTCAGATGCCCAACATGCATCCTCTTATAGATTTTTGCAGATTAAACTTGCCATCTTCATTTGTGCTGAGGTATGTTCTCTGTTCTTCTTTATGGTGAAGCCAAACATCATCACAGCAGAGGACAAAAATGCCCTCTTTTTCAAGAAGCAATTATTGTTATTTCTGTAAAGCGGACCAGTCAGTTAATAGTCAACAAGTAAATTAACCAGCAGCATCACTGTAGATATTACCATTAGCTGTACCCCGCCTGAGTAAAATAAATTGACCAACACTTGAGGTGTTGAAGGTAAATGGATAGACGAGAGAAGTTGGAAGAACATAAGTATAATGACATATTTGTTTCATATTTCATTCTAACTGTGAATTCCAATACATAATGTGACACAAACCGCATTGGTCCACCGGCTCCCATCTGCAACTGAGTGTCAGGACGTCTCCTAGGATACGCTGGAAACTTCAGGGACGACAAACCGACAATAACAACTAGAGCACGACAGAGCGGGCTGCCTCTCCCAGCGGCTCAGCAGGCTTCTCGCGGAGTACGCCAGGCAGCCAGGCCGCAGAACCGTAGTGGAGAGGAAGGAACACCAACCCTGGTCCCTGGGGAGAACGTCTGTGGTGGGATTATAGCATGACGAGATCTGGTTCTGCTTCATACTCCCAGACCTTGCTGTCTGTCTGTCTGCCTGCTGCCTGGAGCACTGTGGGGGCTGGAGCACCAGAGCACTGTGTCCCTGCAGATATATCTACAGGGCTTTAGAGTTCTGCCCAATCTCCCAAGCTCCACCATGTAATTAGAGATTACACAGGGCCAGGGTACTCAACCCCAACTCTGCCAGCTTTACACTACACTGCCCACCCATAGCCTCCCAAAGGACAACCGCCCATCCCAGCTCTACCATCTATAAGCCACCTGTGAATACCCACCCACAACCCTATTAGGTATGACTAAGTACCCATCCATAAGCTTACCATACACAACAGAAACATCCCAAAACACCATTACAAAATACTGTAGAATGGAGGACCACAACCAGGGTCATGATGGCAGACAGAGATGATGGCAAACTTCCCTGTAGACTTATTTAAGAGAGAAGCTTTCTCTTTCTAAAATCCTCATCTCTACAATTCACAAAATAACTACACTTCAATGGTATTTCCTTCATAGCACCTCTTCCAGGCAACTAGGAAGAATATTTGGAAAATAATGCAGGGGAAGAAACCTGACTATATTCAAGTAACAGAAAATTATACTAGCAAGAGATCCATTATTCATTTCAGATACATTTTTCATTTAGGAGCAGGGTGGATATGAGCAATGATGAATGCATCGCCCAGGATGCAATTTGTATGTAAAATAACAGAAGATTAAAGAATATGGTTTTAAGTGCAAATGTAGTTCATTGCCATTTAAAGGGAAAATGCATTCCTGGAAAAAAAATATAAGACTTGAGCCTATGACATTGGCTCATAAAATCACTTAGCCTATTACTAGGTCCTTCACCAGTCCCTGTAATGGGTCACAATGAGAGCACAATAAAAGTCTCTCAAATGATGAACGAGTAGGCTAGAGTGGGTTTTCATTCATACAGTATTTTTGGCAGACCATTTGGAAATGCAGGGTAAGTAAACTGAATAAAAAGAATAATTCAATACACACCCAACTAGGCAGCACATTCCTTGACACACACATACATGCATTCACACATATGAGCAGAAGTGCACTCACGCACGCACTTGTACATACACAACCTTGCCTGCCAGGCATCCACATGTACCTCTCAGGACTGGCTCTCTTCATCAGCTTCACTCAGTGCACACTGTTTCAATTCACTGCTTCTCAAATACACACAAAGAGCCTTTCCCTCCATTCAGAGCATTACCACCAAACCAAAATTGGTTCTGTGAAAGTTCTCAGAACATTTGTTATGTCGTGGCAAATGTTCTCATAACACAAAAACTGTGCAGTTGTGTGGATGATTCTACAATGTTTTTTAGGGTGCAAAAACATTCACCTGCTGTTGCAAGAACGTTCCTAGAACACATTTCATCTGTTCTTTAAAGGTTCAATTTAAATTAGGTTATGGGAACAGTATGGATACATTACAAGAGATAGGTTCCCAACACACAAAATATGCTCAGTTGTGATTACATTCATACAATGTTTAAATTAGGTTGCACAGGACATTCCTATAATGTTGTAAGAATGTTGACAGAACACCAGGTATTCGTTCTTTAAAGGTTCCTAGAACATTTAATTAAATTATGGGAGGTGTCTGGGATGTTGCAAGAATATTCTTGTGATATTCACATAGGTTGCACACAGTGGTGTAAAGTACTTAAGTTAAAATACTTTAAAATACTACTTAAGTCGTTTTTTTTGGTATCTGTACTTTACTATTATAATTTCTGACAACTTTTACTTCACTACATTCCTAAAAAAAATAATGTACTTTTTACTCCATACATTTTCCCTGACACCCAAAAGTACTTGTTACATTTTGAATGCTTAGCAGGACAGGAAAATTGTCAAATTCACGCACTTATCAAGAGAACATCCCTGGTCATCCCTATTACCTCTGATCTGGCGGACTCCCAGAACACAAATGCTTACTTTGTAAATTATGCCTGAGTGTTGGAGTGTGCCCCTGGCTATCCGTAAATTTTAAAAACAAGAAGATCGTGCCGTCTGGTTTGCTTAATATAAGGAATTTGAAATGAAGTACATTTGATCAATTACATTAATTTTTTATACTTAAGTATATTTAAAACCAAATACCTTTAGACTTTTACTCAAGTACACTGCTCAAAAAAATTAAGGGAACACTTAAACAACACAATGTAACTCCAAGTCAATCACACTTCTGTGAAATCAAACTGTCCACTTAGGAAGCAACACTGATTGACAATACATTTCACATGCTGTTGTGCAAATGGAATAGACAACAGGTGGAAATGATAGGCAATTAGCAAGACACCCCCAATAAAGAAGTGATTCTGCAGGTGGTGACCACAGACCACTTCTCAGTTCCTATGCTTCCTGGCTGATGTTTTGGTCACTTTTGAATGCTGGCGGTGCTTTCACTCTAGTGGTAGCATGAGACGGAGTCTACAACCCACACAAGTGGCTCAGGTAGTGCAGCTCATCCAGGATGGCACATCAATGCGAGCTGTGGCAAGAAGGGTTGCTGTGTCTGTCAGCGTAGTGTCCAGAGCATGGAGGCGCTACCAGGAGACAGGCCAGTACATCAGGAGACGTGGAGGAGGCCGTAGGAGGGCAACAACCCAGCAGCAGGACCGCTACCTCCGCCTTTGTGCAAGGAGGAGCAGGAGGAGCACTGCCAGAGCCCTGCAAAATGACCTCCAGCAGGACACAAATGTGCATGTGTCTGCTCAAACGGTCAGAAACAGACTCCATGAGGGTGGTATGAGGGCCCGACGTCCACAGGTGGGGGTTGTGCTTACAGCCCAACACCGTGCGCCCTGTGTTCTTCACAGATGAAAGCAGGTTCACACTGAGCACATGTGACAGACGTGACAGAGTCTGGAGACACCGTGGAGCACGTTCTGCTGCCTGCAACATCCTCCAGCATGACCGGTTTGGCGGTGGGTCAGTCATGGTGTGGGGTGGCATTTCTTTGGGGGGCCGCACAGCCCTCCATGTGCTCGCCAGAGGTAGCCTGACTGCCATTAGGTACCGAGATGAGATCCTCAGACCCCTTGTGAGACCATATGCTGGTGCGGTTGGCCCTGGGTTCCTCCTAATGCCAGACAATGCTAGACCTCATGTGGCTGGAGTGTGTCAGCAGTTCGTGCAAGAGGAAGGCATTGATGCTATGGACTGGCCCGCCCGTTCCCCAGACCTGAATCCAATTGAGCACATCTGGGACATCATGTCTCGCTCCATCCACCAACGCCACGTTGCACCACAGACTGTCCAGGAGTTGGCTTCTCATCAGGAGCATGCCCAGGCGTTGTAGGGAGGTCATACAGGCATGTGGAGGCCACACACACTACTGAGCCTCATTTTAACTTGTTTTAAGGACATTACATCAAAGTTGGATCAGCCTGTAGTGTGGTTTTCCACTTTAATTGAGGGTGACTCCAAATCCAGACCTCCATGGGTTGATACATTTAATTTCCATTGATAGTTTTTGTGTGATTTTGTTGTCAGCACATTCAACTATGTAAAGAAAAAAGTATTTAATAAGATTATTTAATTCATTCAGATCTAGGATGTGTTGTTTAAGTGTTCCCTTTCTTTTTTTGAGCAGTGTAGTATTTTACTGGGTGACTTTCACTTTAACTTGAGTCATTTTCTATTAACGTATCTTTACTTTTACTCAAGTATGACAATTGGGTACTTTTTCCACCACTGGTTGCACATAACATTCCCACAATGTTGCACAATGTTACACAATTTCCAAATAAGTCTGTTTTTATGACGTTCATAGCATATGTGTTTTAGGTTTAACATAATATTCCATTGATGTTAAAGCAATATACATTTTACCTTGTCTTACAGGTCCTCAGAACATTTCAAGAACATTTAGAAAATGTTATATTTAAATTTAATCTAATATTACCACAACATTCTCATCATGCAAATTTCTAGCTCCTTAAAAGGAGATTGGAATACATCCCCATTATGTTTCTCATCAGATTTAATGGTAATTTGCATTTGAGGACTGTATTGTAGGTGATAAAGAGACACATTGCATTTTAATTTCATTCATAGGACATTTTAACATGCATTTAATCATACAAACACACCTACATTTGTACACTTCATATGTTGACAATCTGCATGTGGGGTTTGAACCTGCAATATTTGGTTCCAAAGCCAGGTCTTTTATCCTATGGACCACCAGGGAAGCACTCTTACATCTTCTTTTTTCAGTATATAACCATGGCAGTATGGTCAATCAGGAATTCCATGCTTCCTGGTAACTAGGTTAATCACCATCACTTCACCCATCCTGTTTATATGCTGCATACTTCTGGACCCATATTTACAAGATATCCAAGACTATGAGTGCTGATCTAGGATCACTTTTGCTTTTCAGATTATAAAAAATAAGACGGGGGGACCATATCAAGTGTCTCAAAGTATAATTTTTTTTATTATATCGGGTGCGTTTTGAAAGTTGAACAGTCAATTTTGACACAATGTTTACAGTTAGTCTAAATTCTGCATTTCTGACTGGATTTATAAATCTGGATGAAATAAAGACATCCTCTTTTAGTAGATTATATCTGAGCCTCAATTTCACCGTTTTTGTTTTTTCAAAAGATAGGATGTGGAACTGTATTTTAAGATTCTCTTTCTAAATCACGTGTTGAAAGTCTTATGAAATTTAATTTTAGTTGGATAGAGATTCCTTTAAATAACTTGTATTATTGTCTATTCATATTCTTCTTAAATACAGGTTCAGAACCTTCAAACTAAACAATTGTTTTACCTTTTCTCAATTTCAATCAAAACACAAAGTGCCTTCAGAAAGTATTCACACCCCTTGACGTTTTCCACATTTTGTTGTGTTACAGCCTGAATTGAAAATGGAATAAATTGGGATTGTGTCACTTACCTACACGAAAGACACATAATGTCAAAGTGGAATTATGTTTTTTAAATGTTAACAAATTAATAAAAAATGAAAAGCTGAAATGTCTTGAGTCAATAAGTGTTCAACCGCTTTGTTATGGCAAGCCTAAATAAGACCAGGAGTAAAAATGTGCTTAAGAAGTCACATAAGTTGCATAGACTCACTCTGTGTGCAATAATAGTGTTTAACATGATTTGTGAATGACTACCTCATCGCTGTACCCCACACATACAATTATCTGTAAGGTCCCTGAGTCGAGCAATGAATTTCAAACACAGATTCAACCACAAAGAACAGGGAGGTTTTCCAATGCCTCACAAAGAAGGGCACCTACTGGTAGATATACACTACCGGTCAAAAGTTTTAGAACACTTACTCATTCAAGGGGTTTTATTTATTTTTACTATTTTCTACATCATAGAATAATAGTGAAGACATCAAAACTATGAAATAACACATATGGAATCATGTAGTAACCAAAAAAAGTGTTTTGCCTTGATGGCAGCTTTGCACACTCTTGGCATTCTCTCAACCAGCTTCACCTGGAATGCTTTTCCAACAGTCTTGAAGGAGTTCTCACATATGCTGAGCACTTGTTGGCTGCTTTTCCTTCACTCTGCCGTCCGACTCATCCCAAACCATCTCAAGTTGGTTGAGGTCGGGGGATTGTGGAGGCCAGGTCATCTGATGCAACACTCCATCACTCTCATTCTTGGTAAAATAGTCATTACACAGCCTGGAGGTGTGTTGGGTCAATGTCCTGTTGAAAAACAAATGATAGTCCCACTAAGCCCAAACCAGATGGGATGGTCATATCGCTGCATAATGCTGTGGTAGCCATGCTGGTTAAGTGTGAATTCCTTGAATTCTAAATAAATCACAGACAGTGTCACGAGCAAAGCACCCCCACACCATAACACCTCCTCCTCCATGCTTTACGGTGGGAAAAACACATGCGGAGATAATCCATTCACCCACACCGCGTCTCACAAAGACACGGCGGTTGGAACCAAAAATCTCCAATTTTGACTCGAGACCAAAGGACACATTTTCACCTTTCTAATGTCCATTGCTTGTGTTTCTTGGCCCAAGCAAGTCTCTTCTTCTTATTGGTGTCCTTTAGTAGTGGTTTCTTTTCAGCATTTCAACCATGAAGGAATGATTCACACGGTCTCCTCTGAACAGTTGATGTTGAGATGTGTCTGTTACTTGAACTCTGTGAAGTATTTATTTGGCCTGCAATTTCTGAGGCTGGAAACTCTTATGAACTTATCCTCTGCAGCCGAGGTAACTCTGGGTCTTCCATTCCTGTGGTGGTCCTCATGAGAGCCAGTTTCATCATAGCGCTTGATGTTTTTTGCGACTTGAAGAAACTTTCAAAGTTCTTGAAATGTTCCGTATTGACTGACCTTCATGTGTTAAAGTAATGATGGGCTGTCATTTCTCTTTGCTTATTTGAGCTGTTCTTGCCATAATATGGACTTGGTCTTTTACCAAATAGGGCTATCTTCTGTATACCCCCCCTACCTTGTCACAACACAACTGATTGGCTCAAACGCATCAAGAAGGAAATAAATTCCACAAATAAATTTTTTTGAGAAGGCACACCTGTTAATTGAAATGCATTCCAGGTGAAGCTGGTTGAGAGAATGCCAAGAGTGTGCAAAGCGGTCATCAAGGCAAAGGGTGGCTACTTAATATAAAATATATTTGGATATGTTTAACACTTTCCATATGTGTTATTTCATAGTTTTGATGTCTTCACTATTATTCTACAATGTAGAAAATAGTAAAAAATAAAGAAAAATCCTTGAATGAGTAGGTGTTCTAAAACTTTTTGACGTAGGTAAAATAGATATATATATATATATATATATATATATATATATATATATATATATACAGTGGGGGAAAAAGTATTTAGTCAGCCACCAATTGTGCAAGTTCTCCCACTTAAAAAGATGAGAGAGGCCTGTAATTTTCATCATAGGTACACGTCAACTATGACAGACAAATTTAGAAAACAAAATTCAGAAAATCACATTGTAGGATTTTTTATGAATTTATTTGCAAATTATGGTGGAAAATAAGTATTTGGTCACCTACAAACAAGCAAGATTTCTGGCTCTCACAGACCTGTAACTTCTTCTTTAAGAGGCTCCTCTGTCCTCCACTCGTTACCTGTATTAATGGCACCTGTTTGAACTTGTTATCAGTATAAAAGACACCTGTCCACAACCTCAAACAGTCACACTCCAAACTCCACTATGGCCAAGACCAAAGAGCTGTCAAAGGACACCAGAAACAAAATTGTAGACCTGCAACAGGCTGGGAAGACTGAATCTGCAATAGGTAAGCAGCTTGGTTTGAAGAAATCAACTGTGGGAGCAATTATTAGGAAATGGAAGACATACAAGACCACTGATAATCTCCCCTCGATCTGAGGCTCCACGCAAGATCTCACCCCGTGGGGTCAAAATGATCACAAGAACGGTGAGCAAAAATCCCAGAACCACACAGGGGGACCTAGTGAATGACCTGCAGAGAGCTGGGACCAAAGTAACAAAGCCTACCATCAGTAACACACTACGCCGCCAGGGACTCAAATCCTGCTGCGCCAGACGTGTCCCCCTGCTTAAGCCAGTACATGTCCAGGCCCGTCTGAAGTGTGCTAGAGTGCATTTGGATGATCCAGAAGAGGATTGGGGAGAATGTCATATGGTCAGATGAAACCAAAATAGAATTTTTTTGGTAAAAACTCAACTCGTCGTGTTTGGAGGACAAAGAATGCTGAGTTGCATCCAAAGAACACCATACCTACTGTGAAGCATGGGGGTGGAAACATCATGCTTTGGGGCTGTTTTTCTGCAAAGGGACCAGGACGACTGATCCGTGTAAAGGAAAGAATGAATGGGGCCATGTATCGTGAATTTTTAAGTGAAAACCTCCTTCCATCAGCAAGGGCATTGAAGATGAAACGTGGCTGGGTCTTTCAGCATGACAATGATCCCAAACACACCGCCCGGGCAACGAAGGAGTGGCTTCGTAAGAAGCATTTCAAGGTCCTGGAGTGGCCTAGCCAGTCTCCAGATCTCAACCCCATAGAAAATCTTTGGAGGGAGTTGAAAGTCCGTGTTGCCCAGCGACAGCCCCAAAACATCACTGCTCTAGAGGAGATCTGCATGGAGGAATGGGCCAAAATTGGGCCAGCAACAGTGTGTGAAAACCTTGTGAAGACTTACAGAAAACGTTTGACCTGTGTCATTGCCAACAAAGGGTATATAACAAAGTATTGAGAAACTTTTGTTATTGACCAAATACTTATTTTCCCCCATAATTTGCTAATAAATTCATAAAAAATCCTACAATGTGATTTTCAGGATATTTTTTTCTCATTTTGTCTGTCATAGTTGACGTGTACCTATGATGAAAATTACAGGCCTCTCTCATCTTTTTAAGTGGGAGAACTTGCACAATTGGTGGCTGACTAAATACTTTTTTTCCCCACTGTATATATATATATATATATATATATTTTTTTTTATCAGACATTTAATATCTCTTTGAGCATGGTCAAGTTATTAATTATATTTTGGATGGTGTATCAATACACCCAGTCACAACAAAGATACACGTGTCCTTCCTAACAAATTTGCCGGAGAGGAAGGAAACCACTCAGGGATTTCACCATGAGGCAAATGGTGACATTAAAATAGGTACAGAGTTTAATATTTGTGATAGGAGAAAACTGAGGATTGATCAACAACATTGTAGTTACTCCACAATACTAACCTAAATGACAGAGTGAAACGAAGGAAGCCTGTACAAAATAAAAAATATTCCAGAATATGCATCCTGTTTGCAATAAGGCACTAAAGTAAAACTGCAAAACATTTGGTAAATAAATTAACTGAGTACAAAGTGTTATGTTTGGGGCAAATCCAACACAACAAATCACTGAGTACCACTCTTCATACTTTCAAGCATGGTGGTGGCTGATTCATGTTATGGGTATGCTTGTCATCGGCAAGGACTATGGAGTTTTTTAGGATAAAAAAACCTGGAATAGAGCTAAGCACAGGCAAACTCCTAGAGGAAAACCTGGTTCAGTCTGCTTTCCAACAGACACTGGGAGACAAATTCACCTTTCAGAGAACATTTGCTGGGACCTAATGAATGTTCTTAGAACTTTCACAGAACCAGTTTAATTTTGATGGGAAAACATTAGTGGTACATTGTGTTATTACATTACCTGGAAACCTAATGAGAACTTTTAGGGAATGTTCTGTGGTGGTTGTTACAGATGCTGTGCACAACATTTTAATGAATGTTAGGAGAACATTCCAAGGATATTTCATGTAAAAAAATATATATTTGAATGTTTTTGGTATGTTATCATCCTAATGTGTCACGCTCGTTGATAGACGGATCGGACCAAGGTGCAGCATGGTATGCATACGTATTCCTTTATTTAACTGAATACAGATCAAACCAACAAAATACAAACGAACGTGAAGTTCAACAGGCTGCACAACCACAAGCCAAAACAGAAACAAGATCCCACAACTAAGGTAGGCAAAATGGCTGCCTAAGTATAATCCCCAATCAGAGACAACGATCGACAGCTGCCTCTGATTGGGAACCACACCCGGCCAACATAGAAATACAAAATCTAGAATTCACACCCTGACCAAACCAACTAGAGAAAAACAGGGCTCTCAAGGTCAGGGCGTGGCGGCTCCGGCTTCGGGCGTAACGTCGGTATTAATCTCTTCTCCCTTCCTGCCTCCCCGTTGCACACCCGGTCCAGTCTGGACCCCAGCGCAATGCTTCCCCTCTCAGTCCTCCCGCGATGCACCAAGCCCTGTCTGGACCCTGGTTGGAGACACGCACCACTGGTCTGGTGCGAGGAGCAGGCATGGGCCGTACCTGGCTGGGGACACGCACCACTGGTCTGGTGCGAGGAGCAGGCACGGGCCGTACCGGACTGGAGACACACACCACTGGTCTGGTGCGAGGAGCAGGCACGGGCCGTACCTGGCTGGAGACACGCAGCACTGGTTTGGTGCGAGGAGCTGGCACAACCCATCCTGGCTGGATGCTCACTTTAGCCCGGCAAGTGCGGGGTGCGGGCACCAAGCGCACCGGGCTGTGAATGCGCACTGGAGACACTGTGCATATCACAGCATAACAGGGTGCCTGAATGGTCCCGCGCTCCTTAAAACGAGTGTGGGGAGTTGGCTCTACTATGAAACCTGACTCCGCCAGCCTCTGCTCTAAGGTCTGAGCTCTCTGCTGCTGGAGGGTTAACTCCTCTCTCAGCTCCTCCTGTTGCCTGGCCAGCTCCTCTCTCAGTGCATCCACTGACTCCTTCTCCCTGTGGGCCTCCTGCAGCACCTCCCTCTGAAGGGAGATCTCCTGCTCTCTCTTAGCTATCAGCCCCCGTAAGGTGGTGGTCTCCTCTCTCAGAGTGCTGAGCTGCAGGTCTTTCAGGGCCTCCTGCTGCTTCGCCAACCACCCCGTGTGCCCCCCCAAAAAACATTATTGGGGCTGCCTCTTGGGATTCCTTCGTGGTCTTGAACTACGATGTCGCCGTTGATCCTCCCTCGCTGCCTCCGTCTGCTCCCATGGAAGGCGATCCATACCTGCCCGGATCTCTTCCCACGCCCAGGATCCCTTTCCGTCCAAGATCTCCTCCCATGTCCACGATGTCTGCTCCTCCTGGCCACGTTGCTTGGTCCGTTTGTGGTGGGATATTCTGTCACGCTTGTTGATAGACGGATCGGACCAAGGTGCAGCGTGGTATGCGTACATATGCCTTTATTTAACTGAATACAGATCAAACCAACAAAATACAAAACAAACTTGAAGTTCAACAGGCTCCACAAACCAAAACAGAAACAAGATCCCACAACTAAGGTAGGCAAAATGGCTGCCTAAGTATGATTCCCAATCAGAGACAACGATCGACAGCTGCCTCTGATTGGGAACCACACCCGGCCAACATAGAAATACAAAATCTAGAATTCACACCCTGACCAAACCAACTAGAGAAAAACAGGGCTCTCAAGGTCAGGGCGTGACATAATGTTAGATAAAACTATAACTTATTGGGAATCTTAGCTAATGTTCTGGGAATGTTCCCGGATTGCTCGGAAGAGATTGAATGCAGCTTCGGAACACAAGACATGCCCACCACAGAGCATGTAATACAGCTCATTACTGGGCACACAGGGGGCACACAACGGTCGCCACACAACAGTTACACTTCTCTAAACATTCAGGCTGCGATTTAGCTCCTGTTTCAATACTAAATGTGATATTGAAAATCAAGATACAATCCTAAAATGGAAACAGTTTGAGGGCTACCTGAGGAAACATTCACAGTAGTAGGCCCCAAACAAAACACACACATGCATGTTACATGTACAGGTCATGTAATTTAGCTGCTCTGTTAACAGTTCTCGACCCAACACCCAAACAGAGATTGGCCCATTAGCAGACTGTCCCCAATCAGAGGGAAGGGGGATCAAATCTATTTGGGTCGGAGACATTGATCTCGACACTACAACATGGCTCTGGGGGTCAGGGCTGTGTGTGTGTGTGTTTGTTAGAGAGAGTGTTTGGAACGTAGGATTGGGGGAGGAGGGCTATTGTGAACTGCAAACAGTCTCGTGAACCCTCTCTAACCTCGAGGCTATCGCATGACCTGAGCCAAAGCATTACTGACATTAAAAAGGCATGAACTTCTCAGCATTGGAGTTTCAAACACGTAATCAATGGGGCCACAGGTGCACACATGTTCTGCACCGCCAGTAGAATGCTCTTTCTCCCCCTACAACACAACGTTGCAGCCTGTTTTCCACAGTGTGTTCATGTTAAAGTCAGCAATAATGAAGACCTGAAGCGCGTGAAGTGTAGACAGTTTTTGGAGCTCGGTTGGAAACAGAAACAGTGGAAAATCAGGAGAAAGACCAGGATGTGAAGAACCTGTCAGATTCTCTGTGTCACGCGGCTCCAGTGCTACAGCACGATCGGCTCAGCCTGGGAGGGGAACAAATGGCCTAATTCACACTGTGTGTGTGAGTGCCTCTGCTGTCTAGCACTGTGAGTGGGGAATTAGATCTATGGTTTGTAGCCTTCATCCCTTCCCAGACAGACTTGTTCCGGCTCAGAGGCGCTGCCTAATCCGCACCTCTCTCCCGCTTGCACTCCCGGAAAATGACTTCACACAGCTGCCTCAAACGGCCAACATAGCAATTCTCGTATGACTGAACTCCAAAAAAACACCTCAGCAGACCTCCCACAGCTCATTTAACATACCAATCCCTCAAATAAACCCCCCTCCCCTCCCCACCTCTGGAGGGAAACAAAAAGGAAAACAACAACAGCCCCTCTTGATCATTTAAGGGCTATTTTCTCTGGTGAACTGTCAGAATCAGCAATACTGGGTGAGGAATGCCTGTGGACATACTGTACCTACCCCCAATAGTAGGTGTTGAAGGAAAGACATACCTTCACCCAATAGTATATGGTTTAGGGCTAGACAGTTGACCGGGCTACACATACACTGAGTGTACAAAACATTAGGAACACCTGCTCTTTCCATGACATAGACTGACCAGGTGAATCCAGGTGAAATCTATGATCCCTTACTGATGTCACTTGTTTAATCCACTTCAATCAGTGTAGATGAAGGGGAGAAGATAGGTTAAAGAAGGATTTTCAAGCCTTGAGACAATTGAGACATGGATTGTGTATGTGTGCCATTCAGAGGGCGAATGGGCAAGACAAAAGTGAATGGGCAAGACAAAAGATTTAAGTGCCTTTGAACAGGGTATGGTAGTAGGTGCCAGGCGCACCAGTTTGAGTGTGTCAAGAACTGCAACGCTGATGGGTTTTTCACGCTCAACAGTTTCCCGTGTGTATCAAGAATGGCCCACCACCCAAAGGACATCCAGCCAACTTACATTTGACATTTTAGTCATTTAGCAGACGCTCTTATCCAGAGCGACTTACAGTTAGTGAGTGCATACATTTTTTTTTTCATACTTGACACAACTGTCGGAAGCATTGGAGTCAACATAGGCCAGCATCCCTGTGGAACGCTTTGACACCTTTTAAAGTCCATGCCCCAACGAATTGAGGCTGTTCTGAGGGCAAAAGGGGGTGCAACTCAATATAAGGAGTGTGTTTACATGTCAACCACCATACTGAAGCATCATCCTGAGGTGAGAGAGGACCACTTTGATGACATGTCACACTAATACTATCTGAGAAGCCCTTGGAAGGAGGTTGGGTCACATGAAGTTTAATAATGAGATAATCTTGTTCCATGGAAAGACTTCTGTTGCTGGGAATTCCTCTGTCTCTGTCTTGTTCCCAACACTCATCCAGTCCAGGGGGATGGAGACAGGTTGACCTTTGTCCCATGAGAATATCAAGACCAGGTTCCCTGAGACTGCTCCCCTCCTCTCTGGGAACACCAGGCACAGCAAGTTCTCACATCAAACCTGTCTATTGGGCTGAATGTTTCTGTTTGTTTTTATCAATGAAAAGGGACAAGCAAGATAGTGATGACTGGAGGGGGGCGATCGTAGGAACACTGGTCCATTTGGGTAATTCAGGGTAAGTCAGTGTAATGGCAGGGCACTCAGACAAACACTTGAGTACTGATGACGGGAAACTGTGAGAGCTCCTTCACACGCCCTTGAATACCCACAATGCTCCATGAATACCCACCTAAAAGAATATGTTTCAAAGCCCTGCACTCATTCATCTGCTCTTCTGCTTACTCAGAATAGGACATTGAGGGAAGGAGTAGAGAAGGAATAGAAAGGGTAAAAATGAAAAGGGGAAATGCAAGTGGCTAGGACTGATTGTACACTGAACAAAAATATAAAAATGCAACATGTAAAGTGTTGGTCCCATGTTTCATGAGCTGAAATAAAAGATCCCAGAAATGTTCCATACGCACAAAAAGCTTATTTGTCTAAAATGTTGTGCACAAATTTGTTTACATTCCTGTTAGTGAGCATTTCTCCTTTGCCAAGATAATCCAGCCACCTGACAGGTGTAGCATATCAAGAAGCTGATTAAACAGCATGATCCTTACACAGGTGCACCTTGTGCTGGGACAATAAAAGACCACTCTAAAATGTGCAGTTGTGTCACACAACACAATGCCACAGATGTCTCAAGTTTTGAGGGAGCGTGCAATTGGCATACTGACTGCAGGAACGTCTACCAGAGCTGTTGCCAGAGAATTGAATGTTAATTTCTCTACCATAAGCCGCCTCCAACGTAGTTTTAGATAATTTGGCAGTACGTACAACCGGCCTCAGAACCGCAGACCACATGTAAGACATCGTGTGGGCGAGCGGTTTGCTGATGTCAACGTTGTGAATAGAGTGCCCGATGGTAGCGGTGGGGTTACGGTATGGGCAGGCATAAGCTAAGGACAACAAACAATTGCATTTTATCGATGGCCATTTGAATGCACAGAGATACAGTGACGAGATCCTGAAGCCCATTGTCGTGACATTCATCCGCTGCCATCACCTCATGGTTTAGCATGATAATGCACGGCCCCATGTCGCAAGGATCTGTACACAAATGCTGAAAGCTGAAAATGTTCTTCCATGGCCTGCATACTCACCAGACATGTCACCCATTGAGCATGTTTGGGATGCTCTGGATCGATGTGTACGACATCGTGTTTCAGTTCCTGCCATAATCTAGCAACTTCGCACAGCCATTGAAGAGGAGTGGGACAACATTCCACAGGCCATAATAAACAGCCTGATCAACTTTATGCGAAGGAGAAGTGTTCCGATGCATGAGGCAAATGGTGGTCACACCAGATACTGACTAGTTTTCTGATCCACGCCCCTACCTTTTTTCAAAGGTATCTGTGACCAACAGATGCATATCTGTATTCCCAGTTATGTGAAATCCATAGATTAAGGCCTAATGAATTAATTTCAATTGAATGATTTCCTTATATGAACTGTAACTCCGTACAATCTTTGAAATTATTGCATGTTGCATTTATATTTTTATTCAGTATATATGTAGGACAATATGATAAGTTCCTTTCCTGAGGATGGCTCACCCCTCACAGTTCTGGGTGACTTCAACCTCCCTACGTCTACCTTTGACTCATTTCTCTCTGCCTCCTTCTTTCCACTCCTCTCCTCTTTTGACCTCACCCTCTCACCGTCCCCCCCTACTCACAAGGCAGGCAATACGCTTGACCTCATCTTTACTAGATGCTGTTCTTCTACTAATCTCACTGCAACCCCTCCATGTCTCCGACCACTACTTTGTATCCTTTTCTCCCTCGTTCTCCTCCAACACTACTCACTCTGCCCCTAATCAGATGGTAATGCGCCGTCGCAATCTTCGCTCTCTCTCTCCGGCTACTCTCTCCTCTTCCATCCGATCATCTCTTCCCTCTGCTCAATCCTTCTCCCTCCAATCTCCTGATTCTGCCTCCTCAACCGTCCTGTCCTCCCTTTCTGCATCCTTTGACTCTCTATTTCCCCTATCCTCCCGGCCGGCTCGGTCCTCCCCTCCTGCTCCGTGGCTTGACGACTCATTGCGAGCTCACAGAACAGGGCTCCGGGCAGCTGAGCGGAAATGGAGGAAAACTAGACTCCCTGCGGACCTGGCATCTTTTCACTCCCTCCTCTCTACATTTTCTTCATCTGTTTCTGCTGCTAAAGCCACTTTCTACCACTCTAAATTCCAAGCATCTGCCTAGGAAGCTCTTTGCCACCTTCTCCTCCCTGCTGAATCCTCCTCCCCCTCCCCCCCTCCTCTCTCTCTGTGGATGACTTCGTCAACCATTTTGAAAAGAAGGTTGACCCCATCCGATCCTCGTTTGTTAAGTCAAATGACACTGCTGGTCCTGCTCACACTGCCCTACCCTATGCTTTGACTTCTTTCTCCCCTCTCTCTCCAGATGAAATCTTGTGACTTGTGACGGCCGGCCGCCCAACAACCTGCCCGCTTGACCCTATTCCCTCCTCTCTTCTCCAGACCATCTCCGGTGACCTTCTCCCTTACCTCACCTCGCTCATCAACTCATCCTTGACCGCTGGCTATGTCACTTCCGTCTTCAAGAGAGCGAGAGTTGCACCCCTTCTCAAAAAACCAACACTCGATCCCTCTGATCTCAACAACTACAGACCAGTATCCTTTCTTTCTTTTCTCTCCAAAACTCTTGAGCGTGCCGTCTTTAGCCAACTCTCTTGCTATCTCTCTCAGAATTACCTTCTTGATCCAAACCAGTCAGGTTTCAAGACTGGTCATTCAACTGAGACTGCTCTTCTCTGTGTCACGGAGGCTCTCCGCACTGCTAAAGCTAACTCTCTCTCCTCTGCTCTTGTCTTTCTAGACCTGTCTGCTGCCTTTGATACTGTGAACCATCAGATCCTCCTCTCCACCCTCTCCGAGTTGGGCATCTCCGGCGCGGCTCACTCTTGGATTGCGTCCTCCCTGACCGGTCGCTCCTACCAAGTGGCGTGACGAGAATCTGTCTCCGCACCACGTGCTCTCACCACTGGTGTCCCCCAGGGCTCAGTTCTAGGCCCTCTCCTATTCTCACTATACACCAAGTCACTTGGCTCTGTCATATCCTCACATGGCCTCTCCTATCATTGCTACACAGACGACACACAACTAATCTTCTCCTTTCCCCCTTCTGATAACCAGGTGGCGAATCGCATCTCTGCATGTCTGGCAGACGTATCAGTGTGGATGACGGATCACCACCTCAAGCTGAACCTCGGCAAGACGGAGCTGCTCTTCCTCCCGGGGAAGGATTGCCCGTTCCATGATCTCGCCATCACGGTTGACAACTCCGTTGTGTCCTCCTCCCAGAGTGCGAAGAGCCTTGGCGTGACCCTGGACAACACCCTGTCGTAGCCGGCCGCGACCAGGAGACCCATGGGGCGGCGCACAATTGGCTCAGCGTTGTCCAGGGTAGGGGAGGGAATGGCCGGCAGGGATGTAGCTCAGTTGGTAGAGCATGGCGTTTGCAATGTCAGGGTTGTGGGTTCGATTCCCACGGGGGGCCAGTATGAAAAATATAACAATAAAATAATAATGTATGCACTAACTGTAAGTCGCTCTGGATAAGAGCGTCTGCTAAATGACTAAAATGTAAATGTAATGTAAATGTTCTCCGCTAACATCAAGGCGGTGACCCGACCCTGTAGGTTCATGCTCTACAACATTCGGAGAGTACGACCCTGCCTCACACAGGAAGCGGCACAGGTCCTAATCCAGGCACTTGTCATCTCCCGTCTGGATTACTGCAACTCGCTGTTGGCTGGGCTCCCTGCCTGTGCCATTAAACCCCTACAACTCATCCAGAATGCCGCAGCCCGTCTGGTGTTCAACCTTCCCAAGTTCTCTCACGTCACCCAGCTCCTCCGCACACTTCACTGGCTTCCAGTTGAAGCTCGCATCTGCTACAAGACCATGGTGCTTGCCTACGGAGCTGTGAGGGGAACGGCACCTCCGTACCTTCAGGCTCTGATCAGTCCCTACACCCAAACGAGGGCATTGCGTTCATCCATCTCTGGCCTGCTGGCCCCCTACCTCTGTGGAAGCACAGTTCCCGCTCAGCCCAGTCAAAACTGTTCGCTGCTCTGGCACCCCAATGGTGGAACAAGCTCCCTCAAGACGCCAGGACAGCGGAGTCACTCACCACCTTCCGGAGACACTTGAAACCCCACCTCTTTAAGGAATACCTGGGATAGGATAAAGTAATCCTTCTACCCCCCCTTACCCCACCCCACAAAAAAAAAAAAACATATTGTAAAGTGGTTATCCCACTGGCTATATGGTGAATGCACCAATTTGTAAGTCGCTCTGGATAAGAGCGTCTGCTAAATGACGTAAATGTAAATGTAATATCTGAGTTTGGGCCATTATCGTCTAGACCTTGCAAACACTTGGATCACTGATGTAAAATTGCATAACATGTGCATTCGGAAAGTATTCAGACCCCTTGACTTTTACCACATTTTGTTATGTTACAGCCTTATTCTAAAATTGATTCAATTGTTGTTGTCCCTCATCAATCGCACAGCTATTTTCAGGTCTCTCTGGAAGGTTCTCCCATCTCCACAGAGGAACTCTAGAGCTCTGTCAGAGTGACCATCTGGTTCTTCGTCACCTCCCTGACCAAGGCCCTTCTCCCCCATTTGCTCAGTTTGTCCAGGCGGCCAGCTCTAGGAAGTGTCTTGGTGGTTCCAAACTTCTTTCATTTAAGAATGATGGAGGCCACTGTGTTATTGGGGACCTTCAATGCTGTAGACATTTTTTCGTACCCTTCTCCAGATCTGTGCCTCGACACAATCCTGTCTCGGAGCTCTACGGACAATTCCTTCGACCTCATGGCTTGGTTTTTGCTCTGACATGCACTGTCAACTGTGGGACCTTATATAGACAGGTGTGTGCCTTTCCAAATCATGTCTAATCAATTGAATTTACCACAGGTGGACACCAATCAAGCTGTAGAAACATCTCAAGGATGATCAATGGAAACACGATGCACCTGAGCTCAATTTCGAGTCTCATAGCAAAGGGTTTATGTAAATAAGGTATGTGTTTTTTATTTCTAAAAACCTGTTTTCGCTTTGTCATTCTGGGGTATTATGTGTAGATTGCTGAGGATTATTTATTTTTTAATCCATTTTAGAATAAGGCTGTAACGTAACAAAATGTGGAAAAAGTCAAGGCACTGTATATGGCAATGCAGACCACCAGTGAACAGAGGGAGTGACCTGTAGAATATAAGGTCTGAGATCACTTAGCAGACGTTCTGACTACGACCAGACGGCAGCAGTCAGTTGATTCTGCAAAAAAAAACATAACTTTTGAACTTCACAAGAACTCCTGCAGCATCAACAGTGAAATACAAAAGAGATACAGTATTAAAATGGAAGGGAAATTATTAAAACCTGAGATGCCGTGGTAAAGAGGAGAGAGAGAGGTGATTTATCCCTTCACGGCCTTTTGACACTAAATTAAACTGTTGAGTCCATTCCCCCGTGCCAGCTAGTTATCTTTCCGGGCTAATTTAACACTATAATTTACATTCCATATAAAATACATCGTTCTGTGGCGCTGTCAAGGCCGTACATCAGAGAGTGCTCCAGTTTCGGTGAAAAGAACAAAATTAGATCATATTCATGATGCAATTAAACACTTCAGTGGGAATCGATGTAAAACCGATGAGCCCTGAAAACAATGCATATGGCTGAGAACATTAGAACACATTACCTTCCCCTGGATCCCTCGCTCCAGACGCAATTTCAAATCCTCCACCAATCCACTCTCCATCTCTCCAGACTCATAACGCACGGCGATAATAAATGCATTTTTCACAAAATTATTCAACTACTAAATTGCCCATGGTAACTGAATATCAGATGAAAGTGATGTGAATTATTAAGTAGAGAAACTGTTTGTTCTCACCATGGGTGTAATAATCTCCCCAAATGAGGAGGAAAGGGGAGAGAGAGTGGAAGGTTACTGTAAAGGGGGTTTTACAATAAACATTACTGTTGACGTAAAACTGAAAACTTTGTCTGCCGTCTGGGCCTCCCACTGAGACGATGGCATCGACCAATTTCCCTTGGGCGGTAGTGTGGGTTTTCTTATGGATACAGAGATGAGTAAATTACCAGCCTCTGCTGCACATACAGGCACACAGATCTGACAACACAACCTCAGGAGCTGGCAAACCACTGTAACACCCAGCCAATGTTGCACCATCATCACCACATTTTACATAATCAGACAGACAGATGGACAGACAGCACGGCACGACACACACAGCAGCACATTGGATCACATCAACTACCTGTCACTGTCTTCTCTGCAGCCATCAACTACAATTTGACTGAACATGTCACAACTGGATTCAGTGGGAAAACAGAGAAAATGTATTTTCTAAATACCTTTAGCTACAGTAAAAAATACATCTTCAGCACACCTTACACTTTGAGTAGACAGCACTGTGAAGATTCCATTTCCACACCACCTCTTTTCCCTGTCAAAAGTCCAAACTTGTTCACAGTAAAAGTACATGAATCTAATGAAATTCAGAATTTAAGAGGCAGAGGGGGCAGGGGGGCAACAATTTGTAACCATTTCTGACAGAGTTGAGTTCGCCTCTCCAACTGAAACAGTAATTATGCTTAATGGTCCTTTAATCTGTCCATCAGGCTGGAGGTGAGCAGCCAGGTTACGCTAAAGTGCTGGGCGCGTCACACTGTGTCAGAGCCCAGCCAGTGGGGTGAACTCCTCCACTACAGACCCCAGGAACACTCATCTCACCATGCCAAACCACAGGTCTCTGGGATCCAGGCTCCACTGATAGACGCATCACCTCCTGACGTTAGCACTTACTGCATAACAATCACAATCATTGGGGAAAAACTGAACACACTCTCAGGGAAAACCACCCTGAATTTTAAGAAGAAGAAGTGAAAAGAGGGGAAAGGATTAAGTTACAAAGGAAACATTGGGAAAGAGTACCAGATTTGGGGTTTTTATTTTGGAATTACTACCAATATGTTCCAAATTCCTAATCATTAGGCTCCTGACAGGGCTACATGAATAATTAAAGCAATGTGTTGTCGACAGGTCCTAAACTATTCTCTCCAGCTGGAGTCATGGCACTCCGCCATCACATTTAATATTTAACTCCAGGAGGATCTGTCCAGGTTTCACAGAATTAGGACCTAAGAATGTAAGATGGGGAGGGGGTTCAACATGCTAATTCAACTTAAACTAGGAATCCAGGGATATGGCCTGGGTGATCCCAGAGCCCTGCAGTCTGCATATCTGACCCAGAGATCCTCCTTCTTACCGCAGAAGCCGAGGTGGAGAGCCATCCATCAGGGAGATACTACCAGATTTATCCCAACAGCATTACCAGAAACACAGGAGCCATGCCAGTACAGGGCCGAACAAATAATACCTTTGTACCCAGTGTCATTTGTACTCAACTCAGGAGTCTGGCAGTCTCCAGGGCTCAAAGAGAGAACTGCTAGTCCCGGCCATGAATCTACGCTTCTGACCTTCTTATTTTGTTATCTTGGACAAGCATTCTCCCACAGCATTTCACTGGTAGCATAAAGAGGGGCGAGAGAACGATTCACTTCCAACCCCACCACTGTTGCTCCCCAGGCTGTCAACATTTCTCTGCCTGATTCACCCCCGCCTAGCCACATCGATACAGAGAAGTGACTGCCGTTTGCTTTATGATTGGCTTTCTTTATTTTCCTCTGCCCGGTTTCTTTTCACCACCACCACTATTTCCGGTCTAATCAGTCCGGATGGCCTGGACAACAGGACAGAGGCATTGTCTCTTTAAGTGAGAGCCGCAGACAGCGTATAAACGTATCCCCGCTTTATTAGCCCAGCACTACGCCACTGTTTATACTAGTGGGTATTCCGTGTTTGCAGGAACAATTACAGTATGACAAATGGTCCATCAACGCCATCTATCAGGGCAGACCTGACAGGAATCCTATACGCAGGGCGGCCATCCCCCCCCCCCGCTCCCCATCTCTGGGGTCCCATGCTTTAGTATCCATGACAACGTGCAAGCCACTCTCCACACTTGCCACTTCACGGTGAGAGATTGGCGCCTGTGAGTGGCTTTCAAAATTAGCCTTTGACATGCTGTATTCCACTGCATTCCCACCCTCCTCTTAGCCCTCGAAGGGGGCTAAGTATCACATGCAACCTCCTTTTCACAAACAAAAACACACACACACACACACCTTTTCACCACTTGTGATACTGTAAGTTACAATCACCTGTTCCATTCCAAATATTTAAAAAAAATAATCTTCAACGTAAGAGAGGGAGCGACCGCCCCAGCCAACATCCATAAACCAAGTGCATGAAATAGACAGAGAGTGAGTGAGAGTGTAGAAGAGGTGCCAATAGATTATCATCAGACATAAAGACCAAGCCTCAGACAACTGTCCTATTCCCTTTCCCGGTACATAAATGACTTCTCAAAAATACGATTCATCCCAGAAAACAAGACTGACATTTAATTGAGCAGCTCCTGTGCTCTACATTAAACACAGGAAAGTATTTGTTTTTCAGTCAAGTAGCAGCTGTTCATTATGCCTCACCTTTTGGCTTATTGATACAGGAAACTCAGGGGTTTTGGGAAGGGACTGAATTGCATGGGACTTCTCTGTGTTGAAGAATGGACTATGATTATAATACACTACACAGCCAAAAGTATATGGACACCTGTGCGTCGAACATCTCATTCCAAAATCATGGGCATTAATATGGAGTTGGTTCCCCCTTTGCTGCTATAACAGCCTGCACTCTTCTGGAAAGGCTTTCCAGTAGATGTTGGACCATTGTTCCGGGGACCTGCTTCCATGCAGCGACAAGAGCATTAGTGACGTCGGGCACTGATGTTGGGCGATTAGGCCTGACACGCAGTCGGTGTTCCAATTCATCCCAAAGGTGGTCGATGGGGTTGAGGTCAGGGCTCTGTGCAGGCCAGTCAAGTTCTTCCAAATCGATCTCGACAAACCATTTCTGTACGGACCTCACTTTTGTCTAGAATGTTATTGTATGCTGTAACGTTAATTTTTCCATTCACTGGAACTAAGGGGCCTAGCCCGAACCATTAAAAACAGCCCCAGACCATTATTCCTCCTCCACCAAACTTTACAGTTGGCACTATGCATTCGGGCAAGTAGCGTTCTCCTGGCATCCACCAAACCCAGATTTGTCCGTCGGACTGGCAGATGGTGAAGCGTGATTCATCACTCCAGAGAACGCATTTCCACTGCTCCCGAGTCAAATGGCGGCGAGCTTTACACCTCTCCAGCCGTCACTTGGCATTGCGCATGGTGATCTTAGGCTTGTGTGCGGCTGCTCGGCCATGGAAACCCATTTCATGATGCTCCCGACGAACAGTTCTTGTGCTGACGTTGCTTCCAGAGGCAGCTTGGAACTTGGTAGTGAGTGTTGCAACCAAGGACAAACAACTTTTACGCGCTATGTGCTTCAGCACTCGGCGGTCCAGTTTTGTGAGCTTGTGTGGCCTACCACTTCGCGGCTGAGCCGTTGTTGCTCCTAGATGTTTCCACTTCACAATAACAGAACTTACAGTTGACCGGGGCAGCTCTAGCAGGGCAGACATTTTATGAACTGACTTGTTGGAAAGGTGGCATCCTATGATGATGCCACGTTGAAAGTCACTGAGCTTTTCAGTAAGGCCATTCTACTGCCAAAGCTTGTCTATGGAGATTGCATGGCTGTATGCTTGATCTTATACACCTGTCAGCAACAGAAAAGATTACCAGTGCACACTGAAGCAAATAGGCTACATAGAGTGGGCCTATGTGACAACCAGGAGATATGTGAAGAGGTGTCCGTGTTCGATAACCTGTATGAATTATAGATATTTGATACTACAGTACTCATGAATACTTAACACACACACAAATAACCTATACCTAATTTTGGGTATTATGCATAATAATTTCAGATTCAGTTACAGTGCCTTCAGAAAGAATTCATACCCCTTGACTTATTCCATATCTTGTTGTGTTATAGCTTTAATTCAAAATGGATTAAAATGATTTTTTACACACACAATAACCCATAATAACAAAGTGAAAACATATTTTTATAAATGTTTGGAAATTTAAAGAAAATGAAACACATAAATATCTCATTTACATAAGTATTCACACCGCTGAGTCAATACTTTGTAGAAGCAGCTTTGGCAGCGATTACAGCTGTGAGTCTTTCTGGGTAAGTCTTTAAGAGCTTTCCACACCTGGATTGTGCAACAGTTGCCCATTATTATTTTCAAAATTCTTCAAGCTCTGTCAAATTGGTTGTTGATCATTGCAAGACAACCATTTTTCAGGTCTTTCCATAGATTTTTATAGGTAGATTTAAGTCAAATCTGTAACTCGGCCACTCAGGAACATTCACTGTCTTCTTGGTAAAGAACTCCAGTGTAGATTTGGCCTTTTGTTTTAGGTTATTGTCCTGCTGAAAGGTGAATTAATCTCCCAGTGTCTGGTGGAAAGCAGACTGAACCAGGTTTTCCTCTAGGATTTTGGGTGTGCTTAGCTCTATTCCATTTATTTTTTATCCTGAAAAACTCCCCAGTCCTTAACGATTACAAGCACACCCATAACATGATGCAGCCACCACTATGATTGAAAATATGGAGAGTGGTACTCAGTAATGTGTTGTTGGATTTGCCCCAAACATAACACTTTATATTCTGGACAGTATTACTAATATTTGCAATATTACTTTAGTGCCTTGTTGCAAACAGGATGCATGTTTTGGAATATTTTTATTCTGTACATGCTTCCTTCTTTTCACTCTGTCAATTAGGTTAGTATTGTGGAGTAACTACAGTATAGTACAATGTTGTTCATCCATCCTCAGTTTTCTCCTATGACAGCCATTCAACTCTGTAACTACTTTAAAGTCACCATTGGCCTAATGGTGAAATCCCTGAGCAGTTTCCTTCCCTTTCCTTAATAACTTCACCTTGCTCAAAGGGATATTCCATTTCTGCTTTTTTTTTTTACCAATCTACCAATAGGTGCCCTTGTTTGCAAGGCATTGGAAAACCTCCCTGGTCTTTGTGTTTGAAATTCACTGCTCGACTGAGGGACCTTGCAGATACAGTGCCTTGCAAAAGTATTAATCCCCCTTGCCGTTTTTCCTATTTTGTTGCATTACAACCTGTAATTTAAATTGATTTTTATGTGGATTTCATGTAATGGACATACACAAAATAGTCCAAATTGGTGAAGTGAAATGAAAAAAATAACTTGTTTAAAAACAAATACAATAAAAAAATTACAGAAAAGTGGTGCATGCATATGTATTCACCCCCTTTGCTATGAAGCCCCTAAATAAGATCTGGTGCAACCAATTACCTTCAGAAGTCACATAATTAGTTAAATTAAGTCCACCTGTGTGCAATCTAAGTGTCACATTATCTGTGACATGATCTCAGTATATATACACACCTGCTCTGAAAGGCCCCAGAGTCTGCAACACCCCTAAGCAAGGGGCACCACCAAGCAAGCGGCACCATGAAGACCAAGGAGCTCTCCAAACAGGTCAGGGACAAAGTTGTGGAGAAGTACAGATCAGGGTTGGGTTATAAAAAAATTAACATCCCACGGAGCACCATTAAATCCATTATAAAAAAATTGAAAGAATATGGCACCACAACAAACCTGCCAAGAGAGAGCCGCCCACCAAAACTCACAGACCAGGCAAGGAGGGCATTAATCAGAGAGGCAACAAAGAGACCAAAGATAACCCTGAAGGAGCTGCAAAGCTCCACAGCGGAGATTGGAGTATCTGTCCATAGGACCACTTTAAGCCGTACACTCCACAGAGCTGGGCTTTACGGAAGTGTGGCCAGAAAAAAAGGCATTGCTTAAAGAAAAAAATAAGCAAACACGTTTGGTGTTCGCCAAAAGCCATTTGTGGGAGACTCCCCAAACATATGGAAGAAGGTACTCTGGTCAGATGAGACTCAAATTGAGCTTTTTGGCCATCAAGGAAAACGCTATGTCTGGCGCAAACCCAACACCTCTCATCACCCCGAGAACACCAACACCACAGTGAAGCATGGTGGTGGCAGCATCATGCTGTGGGGATGTTTTTCCATCGGCAGGGACTGGGAAACTGGTCAGAATTGAAGGAATGATGAATGGTGCTAAATACAGGGAAATTCTTGAGGGAAACCTGTTTCAGTCTTCCATAGATTTGAGACTGGGACAGAGGTTCACCTTCCAGCAGGACAATGACCCTAAGCATACTGCTAAAGCAACACTTGAGTGGTTTAAGGGGAAACATTTAATATCTTGGAATGGCCTAGTCAAAGCCCAGACCTCAATCCAATTGAGAATCTGTGGTATGACTTAAAGATTGCTGTACACCAGCGGAACCCATCCAACTTGAAGGAGCTGGAGCAGTTTTGCCTTGAAGAATGGGCAAAAATCCCAGTGGCTAGATGTGCCAAGCGTATAGAGACATACCCCAAGAGACTTGCAGCTGTAATTGCTGCAAAAGGTGGCTCTACAAAGTATTGACTTTGCGGGGGGGTAAATAGTTATGCACACTCAAGTTTTCTGTTTTTTTTGTCTTATTTCTTGTTTGTTTCACAATAAAATATATTTTGCATCTTCAAAGTGGTAGGCATGTTGTGTAAATCAAATGATACAAACCCCCCAAAAATCAATTTTATTTGTGTGTAGGCCCGAAACAAAAAATCTCTATTTAATGAATTTTGAATTCAGGCTGTAACATAACAAAATGTGGAAAAAGTAAAGGGGTGTGAATACTTTCTGAAGCCACTGTATATTGCATTGTAGCGAAAGAAACAGCCCTGGCGCTGTACTTAACATGCACATTACACTGTTGCACATACACCTCTTTGGTGTTTATGCTAAACTACAGTTGGAAGCTTAAAGTCATAAAATGCTTATGTGAAAGAAGGAAACAAAGCTTTGCAAATGTCTTGCACTGTCAGGAGCAGGAGTTTTAGGGTTTGTGATTCATTCTATTTGGATAAGCATGAAAGGGAGAGGAGAATTGGCTCCAGCTCTAGGAGGTAGGGTATCAACTGATATAACCCAGCGCTGACATCCAGCAGAGCGGGCTCGCTCATTGATGTGGCAGCATCTCATTTTCACCAGTTTGGGAGGAGACAGTTTTGCAGTGCCTTGCGGTTCTTAGTTATCTTCTGACTTTGTCTAATTCAATCAACACAACTCAGATCTGGCTGTGAAATGGCACTCAGATCCCTTCAAGCTCAGCAAGTCAGAAAACACGGAATAAGTGGAACAGTCAAACAAAATCAGCAAAGCACATAACTGCTACTTTATCTCGAGCTGAGACTTCGTCCACTGTGGAGCTGGCCAACAGCTTTCTGTTTAAATTACAGGATTGCATTCAGAGGGGACACAGGAGTCAAGTGCTGTGATGACACTGCAGATGCTGCCTTGCTGTAATGTAGTGTACAGTAGGAGGTCAGCTTGTCACAAGAGACTGAATTCCCCCAGTAAAACACCTCCTCATAATGCTGATGTTTTATTTCTAATACAATACAACCAAAATAGACAAAATACAATTATCTCCAACATATACAGGGGATACTGGCTCTACCAGACAAAACATTTTTGCAAACAGACACAACATTCGGATTTAAAGGCCATTAGGGATTAAATTGTTTGCCAATTTCGAGTGGGAGAAGTGGGCATAATGGTAGATGGAGAGAAAGGAACACAGGAAAGGGAACACCCTCAGCCAGCCCCCAAAATAAGCCCTGCCAGACCACCACAATCCCCCTCCATTCACCTCCTTATTCAAAGCGCCATTACATTATTAGATTTAATAAGCTGAAATAGCAGTGAGGGCCCCATCGTCATTATAAAGCCTTTACTTTCGTGCTGACTGCCAAATCTGTTTTGCACTAGCTACAGACTGCCAAACCCAACAATGGCTGATTAGTGAAGCCCTTCTCCCTTTACAACATAGGTTAATAAAAAGTGACAGGGCTAAGTCCGCTCCGATTAAGTATGCTGAGAGATATTATAGCAGTTTATTACATCAGATGGTTATTGGATTAAACAGCATGCACAACAATTACATTTTAATTTTAATTTTCGGCCCGCATAGAAAATAGGCTCTGAGTCTGAGAGAGCACGTGTCAGAACAAAGGTGGTATTACAATAACCTCTGTTGTTCTATCTACCACTACTACTAGACATTAGGGCTGGGAATTGCCAGGGACCTCACCATACGATATTATCATGATACTTAGGTGCCAATACGATATGTATTGCGATTTTCACAATTCTATATGTATTGTGATTCGATACTGTGATTTTAGTGCGATTCAATGTTCCAAACATATTACTCACCATATGTCTGCTGCAGAGGGACAAGAGAGAGCCATGAGAAAATGAGTTTTGATCAGTCATGTAAATAAAAGTGCTGAAAACAAATTGGCTCACTATTTAAAAAGAAGATGGAGAACTTGCTATGAAGGAAAAAACTAGAGTTTTGGTGCAGGTACAGCAAACTAGCACAAAAAGAATATTGCGACAGTCAAAACGATACGATACGATACATTGTCAAAAATAATATCCCGATATGTAACTGTATCGATTTTTTCCCCCATCACTACTAGACATACTGTAGTTGTATGGAATGATAGTGAGAGAGTCAAGCCACTAGTGGATCGTTTTCACACATTACTTCATCCATGTTTTCAAACTAAATTTGTGGACAGATCTAAATTACACCAAACCAGTGAATGGAATGGAACAGGTTGCAGGTTTACTAACCCTTGCTAGCATTTATTGAATTGACCAGGCTACTTTAAGTCTTAGTCCTTGGTTTTATGTCTTCCTGAATACAGAGTTAGTCAATTTCTCAATAAATTCCCATGTAGTAAATATATTCTAATTTCCAGTATCTACCTTTTCAATCCATGAATCAACCAGAACAATGAAACAAAGTCAATAATCCAAATACCTAATTTTATAGTGCAGATGAGAGGCCTGCAGTCTGCATAAATGAAAGCCCACCAGAGAAGATCGTAGCCTAAACACATTACTTTACCAATGGCCGGAAGTAGGGCATTCTGTCCAGTGGTCATCCACCCATCCCTGCACCCCACACTCAGACAGCCCAATCAGCCAATGCATTGTTAGCACTGCTGGGATCACAGAAGCCATCCATTAACCCATCCGGTTTTTACGACCCTCTGCTTTATTAGATGAGAAATCAGCTGTCTATATCTGGCAGAAATATGGACTTCCTCATCTGCAATCAAATGCTCTTCCCATCTTCTCAGAAACGGCTCATACATGTTCCAGCTCAGGTATACCTGCTGCAGCCCAGCCAGGGAGCCAGAAGCAGGCCAGGGGAGAAGGGGTTCAATCAGTGTGTCTCCTGGGGTATTCCCCACTGCCCCGTTCCCTCCGATAAATCTCAGTGCTTTACGATTAGGTACATAAAATGAGTCATAGATCTGGACGGTAAATAAGATCTTGTCAGTGGAGCTGACGCCAAGCCAGGCTCCGCCTCCTCCAGATACTGCCTCAGTATCCCAGCCCTCAGACTACTGCTATTGAACTGAAGCTAAAAGGTTCCAATAAATAAGCCTGATATTTTCCTGTGGACGTTTATGGTGCCACCCTGAAGCACGCTTTGCAAGCATATACAGACAAACTAACAAAACAGCAGTGTAAATTCAGACAAATTTACTAATTTACTGTAAATTCAGGCACTGGCTCCTCTCTTATCAATAATATTAAACATCCCCATTGGCAAGATATCCACAAACCACCTGACCCTCTACTGTCTACAGCATTCACATGCTGTTGTTATGACAATGTACTGTGTTTGTATCTTTGTCGAAATGCTTCTCACTGGTAAAAAGCCTAGGTAATCAATTAATCAATCCAGCCATCAAAAGCAGGCATATCCATACTGTACATGTATGAATCAAAGATAAGCATTTATTTATTGAATTTACTGATGGCATTTATTAGACTCTTAATGCATGCATGAAATTAACTATGCAAATATCCCTTTTGAGTAGATTCACTTTCATATTTAAACTCATGGCAATGTTTAGGAATTTGAAAAAACAGTGTGTGTCTGAAGAATGCTCTGTGGACCTGGCAGACCAGTCCCAGGGCCGGCCCAGTGAGGTTTTATGGGCTCAAAATGTACTTAGATGCACTGATGGACACTTGCTTCCCAGCTCCAGCTAATCATTGTGACCGGTTCGTTTACACTGGTCCAAAATGACTCCCTGAATGAAAGCCTTTGCATATTAAGCAGACAAACAGACAATGGAGACACACTGCTGGTGCACAAGAGAGGAACCAAATATCAGCAGTGACATGGTGGGAAGAGACACAGTGTGCTCTAGAGTGTGTACAAATGGGAATTGACAATATAATTGATAGTCAGCAGCATGTTAGATAGATGCTATTCAAATACTGCGCATACTGAGAATGTATCTTGAACATGGTGCCTTCAGAAAGTATTCATACCCCTCGACTTATTCCACATTTTGTTGTGCTACAGCCTGATTTCAAAATGGATAAAATCGATTTTCTTTCTCACGCATCTACACACAATGCCCCATAATGACAAAGTGAAAACATGTTTTTTAACATTTTTGAAAATGTATTGAAAATGAAATACAGAAATATCTCATTTACATAAGTATTCACATCCCTGAGTCAATACATGTTAGAATCACCTTTGGCAGCGATTACAGCTGTGAGTCTTTCTGGGAAAGTCTCTAAGAGCTTTACACACCTGGATTGTAAAATATTTGCACATCATTCTTTTAAAAATTCTTCAAGTTCTGTCAAGTTGGTTGTTGATCATTGCTAGGCAGCCATTTTCAAGTCTTGCAATAGATTTTCAAGTCGGTTTAAGTCAAAACGGTAACTAGGCCACTCAGGGACATTCAATGTCATCTTGGTAAGCAACTCCAGTGTATATTTGGCCTTGTGTTTTAGGTTATTGTCCTGCTGAAAGGTGAATTTGTCTCCCAGTGTGTGTTGCAAAGCAGACTTAACCAGGTTTTCCTCTAGGATTTTGCCTGTGGTTAGCTCTATTCCGTCCTTGCCGATGACAAGCATACCCATAACATGATGCAGCCACCACCATACTTGAAAATATGAAGAGTGGTACTCAGTCATGTATTGTGTTGGATTTGCCCCAAACATAACTAGTTTTATTCAGAATATAAAGTCAATTTCTTTGACAAATTTGTTTCAGTTTTACTTTAGTGCCTTATTGCAAACAGGATGCATGTTTTGGAATATTTTTTATTCTGTACAGGCTTCCTTCTTTTCACTCTGTAATTTAGGTTAGTATTGTGGAGTAACTACAATGTTTTCTCCTATCACAGCCATTAAACTCTAACTGTTTTTTATTTTTACCCATCTACCATAAGGTGCCCTTCTTTGTGAGGCATTGGAAAACCTCTCTGGTCTTTGTGGTTGAATCTGTGTTTGTAATTCACTGCTCGACTGAGGTATCTTACAGATAATTGTATGTTTGGGGTACAGAGATGAGGTAGTCATTCAAAAATCTTGTTAAACACTATTATTGCACACAGAATGAGTCCATGCAACTTACTATGTGACTTGTTAAGCAAATTTTTACTCCTGAACTTATTTAGGCTTGCCATAACAAAGGGTTAAATACTTATTGACTGAAGACATTTCAGCTTTTCATTTTTAATTAATTTGTAAAAAAATTCAAAAATCATAATTCCACTTTGACATGATGGGGTATTGTGTGTAGGCCAGTGGCACAAAATCTAAATTTAATCCATTTTAAATTCAAGCTGTAACACAACAACATTTTGAAAAAGTAAAGGGGTGTGAATATTTTCTGAAGGCACTGTATGTCACACCTTTCCTGAGAGTCAATATTCGTAATGTCTGATTCAAAAGAAATATATGTCTGTTTCAGATTCACAATTGCCATTTCTCAATTTAAACACTAAGTGCACATATCTCTCTATGTCAGACAATGGTGTCTCAATAGTGGTACAAAAGTAATAAGTTAGAAGGTTTAAAAGGAGGTTTTAAAAGAAAACCAGAAAACCATGCATGCAATCAGCTTGGAATTCAAAAGCTAGCCCGGCTTCCACAGTTGTAGAATCAGAGAGCAAATAGAGGAAAACAACCGTTTCAGCATCATGGCACAAAGACTCAAAAACATCTTCCCAAGTCAGTAAGAAAGGAATCTTTAAAGTGATACCAACTATTGTTTATCTTTGCACAATGCCATCTTTAAAAACAATATGTGTACTTCAATAATTCATTATGCTGAAGCATCCTTAAACTGAGACACAGACGATATTTGAGCGCAATTGAGAAGAAGAGCGATAATAACAGAGCAAACGAAATGAAAAACGACTCATATTTCTCTGTAGATATTGAGTCATAACTAGATTCTGACAGCAGTTGTGGAGTGGGCATTGAACGTAGGGTTTATAGGCCTCTCAGTATTTAACATGTTAGTGTCTCCCCATGGCCCTATGAAACTTTGATGGCAGTATTACAGCTAGTTGGCTGGCTTCTCACGCCTACTCAACGTTTATGCGCATGCAAATGGAGGAGAGAGAAGCCAAGGCAGATATGATAAAGACCTCTCTATTGGACACACACAAACATAACAATGACTGCCCACTACTGTGTGTTCCTACAGAAATAGACACTCTATTACTACACCTTCAATATGGAAAACTGGAGAGAGGCAGATTTGCTGCAGTGGTGCACGGCCTGACTTAGCCGTTTTCTGTCTCTGGATCTGCATACAGTAAAAAAAAACATTCCTGTAAATAAAGACGGCTGTCCGGCAACTGTCTTCCCAGCGACAATGGTATTGACCGTAGTCAGATGCTCTGCTGATTAAAAATTGATCCATTTAGAAAAAAATCTAATCAACTGAACAGGATTCTTTCATATGTGGGGTAGGGTGGAGTGGGGGTAGTGGTAGTGGTAGGGGGGGATCAGCAGCTGACATAGAGGCAGACCTGTTATTAACCCCCTGCACCTCCACACAGCCCTCTGCACCCTGCACCCCAGCAGCACACGTCCCTTAGCGCCCCGGGACCAAACACAGCCCAGTCCTGAATTATTCAGCAGTCTAGCAGAGGCTACGGCCACCTCGTCTATTTATGCGTGGCAGAGGAGGGTAGTGGCTCTAATGGCCAGTCCAGAGGAGCCCTGGGTCCCAGCGGAGTCACCCATGGAGGGAGGAGGGGAGGAGGGGCCGTAGCACAGGGCTGCAGGGGATGTGAGAGCGAATTCATCAGTGGCTGAGGTCACAGCGGGTTAATGATGCTGCACGTCTAGACGGACGCAGGGTTCACACCCTGCCCAAAAGGCTATGGGCGGTGAGGCCGGGGTCCACTAATACTTTTATCTCTAAAGGAAAACCGGTGCCTGAACATTAACTCTTTGGGGGCATTTGTAATAAGCTGGTGTTATTGACTTTTGCCATGGAACCGCATATGGCTACACTGGATGCATCCTCCCTTTCATATTTCAGCCACCACATAAACCCAATGAAACAATGGCCATCTGGGCTGCTGGTGATATCTATTGGGATATGCAATATGTTTTAATAGTGCCGTCTACCGCTACATGCTATCTAAATAAAAATCCCTCAGTTGTTGAGGGAGTTCACTTCATATCAAACATAACTGAATAAATCAAATGAGAGGATAACTCTTCAAATTATGTTCACTAGGAGGAATTCAAAGCTCGCCTGGGCAACCCCCTTGATTATTGACTCCATACACTTACCCCCTTATCATCACACAGACAATTAAAACAGCTAGAGTGGCACCCCCACCACGGCAGAGAGTCATTCAGTAATCAGGGCATCTCTCCCTGAGAGGGTGAGGCACAAGGGTGGGGCACACTGTTGGCAACCGCTCCATTGCCATGAGTTCTATCTATCACCTTGGTGATCATGTTCCAGTGCATCCGCCCAATCTCTCTAAGGGATAAGCACTACAGGAAAAACAGGCACCCCCCTGCGTATTCCCGAGATGAGCCGATCAACAACAGCAAAACACATATCAAGTCAAAGTAGCAACGACAGAGAGGGGAGTAAGTTCATATTCACAAACTGACTGCTCCCAGATGAAAAGTATAGTATACCCAAGCATCAAGCCATTGTCAATTTAGAGGACAAATAGATAATAAAGTCCATGCTGGGGTTGAAAGGTATATTTATAATATAATCCAAAAGAGATTCATGAACTTCAAGGTTGAGTTCTTTGAGAGAGAGAGAGTGCTTGATGAAACGGAATGAGTTTAGCCTTCAATAGGTATAGGCCTATTTACTCCCACTCTCTGCCACTGCACACGCTCTCTGCTTATCCTGCATCTGATGCCAAGAACATTTACTGTTGAGGTCAACATCCCTGCCATGATTGAACCAAACCAAGGGCATCCCATGGGGGGAGGGTCGGGGGGGCTAGGCAGGACACACACACCTCTCCCATTTACACAAATGCAATTTCCACATCTCTTTCCCTCAAAGTGACTATGCACATAACTCAGAGATCCACGTGGGCTCTCCAGATGGCGATGTCACAACGAAGAGAAAACAAGGTGTGGGAGATGCACTATCAACATTCAAAACACTGTGAAAACAGTAGTAGACAAAATACAACAACCAATGTCAAATGTGTTTCATACACAAGCACTGCAAACAAATTGTAAATATGTGATGTAAATCACAAGGTGTTTTGTGTGTAGTATGGCTATGGCTAATGAGCATGTGCTATATATAACATTCATCCACCACAAAATTCCTCAGTCACTCAAAAAATTGGTTTCATATTATGCACACACATGCAATTTGAGAGCAACATGAACTCATCCTCTGTGCAAAGACAGTCATGCTGCCTACAGCTACAACTCCTGATGTGAGGAGAGAGAGCACCTAGGGTAAGGGATGCACCTTAAATGCTGCCCTGTTCAACAATAGGTCCACTGGTATCATAATAAAAGGCACTGGCCCTTAGGTTTAAACCTCCATATTCCTGCTCTTCAGGGTTTTCTTCCTCCAGCCCCATCCTGCAGAAGCCTGGAGCAACGTTTAGCTAAACCTGCTGGCCTACGTAGGCAGAGAGAGTCCCCTGAGGGCTGAACAATCAGACAATTTCAAGATCATGAAGCATTAAACCAATCCCGGCAGGGTACACTAATTAAACAGCCGAGCCCGGTACAACCAACCAATCCCCACAGAGCAATTAAATCCATCCCCTCTAAAACACTGTAGAACCTGTCTGGGGAAAACCGCAGAGGAGAGAGAGAGAGGGGGGGGGGAGAGAGAGAGAGAGAGAGAGAGAGAGAGAGAGAGAGAGAGAGAGAGAGAGAGAGAGAGAGAGAGAGAGAGAGTATATCAAATGAATCTGGAAAAAAGGGAATGCAGTAAGAGACTAACAAGGGAAATTGAAAAGGAACGATTCAATTCAGCTCTTTGTTCTTCTTCTTCTTTATTTCATTTTTAATTACGATTCAAAATGCCTGAACAGTCCCTTTGTTTTAACTGAGGAGGGGGAGTCTGTGACCACATTATAATGCAAAAACAGTGACCCTGTTGCCATGAAAGATTGCATATTTAATTCAGATTAGAGAGTTCAGGAACCACCTTGAAACTAGCAGAAAGGGAGGACCGCCTCAGGGCCTACTTTAGACACGCGCAGAGCTGCTAACACAGTCGCAACACACAATCAATACCCCCAACGTCCTCCGCCACCAAAATAAATTAGAAAGTGACAACAGAAGAATGACATCAGCTGCAATTCCAAAAGAAGCGGTTGCATGGAAACGGAGGCGTGTAGAATGGGGAGCGGGGAGCATGGCTATGTGGGGGCAGAACTGATCTCTTGGTCATTGCTCTCTTTCATCCCTCAGGACATAGTGACTTCATCAGTCAGATCATTAAGGAAACACACTATAAAGTATTTGTGCGAAAGACTGAAAAATCCTTATGAAACACGTTCACTTTTTTTAATGTACATTTGCGGTCTATGTTGTTTGAAAACTTAGGCCAAAATCAATCAATTAGAAAAAGGTAAAGGAGCCAAATGTGAGGGGGCAATCAGTCTAAGCCACACAAGTCTCCATTTACCCACTAAAGCGCATACATCTTTAGACCCATCAATGTTCATTGACAGAGCAAGACATCAATCAAGGACCCAATGAATGAATGAATGAATGAATGAATGAATGAATGAATGAATGAATGACACTATTATTTAATCTACATTTGTACGGCGAGTAGCAGAAAGATATCTCCTCCCACGTTAACTGTTATTTAGATAGAAGTACAGCGACAAGACAAATGCATTTTCCTCATGATGTTGAAAAAAAGCAGAAATCACCAAAGAAGAGATATGACAAGAGCAGTAGTGACAGAAGGAAAACAGTAGTCTGGATGGAGAGATAGACTTGGTCTCTCTTTTCCTCGAGTGAGGCGGTGTATTAATCATAGAGCAGTGCTTCACGTCTCCAATTCCGGTTCCTCTCCATTAAAAATGATAAACTGTTCCTCTTAAAGCCACTCGCTCGCTTTACAGTTCCAGTCTGCACCTTTCGTAGTAAAAAAGCAGAACTCTTCTCAGATTTATTCTATCCTGCTCCCATTGTTGGAGATGAATAAGAGAGTAATTAACTGGAGCGAGGGTAGCAGCTGCACAAAGACAGGACTGGCTAACATAACAAGCCTGATCCATCTGTTTTTGCAGTAACACACCTTTTGTATTATTTCGATTAAATGGAGGACATCTGCTTAGCAATAACAAATGCAGTTTGGATTCTCAAAAGAACCACTGAAAGAAAGGGGCCATCTTTTCTCAGATCTTCCCTCTTCTGTTTAAATGAGGACAAATGGGCCCTAGAAAGATGTGCAATGCAGAGCCCACCGTATTTCTCCTCTCCAGTAAACACTTTGAGCAATGACACATAATAAGAGCCCTACGATCCCCATAGAGACCCTTGAGAAGAGCAGGGAGGCATTGATCTCATGAGCGTAGGGGCCCAGGAGCACCCTTCACACTACGCTCACCTCTGCTGCACAACATAACAGGCCCGCCAGCATCACCACCACACATCATACACCATACAAAGGCCAGCGCTCGCACAAAAACCAGGGTCTCCTTTTTTCTCTCTGTAGGACAAAATGGACAATAGAGGGAATGAATTACAGCCACTGAAGCCCTGCCAAATACAGCAGAGGAAGGGTGGAATAGGGACGAGAGAGAGAAAGATTGAGAGAATGGAGGAGAATGGAGGAGAATGGAGGAGAACGGAGGAGAATGGAGGAGAACGGAGGAGAATGGAGGAGAACGGAGGAGAACGGAGGAGAACGGAGGAGAATTGAGGGGATTCAATGTAAGCTCAGTAAAATGAAAAAGAAAGGCTGGGTGTTCAATACGTCTGCAATGCCATCACAGTCAAAACAAATAAAGAGAGGCCACTGTAGAGACACACAGCTCAATATGGACTCGCTGGGCAGGGGACTGGCTGGCTGTCAGCAGGGAGAGAGGACACAGATTTATACCCATACCGATGAGCCATTACCTCTCCCCTGAATCTTCCGCCTCCCCTCGCCCGCTTGCCTGACGCAGTGCTAAGGAAGAAGAGCCTGCCTCCTGCAGACTAATGTGTCCCTGAAGTTTTGTTAAAGCTGGTTATTTACTCCTGCAAGGCAATTGCTTCAGCCTAGGGGCAGCAGAATAAAAGAAACAGGAACATGAAAAAGATCATGCCTTTTGCGAGAAAGCACTGTCAACTACCAAAGTGGGATTACTGCTGAAGAATTGGGTGCAGGCTTTGGATAGGATAGGGCTTTTAGGTAGGTCTGAATGCTTAAGCAGAGGGTGAGACACCCGAGAAGAATCATAAGGGTCATGAACAGATGATCAAAAACTAATCTATGATTCTTAATAATAATATCTAAATGTATATCCTTGTTAGAAATAGTCTCACACTGTTCAAAAAAGAAAGCCTACTAGGAGTTTTGTGAAAGCATGAACTTATCATCATACAAAGACATCATCACGCACCCATATCAAACCGAGAGTACTTATCCTGCAAACAGGGAGATGAATGAGGCAAAATGGCTGTGGATGGCGGGTATGGAAATCTGCTTGAAGGAAGGTCAAAGTGATTAAGCTGACATTAATGACAGGTCTACTCTTTCTGTGGGAATGTTCACTGTAGCTGTCTCTAAACCCATTTGTCATTCCGCTCCAAACACTGAAGCATCTGCTTTGAAGTCTCTACCACTAATGCTACACAGAGGTTAAATAGCTTAACGCTGAAGTCAGTTTCACTTCTCTTTCTAATGTTGCCTGCATTTTATGTACCTAGGTTACGGCTCCTGGATTTCACAACTCAATTTAACCCAGCTAGTCCTGTAAAAGCTCTCTCTTTTCTTATTTCCTTTGTTATCACTGTCAAAGAATAAGAGCGGGGCTTATGGCAAATGAGACCATGACAGACGTAAACCTTCTGATATCTCCCAATGAGGAGGAAGTGTGAAAGCATGTTTGAAGAATGTTTATCTAGCTTGACATGGATGCAACACAGACCTGTGGTGGTGATGCTGCAGCTTATGTCCCACTGCTTTTTAAAACTATGCTTAATCCACTGAGGCCTTTTGAGAGAGGTCAGTCAAAGAGATTGCAGTGACAGCTCTAAAGGGATGGACATATCTTTCCCTTACTCTAGTAGCATTTTTTTTAGCTTCAAAGCTTAGTATCCATCTCTGACTCTGCATGTGTTTGTATGTGGAAGTGAGTCAATAAAAATCTGCACGTTTGCATTACCTTGCATGTATGAGTATGGCTGTCCTTACCTGATTAATATGTACCCTATGGAGGAGGTAAGTGTGCACATGCCTACGCACAGGTCTGTGTGTGCGTGTATGTGTGTGCAAGAGTGTGTCTGTCTTTGTGTGCATTTTCTCATTGCATACCCTGGGGCTCTGTCTCCATCCATGCTGCCTCCCTGGGTTGCCCATGCTGTTTGTTGTTGAGGCTATCAATGGCTGCCTCAAGAGCTATTCCCCCCTCCCCTCCTTCATAGATCACTCATTGGACACAGCTTTCTCAGGACACAAACCCTAACCCTCCTCTCAACCCTATAGTGCCCTAGACCTGGCATTTCCGGTAAATTATTAGATTAGGTAGCGCCTAATGTTACAAAAACAATAGCGAGAAACAAATCTATTAAAGCATGAATGAAAGGGAAACAGAGACCTGTTTTCACAGCCAATTTGAGATTGCAGGGTTGGGTTTAGGGGGGCGGGAGCTGCTGGCAAACGGCGCACAGAGAAAGCAGCCAGGCTCACAGGCTGCAAAGCAATTTCACTGTTTGGCAATACTGTTGTCTCTGTCTGTGGATTAGAGCTGACATTAGAGCGCCTGAGTCATGCTAAATGTAGAACAATCACAGCCTTTTGTTCATGATCTAGACTCAATCCCTCAGAGAATGATGGAGAGAAGAGTATGGAGATGCATGGGGCTGGAAAATGGCATCAAAAAAGCATATTGCTAATAAACCATTTAAAATGAACACAGCATTCTATCACTATAAGACAACAGAGGGATCCTCTAATGAATTCAATATAAACTGGGACCACAGTAATGATATTAAGCTCAAGTTAGTGAGTACATTTGGATCCGCTTACCTGAAACTTTGAAAAACCACATTGCATTACACATCAAAATGTACCTGATTGATAGTTGATTACTTTAAAGAAATATTCTTCTAAATACATGATATTTCCTCAATTCTATTTTGGAGAGCTAATGTGTGACTTTATATACGAATACAATGTACAATGTTATTACAATGTAATAACAACGTAATAACTTCTCGTAAACTGTGTCCTCTTGTAGTCTGACCTCACCTTGGGTCTGAGAATGCTCCCTACTGGCTGAAAGATCTCCTGGGCTTTCTCCCTGTTGGCTGAGAATTGGCTTGGGCCTGACAGGAGCTGGGAGGGCAGCTCCTGACCCGTCCTTTTCCACGGTCGCCCACGGAAATGCCATCTGGCTGGTGTGAATGATTACCACGGCAATGGCCATGTGACCTGCGGCCAGCGGGAACCAAGGTCACTCCACTTCCATGCTCTCACTTTCCCTGTTCTGTTTTTATTAAGCTGTGGATGAATCATTCATCTCAGACTATTCTACCACAGAAATCTAGTTCATAGACATGTTATATTTCACAATCCTGTTTGTTGATATTGATAATAGCACTGAAAGGGAGATGGATTAAAGTATGTCTGTGATCAGAGGGGCATGTCACACTTTGATCTGGAATAGATTATTCATAGCAATGTTCTTTAAATAGACACCAGGATGGTGAATTGAAATGAGGAGACAACGAAAGTACTCTGATAATGTAACATGTCATGTGACATATTAATTTTCCATGGCATCGATATACCAAAGAGCAAGAATAAACTAAAAGATCTCCCCTGAGCTTCAATTATGTCTCACTTAGTTTATAAGCATGTTATTACAGGCCACCTGTAGCTCAGTTGGTAGAGCAAGGCGCTTGCAACGCTAGGGTTGTGGGTTCGTTTCCCACGGGGGGCCAGTATGAAATATGTCTGCACTCACTAACTGTAAGTTGCTCTGGATAAGAGCGTCTGCTAAATGACTAAAATGTAAATGTAATTACCCTTTGCTGGTGGTGATCTCCCGATATAGATTGCCACTGGTATCCTTTACATTATGAACTGAATTTCTAATTGTCAATATGCAAATACGACCTTGACAATTATGGAAAACCATCTCATCAAACTAGCAATGCACAAAATAGAAGATGATTTTGACCCTGGACAGACATACAAATTGTAGCCTAAATGTTATGCTGAAAGAATTTGTGTCAGTAACAGTTGATTAATTGAATCATTCATAAATGACTGTAGGTATAGAGCTGCAATATACACTGAGTGTGGAAAACATTAAGGACACCTCCTCTTTCCATGACAGACTGACCAGGTGAATCCAGGTGAAAAAGATGATCCCTTATTGATGTCACTTGTTAAATGTGACTGCAACTCAAAATTAGGAAGATGTTGTTAATGTTTTGTACACTCAGTGTATAGGTATAGGTTTTATAGTAATTTCTATAGATTCTAAAGTGTTTACTTCACTACATAAACTCCAATATGACTGACATCAATATTGGGGTTTTCAAGATGTTTCTATTGAGTAATATTGAGGTCTCATTATTCAGAAACGACATGTTAGACATGTTATTCTTTTCAACCTTGCATTATGAACATTAAGTTTTAGAGTTTTAATGTCATGTGCACAAGTACAGTGAAATGCCTTTCTTGCAAGCTTTAAACCCAACAATGCAGTAATCAATATCAATGTAGTACTAAAAATAACATAAGTTAGAATGACTATGTTACACAGAAGATCAGTGGCCTTCCTCAACGTTGTCATAGATATCTGGATCTTTTAGGTTGGAAATACTTTTTTGGAGCTCATCTTAGCACAAAAGCTTTCAGACCTCATTCAGGTAGGAAAAGGGAATTTGCTAATTGAATTAGTCTACTGAAACCTGAAAAACGGTCATTACATGAGATATTTGATTCTAAACATTGGCCACTAATGCAGGGTTGCGGCAAACGAATGATGTAAAAGCATACTATTTTGTAGGCTAACAGGCAAGATGTGAATGAACCCCGACGTAACACAACAATAGCTCAACTCGCCCTTTGGATCCCCGACTACATGAGTAGTCCAGCGATTGGGGGGCTGAATAACAATCAGCTCTGATTTCTTCTCGGTAGGCTTTTCCGCAGGACCTGACTTGCCATGCTCCTGTCATTTCTCATGTTACAGAACATCAATCATACGGCAGACAGTGCCCTTGCTCTGGCCGAGCCTGATTTACGAACATTAGCGGGGAATACAATTACACAGTCCTTGCCCGAATAGCCTAGTGCTCACAATGCGGCTTGAGATAAGGGAAGGGGGGTGAAAACAGAAAACCTTATTTCGTACGGAGACGCACAGATGAGCGAATTACATTGTCAACACCGTGGCTTTTTAGTGATGTCAAGTCTTACAGAAATGTTATTGAAACTGGTTCATTAAAAATGCTATAACATATGATATTTAGCATGTCAGCAATAGATTGTAAAACTATTTGTGAATTTACTAGGCAAGTTTGTAAAACCGACTGGATCATAGACAACTTTGTTATAACCAATTCAATATATGGGCTGTCTATTTTGTAAAAACATCATTCAGATGTCTGACTATTGATCACTGAACACGCTTTGCATTTAGCCTACACACTATAATAATTTTACACGCATGTTTTAACGCGCACCACCGGAATGACCAATAGCCTAAATAGGCTACATGATAACGTCATAGGTAGACTAAGCCTATCTTCTAGTTTTTCTGATTGGGTTATTGTCTAAAAGATAAATAATAAACAGTCAATCAATTAGGCTATCCAACGGTAGCCTGGCTATATGGCTTGAATAAGCGATTAAGATTATTTAGCAGATGAACAGAAAAAAACTTTCATCAATCTAATTGTGCAAACAAAGTTGATTTATAAGAAAAAACATTTTTATCGTACATACAAAGTAGAACCAAATGTCGCTAAAGAGATGCAGTAGAATGCACGATCATCATGACACAAATTGAATAAAACATTAAACTGGTAAAAAGTTACGTACTTGGAGCAAATTCATGAGGGCATAAAAAGTTTCCATTTCCAATCTACACCATGATGAGCACTATAAAGAGAGAATCGTATAAAAATATAAGGGCTTTGTCGGCGGTGCTGATCCCAGCCGTGAACGCAGAGGGAAGGCTATACAGAGCGCCTGTGCTACTCAATGGTCCGTGCTCCATCGCTGATCAATGATTGAACTGAACAAAGGCAGAAGAGGATCAATTTCTAATAACTATCAATGCAACGCCGCCGATTTCTTTCTCCATTCGTCCACAGTTTACATATTCACATAATTTTAAAGTACATAATGCTATATGAACAGATATAACCAGAAAGGTAAAGGATAACACTAACCTGAAGCCGCCGTAGATTAAATTTCTTCCAATATTGAAACATCGATCCCACATCGGCGGCCATCTTGGGGATATTGAAGAGATTTTTTTCAGCGGCTGCAATAAATATGTGGGCTGGATTCCCCTCGTTAAACAACGTTTTCGATTAGGCTACTCGTTCTACTTCAAAAAAATAAAAACATGAACACATGAAAGTCCACTGAACTAACACAAATATGTTTGTTAAAAAGCAGTGATATCCCGGTGGACCCCAAGCGTTTTTCTTCTACAACAAAAAAAAGATTTTCCATGCATTGGTGCAGACCTGGATATTAACTGGACAATTGCACTTGATTTTGGTTTGGCAAAGTTATCAATACTGACGTAAGGGGTTGACCACAACCTTCTGGAAAAGGGAAGGAGAACAACAATGTGATCTATGCATATTGTGTTTATGGAACTCCGTCTACAATGGTATGAATAAAACAGTTGAGTCCATATCTTGAGTCCTAAATAATAGTAGTCTACCACTATTTATGTTTACACCTCTCCTTCCATTAGTTTAGGCTACAAATAACAGTGAATGGGTAGACCAGGCTATGCACTGAAAAATCTAAACCCATGAGGTGCATTTGGATTTCTGCTCATCTGAAGCAATCTGCGCAGATCGTAACCATTGCGAATGCATCTACTTCCTCTGGTGAACTAATAAAAAATGGTTTACTCTGTGACCATGTTAAATTATGACCATGTCAAAATGTGAAATAATACTGCAAAATTGCTTACATTTGCCTAATTTGAAATAATAACTTCATAATAACTTTCACTAACCTAACCTTTCACTGTCTAAACTTTGCTAAATGATTCCTACATATAGGCCTATAGCCAAACTAGTCACAGATTCTATATATTTCACATTTCCATTAAAAATACGTTTTTTATTATTTTAAATAAATAATATTAATTCTTATGTGAAAATGAATTGATCAATCTAACAACTGGATCTATATTTGATCTATATTTGATATCTGAACAGTGGCTGGTGAATTGTGGGTTAACTGGGTCTAAAGTGGGTAGGCCTATAATGCAGGCATAGACAAAATCCAAGTAGGCCTATCTATCTGGGATATAGACTGGTAGTTGATGATATGATATCTGTTTTAAAAACAAAGGTATACAGTGCATTTGGAAAGTATTCAGACTTTTTCCACATTTTCTTATGTTACAGCCTTATTCTAAAATTGATGAAATTCTTTTTTTCCCTCATCATTCTACACACAATACCCCATAATGACAAAATGAAAACAGGTTTTTAGAATTTTTGCAAATGTATAAAAAAACAAAACATAAATACCTTATTTACATAAGTATTCAGACCCTTTGCTAGAGCTGGCCGCCCGGCCAAACTGAGCAGTCGGGGGAGAAGGGCCTTGTGGTCAGCGAGGTGACCAAGAACCCGATGGTCACTCTGACAGAGCTCCAGAGTTCCTCTGTGGAGATGGGAGAACTTTCCAGAAGGACAACTATCTCTGCAGAACTCCACCAATCAGGCCTTTATGGTAGAGTGGCCAGACGGAAGCCACTCCTCAGTAAAAGGCACAGGACAGCCCGCTTGGAGTTTGCCAAAAGGCACCTAAAGGACTGTCAGACGATGAGAAAAAAGATTCTCTGGTCTGATGAAACCAAGATTGAACTCTTTGGCCTGAATGCCAAGCGTCACATCTGGAGGAAACCTGGCACCATCCCTACGGTGAAGCATGGTGGTGGCAGCATCATGCTGTGGGAATGTTTTTCAGCAGCAGGGACTGGGAGACTAGTCAGGATCGAGGGAAAGATGAACGGAGCAAAGTACAGAGAGATCCTTGATGAAAACCTGCTCCAGAGCGCTCAGGACCTCAGACTGGGGTGAAGGTTCACCATCCAACAGGACAATGACCCTAAGCACACAGCCAAGACAACGCAGGAGTGGCTTTGGGACAAGTCTCTAAATGTTCTTGAGGGGCCCAGCCAGAGCCCGGACTTGAAGCTGATCAAACATCTCTGGAGAGTCCTGAAAATAGCTGTGCCGCGACGCTCCCCATCCAACCTGACAGCGCTTGAGAGGATCTGCAGAGAAGAATGGGAGAAACTCCCCAAATACAGGTGTGCCAAGCTTGTAGCGTCATACCCAGGAAGACTCGAGGCTGTAATCACTGCCAAAGGTGCTTCAACAAAGTACTGAGTAAAGGGTCTGAATACTTATGTAAATGTGATATTTCAGTATTTAATTTTTTATACATTTGCAAACAATTCTAAAAAACAGTTTTTGCTTTGTCATTATGGACTATTGTAGATTGATGAGGGATTTTGAAAAAAATAATACATTTTACAAAAGGCTGTAACGTAACAAAATGTGGAAAAGGTCAAGGGGTGTGAATACTTTCCGAATGCACTGTATGGGAAGCACTGAGTACCCTACCTAAAAAAAAGCATATGATTGATGTTATTGACAAATTGACACAAATGCTCTAAAAAGTGCCTTTAGAGTTTAAAAGGTGAATGTGATTATAAAGTCAATTACTGGATTATGGTCTGACTTTTGATTAAATGATAAATTAAGATGTTATAAGAGTATGTATAGCCTATGGTATCTGAGGGGTTACAAAAGTGTGTATTTCTGTTTCATCACATCTGGAGACTATAAGGACTCATCATATTAACATACTGTTCTTCAGTGGTAGCCTACTTTTGAAGAACACAGGTAGACACAGGTACAACGAATAGGAAGGTGATATACCATGCAGGCATTCATGTTCATCACAGTTTTATTTCACATATAAATTCTATGGTGACAACTCTGGAAAACCTGCCTCTGGTTACATGAAGGGGTTTGTAAGCCCAGTGAGGCTGCAGACGTATTTAATAACATACAGTAATGTATTTTTTTTCCATCTTACTTGACTCTCTGTACACCATAGACTAGCATTCCATATTTTGTAGTGGTGATGATGGTGGTGGTTCTTATACCAACTCTGTACTTCCAACAAATAATTTCCCTCCACTATTAACAGCATACCATATTCAGAGAAAAACTGGGCTTGAACAAGACCCGTTTTGGTATTGTCTGCCCCCCAGGCAATATGTAGATACAGTGGCTTGCGAAAGTATTCACCCCCCCTTGGCATTTTTCCTATTTTGTTGCCTTACAACCTGGAATTAAAATGGATTTTTTGGGGGTTTGTATCATTTGATTTACACAACATGCCTACCACTTTGAAGATGCAAAATATTTTTTCTTGTGAAACAAACAAGAAATAAGACAAAAAAAACAGAAACCTTGAGCATGCATAACTATTCACTCCCCAAAGTCAGTTCTTTGTAGAGCCACCTTTTGCAGCAATTACAGCTGCAAGTCTCTTGGGGTATGTCTCTATAAGCTTGGCACATCTAGCCACTGGGATTTTTGCCCATTCTTCAAGGCAAAACTGCTCCAGCTCCTTCAAGTTGGATGGGTTCCACTGGTGTACAGCAATCTTTAAGTCATACCACAGATTCTCAATTGGATTGAGGTCTGGGCTTTGACTAGGCCATTCCAAGACAGGTTTCCCTCAAGACAGAAACAGGTTTCCCTGAAGAATTTCCCTGTATTTAGCGCCATCCATCATTGCTTCAATTCTGACCAGTTTCCCAGTCCCTGCCGATGAAAATCATCCACACAGCATGATGCTGCCACCACCATGCTTCACTGTGGGGATGGTGTTCTCTGGTGATGAGAGGTGTTGAGTTTGCACCAGACATAGCGTTTTCCTTGATGGCCAAAAAGCTCAATTTTAGTCTCATCTGACCAGAGTACCTTCTTCCATATGTTTGGGGAGTCTCCCACATGCCTTTTGGCGAACACCAAACGTGTTTGCTTATTTTTTTCTTTAAGCAATGGCTTTTTTCTGGCCACTCTTCCGTAAAGCCCAGTTCTGTGGAGTGTACGGCTTAAAGTGGTCCTATGGACAGATACTCCAATCTGCGCTGTGGAGCTTTGCAGCTCCTTCAGGGTTATCTTTGGTCTCTTTGTTGCCTCTCTGATTAATGCCCTCCTTGCCTGGTCCGTGAGTTTTGGTGAACGGCCCTCTCTTGGCAGGTTTGTTGTGGTGCCATATTCTTTCTATTTTTTAATAATGGATTTAATGGTGCTCCGTGTGATGTTCAAAGTTTCTGATATTTTTTTATACCCCAAACCTGATCTGTACTTCTCCACAACTTTGTCCCTGACCTATTTGAAGAGCTCCTTGGTCTTCATGGTGCCGCTTGCTTGGTGGTCCCCCTTGCTTAGTGGTGTTGCAGACTCTGGGGCCTTTCAGAACAGGTGTATATATACAGAGATCATGTGACAGATCATGTGACACTTAGATTGCACACAGGTGGACTTTATTTAACTAATTATGTGACTTCTGAAGGTAATTGGTTGCACCAGATCTTATTTAGGGGCTTAATAGCAAAGGGGGTGAATACATATGCACGCATCACTTTTCCCTTATTTATTGTTTAGAATTTTTTGAAACAAGTTACACTTTTTTGTGTATGTCCATTACATGAAATCCAAATAAAAATCTATTTAAATAACAGATTGTAATGCAACAAAATAGGAAAAAACACCAAGGGGGATGAATACTTTTGCAAGGCACTGTACATGATAATCTGGAGCCATGTGAAATCACAAATATAGGCAGAAGCCATTAACTCAGGCCACTGTGATATACATCATAATGCAGTTGATTTACATCATACATCCCTTATAAAATGACTAAGAAGGGAAATAATATGCATATACTGTCATACTTTAGCAACTTATAGTTTATTACAATCTAAACCATATATAAGGGAGGAATTTCATATTCTCATGCCAGACAGAAAACACCTAGGGGGAATTCTGAAGGATGCTTATTAAAAGTTTCAGTATTATTGCGTTTTATTGGTGGCTTAAGGGTGGCAATGAGATGCAAGCCTCATATGAAAATAATAACATCTTAGTTAGCTGTGATTTATCTGGAAACTTAACATTCAAATCAGAGTTGATATGGAAGACAATTTCATGCCAGGGTTGTTGCAACAATAATCCCACTGGGCTGTGTGTTTTATGTAAATATATTGTCATCCAAGGTTGACTGAACAATGCGGCGCTTACTGATTTAATTCTCAAGCATATCGATCAATCACCTGAGTGAGTAAGCTCACATATGCTATTTTATCATGTTTTTAGCTGTTCTATGTACCTGTGCATTGAATGATGACCAACCAATATTGACAGGTACAGGAATAGATACAGGTGATGTCCACTTCTATTACATGAGTATCAAATGCAGTAGGTCAAGTAGAAGAGATGACCAAACAGAAGACGAACCAGCAAAAATGTACTGTATCAGTGGCTCGTTTTCAAAGAGCCAAGATCAATTTGGTTTGACATATTGAACGATGAGCTGCTAGCACTACCTACTGGACAATAGGGGTAAATGGTTTTCAAAGCCAAGGCAGTTGTATCCATTGCCACAATCCACTGTTATGACAACGCCTTTACAGTATAAAGCATGCTAATCAACAGTCACAATTTGGGCCTTCCATCCACTCTTAATAACCCAAAGAGCTGAGACGACTTGGACCACAGAGAAGGGTGAAGGCAACTAACAAGCTTACTGAGATTGACGTAAAAACATCCATGTGATGCCACTGAGAATGTTACATTTCTTCCTGAGGGAGAGCCTGAGGTGCAGTAGCTTTAGTGTTCTGTTATTCCGTTCTGGAGTATGGTGAAACAGAAACATTGCAGGTAAGTGTGTTTTCAGGGCAAAATAAGGACATTATGCTCACATGTTCAATAAGAAGTGTCCACTTTAGTGCAACCTTTTCTCTATTGATGTCCACTGGCTACCTGTCCCTCAAATAATTGACTTTAAAATGATCCTCCTGGTCCACAAAGCCCTAAATGGCATCGGACCTGCTTACCTGTCAGATCAACTCTACCCCTATGAACCTCCATGCACCCTATGGTCAATCCACAGCAAATTGCTTCTTGCACCCAGGACCCGGCTCCGAACAATGGGGGACCGTGCCTTTTCCTCCCACGCACCACGCCTTTGGAACTCCCTTCCTGACAACCTCAGGGCTGTTCAGACTGTTGGGGCTTTTAAAACAGGACTTACAGTAAGACTAATCTTTATCGGCTGGCCTACCCTTCCTCCTAGACTTTGATTGATGCTTTTATGATGTGGTTATATATATTTGTTTAGTATTTAAACTATTTTTCTATGTTAACTTTTATTTTATGCACTTTGAGATTATTCTTGTAAAATGAAAAGCGCTTTACAAATGTAATACATTATGATTATGATTATTATTATGATTATCTTGTTCACAAATTCGACTTTAATGTTTTGTCCTGTGAACAAGGATGTGCACTTGTAAACCTTCAAAACCAATCAATAAAAATACTGATTAAAAAAAACTAATTGTCAATTACAATTAATGAGGTATCAGAAATTCCTATTGGTATTGTTGCATGAATTGCCTTCTCCCCCATCATAAAACTAAGCTTGGGTAATAGGTAAAACAATCTGTTTTTCTGGGGAAGAGGAAAATCCCAGAAATAAAATGTTCATTGAGTGTCAAGTTCTACTGGAGGCTGAAAGATTTTGGGAAGAGGCACAGATGCCACAGGGAGGCTCAACTAGCTAGGTTAGATATATTCCAGGCCAGCACAGAGGATTTACATTTTAGTCATTTAGCAGACACTCTTATCCAGAGCAACTTACAGTTAGTGAGTGCATACATTTTTCATACTGGCCCACAGTGGGAAATGAACCCACAACCCTGGCACTGCAAGCACCATGCTCTATCAACTGAGCTACAGGGGACTACAGATGGCAGCAGCCATCAAATCCACCCAGAAGGTTGGCTGGCAGACTCCTTTGAAGTAGCAAAATGGAGTAGGTTAGGGCCGCGAGGAGTAATGGCGGCTGGTTGAGTTTTTTGAGTCGAAGTGACATGGCGGCAAATTCAAGATACAACAACCATTTGAACAGTTTGCTACTACAGCGGATGAAGGAGCGGAAAGAGCGTGGAGATGTGGAAATGGACAGTGAGGAAGAAGGAAAGGAGCGGGAAGCGGTGTGGTGAGGAAGATTGGCGTCAAGTAGGCCTACAAAAATAAAAACATTTACTCTGGTAGCTCAGAAATTAAACCTGATGAGAGTGAGGATGAATTACCTGTGGTGTCAGGTGCGCTGAAGACCGCTGAGGTCGAGCCTCGTCCCAATGATGATAAAGATGATTCTGGTCTAGTGGAAGTGAGATATTTGGAGAGAATGGATCCTTGCCTTCTGGCTGATCCATATGTGGTGTCAGGATGGGTGGAGAAGAGTTTGGGGACTGTTGAATCGGTGAAAGTAACTCGAGGTGGACTTGTGATGATTTTTTTGTGAGTCTTTCGTCCAGAGGGAGTGGGCGCTCTGCACCACATGCCTCGGGACAAGAACTGTGACTTGCTTTGCTCTCCGGAGCAGTATGCCGTTGAAAGGAGTGATAACTGGTGTGGCGTTAAGTGTTGAGGAGGATCAACTGAAATAGAAGATTCCCGGTGTCTGTGACGCCCGCCGTGTGGTGCGTCGCAGACCTGGTGGAGAGCATGGTGAAACAGAGAAGACACTGTCTGTCTTGCTGAGTTTTGATGCAGAGTCTTTACCCAACCATGTCAAGTTAAGATGTGTCAGTCATCCCGTGAGAGCTTTTGTCCCGAACTCATTACAGTGTTTTAGGTGCCAAGCTTATGGTCATGTTGCAGCAGTGTGTAGGAGGGAGATTCCTAGATGTGAGAAGTATGCAGGAGGGCATGAGTCAAAGGAATGTGTAGTGTATTCCCCTGTAGCTCAGTTGGTAGAGCATGGCGCTTGCAACGCCAGGGTTGTGGGTTCATTTCCCATGGGGGGCCAGTATGAAAAATGTATGCACTCACTAACTGTAAGTCGCTCTGGATAAGAGCGTCTGCTAAATGATGTAAATGTATCAGTGGAAAAAGCTGTGTGTGTTAACTGTATAGGGGTACCCATGTTGCTGGAGAGCAGAAGTTCCAGTGAGAGAAGGGCAGGTTGAGTTTGTCAGAGTAGTACAAAAGGTGTTGTATGCTTAGGCAGTGAAGAGAGTAGTAGAGGAAGATGGGTCCAGGGCAAGGATCCTAAGAGGTTCCATGTGAGTAGGCCGAGGCCAATAGAGAGTGATATGAATAACATGTGCTTCAGTAAGATTGGCTTCTTAGCATTCATAGCCATGGTTATCAACTGTACCGCTGAAATGGAATTGTAAATCACACAAATTAGATGTTGTAGTGGCCGCTGAAGAGAAGTACTTGGGTGTATGAGATTTTACTGCTGAAGAGTTACAAGGTGTGTTGAACGATAGTGTCCCAGGCAACCGGCTTGGTGTAGGATCAGATAGGGCCAAATAGTGGTGAGGTAGGGCAATTTTTCTTCCCTTCCCTTTCCTTTTTGTGTCACAAAAAAAAATGTGTAATGAATTCACGCTCCAGAACAGTAGGCGAAAAACAGATAAGAGAAATGCATGAATAGGGAGGCCACCTTACACTCCAGTACAGTAGGTGGCGATGTGTGCACCTTTCAGTTGGTTGTGATCCGCCATTACAAATGTAAAGAAGAAGAATCAGAGGAAGCGACACCACAACCTACATTTTTTTTTTTTTTTGCGTTTATAGCAATGGTTGTTAACTGTACTGCAGGGATGTCGCAGAAAATGTAGGTTGTGGTGGCAGCTGCAGAGAGGTATTTGGGTGTACGAGACTTGATGTCAGAAGAGTTACAGTGTGTGTTAAGTGGTGGTGTCCCGTCCTTTCAGGCTGTTGGCCTGAGGTAGGACTAGATATATTTAAATAGTCGATTAGGGTTAGATGGTAACGTTAGGTTATTTATTTTTATAAAAGTATAAGGGAGGCACACTCCAGTCTAGTAGGTGGCGGTAATGCAACATTTATTAGATGCCAACAGCCATTAAACCTCATCGAAGAAGAAGAAAAATAAGAATCAGAGGGCATTGCTAACAGCTAACGTTGATTTTGTCCCGGTAGAAGGCTAATATTAGGTGTTGTTTTGGAGATTTGTTAAACACAAAGATGTTGAAGTAGGTGATAAGGTATAAGATAACCAGTAACAGGGTATCATTTCTACACGTTTTTGTTTTCGGAACCAGTAATTTCACGAAGCGAACTAATCGTAGCTACTTAGCTAGTAACCAGCACTAGATTTGCACTTTGCACTGCTCACTCAGGCCTTTTTTTCTGCGTCGCTATGGCCGATGTTGATAAACTCAATATAGACAGTATCATCCAGCGTCTTTTAGAAGGTAAGAAGACTACACCAATGTAACGTTATTTATGCAGTAATATTATCGGTTCACTTTGTTAGTGAGATCACTGTTTGCTAGTTTTAGCTAGCGAACGTCGTTAGCTGTTGATGTCGCATGTTGACTGGGTATATTTTAGCTAACGTTAGCTAGTAGTTAACGTTAGTGCATGCTGTTGTTGCCATAGTTAGCTAATGTTAACGTAAAGCTAGTTAGCCAGCTAGCCGCCTAAACTCAACTATTTACGATAGAGTTGATAGGCGACTAGTGTGGGCTGACAGGAGTTCCGATGTCACATAAATTTTTATTTTTTTATATATATATATAAAATAACTATACCTAGGCAGCCGATAGTGGGCGCTAGATCTGCACTATCGTCCCCCTGGCCTGGACCGTCTCGTACTAAAGCCTTCTCCATTCAGGCTGCAAAGTCAAAGGCATACGTTTTATTAAGACTATACACATATTTTTCCAGTTTCTTTTCCGACGGCCTGCAATAAAGCTAGTTACATTTTACATGTTAGTCATTTAGCAGACGCTCTTATCCAGAGCGAATTACAGTTAGTGAGTGCATACATTTTCATACTGCATCCAGGAGGCTAGTTACATTTTACGTTAGTCATTTAGTAGACGCTCTTATCCAGAGCGAATTACAGTTAGTGAGTGCATACATTTTCATACTGCATCCAGGAGGGAAATGATGCCTTTGCAGCCTGAATGGAGGATGCTTTTTTACGAGCCTGTCCACGGGGGACAGGAGTGTATTTATTACCGGCTGGGCAAATCTATTTTAAACGATTGTGCAGATCTAGCGCCCAATATAGGCTGCCTAGGCTACAAAAACGAAGAATAGCTCGCATTTACACAGGACAATGTCCATCGTAAATCGTCGTTTAGTCAGTGGTGTAGTGGTGCCTGGAGAAGTGGGTATACTCTAATTTTGCCAAAAATGTCCCAAATGACCTGCCCAGTGAAGGAAAGGTGTGGGAAAATTCGGACAAACCCTAAATGACCTAAAATGAGTCAGACCAACCCAAGCTGTACTATTCAATAATGCAAATAGTAGGCCAACTATTGAAATAGATCAATGAGGCTGTCAACTGAGTCTGATTTTAATCTGGTTTTCGATCTCACGTTTTTTAAATAGAAAAACAACAAAATTGGATGCAAGTCAACAACAATGCTTAAACCACATCAGGAGATTACTTTTGAGGTCTGGGAAACATCTAAGATTGCTCTTTAATTCAACTGTGCAGGCACCTAGCACTGTTTGGTTCGCAGTGTTTCTGTAGAGCACATGAGATGGAGTTCGCAAAACAAATGAATTGATGCAAATAATCATGATATAATTCTTCCAGGTAGGCTAAGCTACATTGTAGCTAGTTAACATTTAATTGAGAAGAGAAAGCGTCCCTATATTTTTCCTGCTCCTTAATTGTTTGAAACCAGGACATTTTACTTCATTTTATGAGGCATTTCTTACCTTGCTTCAAAGTAGCCTATAGCCAAAGTCCCACCATAGAAACGTGGAGGCAATTATTTTATAAAGACTTCCTCATATGCGCTCTCCTGTTCTATTGGTTTACAAATTAACTTTCTTTAATTGTCTAGCAGCCAAAGGCATTATCCTAGTCATATTAGCAACACGTGATAGATGTTGCTTCTTTAGATCTCCCCTATTTCAAAATTTCTAACGGATATTTCCATCTCTGTCCGTGAAACCTCTCATGTGCGGTTCGCATTTTAGAATGGTGTTTTCCCACAAATTGCATTTTGGAACATTTGCGCATAGGCCTACCGCCATGTGCACATTGCTGCGATTAAAATGTGTAGAAATAATAGTTTATCGCCTCCCGAGTGGCGCAGCGGTCTAAGGCACTGCGTCGCAGTGCTGAGGTGCCACTACAGCCTGGGGAGCTGTAGTGGTGCAGCGCCATCCAGGTTATGGGAGGGTTTGGGGGGCTTTCCTTGGCTCATCGCACTCTAGCAACTCCTTGTGGCGGACTGGGTGCCTGCAAGCTGACTTCGGTCGTCAGTCGAATGGCATTAATAAATCAATAGAAATAAATTAGTTTATCAACATTTTTAAGCTAAACATTCTGATCTGTTCCATCAGCCTTATACCTCCACTACACTACTTTGATACGCATCGTGGGGATTAAGAAGTGAGTATACTCAATGCCCACAAAAAAAAGTGGGTATACGGCATATACCTGCATATACCCTCCACTACACCACTGAGTTTAGTCGGCTAGTTAGCCAGCTAAACAAATTAGTTTGTCCCGGTCGTCAAATTTTTGAAAAGTTCAGTCAAATTAGCTAGTTAGCTAACATTGCTTTAGCTACATGATCCATGGCACTGTCCCAGCTATCTGCCTCAGTCAGTGAAAGATTAAGTAAATAGCATGAGTAATCTGATATGATGGTCACCACTCACTCCCCTATCCAGAAGACATTAACAAGATATGGTGGCAATGAGCATGACGGCAAACTAGGTAGATATATTTGCTTGTAGATTAATCTGAATTGTTTCTTTTTTAGTCAGAGGCGCAAAACCTGGTAAGAATGTGCAGCTGCAAGAGAATGAAATCCGAGGATTGTGCCTCAAGTCCAGGGAGATCTTTCTCAGCCAACCTATCCTTCTGGAGCTTGAAGCCCCCCTCAAAGTCTGTGGTGAGTAACCATCGCTATTTGGTGAAAAATAACTGTTACATGAAGTGTCTTCTACCCCCTTAGACCCCATGAGGGATGTGGACTATAGCTACATCTTGAAGTTGAAATTGTTTGTTTTCTGCAGGTGACATCCATGGGCAATATTACGACTTATTGAGGCTTTTTGAGTATGGGGGCTTCCCTCCTGAGAGCAACTACCTATTTCTGGGAGACTATGTGGACAGAGGGAAGCAGTCTCTGGAGACCATCTGTCTGCTTCTAGCCTACAAAATCAAATACCCGGAGAACTTCTTCCTGCTGAGGGGAAACCATGAGTGCGCCTCCATCAACAGAATATATGGATTCTATGATGAGTGTGAGTGATGTGTGCGGCTGTTGTAATAATTATAGCCCTGCGCTCTCTGACAAAGTACGGCATTTGTATGTACATAGATTGCATTTTGTTATAAGTTTGTGTTATATGCATTGCCTAGCTTACTATCATCCTAACGTGTTATTATTATTATCCTAGGTAAAAGAAGGTACAACATCAAGCTCTGGAAAACATTTACAGATTGTTTTAACTGCCTCCCTATCGCTGCCATTGTTGATGAGAAGATCTTCTGTTGCCATGGAGGTAAGTTGCGCTGTTGTCGGTAGGTGCACTTGATTCTTTTCATTTCTTAGGACAAATAAAACGCAAGACCAAACAAATAAATAGGAGCACAAGGCTTTATTGTTGGCTTTTCTACAGAAATGTTTGGCGATCGACTATGCCTTGACGGTTGGTGACCACTGCTCTAAGACATTGCTATGATATTGAGAAATGTTATTCCAATTGTTCTTCCTGTCTTTGGAATTTTTACACAAGTTCTGATTGGAATTGACCTCATTCCGGTTGTTCATCTGTATTCATCTTCTTCCGTGTCTCTCAGGGTTGTCACCAGACCTCCAGTCCATGGAGCAGATCAGGCGTGTCATGCGGCCCACTGACGTCCCTGACCAGGGCCTCCTGTGTGACCTGCTCTGGTCTGATCCAGACAAGGATGTTCTTGGCTGGGGAGAGAACGACAGGGGCGTCTCATTCACCTTTGGATCAGAAGTGGTGGCAAAGTTCCTGCACAAACATGACTTGGATCTGATCTGTCGCGCCCATCAGGTATGTTGTCTACAAACTGGTAACTGCCAAAATAAAGAAAACACCAACATAAAGTGTCTTAATAGGGTGTTGGGCCACCACGAGCCAGAATGGCTTCAATGTGCCTTGGCATAGATTCTGGATGCGACACCATTCTTCCATGAGAAATGCCATCATTTGGTGTTTTGTGGATGGTGTTGGAAAGCGCAGGCTCCGGCGCCGCTCCAGAATGTTCAGTTGGTTGAGGTCTGGTGACTGAGATGGCATATGGTTTACACCATTTTCATGCTCATCAAACCATTCCGTGACCACTTGTGCCCTGTTGATGGGGGCATTGTCATCCTATGGGGGCATAGCCATGGTAGCCAAAATAATAGCCTGCCCAGCATTTATATACATGACCCTAAGCATAATGGGATGTTAATTGCTTAATTAAAGACATGCTCCGGAACTTAGGCGACTAGTAAGTCTTTTTTAAACCTCACGCTTTGGGCTGGATGTGTTAATGTGTAATTCATAATCTATGAGCAGAATTACTGTTTTACCTCATTTAGCCACGAAATCCCTAGTTTAAAAGCGACTCTTTACTGGAAGCTGTGCGGTGCCATTTGCCCTACATTTTTCCCCCATGTGGGCCAGCCCAGTAGCAATTCGAGTTCCAGCCAATGAGCTTCAGCCCCTCGCCATTTGAGTGACAGCTAGCAAGATGCACACACCGCAGAGCAAGAGCGCAATGATGTGGTGCACATAATCTGTACATATGTGGCGTAGTATGCAATTTTCAGGGACCACTTTTGGCTCGTGAGCACTACTTTCAGAACTACTGGCTAAAAAGTATGCAAAAGTACCGGAGAATCTCTTTAACTCAGGAACCACACCTGCCTTAAATATACTTTGTATCCCTCATTTACTCAAGTGTTATCATTATTTTGGAAGTTACCTGTACATTCAGTGGTGTTCCGATCAGTACTGATTAGGGCTGTCTCCGACTAAAACTAATCTTGGTCATATGTTCTTTTGATCAATCAATTGGTTGAAATGTTATAACGTGTATTTTTCCATATATAGACACACCCTATGTTTTAATACAATCAACTATATGTAGGCTACTGAGCTTGTCTGATGCTTTAAGCACTGCGATTTAAAAATAAAGACACACAAATTACTAAAGAGGGAGCCAGAGATCAATATAGTCTAACCAGAAGAAAAAAACCTGCTGCTGCTGGCCTTCGAAGATTCTGCCCTTATGCTCCTGAAGTTGTTGGTAATAGGCTACAGCAGCGATCGGCAACCTTTTCCATTTGGAGTGCCAAGTTATCATATCATTTCTACTGATCTGCGTGCGTGCCAGTTATGATTTTTCATATCTCAAAATCAATGTCATGTGGTTAATCAAAATTCTATCTAACTGAAAATGATACAAATCTAAAAGTAACTTCTATTGCCAGTATGTAAAAATAGCCTACATAAGGCCAACAAATAGAAACATTGCAGCCTGCAGGTAGAAAATATCCTGATAAAAATAAATATCCTATAAATCACATTTGCTAAGCATGGCGTATCAACTATTAACTTGGTCCAGCCTAAGCTCATGCTAGCAAACTTGCAACATTGTAAAAATATTCTGGGCCCTCTGAGTTTCCCGAGCCAGTGAGCTCCTGACAGACAAATAGGCTATTTGCGCAAGGGATAAGAAGTAATCAGTTAGGCCTATTTAATTATGTTTCCACTGGATCAGAGCATGACATTTTTTCCCCTTTCATGCTAAGTGATTATCGAAAGGGAGAGAGCTGGAAAGATTTTTCAAATAGGCTACGTTGAGGAACTATTGTCATTCTCAATGGATGTAAAAACAGACTTTGTTTACTTGCTGTTTGAGGTCGAAGAAAAAATTACTTTGAGAAGCTCCACAGTGATGGTGAGTTAAGACAATCAGAAATAGTATCAGATCCCCAAATGGGCACATTTTATAGGCCTACATTTGCACGCAGGCCAGGTAGCCTAGGCCTACTTCTGTGCATAATCAGGTCCTTACTCAAGATTGACAGGAGCGCTCCAAACAAAAGACAATGAATAAATTTGACAACTCATAAATGGAATGAAATAAACAAACTTGTGTAGCCTAGGTTGTGTGCTCTGCAAACGTGTCCACTCCTACAATGAGAACGGTAAGACTGTAATAATAATAATATATTGAATGCATTAACAGAAATGACCGTGACCAAACACATTGTAGATTAGAATGGTACATGTACTAGTGGTGATACTGGTGTGCCATCCCCGCGGCCTCCACAATGGATTAGTCCACTGAGACAGGCGTGAATCAGACAGGTGTCTGGTGTGCCATTAAAAACAATATACTGCCACTGCTCGACTAAAAATATATTGGTCGACCAACAGTCTGTTGACCAGTCGACTAAATGGGGTCAGCCCTAGTACTGATAGTCTGGAGTGGAATGTATTGTTTTTATTTCAACCGAACTGTAGTCAATGCTCTTTTATCCGGCAGGTTGTTGAGGACGGCTATGAGTTCTTTGCAAAGCGACAGCTTGTGACTTTATTCTCAGCACCCAACTACTGTGGGGAGTTTGACAATGCTGGTGCCATGATGAGTGTGGATGAGACTCTCATGTGCTCGTTTCAGGTGAGGGATATTTCAATCATGAATGTACTCCATCTTATCACAGGCATGTAAATGTGTCGGTGATTGTATTAGTACTGTTGTGTATGGAGGTGTTAAAGGGACATTTCACAAGTTTTCATATTCATCTCCAGCACCACCCCAACATCGACATATGTGAAAATGGCTTGTTTATATGTTTTGTAGTAAAAAAGATAGAGGAAGATGTTCCCAATGACATCGGTGTGCATCATGTGATTTTTAACCAATTATGTGTAGTCATTGCCTACTAATTGGTTGATGTCACTGGAAACATTTATCTTCCTATCTTTTTTACTACATGCCAGAAACGTGCCATTTTCACATATGTTGATGTTGCGGTGGTGCTGGAGATGAAGGAACATTTAGAAATGTCCCTTAAAACTTATGACCGATGTGAAGACTATTCCAGTGGGCAAAACATAATCTTAGTTGGATTACTTGTATTCATTCCACTTGTAGATTTTGAAGCCAGCAGAGAAGAAGAAGCCAAATGGCAGCCGTCCAGTCACACCCCCACGGAACATGGTCACCAAGCAAGGAAAGAAATAAGGTGGACTTATGTCCTGCTCCCCGTTCTGCTTTTGTCTATTGCATCTGAAGGGTTGGTTGCCCTTTGTGCTGCCAATACTGAAAAGATATCCACTCCAACCTGATAAAGCGGAATGTTTAGTTGTTTTGTCCACAAGGGTAAATGGATATGTCACCATGAAAACCTCAGGGGTTTTGCACTCCATTGTAACTAGTCTTTGCCACATGACTGTTCAATCAGGAACAATGTAACAATATGGCTAATAATGCACAGAAATGCCTTGTTTGAAGCTGTGCACAGATTCTTCAATTTCTTCATTTCATGTCTCATCCATTTCTTCATCACCTGTTTCTCACTGTCAATGTCAATAATGAAATTAATGGTTCTTAAACAACTATGGAACTATCACAAGACACTTATGTTTATTTCGGTATAACTTTCTTTATCACTCTGCACCTGCATCCTCACCATTTTTAAAACAAGTATTGTGCTGAATTTAAATGAAGAAATAAAACATTCTTGTAATGTCTAAATCTTTCTAATAAACTTTTAGCACATTTGAGGTGGAAATTGGCATTTTAATTGTATTTATTTGAGGATTACGAGATAAGCTCAACATTGATTTAATTACTCCCATATATTGTGTACTACTAGAAGTGATGTGAAAGACATTGTAAAGTTACAGTACCAGTGAAAAGTTGACACACCTACTCATTCCAGGGTTTTTCTTTATTTTTTACTATTTTCTACATTGTAGGATAATAGTGACTACATCAAAACTATGAAATAACACATGGAATCCTGTAGTAACCAAAAAAGTGTTAAACAAATCAAAATATTTGAGATTCTTCAAAGTAGCCACCCTTTCCCTTGATGACAGCTTTGCACACTCTTGGCATTCTCTCAACCAGATTCATGAGCTAGTCACCTGGAATGCATTTCAATTAACAGGTGTGCCTTCTTAAAAGTTAATTTGTGGAATTTTTTTACTTAATGTGTTTGAGCCAATCAGTTGTGTTGTGACAAGGTAGGGGGGGTATACAGAAGATACACCTATTTGGTAAAATACCAAGTCCATATTATGCTCAAATAAGCAAAGAGAAACGACAGTCTGTCATTACTTTAAGACATGAAGGTCAGTCAATACGGAACATTTCAAGAACTTTGAAAGTTCCTTCAAGTGCAGTTGCAAAAACCATCAAGCGCTATGATGAAACTGGCTCTCATGAGGACTGCCACAGGAATGGAAGACCCAGAGTTACCTCTGATGCAGAGGATACGTTCATTAGTGTTACCAGCCTCAGAAATTGCAGGCCAAATAAATGCTTCACAGAGTTCAAGTAACAGACACATCTCAACATCAACTGTTAAGAGGAGACTGCGTGAATCAGGCCTTCATGATCGAATTGCTGCAAAGAAACCACTACTAAAGGACACCAATAATAAGAAGAGACTTGCTTGGGCCAAGAAACGCGAGCGATGGACATTAGACAGGTGGAAATCTGTCCTTTGGTCTGATGAGTCCAAATTTGAGATGTTTGGTTCCAACCGCCGTGTCTTTGTGAGACACAGAGTAGGTGAACTGATGATCTCCGCATGTGTGGTTCACACTGTGAAGCATGGAGGAGGAGGTGTGGGGGTGCTTTGCTGGTGACACTGTCTGTGATTTATTTAGAATTCAAGGCACACTTAACCAGTATGGCTACCACAGCATTCTGCAGCGATACGCCATACCATCTGGTTTGAGGTTAGTGGTACTATCATTTTTCAACAGGACAATGACCCAACACACCACCTGGCTGTGTAAGGGCTATTTGACCAAAATGGAGTGCTGCATCAGATGACCTGGCCTCCACAATCACCCGATCTCAACCCAATTGAGATGGTTTAAAGAATCTCAAATATAAAATATATTTTGATATAACACTTTTTTGGTTACTACATGATTCCATTGGTTATAGGGTGAATGCACCAATTTGTAAGTCGCTCTGGATAAGAGCGTCTGCTAAATGACGTAAATGTAAAAATGTAAAATTCCATGTGTTATTTCATAGTTTTGATGTCTTCACTATTATTCTACAATGTAGAAAATAGTAAAAATAAAGAAAAACCCTTGAATGAGTAGGGGTGTCCAAACTTTTGACTGGGACTAAAGATATGCAGTCCAGTACTATAAAAATTATATTCTATAATACACAGAGTCACAAATTATATTACAAAACTGGCATACATGTTGTTTTTACTCTATGCAAAAACCAATTGACTGAACTGAGTGGAAGAAAACACATTTCAGTGTCAAGGGCAGCATTAGAAGAAGTACCGTATGACAAGGTCAGAGGGTCCCCCGCTCTCAAGGCTGGTCGCCTCGGAGTAGACATTTGCCTTTAGTGCCAGAAGGTGTGCCAATAATCCATCAGAACCCTCGTTTAGGCGTAGAAGCCATCATGCTTTTCTGCCACACATTTAAGTTTCATAAACCTGAAATGAATTATTAGAAGGGGATGCTTTAAAAAAAAAAAAAAATCCAATTTATTAAAAACCAGAAAAGTCATGGATGATTTTCAGGGTTAGAAGAATGTAGGAAATTCAAGTTGCGTAATGAGATGTGACGTCAGCTCAGTCACAAGACCACAGAGCAGATCACCGTGGCTCGCTCCCCCAGCATGTTTCAGAAATGTGTTAAGCTGTTCTACAGGCACAATGGCTGTAACGAACTCGGATCATCTCTGGGGATCTGGACGTGTGATATCCTTCGAATTACGGAGCAGTTGTTACTGAATTGGCAATAACTACTGTATTCAACTAAATAAGAATAAGTATCGTCTGGGCTATCGCATCAGCTGGCGCGCGGCTTTATTTGTTTCTGCGTGGCGAATGTTAGCTAGCAAACGAAGCAGCACAGTGTCAAGCTAGCGAGTCAAGATTGTGACATTTGAGCTAATCTAGCTAGCTAACAACTAGGTTGTTTCTAGCTTGGTACTCATAGTGTAGTGGGAGCTGGTGTGTAGGTGATGTTCTCCGTACTTTCGTACGGTAGACTGGTTGCCAGAGCAGTCATTGGCGGACTCTCTCAAACAGATAGCCGCGACTACAGCCTGGTAACAGCAAGCTGCGGGTTTGGGAAGGATTTTCGGAAGGGTATCTTGAAGAAAGGGATGTGCTACGGCGACGACGCTTGCTTCATTGCCCAACATAAATCTGCCGATGTTTTGGGTGAGTAACTAATGCCTGACATTGGCAACTATTCTATAATGTGATGATATAACCGGCCTGGTTGTCTAGCTGGCTAACTAACATGCCAGACTGCACATTTGCTAGTTACAGTAGCTAGTTTGCGTTAATTACGTTAGTGTTGTATTATCAAACAATAACAAACCAGGGACACTCGGCATGGACTGTATTTTGTTTGATAATGATGTACAATTACTAGATGCACAATACGCTAACTAGGTAGCTATGCTATTGGCTTAGTTTCAAGCCAAGAAAATACATTAAGTACGCTACATTTGATTTGCCATCATTGACAACCCAGTACTACTGACCTATATGAACGAGTCGACTAGTACAACCTAATTCTGCTGACCTTTGGCTGTGACCCAAAGACATGAAGGTGTCTAGATTAGGTTTCCCAAAGATCTTGATGATGAGTTGGTTATTTGAATCTGCTGTGTAGTGCTAAGTCAAAAACCAAAACGTGCACCCAGGGGGGGCCCCAGGACCGAGTTTGGGAAACCCTGTCCTAGAGGTCAGAGCTGCCTGTAGTAGTTTGAGAGTTGTAATGATAGGGGGGCAGCCATAACCAAACTGTAACCATTATGTACACATGAAGAAATCAATTAAAAGATGGACATTGAGAACTTCTTGCTTGTTTTTCACTATAACTAGGCTACCACCAGTCTGTCCCAGACAGACTTAATTTTTCATTCACACTTTACCCCCCATGCCACAACATACAGTACCAGTCAAAAGGTTGGACACACCTACTCATTCAAGGGTTTTTCTTTATTTTTACTATTTTCTACATTGTAGAATAATAGTGAAGACATCAAAACCACGAAATGACACATGGAATCATGTAGTAACCAAAAAAGTGTTAAACAAATCAAAATATGTTTTTATATTTTAGATTCTTCAAAGTAGCCACCCTTTGCCTTGATGACAGCTTTGCACACTCTTTTGTTTAACACTTTTTTGGTTACTACATGATTCCATATGTGTTATTTCATAGTTTTGATGTATTCACTATTATTCTACAATGTAGAAAATAGTAAAAATAAAGAAAAACCCTTGAATGAGTTGGTGTGTCCAAACTTTTGATTGGTACTGTATATGGTGTACCTAACTGGTCCTGGACCTCAGGAGGACACCATGTTACAAAACGTTCAGAGATAAATGTAGTGTGGAACAGACATGATCCTCTGCCTTGTAAAATAAGGAACCGGTTTAGCACTAAATGACAGCACATCTATCAGAAGCATTCTAGAGACATTCTACCCATAGCCCAGTTCATACAACAAGTATGACAACAATACTTGGACCTCCTGATCCTCACCATGACTGATGGTTGGTGTCTCAGATTTGTCATAATCACATTGATGGACGAACCAATAGTTCTGCTGCAAATAGTCACATTTCTGTAGCCCACAGTTTAAAGGGCATTGTATATTTTGTTAGTATCCTGTAAGCTAAACTGAATGCTGCTTTGTTGTTGGTCATGTGGCTAATTGAATAATTGCACTGTAATGCTAGAAAGTTCAATGCTTTTGCATTGAAGCTATGATTTCAGGTAACACTGGCTTTAGAGAAGAATGGCATTTGAAAGCTATCAAAACAACTTAGAAAAGGTGATTCAGAAATTGAGGTAGCCTAACCAAAGCCAGAATATCGCCTTTGACTTGATAGATTAATAGCTGCCATAGCTAAGTTATTTATCATCAAATATGATTACGTAGTACCGGTCTTGACTGGATCAAACCGGTGAGAAGCTAGTTAAGATAGCTAACGTTAAGTACTGTCTACTTGAGGCTACATGAGGCAGGCCATGTCTGATTGTTGTCACATCAGTGAGCCAAAGGTTGGCAGGGAGAGAGTGAGAGAGGACCGTCCTTGTATGGTCACAGCAAGAGCTGATTCTTGTGTCTGGGAAGCAGCTGGAAATAATTGCATTCCTAGGAAAAACTTGGACTGCAAGACCAACTGCTCCCATAATAGGCAGAGGTACATTTCAATAACCATAGAAACCAAATGTTTCAGGGTTCTATGCAGTGTGATTATGTGACTGCAGGCTAGTGTATGGGCTTGTTGATAATGTAATGTGACTTGACAACTAAAGACAACTTCATAAAACGTTCAGTTTCAGATGGCTATCAGTAAAAGTTGTTTATGCACCTTCCGTAGCCTCCAACTGCTCTTAAACGCTAGTAAAACTAAATGCATGCTCTTCAATCGAACGCTGCTGGCACCCGCCCACCCGACTAGAATCACTACTCTCGGCGGGTCTGACCTAGAGTATGTGGACAACTACAAATACCTAGGTGTCTGGTTAGACTGTAAACTCTCCTTCCAGACTCACATTAAGCATCTCCAATCCAAAGTTAAATCTAGAATCTGCTTCCTATTTTGCAACAAAGCCTCCTTCACTCATGCTGCCTAACATGCCCTCGTAAAACTGACTATCCTACTGATCCTTGACTTCAGTGATGTCATTTACAAAATAGCCTCCAACTCTACTCAGCAAAATTGGATGTAGTCTATCACAGTGCCATCCGTTTTGTCACCAAAGCCCCATTATACTACCCACCATTGTGACCTGTACGCTCTTGTTGGCTGGTCCTCACTACATATTCGTCGCCAAACCCACTGGCTCCAGGTCATCTATAAATCACTGCTAGGCAAATCCCCGCCTTATCTTAGCTCATTGGTCACCATAGCAACACCCACCCGTAGTATGTGCTCCAGCAGGCATATCTCACTGGTCATCCCCAAAGCCAACGCCTTCTTTGGCCGCCATTCCTTCCAGTTCTCTGCTGCCAATGACTGGAATGAACTGCAAAAATCTGTGAAGCTGGAGACACTTATCTCCCTCACTAACTATAAGCATCAGTTGTCAGAGCACCTTACCGATCACTGCACCTGTACACAGCCCATCTGAAATTAGCCCACCCAACTACCTCATCCCCATATTATTTATTTTGCTCATTTGCACCCCAGTATCTCTATTTGCACGTCATCTCTTGCACATCTATCATTTCAGTGTTAATACTAATTATAATTATTTTGCACTATGGCCTATTTATTGCCTTACCTCCATAACTTGCTACATTTGCACACACTGTATATATATTTTCTGTTGTATTTTTCACTTTATGTTTTGTTTACCCCATAATTTTTTACTTTTTTATTTCACCTTTAAAACAACACACTGCTTTGCTTTATCTTGGCCAGGTCGCAGTTGTAAATGAGAACTTGTTCTCAACTGGCTTACCTGGTTAAATAAAGGTTAAATAAAAAATTAAAAAAATAATCAATGGAGATTATTTCAGTAAATTTGTCAAGTTGACAATTTGTCGAAGCATGTCAAAGAAATGCTTATTCGCTGAAGTGTCCCTTGTGTTTCATTCTAAGCACTGTCTTGCGCTACACTTGGTGTTTTAGTGAAAGTGTCTATTGTTTCTCCTGTCACAACTGCGGGAAGACATCTAGTACTTGTTTCCGACCAATATGACCTCTTCCAACTGTGTTCTTGATAGAGTGTTAAGAATAACCATAATGCAATCTTGATTCTTGCCTATCCTTCCTATCCTGTTATCCTCTATTGAACCAATACCTGACTGTGGTTTCTTCAGGTGTGGCAGATGGAGTGGGTGGTTGGAGAGACTACGGGGTGGACCCATCACAGTTTTCAGGGACCCTGATGAAGACGTGTGAGCGGCTGGTAAAGGAGGGACGCTTCGTTCCAAGCAACCCTGTGGGCATCCTCACTACCAGCTACTACGAGCTCCTACAGAACAAAGTGCCTCTGCTAGGTGAGTAAAGGCAGCCCTTGAGGAGCACTTCTGTGAACCTGGAGGCTGGCGCAAAAATAAATCACAAGGGTCTGCCTCATACTGACTAGAATAGGCATTTACAATAGAGAATACAGTATTTGTATCTTTTTTTCTTTTTTTTCTTTCATTTTTCTTTTTTTTAGGGGGTAGATCAGCTTTAATATTTCAGATAGATTGTAACTTCATCAATGTAATTGTCTGCATCACTGGTCAATGACCTGAAGAGAGCTGGGACCACAGTCTCAAAGAAAACCATTAGTAACACACTACGCCGTCATGGATTAAAATCCTGCAGCGCACGCAAGGTCCCCCTGCTCAAGCCAGCGCATGTCCAGGCCCGTCTGAAGTTTGCCAATGACCATCTGGATGATCCAGAGGAGGAATGGGAGAAGGTAATGTGGTCTAAAAATAGAGCTTTTTGGTCTAAACTCCACTCGCCGTGTTTGGAGGAAGAAGAAGGATGAGTACAACCCCAAGAACACCATCCCAACCATAAAGCATGGAGGTGGAAACATCATTCTTTGGGGATGCTTTTCTGCAAAGGGGACAGGACGACTGCACCGTATTGAGGGGAGGATGGATGGAGCCATGTATTGCGAGATCTTGGCCAACAACCTCCTTCCCTCAGTAAGAGCATTGAAGATAGGTCATGGCTGGGTCTTCCAGCATGACAACGACCCGAAACACACAGCCAGGGCAACTAAGGAGTGGCTCCTTTGGAGGGAGCTGAAAGTCCGTATTTCCCAGCGACATCCCCGAAACCTGAAGGATCTGGAGAAGGTCTGTATGGAGGAGTGGGCCAAAATCCCTGCTGCAGTGTGTGCAAACCTGGTCAGGTCCTACAGGAAACGTATGATCTCTGTAATTGCAAACAAAGGTTTCTGTACCAAATATTAAGTTCTGCTTTTCTGATGTATCAAATACTTATGTCATACAATAAAATGCAAATAAATTCATTAAAAATCATAGAATGTGATTTTCTGGATTTTTGTTTTAGATTCTGTCTCACAGTTGAAGTGTACATTTTCATGATGTCCATCTGGTTTGCTTCTATATGCCATATTTTTCTAACTGTGCTCTTTCACAAAAGCTCTCAACCTATAACCTATATACTTATTATGGACACAGTATGCTTTACATTAGTTATCTTGTTATTGTTATTAGTTCCATCCTTCAGCTCCATTCAACACCTCCCATCTACAGTGGGGGAAAAAAGTATTTAGTCAGCCACCAATTGTGCAAGTTCTCCCACTTAAAAAGATGAGAGGCCTGTAATTTTCATCATAGGTACACGTCAACTATGACAGACAAATTGAGAAAAAAAAATCCAGAAAATCACATTGTAGGATTTTTTATGAATTTATTTGCAAATTATGGTGGAAAATAAGTATTTGGTCACCTACAAACAAGCAAGATTTCTGGCTCTCACAGACCTGTAACTTCTTCTTTAAGAGGCTCCTCTGTCCTCCACTCGTTACCTGTATTAATGGCACCTGTTTGAACTTGTTATCAGTATAAAAGACACCTGTCCACAACCTCAAACAGTCACACTCCAAACTCCACTATGGCCAAGACCAAAGAGCTGTCAAAGGACACCAGAAACAAAATTGTAGACCTGCACCAGGCTGGGAAGACTGAATCTGCAATAGGTAAGCAGCTTGGTTTGAAGAAATCAACTGTGGGAGCAATTATTAGGAAATGGAAGACATACAAGACCACTGATAATCTCCCTCGATCTGGGGCTCCACGCAAGATCTCACCCCGTGGGGTAAAAATGATCACAAGAACGGTGAGCAAAAGTCCCAGAACCACACGGGGGGACCTAGTGAATGACCTGCAGAGAGCTGGGACCAAAGTAACAAAGCCTACCATCATTAACACACTACGCCGCCAGGGACTCAAATCCTGCAGTGCCAGACGTGTCCCCCTGCTTAAGCCAGTACATGTCCAGGCCCGTCTGAAGTTTGCTAGAGTGCATTTGGATGATCCAGAAGGGGATTGGGAGAATGGCATATGGTCAGATGAAACCAAAATATAACTTTTTGGTAAAAACTCAACTCGTCATGTTTGGAGGACAAAGAATGCTGAGTTGCATCCAAGGAACACCATACCTACTGTGAAGCATGGGGGTGGAAACATCATGCTTTGGGGCTGTTTTTCTGCAAAGGGACCAGGACGACTGATCCGTGTAAAGGAAAGAATGAATGGGGCCATGTATCGTGAGATTTTGAGTGAAAACCCCCTTCCATCAACAAGGGCATTGAAGATGAAACGTGGCTGGGTCTTTCAGCATGACAATGATCCCAAACACACCGCCCGGGCAACGAAGGAGTGGCTTCGTAAGAAGCATTTCAAGGTCCTGGAGTGGCCTAGCCAGTCTCCAGATCTCAACCCCATAGAAAATCTTTGGAGGGAGTTGAAAGTCCGTGTTGCCCAGCGACAGCCCCAAAACATCACTGCTCTAGAGGAGATCTGCATGGAGGAATGGGCCAAAATACCAGCAACAGTGTGTGAAAACCTTGTGAAGACTTACAGAAAACGTTTGACCTGTGTCATTGCCAACAAAGGGTATATAACACAGTATTGAGAAACTTTTGTTATTGACCAAATACTTATTTTCCACCATAATTTGCAAATAAATTCATTAAAAATCCTACAATGTGATTTTCTGGATTTTTTTTCCTCATTTTGTCTGTCATAGTTGACGTGTGTACCTATGATGAAAATTACAGGCCTCTCTCATCTTTTTAAGTGGGAGAACTTGCACAATTGGTGGCTGACTAAATACTTTTTTTCCCCACTGTATCTCTTAACACCATCCATATTGGATTTCTATTTGCCATATATATTTCAACTGTACTGTGATGTCTTACAAAAGTTCTGAACCTTTCTATTCTCATTGTTTCTACAGATCGTAAATTGAAAATAAACATTTTTGCTAAAAGTATTATTATATTATTGATTGATTGACTATGACTTTTCAGTTCACCCAGTAGTGCTATCTGCAGTGTTAGCGCCAGGTAAATATTGCAATCCTTTAGCCATTCCTGGACCTGTGTCCAAAAACAAGCTACAAATGGACAGTACCAAAACAAATGATCTAATGATTCTGTCTCTTCGCAGCAAAATCTGCAGAGCTGGGAAGATTGTATCCCCCATATAAATAACATTCTATTGGTAGCTAGAATTTTATATAATATAAATTGAAAAATTCTATGTTTTGAATTCGGCGTCGTTTTGCGTATCAATTCATAAACACTATGCCATGGGATCGGTACGTCAAAAATCTCTTAAACTATTTTGCAATCTATATGGGACGGCTGTCAATCCTTTGGTCCTTAAATGAAACTGGTATACTTTTTTATTTATCACAATTTTCTTTAACCAATTATATTCTTTAATGCAAGGCCGACAGACAAGTTCCTTACCTTTTCCCCCTTCCACTTTCCTTTTCCATTTTTGCGGTAATGCTGCAATTATTTGGTTGTAATTTTGGGTAGAGCAGACATTTCCATATGTTTTTGTTAGCTGCATGTGCGGCATAACTCCACCAGTCCTACCGATAATATAATTTACGAAGATTTTTTATCAATTAGTATATTTGAGTTTAACCACAATATTTGTTGCATTATTTGTTCTGTCGTTTCTGGAGGATTACATTGAAATTGCAACCAACTTTCTATGACTTGTTTTAGAAATAGTGATATTTGGGAGATTATTTCCTTTTCAAATAACTGAAAGTGAGGGAAAAGGCCATTCTTGAACATTGGGTGAGACAATCTTACTAATTTGCTAGAGAACCAGTTCGGATTTAAGTATAACTTTTATATGACTGAAGCGTTTAGTGATTAGGTCTAATGCTTTAATATTTAATCATTTCTGTCCTCCAAATTCATATTCATTATATAAATAGGCCCGTTTAATTTTATCTGGCTTGCCGTTCCAAATAAAATTGAGTATATTTTTCTCATGCAATTAAAAAAACTGTTCGCTAGATGTAGGCAAGACCATAAGCAAATAGGTAAACTGGGATAATACTAAAGAGTTAATCAGGGTGATTTTTCCACAAATTGACAGGTATTTATACGGCCTTAAAGCAATCTTAGAATGGGCTGTTTTCAGTCTGGGTGGTTAGGCTAAATTGCATGTGGGGTGCTGCTATTTAGATAGGATATTTGCTTGATGAGTCAGAGACCTGCTGCATGCCTCTATCCTGGGAAGTGTAAAGACTAGGAGAAGCCTATCCCCGCCAGAATCTCGTCTTGATCCATTGCTTTGCTAGAATGGAGCATGCAGAAATGTGCAGGACAAAACAAACCGAGAGTGAGGAGTCAAGAGCAGTCCATGTCGTCAGTCTGTACTTTTCCATCCCATCTCACATGTAGAAGAGAAAAACAAGCCAGTATTGTATTTTTCCAGTGCTGAGGAGTACTGACGTGAGGCCAGCAGTAATTGTATTACTATTGAAAAAACACAAGAAAGGGAGTGCGAGTAGGGTGAGTCAGAGAGCGTGAGGGGTTGTAGGGAGCTCCCATAGAACATTCTGGTGGTCCAGATGACTCATCAGCAGGGTGTGGCTGCACGCAGAGCCATGTTTTCGCCGGTTCGTTTAACTTTTATGTTTCCTTCAATTTTATCCTTCCAAAACGTTTCTCTTCCTGAAATGCATTGACATGCCTGCCTCTTCTAACCACAGGTTTATTTTTAATTTTTAATTTCACCTTTATTTAACCAGGTAAGCCAGTTGAGAACAAGTTCTCATTTACAACTGCGACCTGGCCAAGATAAAGCACAGCAGTGCGATAAAAACAACACAGAGTTACATATGGGGTAAACAAAACATAAAGTCAAAAATACAACAGAAAATATAAAATATATATACAGTGTGTGCAAATGTAGCAAGTTATGGAGGTAAGGCAATAAATAGGCCATAGTGCAAAATAATTACAATTAGTATTAACACTGGAATGATAGATGTGCAAGAGATGATGTGCAAATAGAGATACTGGGGTGCAAAAGAGCAAAATAAATAACAATATGGGGATGAGGTAGTTGGGTGGGCTAATTTCAGATGGGCTGTGTACAGGTGCAGTGATCGGTAAGGTGCTCTGACAACTGATGCTTAAAGTTAATGAGGGAGATAAGTGTCTCCAGCTTCAGAGATTTTTGCAGTTCGTTCCAGTCATTGGCAGCAGAGAACTGGAAGGAATGGCGGCCAAAGGAGGTGTTGGCTTTGGGGATGACCAGTGAGATATACCTGCTGGAGCGCATACTACGGGTGGGTGTTGCTATGGTGACCAATGAGCTAAGATAAGCCGGGAATTTGCCTAGCAGTGATTTATAGATGGCATAGAGCCAGTGGGTTTGGCAACGAATATGTAGTGAGGACCAGCCAACAAGAGCGTACAGGTCACAGTGGTGGGTAGTATATGGTGCTTTGGTGACAAAACGGATGGCACTGTGATGGACTACATCCAATTTGCTGAGTAGAGTGTTGGAGGCTATTTTGTAAATGACATCGCCAAAGTCAAGGATCGGTAGGATAGTCAGTTTTACGAGGGCATGTTTGGCAGCATGAGTGAAGGAGGCTTTGTTGCGAAATAGGAAGCCAATTCTAGATCTAACTTTGGATTGGAGATGCTTAATGTGAGTCTGGAAGGAGAGTTTACAGTCTAACCAGACACCTAGGTATTTGTAGTTGTCCACATACTCTAGGTCAGACCCGTCGAGAGTAGTGATTCTAGTCGGGTGGGCGGGTGCCAGCAGCATTCGATTGAAGAGCATGCATTTAGTTTTACTTGTGTTTAAGAGCAGTTGGAGGCTACGGAAGGAGTGTTGTATGGCATTGAAGCTCATTTGGAGGTTTGTTAACAGTGTCCAATGAAAGCCAGATGTACACATCATTCCAAGATGGCAGCATGTCAAGTCGTTTGTCAAGTCGTTTGTTTGTGACTAGTACATTTTAACCTACTAATAATCTATTTATTTATGGTTGCGTAACTTCGTTGTTGCGTAGTGCAAACTATTTTATTTTTGCTGGTGTAAAGATCACGGGTCCTCCTCAACTCGGAACTTCATTACTTGAAGTTTACCAAAGTAACCCTATCTCTGGCTGGCCTGAGTTCCTCGTTAGTCCGCGGAGTGTCTTGTCCGAGCTGCTCCTTGCTCTTCGCCTGGCTGTCAGTGGCAGCTCAACCCGTTCTCTCTATCGCCCTCAACACCCAATCTACTCACACGCGCAAACACTCACATTGACTCACATACACGCTGTCCCTCTCTCCACTTACCTTCGTTGGCCTCTTGTTTTTTGGTCAGAGAAAATGACAATTTACGTGGTATTGCTTTGTGCACTGACTTTATTGAACTCTGGAGAAAACGAACATTGTCGCAGGGTGAGTACATCTGACAATGTACTCTCGCGTCCATTAGACATTTTGTCTGCAGGAACACGCTCTTTTTCACTCGGTCCACTCGTCCAAGTGCCGATGCATTTGTGGCATGATGTGAACAGTACGAATTTGTGTCACTACCAAAGTCTAATGGTTTTAAATGACTGTTTTGTATTGTCAGGAAACTCACTTGTAGAATTCGCTTGCAGTAGGTCTCTTAAAAAAGAGAAGCCGTGCAAGGTTATTAAACAGAGGTGCCTAGTTATTCTTCTGTTGTTGATATCAGGTAACGTGCAACCTAACCCTGGCCCTGATATGCAATGTCTCCAAACCCCCTCTGATTTTAAATCAAGATCTGGTTTTGGTATTTTTCATTTAAATGTACGCAGCCTGTTGTCAAAAATTGATGGTGTTAGGATTTGGGCTAAATCAACTGATGCTGATGTAATTGTGTTTTCGGAAACCTGGCTCAGCAAGTCTATTTTTGATAAGGATATTTGTATAAGTGGTTACAATGTTTATCGTGCAGATCGGGTTAAGAAAGGTGGGGGTGTGGCTATATATGTAAAATCTAAATTCCATGTAAGTGTGGCAAAGTCTGAAACTATTTGTAAACAGTTGGAATTTCTTGCTTTGAATATTGAGGTTTCAAAGGGCCTCTCTATAACTGTGATTGGCTGTTATAGACCCCCTCTGCTCTTGGTGATGCATTTTCTTCTTTGACGCACCTTATGTCTAAACTTCTTTACAGTGAAATGATCTTGATTGGTGATCTCAACTGGTGTTGGTTAAAGCCGGTGTCTGATGATTTAAAAATGTTTTGTAATTCTATGAATCTTACCCAGTTGATTAATTCACCCACTCGCCCAAATCTTAAATGCCCTGATAAATCTACCCTGATTGATTTGATATTGACAAATGTTCCACATAAATATTCTGCGGTTGGTGTTTTTTGTAATGATTTAAGTGACCATTGTGCTGTTGTTGCTGTTAGAAATACTAAGGTTCCAAAGACAAATCCACGTTTATTCGGTAAGAGAAATTTGAAGTGTTTTAATGAGCAGGCTTTCTTTCATGATTTGTTTTATTTTGACTGGAGCAAGATTGAGCTTATCCCTGATGTGGAAACTGCCTGGATATTCTTTCATGATGGTTTTTTCCAAATAGTAAACAAACATGCACCATTCCGCAGGTTCAGGGTTAAAGGGCGGGATAATCCATGGTTTTCTTCTAAGCTGTCTTGTATTATTCACGACCGTAATCTAGCCTGGGCTAAAGCAAGGAAATCTTGTTCTGATGCTGATTGGCTTATTTTTAGGCAGTTAAGAAACAAGTGTTCTTTTCTTCTCAGGAAGGCCAAGTCTGAATATTTTATGTCTGTTACCACTGATAACCTGAATGACCCTAGAAAGTTTTGGAATGCTATTAAGTCTATGTCTGGTAACAGTAATGTTAATGAATTACCGTCATGTGTTTTGAAGGACTCTGTTGCTATATATGACAAAACTGAAATGCTGAATTGTTTCAATGAGCACTTTGTATCATCTGGTAGGCTGTTTGATTCAGTGTCCTCTGTCTCTGTACAACCCTGTGTGGATGAACCAGTGTCCTCTGTCTCTGTACAACCCTGTGTGGATGAACCAGTGAGAGCTGGTCAAACTTTTAGTTTTCTGCCATTCTCAGTGCAGGTGGTACATAAAGCCCTGAAATCCTTAGATCAAAGAAAGCCTGCAGGTCCTGATCTTTGGATCCCTGCTTTTTAAATCTGGCAGCTGATTTCATAGCTGAACCACTTACATATCTGTTCAATCTAACCCTGGAATGTAATGAAATTCCAAAGATCTGGAAGTCAGCATTTGTCCTACCACTTTTAAAAGGGGGAGATCCAACTCTTTTAAATAATTATAGGCCAATCTCAAAGCTGTCACCCCTGGTGAAAATACTTGAAACCCTTGTAAGTGAACAGCTAAAAGAGTTTTTATTTACTAACTCTATTTTATCAATGTATCAATCGGGCTTCAGGAAGAAGCATAGCACAATTACAGCAGCCATGAAGGATTTTAAATGATATCACTGAAGCCCTTGACAAAAAACAGCACTGTGTCTCACTTTTTATTGATCTCTCTAAGGCTTTTGATACAGTTGATCATGCTATACTAAGGCAGAGATTGTTGAGTGTAGGTCTTTCGGAGCATGCAGTTGCATGGTTTGCTAACTATCTGTCTGATAGAACTCAGTGCACTCAATTTGATGGGCTTATGTCTGTTAAATTGTCTGTCCTGAATGGTGTGCCCCAGGGCTCTGTACTTGGTCCTCTCTTATTCACTATTTATATTAATGATTTAGACAAAAATGTCCAAAATGCACAACTTCATTTTTATGCTGATGATACTGTTATTTACTGTTGTGCCTCATCTCTTACAAAAGCTTTCCAGAACTTGCAAACTGCTTTTTATACTGTTCAACATACCTTGTGTCAATTGAAGCTTATCCTCAATACTGACAAAACTAAACTAATGGTGTTTTCTAATGCAAGAAATAGACCTCTGAACCTTTCACCTGTTACTACCTGTCAGGGCAAGGAGATTGAGGTTGTAACCTCATATAAATATCTTGGAATTCTAATTGATGACGGCCTCTCTTTTAAATTGCATATTCAACAACTTACAAAAAAATTGAAGCTGAAATTGGGATTTTATTTTAGGAATAAGGCCTGTTTTTCTTTTGAAGCCAGAAGGAGGCTAGTATCAGCTACATTTATGCCTTTACTAGACTATGGGGATATTTTATATATGAATGCTTCCGCTCAGTGTTTGAGATCAATTGACACTCTTTATCATGGTACTTTGAGATTTATTTTAAACTGCAAAACCCTTACGCACCACTGTACTTTGTATACCAGGGTTGGCTGGCCTTCTCTAGTCACTCGTAGGCTCAGTCACTGGTATACTTTTATTTACAAAGCCATTTTGGGTTTACTACCTTTTTATTTGGGCATTTTTATTGTTCAGAAATGTGGTGGGTACTCTCTTCGTTCACTGGACTTTATCCTGCTAACTGTTCCAAATGTCCGAACTGAATTTGGTAAAAGGTCTTTTATGTACTCTGCGCCATCGTCTTGGAACACCTTACAAAATAATTTTAAACTGGAAGAACTTGTCCCGATTGGTGTTTTTAAATCTCTGATGAAGGATTTTGAGGCTGATTCCCTGACCTGTCAATGTTTTTAATTTGCTATTTTTGCTATTGTTATACTCTTGTGAATTCATGAATGGTTTTTACTAGATTACTTGTAGTTTTTCATGTTGTCTGTCTGTAATTTTTTGTAATGACTTGGTGCTGCCTATCTTGGCCAGGACGCTCTTGAAAAAGAGATTTTAATCTCAATGAGCCCTTCCTGGTTAAATAAAGGTTAAATAAAATAAAAAATACAAAATGGTGTCGTCTGCGTAGAAGTGGATCTGAGAATCACCAGCAGCAAGAGCGACATCATTGATATACACAGAGAAAAGAGTTGGCCCAAGAATTGAACCCTGTGGCACCCCCAGAGACTGCCATAGGTCCAGACAACAGGCCCTCCGATTTTACACATTGAATTCTATCTGAGAAGTAGTTGGTGAACCAGGCGAGGCAGTCATTTGAGAAACCAAGGCTATTTTGTCTGCCAATAAGAATGCGGTGGTTGACAGAGTCGAAAGCCTTGGCCAGGTCGACGAAGACGGCTGCACAGTACAGTCTTATCGATCACGGTTATAATATCGTTTAGGACCTTGAGCGTGGCTGAGGTGCACTCATGACCAGCTCGGAAACCGGATTGCATAGCAGAGAAGGTACGGTGGGATTCAAAATGGTCGGTGATCTGTTTGTAAACTTGGCTTTCAAAAACTTTCGAAAGGCAGGGCAGGATGGATATAGGTCTGTAACAGTTTGGATCTAGAGTGTCACCCCCTTTGAAGAGGGGGATGACCGCGGCAGCTTTCCAATCTTTGGGGATCTCAGACGTCATGAAAGAGAGGTTGAACAGGCTAGTAATAGGGGTTGCGACAATTTCGGAGGCTAATTTTAGAAAGAAAGGGTCCTGATTGTCTAGCCCAGATGATTTGTAGGGGTCCAGATTTTGCAGCTCTTTCAGAACATCAGTTGTCTGAATTTGTGTGAAGGAGAAGGGAAGGGGGGGGGGGCATGGGCAAGTTGCAGCGGAGGGTGCAGAGCTGGTGACCGGGGTAGTGGTAGCCAGGTGGAAAGCATGGCCAGCCGTAGCAAAATGCTTGTTGAAATTTAGCTACAGTATGATCATGATATAATGCAACCAAACAAAAACACTACTCATAAATCATCCTAACCAATTTATAAATTATTCAATTGATTAGTTAGTTACTGATATAATCAGAATGTAGAGCGTGCCACCCATATATTTATCGTCTTGTGTTGTCTCCTTCCAGGCAGCAGCACGGCCTGTATCGTGGTGCTGGACCGGCAGAGCCATCGGCTGCACACTGCTAACTTGGGAGACTCGGGCTTCCTGGTGGTGCGGGAAGGAGAGGTGGTGCACCGCTCTGACGAACAGCAGCACTACTTCAACACCCCCTTCCAGCTCTCCATCGCCCCACCTGAAGCGGAGGGGGCCGTCCTCAGTGACAGGTCAGTTTCGTGGTCCTGCTGAAGCCATATTTTGTATTTTAAAGAAGCTGTGTAGTTATTTGTTTGGTTTTGAAGCACAGAGCCTAGTCTCTGCATTGGTTCTGCCCTTGTGCTGCTCCCTGGTCTGTTCAGTACAGTGTTGCTGCAGTGTTAGTGAGTGTCAGTACTGCCACAGTCAGTGTGCATGCCAGGGGTGGTTGGGGCCATGTGCTGCTGTCTCTCCTTGTGTAGGCATGTTGCAGACTCCAGTGGGGCCGGTGTTGGGTCCCCGCCACCGTCTAAGCCAGGTCAAAGTCTCATCACACACACAGAAGGGTGGCCTAAGGGCCCTCCTCACAGCAGCCAATCCGTGGTCTGCTGACCCACAGGCCTTCTCAACCCTGTAATCTAGAACAGGGAGATTATTTAGAGCTGCTCATGTGGGTTTCTCTAAACTGGTGTGAGCTGGAACTGAACATGTTGTAAATGTAGCTGATACACAGCACAGTACTCGTAGAATAGGCCTATTCACAACTGTAACCTCATCATACCTATTATAATACGGCTTGGTTTTGCTCAGTCTCCATGGTTTATCTCTATACAGAATAAACAGATATAGGCCCGGTTTCCCAAAAGCATCTTAAGGCTAAATTCATCGTTAGAACCTTCGTAGGAGCATCGTTAAATCTCCGAGCTGTTTCCCAAAACCATCGTTACCAAAGTTGCACTTGAAAACACGCTTGCTATTTACGGACTGCCTCAGACCACTCATAGAACAGCTTTTTTTATTTTATTTTTATATATTTTATTTATTATTTCACCTTTATTTAACCAGGTAAGCCAGTTGAGAACAAGTTCTCATTTACAACTGCGACCTGGCCAAGATAAAGCAAAGCAGTGCGATTAAAAACAACAACACAGAGTTACATATGGGGTAAACAAAACAAAGTCAAAAATACAACAGAAAATATATATACAGTGTGTTCAAATGTAGCAAGTTATGGAGGTAAGGCAATAAATAGGCCATAGTGCAAAATAATTACAATTAGTATGAACACTGGAATGATAGATGTGCAAGAGATGATGTGCAAATAGAGATACTGGAGTGCAAATTAGCAAAATAAATAACAATATGGGGATGAGATAGTTGGGTGGGCTAATTTCAGATGGGCTGTGTACATGTGCAGTGATCGGTAAGGTGCTCTGACAACTGATGCTTAAAGTTAAGTGTGTCGTTAGATGCGTTTTTCCCATACCGCGTCACTTTAAACACAGAAGATCTCTGCTAAACATAGAATCAAGATGTTTATCTGTCTAGAAAGATAGAAAGATGCTTAAAATTGAAAACCGAGATGACTGCATTAAAAGATAAATAGCCTACTTACAGTATAGGCTATAGGCCTATATATATGAAATACATTTCATGTTCATTAAATTGAGTTTTATTTTTATATTTGGCTTACGGTCTGTAATTTTCCCCTCTATATTTCATGATGTGCCAAATCTTGATTTAGTGCATTATTATAGGGTAAGCATTAGGATAAGCCGTCTCAATATTTGCAGCCATAGGTGATAATATCTCACTATGAGCTGATCCATTGTCAGTATTGTGGATTAATTCTAATGTTAAGGTAAGATTTTAATGGAGAAAGCTAACCTGAGCAGCGCTGCCTTTCTCTCGATTCAATCAGTATTGACACATGCTCCAACGACGCACTTAGTGACCGTTCTCTCTGCGTGGTGTTTTGAGAAACTCATGTTACATCTTCGGCCGTTGTAGGAAAGATGCATCGTTAACACACTCGTAAGCCTAAGTTCCATCGCTATCGGGAAACTGGGCCATAGTCAGTCCATATTTGTGACCTATTTGACCTGGCCTTGTCGCATATAGGCTGGAAATTCTCATCTTTCCATGAGCTAGAGGCTGCAGTATGTTTTTCCATTGATAGTATCATATTCAGGGTCATAAGCGTTGTGATTCCGCTGTAGTTGGTGGAAAGACCTGATCCGTGATTCCTTAATAGTGATTATTTTGAAACGTAGTACTTAAGCCTTGATGTAATGTAGGACTGTAGATGGAATGGCGGCTGGGTTACAGATGGTTTATATAACAGCCATGACTGTCGGGGAGTCTGGGGCAGAGGGAGAATTAATGCCGCCTTCCAAGAACTGAACTTGACACTCAACACTGAACTTGGCTCTGATCGCACATCAACATAACAGAAGTTCCTTAGAACTTCCCATGACGGCCAAGGTGTGCTTTCCTTGTGACTATTCCCTAGATTATTTTCCACCATACCTATGCAATTTGGTATTTGTTAGCAGCAGCATTTCACAGCTGAAATAATAGTTCAAATGTATAACTGCATTGCATGAATCTTTTTTTATATTTTTGTATACTTTATTCCAGTGTTTGACACAGTGATCTATAGCCATGTCTAACCTGAGGTGTGTGCCTGAGTCTCATAGTCAGACAGGAGACCGAGCAGCAGTGTTTCAGTGATCTAGGCTAAGGAAGGGCTAGAGGCACAGATTAAACTGGGCTCAGACAGGACACATTTCCTTCCTGGAGGGGGGTATGTGAAGGGGGGCAATTGGCTAACGTTTGCAATTTGGTTAAGCACTTTTTTAACGCTCCCTCGTCATGTGAATTTCTATCTCTAATTCAACCTAAGCTTGAATCATTACCAGAGGTTGTAAGGCTCTGGTTTTAATCATCAATGATTCAAGGTCCATAACCACGAAGAAGGATTTTTTGTATGTTTATTCATGGAGAGCTCTGGCGCCAAAAACACATACATACTGTTTTTATACCTCTTGACAAACAAAGGCACTATGCTCCTCCCACCTTTAGGTGGCTCTTTTAAACAGTTTCCGCCTTCTCCTTTACCCTTGAATGTTTAGTACCCCCTCTGTTAGTGGGTTGACACTATACGATAATTCGAATATCGTATACACATTTCTACTATATTTGAGGTGAAATCCTTTAGATTAATTTGTGTATTAAGAATAATGACTATCATAGGCACTATATCATCAGGATATTTAACTAATGCTCCGGAAGACTATTATTTCTCCCCTACATTGTGTTAAGCTCTCTGTGTCCCCTCAGTCCTGACGCTGCAGACAGCTCCACCTTTGATGTCCAGTTGGGGGACATCATTCTCACAGCCACAGACGGCCTCTTCGACAACATGCCCGACTACATGATCCTACAGGAGCTGAAAAAACTCAAGGTACACCCTCGCATAAACCCTTGCCGTACTTGTGTGCAACAAACAGGTTTACTGTTTAATTCAGTAGAGTATTGAAGTGGAGGAGCAAGACATTCAAAAAATACTAAGACACTCCTCCATTTTTTGTTTTTGCAGAACACCAACTATGAGAGTATCCAGCAGACAGCCAGGAGCATTGCAGAGCAGGCCCATGTTCTGGCATATGACCCCAACTACATGTCGCCTTTTGCGCAGTTTGCTTGTGACAATGGACTGAATGTAAGAGGTAATGATCATCACTTTTATCACTTCTTCATGTGAGAGGAAATTGGGGACGAAGCCAAGGTAGACCTCATTTCATAGTCCATTTGCTCCATTCCTGCCCTGCTTCCCTTGTGAATGGTATCCAGGCTAAGAGGGCTTCTCTATAAATCAGGAAGAATGACACCCAGTGAGGAATACGAAGTGACGGATCACTTTGTTTTATTATAGTGTTCCTTCCATTGCTCTCAGGCTGCTTCCTTTATGGATGATGAAAATGAGAGATGGTTCCCAAAATCGGTCCATTCATTCATCCTCCTAACTGCATCTCTTTCTCTTCCCCACAGGAGGAAAGCCAGATGACATCACCGTGTTGCTGTCAATAGTGGCAGAGTACACAGACTAGAAACTGTATTGAGGCTAGGAGGGGAATTAGGAGAGTTTCCTCTTGCCATCTGTCTCTTGACGATGTCAGACTGCTTTGATTCCTGCTGGCGGGGATTAAAATTAAATTAGGGACTAATGTTGGTGGCTGACTGAGCCCACCTTTGGCCCCCCTGAGATAATCATTCCTCCAGGACTCAATCAGGCCTATTTCTCAGATGGAACACTGACAATACATGCACTGACGTCACCACCATCAGAACTGAGTGATAATCTTTAATAGTCTGAAGACATGGATAAATAAAGCAGAGGGTTAAATTCTAACACGTCTCTGGTTAGGCTACCTGCTGCAAAGTATCTAGCTGGGAAATGTTCCAGTTGTCATTGACCTAATCCCTGTTCAGTGGGATGAAGGACATCAGCATGTTGGAGATGAGACTCTGGCTCTCACATGAGAGGGATAAGTCTGTTTTCAGGTTTGGGCTTGGAGCAAACTCAGGATGGAGAGATTTAAAAAAAAAAAAAAAAAAAAAAAGCCAGTCAAAAGTGATTGAGAGTCAGAATTGAAAATCTGTGGATCATGCCAATGAGTGTTAATCACAGGAACTGAGCTGATTCAAGACGGGAAGTAGCATCATACCATCAAGTCAAAACTATAGGGCCACGAAAACGTCACTTTTTCAGGAACTCACATTACACACAAAAACAAACAATTAAAAGACGTTGAAGGGCAAAAAAATGTATGCGGGCATAAGGGCATGCATCATTGTGATATTAAAGGATGTTAGAATGTTTTGGTAGATCTTTGGGAAAGGGACTGTGTGGTATTTTAAGTTGTTTGACTGATCTAAAGGTGCAGTTGCCATATACTTTTCCATATCAGTACAATTTGGGTCAAACACAGACCAAATTAATAATTTCTAAGGACGTGAAATGTTAAAATAATGTTTCTGTCAAACCTGTCCTCACCCATGCTGCGATGCAAAGAGTGTGACTGAAAGTGATGTGGAAGGTTATGTGTGATAGAGTAACCTCTAGTCTGTCACATGACAGATATTCATATTGTATACATGCGGAATGGATGGGTTTTATGTAGGCTACACCGCTTTATTCAATATCCACTGGGATGCAATAGTAACAACCATTTACGCACAAGGTTAAAGAAAGCATATCTGAAAGCTCACAGTGGATGTCGGTCAAGTGACCAAGCATATATATTTTTTTTAAACTTTGGTTTGATGGGGTGGGAATCTGGACTGATCAGTTTTAGTTTAGCTTCAGGAATAATTGTTCACAATCAGAATTTCTCAGTTGTCCCTGCTGTAAAGCTCCAATGGCACATTTGATTAAGTCTTATTAATCAGGTCACTTATGTTATTTAATATAACTGGTTTTCATTTTCTTTCACAGCTGATGTTAACTTTATTTAATTTCTTTTTTTTGCTGCAGTCAAACGTGCACTTTGCATTTACAACATAACTCACGTGCAGCAACATTTTAAGAGTAACATTTTCATTTTTAAAGGAAGATTCAACCCAAAAACAATATTTCATTAGTCAATTGTTTAAATAGTCCCCAAATGTTTTGCTTGTCAGCAATCAAGTTTTCAAGATATGTAACTTTCAAAATACAGAAATCATCACCGTATGATGCATTTTGCACCACATGATGCAAAACGCAGATTCATATGATGCAAAATGCATCATACCAGGACAATTTCTGTATTTTGAAAATGTTGGACTATTTAAACAATTGACTAATGAAACAAATACCAAAATATAGTTTTTGGGTGAGGTTTCCTTTAACATGTACTATGTACATGTTGATTTATGGAGCTGATGTGCCTTGTATCAGATGTTATTGATACTGGCAAAATTGTCAAACATATTGTTCCCTAAACCCCACACTGTGTGTCAGCTATGGAGACGGACAAGTAGCCATATGATTCACACTTGCCCTGCTGTCTTAATTCTTAATCTGCGCCATCAGATGGGAGACCTCTCGTTCCCTTTCAATGTGTTCAATGCCTTTCACCATGGGACACATTCAAATTTGAATGGTCAAGCTATTTATTTTTAAAAGGTTGAAAAAGCATGACAAATGATCTTAAAATCCTTAAAGGCCCAATGCAGCTGTTTTATATCAATATCAAATTACTTGGTAACAATTAAGTACCTTACTGTAATAGAGTTCCATAAAAATTGGCAAAAATTTGCATTTTAGAAAACTAGCTGTCATTGGCAGAGAGGTTTGGAACTCTTTGTTATTGGTCTATTAACCAATTTACCACATGGTGATTTTACCATGGAAAGCCCAAACTCCTGCACATGCAAACCTGCTGATTAGAAGGTCCTGTGCAGATTGTATTTTCAACCAGCACCTATCAGGAAATGACAAAAACAAATGTCATACTTTTACAGTGTTAGTTTCATCAGCTGTGATATTATATAATACACAGGAAAAACACAATGTTGACTGTACTGGGCCTTTAACAATGTCCTGTGTATCATCTGTAGTACCCCTTGGTTTTCTTTTTGTTGATGTTATGGTGCTCCCTCACTGCAGGCTACTGTCCTGCTTCAAGGGCTCTCCCCTAACTAGGAAAATAATATCTATGCCGGTACTGACTGATGTAGGGCTATTAGGTGTTTTATGACATAAAAAAACCTTAAGAACTTAATACCCTGCATACATTTTCTTACTGCGCTGGGAGTTGAAAGGCACCTGCACTGGATGGGCCAAATGTTTTTGCAAAGATTATGGCACTGTAGAGGTTGCCAAGAACCTCACCAGCCTTAAAATACAAGCAATTCTCCCTGTCAGATGGCACTATATCAAAGCTAGCTTCTCCATGATGTCCATATCCTGCTCCCCACTGACCTAGTGACCTGACCTGCCAGTACCCCTGTTCTGTTGGCCAGTTCAAAAAGAAAAGTTTGTTACAATGAGAGCTGCATGTATCTATATTTTGTATGTACAGTTCAACAATGCAGAGACCAGTTTCTGTTAAACATGTTTTCAAAGCTGTAAAATATTTAAATAAAGTATAGTATTTATTACCCTTGTGTTTTCCTTTAACCAGACCCTTGTCACATGTTTTTCTGTGTCAATATTGTTTGTTCAGTGGTCTCGCAATGTATATGTCTATTTACACAGTAGACTGAACAGTTCCTGATGTAATGAAAGCATGTAGGTCAAAAGCATCTAGAATCAGAACAGGGCTACAATTTCTCTCCCTACCAGCTAGGTAGGCCATGCTGCTACACATGATCATGTATTTCTGATAGATAATCTCTATGCAGTCTTTCCCTTTGCAGATGGACTCATCCATTCCTGTCTCAGCAGGGGCCACAGTGGACTAGACTCCGAGTATGAGCCTGTTTCCCTCGCAGTTGTCTGCTCTTATGCAACTGAGGGGCCTGCCTGAAGCTACATGAAAATGCTCCATGTGATCTATATGTTTGGGTACACAATCCCCAAGCTTTAGCCAGTCTGAAGCATGTTGAGAATTACTTTCAAGACCCAGGTGTGGCATCCCCAGGCGCTTGGCTTGAGGAATGTTTTCATGGGCAAATCTAGGGACTTTTCCCAATTTTTAAATTTGCTCACCTCTGTCCTCCCTGGTCTCCTTTTGAAAAAGGTAAAAGGTAATCGAGGACAGGCGGCGAGTAGAGGGAAAGTGGACGGAAATGCACTTGTATAAATTAGACTCCTCATATACTTGTGCTTCCTCGCCAAAAGAAGGCTATCGAGGAGGGGAGGACAGTCTTCGTTTACCTATTAATTAATTGACACTCCTTGACCAATTATCGGTTTCTGGGTCACAGAGAAGAGAGGACAGACTTTTACCCCAAACGAGAGAACTTCTAGATCAAATATTCATGTTAATTACTTAATTTCATGCTTTTGATGTCTGACTTTCAAATCTACGCTATATGCTTCTTGTAATAAATGCACATTGGAATAACTTATTTGTTAGTTAAAATAACAGACATGCTTTATGAACTTTCATTTAAAGCACTCAAATGAATTGAAAAATATTCCGTTCTCGTTTAAATGCATTTACAATATACAATGGAAAAAGACAATATGGTTTGCTGAAAAAACTTGCAGGGTACGAAAACAGTTCTTGGCTTGGTCATCATTCTGTGGTAACTTACAGTGTACCACTGGCCCTCTCCTCTCCCTCATCTTCTGTATCACTGGAACACACCAGACTGGGCAGCATAGAGGTACAACCATCACCCTGCTCACAGGACAAGGCCCCAAAGAGGAGGGAGCGAACCTAAGGAACCAAAACACATGACTCATCGTTAATAGACAGCTGAGCAGACTATGAGTATGGTGGGAAAAAACAGCAAATTGGGAAACAGTTTTCGAAATATGGTCTGGTGGTTCTTAGGCAAAAGGGCTGGGGATAAGAGGGCTGTGCAACCAACCACACACCTTGCATACGTCACAATTCACCTTCACCCTGTCTGTCTTTGAGGGCAATCACACATCACATGGTTAAACATTATTGCAATCTAGGCACATTTACAGTTTGAAGGTTAAAGCAAGGCCTTATCTGTACTTTGGCACTTACCAAAGTATAGTACCAGTCAGAGCCTGTCAAAATCCCAGAACACAGTGGCTTGAGGGCACAAACCGAAGTCAACCTAAGTTCATATTTTGTTCTAATTAACCTTGGAAGGGAAGTTTCTGTTACCTTGGAGGAAGCAGGAGTTGTAATGCCACGACCTTTGTGTGTGTAACGTGGTCTGAGTCTGTCAGAATCCTCTCCTGTTCTGGTGAGCTCTCTCATGAGGGCTGCTCCACTAAACACTGGGCTTCCCTGGCTGGATGCTATCAGCTCGCCTACAGAGGGAAACCCCTGGGCCTGGGGGGTCCCGGCATCTGCCACGCACGGGCCCTCAGAAGGCTCCGCAACCCCTCCACACCTGAGAGCATATAAGGACCATTACAGCAAGGCTGCCTTTAGCATTTCCCTCCAGTTATCCACCTAGAGTTTTCATATATAGCTTAATATTTAAAACAGATTATGCCTGTCAGTCTTAAGTCAATACTAATGAACTACATTTGTGATAGTCAACAAACTAAAGCAATAGCATTGCTAATAGACATCTAGATATATATCTAATAGAAGTTATATGAGATGCACATGCTATGTTCTATTGGGAAAATATTGTTTTTAGATAACTCTAGTGTGTGTTTGAAAGAAGTCTTTGCTCTCATGAGCGTGTGTGTTATGTGATATTCCGCATGAGTTACTGCAGCTGCACGTGCATCAGTGTGTGAGGGAGAGAGAGTGGAGGGGAGGGGCAGAGCTACAGAGAGCAAGAGACGGCAGGGAAAGAAAGGGAGGAACATGGAGAGAGAGAGAAAAAGGGAACTGTTGTTGGAGTGACACTGTTGTTGGATTTTGGCTGTGATCCATGGCTGCATGCTATGATAACCTAACTCTGTTCCGCCTGTTCTCCTGCACATGGCAGGCCACTGTCTCTGGCTGTTTTCTCAGTGTTCCTCAGCTTAAACACGCTTTCCCTAAACACCACTGACTGCACCACAGACAGAACCAGACTGTGCCTATAAAGAAGCGTCCCAGCAGGAGAGAGAATGGGAAGGAGCTGTTTTTTAAAATATCATCACTTATCTTTGTCAAGGTCAACATGAGAATAAATGTGTGTGTCTGCCTGGGAGGTTATGGAACAGCAGGTTCAGTAACAAAGAATATAAACATAAATAGTACAACTACAACATAAACATGTCATACAAAAATCTGATGTGTTCTCAGTATTCCATGAAGGTACCAACATGACATTTATATTTTGGTCATTCAAACATACTATATGAACGTTTCCTTGAAAAAGGAAGAAGCAGCACAATGCAGCGACGTCATAAGTGACTCAGATGTGCAACAATCCGGCTGGGACTGGTGCAAACCCCACCTCAGGCGGCTCAGAAAAGACACTAAGAGAGAGATAGAGGCCGGGCGGGCCACACACTGAGTGACATCATCGCCACAGCAACGTAACAGGTTAGTGACTGTGGGGGATGTAGGGATTACAGCCTGTCAGTCTGTCAGTCCTCTAACCCAGCCAGCACGGCCTTGCCCCAGATAGCCAGGCTCTGTTACAGTGCTACTACACTGTTCTGTAACACAACGCCCACTGAGGCACCAAAAAAAGCACATGATGGCAAACTGCCTCCAGTAAGGAGGACATCACAGGTACAGCCAGCACTAGGATTCTAGGATAGGCTAGTTAAAATGTCCTCTACTGTGACTGTCACATGATTGGACAGGCGCTTTAAGGCTATCTAAGGCTGTTTACTTTTTTATTTGCTATTGAACTGAGAAATTGCTTCTCCCTAGGACAAAATGTCCTGCATTTCTACACAACAAGGGCAGCAGATGCTGGTGATGTGGTGTATTACACAATGTTGGACCAAATACAGAACCCCCCTATCAGTGGTGGGGTAATAACTGTATAACGAATGGTGATGGCTACCTTAGTGCAGCAGGAACCTGGGCCTCTGTAGCCTGGGAGGGGGTCCTGCTCTCTGGGTTGACAAGAGTAGCCAACACCACACAGGCCTCCAGCACCATGTCCTCTACACTGAAGGACACAGGCCTGACAGACAGCAAAACACAACATCAGCATACCTAGAACCAGTGCACTGAGATTTCTCCAACCATGTGACCAGACCGGGAAAAACTCTGGGCCTTATTTAGGACCTAAGTAAAAGAGGTGATAGTCACTGGGTATAACCACAAGGACCAGGATACTTACTTTCCTGCAGCGCCAAAGTGGACAGACACTGGTAGACCATGTGATTCAGCAAATGACAGCAATCCCTAGAGAAGAGGTTAACACATTAAACACATGCACCACCAATTAGAAAACAGGTCATGGTGGATCACAATACTCTGGTACTCTGCTAGACAGCAATGTACCAATGTTGCTGTGTACACTAGCCATGACCTTTGAAGTTGTAGGGGTCAATCACAGTGAAAGGGGTAATCATGGGTTCAGTTGAATCGCTGTGTCCGATGCCCAGACAACAGAGCCTCTGTGTGTGTTCAACTAGCCCCTCTAACACACTGTGACAGGTAAGACTAGTAGCAATGTAGAGACTGGCTCACTGTCCAACCCAATCACAGGCTAGCATGGACACACAGCAGTCTATATGAACAGCTAGGCATGGCTTTACTGTGTAATGAGGGACTTCACAACAGGGTAGCCCCAACAACATTCCAGGACATTAGGATCGGGTCAAAGGGTGTGTCTGAGCACAAATTGTGACACATTAGTTGTACTTTATAATAAATGACACAAAAAAACATAGGATGTAAAATGGCTGAATTTTTGTGGTCCCAATGTGATATATTTTGCTATTGAATCATGTTGATGTATATTTCTCCTCTGAGGACTTGGGTTTATTTGGAACATGCATGAGAGTTAGGTAATCAATGCATGTGTTCTACTACTTATTACTGTCTGTTCACAAAAAAATTTAGACGTGCGGGAAAAAAACATATCATATTATAACTTGATTCATTAGGGTCATAAAACAAAATCCCACCCAGGAGGGGAAAGTTCCATTGAAAATGATAGGGTACAGAGTCTCCTGGACACTTGGGTCTAGTCCCGTAAATAAATGAATTAACCCATGGGTATGCAAGCACAGACAGTGACACCCCCCCATATTCACAAGCTCATGTGACAGAAAAATAAGGTCCACCCCAAAATAACCCCCTTACCCTCAGCTCCTTCAGACAGAAGGTTATGTCTGAGTCAACTCCAACCTGGAAGTAGTCAAACTCACTGGGGTCTAAAGACATCTCAGTGTGCATGGCCTTCATACAATCTGCACCCCAAAAAATCAGGAGTTAGGCACATTATATTACAGATTTTTTGTGGGTTTGTTTTTTCATACTGTGTAGACAGTGCAAAATCTCACCACTTTCCTCTTCATAGTAGCTTTTCAGATTGACTCTCAGAGGAGACATGGACAGAGTGATCTCTTCCTGAGACACTGGGAAGTGCATTACCATGTCACCTAGAAGTCTGGCCCAAAAATAATAACACAAATGTAATACAATTATAATAGATAGTACAAATGTAAATTATTAATGAAATTATCATATACTGTATACCCTGTAGTAATTCTTAGTCGGTATCTGAATCACTCTTCATAAATGTCACATGAGGAGATAGACTGGGATATGTTTATGGGAGCTCACCTGGCCTGGGCCTTCAGCACATTGGGGCAGAGGTGAGAAGGAAACACTGCATGCAGAGCTTCACTCTCCTGGAAACCCAGGTTGTGTGTTTTGGTGATACCTGTCACAAGGAGTATGAGGCGTTGGGACACAGCGCCATCTAGTATTGATACTATGCATTACAATCTGAGAATTATAAAGAATCCCCCGACCCCCCCCACACACACACACACAGACACACACACACACACAAAACAATATATTTTCTGAGAGCACTCTATCGGACTGTTCTCCTACCATGTCTGCAGTGAAACTGGAATATAACCTGGTTGTCTGGGAGGTTGATGGATATTTGACAGCGATCCACATTACGCTCAATGGTAGCCAGGCACCGAAACAGTGGCAGCACTGACTAAAACCAAAGGATGTATATTAATACACAGCTATTACACTATCAGTACTATAAAGTCTAACCCATTGTAAAAGCAATGATGCTGAACTGTTCCATATGGGCCTGTGTGAGACATTTATCTGTCTTGAGATATGTTTGGGGTCATATTCAGCAGATTCAGAACAGCTTGGCCATTACCTTCATGACCAACTTGCATTTGACAGTTCCACAGTCCTGGGCTGGTCCTGTGTCTGGGCTGTAGTGTTGGAAGAACAGTGGGGAGAAGAGGAAACAGGTGTAGGCAGAATGGGCTGAGTTCACTGACCTCACTGCCAACTATAAGAGACCAGACCAGGCAGATAATGATATGCATAATAGTTAGGACAGGACAATGTTATGTAGCTAACACTTTATATTGATAAAGCTTTGTAGACCATCATCAAATCTAACTTTATTTGTATAGCACACTTTAAATGGACTGATGCTTACCCCTTTCATCATAGGATCCAACCATAATTCACCACCTATGCGTGCCAGGGCATGAATAGCCTTCCCAAACACTGTCACAAACAGAGTCAGAGACACTGTTTATGTAGATTAAATTCATCAATCAATTATAATGTGTCAATATATTTAGCTAGCTAAATCTTTAAATTTTGCTATCTAGCTAAATTACCTCAGAGAACTATATGCAGACTGAGGTAGGCTGTCAAAGCTAGCCAACTTTAGAGAATTAGCCAACTTTAGAGAACTAGCTAGCTAGCTAACGTTTATACTGCCCTGTTTGGCACATTTAGCTAGCTAGCTAAGTTAGCTAGATATGTACTTTAAAATGTGTTGCACATTTATGTATCAATACGTTATAGTTATCTATATTCCAAAAGCTAACATACCTTTAACCCCGTTTCCTTCAATGACACACTTCATTTTGGCAGTCAAGTTCAAGTTCCACAATGTTTGATTTTGTGGTGCTCACTGATTAGTGTGTCTGTCTGCTGTGTCATGTCGATTGGTGCTGATGTTGAGCACACGTGCACCGTGCAGTTGACGCGCATCAACTACAAAACAGCAGCATGGAGATGATTTTACTAATTAACCATATTGTGTAATATGCTAATCTATTACCATTATGACTAGTATGACTATACGTGGTAATGTAATGTATATTAACTTAAAATTCAAAAATCCTGAAAACTAGATACCTGGGAAGTGTGTAAGAAATGCACTAATAACGCAACAGATGACCATTCAAGAGATTTTTTGCCAATATAATTTATTGTCAAGCAGTCACACCTTATAGTAAATGCACTGCAAACACATTGTTACATAATAATCTCACAGGCCTATTGCAGAAACCTTCCCAGCTGTCACTTATTTCTCTTCAGATGTTTCTACATATTGTTTTGCCCCGATTTCTTTTGGGATTACATTTTAACTTTTGCTTTCACCACATGATTTGTTTAACACTTTTTTGATTACTACGTGATTCCATATGTGTTATTTCATAGTTTTGATGTCTTCACTATTATTCTATAACGTAGACAATAGTTAAAATCCTTGAATGAGTAGGTGTTCTAAAACGTTTGACCGGTAGTGTACAAATAATCTACAGACATAAAAATGTACAGTATGTAATAATGGTTTATAAACTATGTAAAAACTCTTATAAGCAATGTATAGGCAGACTCAAATTAGTGTTTTGAAATGATCAAAATTATACTATACTTCAATACATTATCAGAATAATATGTATGACTCACTTCATAATTAATTATTTCAAATGCAATCTTCTCACTCTGCACTGTGACTGTTGGCAATCTTTGGGAGGATAACTTTAGAGTGCACAGTGGTGCCCTTCCTCTGTCCATATGGCTTGATCCTAGATCCAGAATCTCTCTCATTGTCCATCTTGAACGTGATCCTATCTCCAGTAGTATTCTTGGTTCCATCCAAAGAGCTATGACCTTGAGGGAAAACATTTAATCAAAGATGGGCAATAGTTGGTCTTTATTCCATTCTAAAGTAAATACAATTACCACACACCTGATTTAATACACCGGTGCAGCACATTGAGATAGTGTTGCTTCATCAGTCGTCTCATGTGCTCAGTGCTGTAGACATTTGCAATGCTGTAGAGATATCGTTTCTGTCCAGTTGTTAGGGTTGGATGCTGGAACATGATAACAATATTTTGTACAACACTACATTTACATTCAGCAATATATTAATTCTGGTATATTACAAATAAGTTGCTGACATGTTACCTGTAGAAATGGTGCAGTCATCATGGACTTGGGGACGTGTATGGTTTTCACCTGCTGGTGGTCAGGAACCTTGAAATGTGCTGTCCTGTGCATCTCCACCCTGGTGTTTTGTTCCTTATACACATGCTCAGAGTCTGTCATATAGCCTCTATCTGTATTAATCACACAATGTTTACTTTTTATTTCCTCCCTTCATTTTTGATTGAGTAAAATGTTAATGTTCAATCATCAGTAGTGTTAAATAAATTGATTCACCAAATTAACATTACACTAACATTTGGATACCCCCCAAAATACCACTTGGAAATATATGGACCCGACTGGCTTCTGTGGTGTCTATTACATGCCACACAAAGGCTATTGCATTTCAGTTCTCTATCAACAGAGGAGCGCTTCACCTTGTATTACCGACTCACAAAATAGCCTATAGTTTCAAACTAACAATGTAAACATGCAAACATACAATGCATAAGTTAAACAACCAGTAGGCTATACAAACAGTACATACCTATATATCTATGATGGTACATGTTATTTGACTCCGCAGATCTACAAACATGAAATAATAGAAACTTGATCTGAGATGTTTGCATTGACGGCAATAATAGAAAAGCTCGAAAAACAAGTCGTCATTAAAAACAGATGTGTCTATAAATATAATGCACTCATTTCATTAACATTCATTACAGAAGCATACAGTTAGTTAATATTGCAAGCCTACCTTGTTGCTAAAACGCGACTACCACCGCATTTTATCAGGCGATCTCCTTTTCTTATTTCCTCGACAAATGTAACCTGTTTTCTCATGATTTTGTTACTTTGTAACAAATCGATGAGGTCAATTTTAGTATTGGTGGTTACAAGTATCAATCTTCCATTGCCATGGTCCTGTGAACAGGAGAGGATGCCAGTCCATGGGGCGGATCCAGAGCAGACTAGACAAGAGGTTTACAGCGCATTCAGAAAGTATTCAGACCCCTTGACTCTTTCCTCATTTTGTTACGTTACAGCCTTATTCTATAATGGATTACATTGTTTTTTCCACTCATCAATCTACACACAATACCCCATAACGACAAAGCGAAAACAGGTTTTTAGGAATGTTTGCAAATGTATTAAAAAGAAAAAACATAAAGTCTTATTCACATAAGTATTCAGACCCTTTGCTATGAGACTCGAAATTGAGCTCAGGTGCATCTTGTTTCCATTTATCATCCTTGAGATGTTTCTTCAACAGAATTGTGTCAAGGCTCAGATCTGGGGAAGAGTACAAAAATATGTATGCAGCATTGAAGGTCCCCAAAAACACAGTTGCCTCCATCATTCTTAAATGGAAGAAGTTTGGAACCACCAAAACTCTTCCTGGAGCTGGCTGCCCAGCCAAACTGAGGAATCGGGGGAGAAGGGCCTTGGTCAGGGAGGTGACCTAGAACCCGATGGTCACTCTGACAGAGCTCCAGAGTTCCTCTGTTGAGATGGGAGAACCATCCAGAAGGACAACCATCTCTGCAGCACTCCACCAATCAGGCCTTTGTGGTAGAGTTGCCAGACAGAAGCCACTCCACAGTAAAACACATGATAGCCCGCTTGGAGTTGCCAAAAGGCACCTAATGGAATCTCAGACCATGAGAAACAAGATTGAACTCTTTGGCCTGAATGCCAAGCGTCAGGTCTGGAGGAAACCGGTGAAGCATGGTGGTGGCAGCATCATGCTGTGGAGATCTTTTTCAGCGGCAGGGACTGGGAGGCTAGCCAGGATCGAGGGAAAGATGAACAGAGCAAAATACAAGAGATCCTTGATGAAAACCTGCTCCATAGAGCTCAGGATCTCAGACTGGGATGAAGGTTCACCTTCCAACAGGACAACAACCCTAAGCACATAGCCAAGACAATGCAGCAGTGGCTTCGGCACAAGTCTCAATGTCCTTGAGTGGCCCAGCCAGAGCCCAGACTTGAACCCGATCGAACATCTCTGGAGAGACCTGAAAATAGCTGTGCAGCGACGCTCCCCTTCCAACCTGACAGAGCTGGAGAGGATCTGCAGAGAAGACTGGGAGAAACTCCACAAATACAGGTGTGCCAAGCTTGTAGCGTCATACCCAAGAAGAATCAAGGCTGTAATCGCTGCCAAAGGTGCTTCAAGAAAGTACTGAGTAAAGGGTCTGAATCCTTTTTTTTTTTTTTTTTTTTAGGGGGTAGATCAGCTTTAATATTGCAGATAGATTGTAACTTCCATCAATGTAATTGTCTGCATCACTTCCAATTCCCCATGTTTTATATATATATATATATATACACACACACATACATATACATACAGTGGGGGAAAAAAGTATTTAGTCAGCCACCAATTGTGCAAGTTCTCCCACTTAAAAAGATGAGAGAGGCCTGTAATTTTCATCATAGGTAAACGTCAACTATGACAGACAAAAATAGAAAAAAAAATCCAGAAAATCACATTGTAGGATTTTTTATGAATTTATTGGCATATGATGGTGGAAAATAAGTATTTGGTCAATAACAAAAGTTTCTCAATACTTTGTTATATACCCTTTGTTGGCAATGACACAGGTCAAACGTTTTCTGTAAGTCTTCACAAGGTTTTCACACACTGTTGCTGGTATTTTGGCCCATTCCTCCATGCAGATCTCCTCTAGAGCAGTGATGTTTTGGGGCTGTCGCTGGGCAACACAGACTTTCAACTCCCTCCAAATATTTTCTATGGGGTTGAGATCTGGAGACTGGCTAGGCCACTCCAGGACCTTGAAATGCTTCTTACGAAGCCACTCCTTCGTTGCCGGGTGGTGTGTTTGGGATCATTGTCATGCTGAAAGACCCAGCCACGTTTCATCTTCAATGCCCTTGCTGATGGAAGGAGGGTTTCACTCAAAATCTCACGATACATGGCCCCATTCATTCTTTCCTTTACACGGATCAGTCGTCCTGGTCCCTTTGCAGAAAAACAGCCCCAAAGCATGATGTTTCCAACCCCATGCTTCACAGTAGGTATGGTGTTCTTTGGATGCAACTCAGCATTCTTTGTCCTCCAAACATGACGAGTTGAGTTTTTACCAAAAAGTTATATTTTGGTTTCATCTGACCATATGACATTCTCCCAATCCTCTTCTGGATCATCCAAATGCACTTCAGACGGGCCTGGACATGTACTGGCTTAAGCAGGGGGACACGTCTCGCACTGCAGGATTTGAGTCCCTGGCGGCGTAGTGTGTTACTGATGGTTGGCTTTGTTACTTTGGTCCCAGCTCTCAGCAGGTCATTCACTAGGTCCCCCCGTGTGGTTCTGGGATTTTTGCTCACCGTTCTTGTGATCTTTTTGACCCCACGGGGTGAGATCTTGCATGGAGCCCCAGATCGAGGGAGATTATCAGTGGTCTTGTATGTCTTCCATTTCCTAATAATTGCTCCCACAGTTGATTTCTTCAAACCAAGCTGCTTACCTGTTGCAGATTCAGTCTTCCCAGCCTGGTGCAGGTCTACAATTTTGTTTTTGGTGTCCTTTGACAGCTCTTTGGTCTTGGCCATTGTGAAGTTTATGTCTTACAAAAGTTCTGAACCTTTCTATTCTCATTGTTTCTACAGATTGTGAATTGAAATTAAACATTTTTGCTATAAGTATTATTATATTATTGATCGATTGACTATGACTTTTCAGATCACCAGGTAATGCTATCTGCAAGGTTAGCTCCAGGTAAATATTGCAATCCTTTAGCCATTGCTGGACCTGTGTCCAAAAACAAGCTACAAATGGACAGTACCAAAACAAATGATCTAATGATCCTGTCTCTTCGCAGCAAAATCTGCAGAACTGGGAAGATTGTATCCCTCATATAAATAACATTATTGGTAGCAAGAATTGTATATAATAATTTAAATTGAAAGATTCTAAGTTTTGAATCTGGTGTCGTTTTGCGTATCAGTTCATAAACACTATGCCATGGGATCGGTACGTCAAAAATCTCTTCCCAACTATTTTGCAATCTATATGGGACGGCTGTCAATCCTTTGGTCCTTAAATGAAACTGATATACTTTTTTATTTATCACAGTTTTCCTTAACCAATTATGTTCTTTAATACAAGGCCGACAGACAAGTTCCTTACTTTCTCCCCCTTCCACGTTCCTCTTCCATTTTTGCGGTAAGGCTGCAATTATTTGGTTGTAATTTTGTGTAGAGCAGACATTTCCATATGTTTTTGTTAGCTGCATGTGCGACATAACTCCACCAGTCCTACCGATTATATAATTTACGAAAATTATACCTTTTAAAAACATTTTCCGAATACACTTTAAGTAATTTTCCCCATTTCATCACTTCCCATCCGATTAGACTAACACTAGATAAATAAAACAAACAAAATTACAAAAAGTATGACAGTTAACACATTTTATTGAGCTCATGTCAAATACACATGGCATTACCACTTTATGTTTAACACAACAAACATGGGGGATAGGGTGAGATAACAGGAGTACCTGGGAAAAACACGATTGAAATTATGAGTGTATTGCTTCATGATGTTTTAAATGCACGAAGTCTCTTGTGCAAATACAGTGAACACCGGTCTGAGGTGTAATCTAAAGAGTAAAAGGTAACAATTTATGTGTCATAAAGCCTACACAATACCATCAATTGTAAACCATATATCACATCCAAATATATGAATAATACCTGCATTTGTATGCAATCCCAGCATAGCTAATTTGTTGGCAAATTAACCAGCAAACATGACTGTCATTAGTGGTTAGTCATTTGATAGTATTAAAGTATGGGTCATGGCTATGACATTGTTGAGGATGATTTGGTGTAGGCTTTAGGGTGTAGGCTTTAGGGTGTAGGCTTTAGGGTGGCTCTAATGAACACCATCAAAGCAAAGTTGGATTATTAAGCCTGTGGCAAAGCACCCCACCACAATTCAAACACTGATTGTTATGCATAATGTTAAATCAACATGCATCCGAATGCGGTCCATTTTTATTATTTCAGAATAACACTTGATACCAGATTACTTTGAATTTTCATTCATTTTCACATATCAACAATCCCATTTAACAGACAAAACAAACCTATACCTTATGCATATTGTACACCTTCCTAACTAATGGTGTAACCGCATGCCTCCCAGTAATTTACCACCTGGTTTCACCCAGAGTAAATAGATGGTAGTTAATATCATGAGACTTCTGTCATTCCTTAAAGAAAGATAAACATGTTGTCCACAAGAGGCTGCACAATAACAGAAAATGACATGGCCTTAGTTTGAGGCTTTTGTACTCATAATCTGAATACACAAATCAGAATATAAATCTAGGGGTAGATGCAAATTCTACATGATCTGATCAAATAATAATTGTACACATGCACCAAGAAGCCAAAAGTGCCACCCATCACCCAGAAACAACCTCAGAGGGACACGTTTTATGTCAATCCCATTTACAGCTCCCATGTAACACTAGACTAAGAACAAATCAAACAACCATAAAACCTAAAAACAAATGTGTAATCCTTTTAAGTTGAGGTAAATTCAGATGCCAGCAAACCGGTATATCCACTGAATAATCACAGCTTAATTCTTAACAATTTAGAACTTTTTGGTTGTTTTGGAAAAAGTTTAATTAAAACAGAGTGAGTAGGACCTCAGACTTGACTGTGACATGATTGGTAACAGACATTGTGATTATCTGGGTAGAGGACCAAGTCAACAAGCACACTCATAAAACCCTCCAGGGAGAGAACAACTGCCAAGAGGGAGTATAACTAACATAAGGCAGCAGTGATCAAATGACAGTGTTGAAAGACAAAAACATGTTTGACAAGGTTTTGCAGGCAGGCCGGCATTCTGTAGAGGTGACTGCGAGGATGGGACACTTGGTGAGAACCTAATAATGAGAAGAACTGGCTTTCATGTGTTTTAAAATTTTCAAGCACAACAAACAAATTGCATAAGAAACCTGGTATAAAGTAGAAACTGTTCAGCAGCAGATTTAAAAAAAAGCAAGATAATTTACAGTAGTGACATATCTTACATAATATTTTTCAAAATAAATTAAATTAAATATACAATTCCAGGTAGGAAATGGAGGGAAATATTTGCTGGTAGGTTTCTCACATTCATTCCTCTTACGAAAAACAACGACCTTTCAGGAAAAAAAAAAAAAAGTGTCTGGCCGACCAAATCCCATGATTGGCAAAAGAAGGGGTGCAAAAGCCTAGTCTGAACTGACTATTTTCCTTCTGAAGCCATTTCCTTTAGCTAGATGGAAGAGGGGAAAAACATTCAACGTTTTCTACCACAGTCAAGTATGAAACAGAAGAGTCAAAACTGAACATTACAAAATAATGATTGCATTCCTTTCAATAACAACAAGAATGAGTCGGTAGGTATATGTTGCTTACTCACCCTGGAACTTTGCCATTGAGTCTGGGTTCTAGTCAAATGCCATCTCCTGGCTTTTCCGTACACAGCGAGCCACCTTCCTCTTGAATTCACCATTAGGATCCTCCCTCCACTCTTTCTGTGGGACAGGCACAAACTCCATTTCACAATCTCAATAGCACAGTTGTCCTTGTCACTTTGACACAGGTTCTGGAAGTACTTGGATTGTAACACACAAAGTCAGTGTTAAATACATGTATTATCACAACTCACCGCAGCATCCACATTAGCAGGCGAATCACTGTTTGGGTCGGCCAGCATGGAGATAACACTAATCATAATAGTCTCTACAGTGTGGATTGGAAGCCAACGTTCCTCTGGCTTCTCATAGCCAAACCTGTCCTCTCCTGGCTCATGCAGTATTGAGATACATACATCGCCATTCTTTGCCACTAAGGGAGATGAAAAATAATAATATACACTAGTAAACAGCAAACACTCTAATGATTATAAAAGGTTACGGCTCTAGGTTTAGTAGGGCTCATAAAGTGTGACCAGTGTGTTTACCATTAGGATGCCAGATTTCAGTGATCAACTTCATCTTGGGAGGCCGTAGTGGATAATCATAGGGAAAGGTCAGGTATGCTTTAAAAAACCCTCCTTCACTGTAATGGAGAGAACAGAGAAAGCATTTCACATTTTAGTCATTTAGCAGATGCTCTTATCCACAGCGAGTTAAAATTAGTGCATTCATCTTAAGGTAGCTGGGTGAGACAACCACATATCACAGTCGTAGCAAGTACATTTTCCCTCAATAAAATAGTTATCAGCAAAGTCAGTGCTAGTAGGAATATATACACACTTAGTGTACAAAACATTAGGAACACCTTTCTAATATTGAGTTGCACCTCCTTTTGCCCTGAGAACAGCCTCAATTCGTCAGGCATGTACTACAAGGTGTCAAAAGCGTTCTACAGAGATGCTGGCCCATGTTGACTCCAATGCTTCCCACAATTGTGTCAAGTTGGCTGGATGTCCTTTGGGTGGTGGACCATTCTTGATACACACAGGAAACTGTTGAGTGTGAAAAACCCAGCAGCGTTGCAGTTCTTGACACACCTACTACCATACCCCGTTCAAAGGCACTTAAATATTTCGCCTTCCCATAACACTCCTGAACAGCTAATCAAATGGCTACCCGGACTATTTGCATTGTATTCGGCGCATGTGACAAATACAATTTGATTTGATTCCCCTGGTCAGTCTATGTCATGGAAAGGGGGCCGTGGGATTAATTTAAGATAGTCTTTCAAGAGGTAGGGTTTCAGAAGTTTTCGGAAGATGGGCAGTGACTCTGCGGTCCTAGCATCAGGGTAAGCTGGTTCCACCATTGTACTCTACAGATTGTAGAGCATGAACCTGCAGGAGTGAGTCACTGCTTTGATGTTTCCAGAGAATGACAGGGTGTTGTTCAGGGTCACGCCAAGGATCTTTGCACTCTGGGAGGGGGACAATGTGGAGTTGTCAACTGTGATGGAGCGGTCTTGGAGTGGGCAGGCCTTCCACGGGAGGAAGAGCAGCTCCGTCTTGTCAAGGTCAAAGCAGTCATCATCCCCATTTACCCATCTGAGAGCACTTTCAAAGTATGTACTCCGCTTCTTTAGGAATATCAACCCATGTTCATAGACACATTCTCAAATAAATGTCCTAACTTACAAGAGGGTGTCTTGTGGCCCTATGATGACAACCTCCCATTTGTATATATCCTCATCATCTATTAGGCCAGCTGAAAAGCCCTCCACTGGGTTCTTGTTGAGCTCTGAAATAGAAAGACACAAGGTAATGAAATGCACCAACTAACAAAAAACACAAAAGGAACAGTGACAAGTTGTGTAGAAAAAGAGTCACAGGTACCTATTGTCTGTGTGGCCAACTGAAAAGGTGGCCTGTATGTACCCCCCCCTCAGGTGCACAAAATGAACTTCCATTGGCTGAAAAATGTTCATGGTGTCTGACAACCGCCAAGATATATAAACGTTTAGCTATTTACTAAAATACAGAAGGGGATGGGGTTAGTTAATACTTTGCCTTCAGAAAGTATTCAGACCCCTTGACTTTTTCCACATTTTGTTGTGTTACAGACAGAATTTAAAATATATTAAACTGAGATTCTGTGTCACTGGCCTACACACAAAACCCCATAATGTCAAAGCAGAATTGTGTTTTCAGACATTTTTATAAATTAATTAAAAATAAAAAGCTGAAATGTCTTGAGTCAATCAGTATTCAACCCCTTTGTTATGGCAAGCCTAAATAAGTTCAGGAGTAAAAATTTGCTTAACGAGTCACATAAGTTGCATGGACTCACTCTGTGTGCAATACTAGTGTTTAACATGATTTTTGAATGAGTATCTCATCTCTTTACCCCACACATACAATTATATGTAAGGTCCCTCAGTCGAGTAGTGAATTTCAAACACAGATTTGGGAGGTTTTCCAATGCCTTGCAAAGAAGTACATCTATTGATAGATTTGTAAAAATAAAAAAAGCAGACATATTGAATATCCCTTTGAGCATAGTGAAGTTATTAATTACACTTTGGATGGTGTATCAATACACCCATTCACTACAAAGATACAGGTGTCCTTCTTAACTAATTTGCCGGAGAGAAAATAAACCGCTCAGGGATTTCACCATGAGGCCAATGGTGACTTTAAAACAGTTACAGAGTTCAATAGCTGTAATACGGGAGAAAACTGAGGATGGATCAACAACATTGTAGTTACTCCACAATTCTAACTTTAATGACAGAGTGAAAAGGAGGAAGCCTGTACAGAATAAAAATATTCCAAAACATGCATCCTGTTTGCAATAAGGCACTAAAGTAAAACTGCAAAAAAATTGGCTAAGAAATTAACTTTATGTCCTGAATACAAAGCGTTATGTTTGGGGCAAATCCAACACAACGCATCCCTGAGTACCACTCATCATATTTTCAAGCATGGTGGTGGCTGCATCATGTTATGGGTATGCTTGTCATTGGCAAGGAATAGGGAGTTTTTTAGGACAAAAATAAACGGAATAGAGCTAAGTACAAGCAAAATCTTAGAGGAAACATGGTTCAATCTGCTTTTCAACAGACATATTCACCTTTCAGCAGGACAATAACCTAAAACACAAGGCCAACTTTCCATAAATGTTTGCCCATGGAAGAAGTGGTCAGAAAGTTACTTTTTGTACCTGAATGCAAAAACATTCAGGAGATAAAGGTGCTGAAAGTTGACCATTTTGCATACCCCACCATACCATAAGACATCCATGTTCTAATCACTGGAAGAGAAACTGTTGAGTTTTATATAATTTAAAAGCTTACAAACATAAAAAATAATCATATTTAAACCTTTAACGTCAATGATCTAAAACACCTAAACTCCGGGGGTTTTCATATTCGCATATTTTGTAGCTTAGACCCCATTTCAAATCATCTTAGGTTTTTGTGTTGTGCCCACAATCTGTTGAGAAACAAAATGCTCTGGAATACAGGGTTGGTGTCATTTCAAACATAGAAGTTGCATTCATAGAACAGACCTATTCCTTCAGAGCACAGCAATTTAGCTGGTACACCATTGAAATGGAATTAAAATGTTTACTTTAATTCCTACCACAAAGATGACCGCCGCTCCACCCACCATCGAATGTCAACTTAAATGGTAATTTCTATTATTTTATCTATATTTCTATAGGTTTCCTATGGAGGATTGACAGTATAATTTAAAACAGATATTCCCATAGTCAACATTCTCTGATGTGTGGAGCTCCAACCATCTTTGTGGTACAATATGAAAGTTTACATTTCATTTTTATTCCCATTTTAGTACATTTATCAGCCAAAACATGACACCCACCCTGTATTAAAGAGCACGTTGTGTTTCAACCGATTGTGGGCACAACACAAAAACCATAGATTATGTCAAATCGGGTCTAAACTACAATATATGCGAATATTTAAACAAAAATCGTAGTTTACGCGTTAAGATAATTGACGTTAAAAGGTTAAAAATGTCATTTTTTAATACAAAAAAACCCCTAAAATTCTGAAATTATAAAACTGTTTGTAAGCTTTTAAATTAAATCAATCTCAATTTTTATATTTTGCAGTGATTAAGACATGGACGTCTCATGGTATGGTGGGGTCCGCAAAATGGGTCAACTTTGGTTATCTTAATCTCTTGAACGTTTTGGCATTCAGGTCCAAAAAGTAACTTTCTGAGCACTTATACAATGAGAAAATATGTATGGAAGGTTTCGTTCAAATCAAAAGGGGTGATGTCAAAAAGTGATTGAATTCAAATGGATTTACCCGTATATGCTAGCTGTCAACAGCTAATGGAGTTAGTTAGCTACAGTGAATGTATGCCATTGCCAGAACAAGTGAACAGGCTAACAATGATGTGATGTTCCCACCACTGACAGATGGGCCTGGGGCTGATAATTCCTTTGTTCCTTGGCTAGCTTGTTAGCTAGCTAATAGCAAGCCAGATCATGTTAATAGCCCACTAGGGTTGTGATTGACTACAGACAGAGGTTGGTATAAGATTAGGTTATGGCTAGATAGTTATTTCCTCTATAGCTCGAATCAGTAACAAAATATTGACTTCCTAGGTAGCCAACTAACGTAACGCTGGTGACGTTCTCGTTGACAGTCAACATGTTAAACTAGCCAATTCGCCAGTTTAGACTACTCCAATGCATTACATGGGGTTAGCCGTGCAGTTGAATTCCGTCATCTTAACATGGTAATTTAGCGGAAAATATATATAGCTAGACTGTGTTTACAGGCGACATCATTGCACGAATGTAAACAAACAATCGTGGCTGCCCTCGTTGAACCCGGCGGCTGGTTAGCTAGGCTAGCTAGCTAACGTTAACTAGCTACGAAGCTTGGGGGTCTCTTTCTTTCTTTAAATCTTTGTCTTACCTGCCAATTGCTTTCGAAGAAGTAATGCTGATTGTTCAGTCATTGTATGTGGGCTTCAACCGAAAAAACTGTGTCGCCAAATACTGCGAGAAATAATAAAATAAAATTGCCAACTAGATAGGTTACCTCCTCTGTGTTATGGACAGGATCGTGGTAACATTTGTTCAAACAGCGCTTGCGCAGCAACTATAGCTGACTAGACTTTTCTCCTGAACATGAACACTTTGAGTGGGTATTAAAGTATTTAAAACCTATTATTTCAATTTAAATCATTTATACCAAGGAGGGGGGAAAAAACGTATAATATGTATGACACATATAGTAAGGATAGGATGTTGTTTTTATAAAAGCAAAACATAATTGATGGGTCCTTCAATTTGAGAAAGTGAGGTTAGGATATATAAATTATCCAGTGCGAGCATATGTATGGAGGACTAAAAGTGCCACAATTAAATAAATAAATACACCATTAAATAATTACTTAAATGTGTCATTAATTAATTAAAATTAGAATTAAATACATAAATGTGTTATTAAATGTGTCATTAATTAATTCAAATACCGATTCATTTTATGTAAAATACATATATAATAATTTCACTATTTACATTTACATTTCATGGTCCTGCGTTGGAGTGCTTCCTGAATTACTTAAAACTGTCAAACTGACCCATCAAAAGTTGGTAGGCGGAACCTAACGCCTGATTGGTTACCCTCTGCATCAAGCCAAGACAAATCAATTCCGGATAATGGATTGATGCAGAGCTACTGAACACATTCCAATACACTGGGTGGCGCTATTCACCTCTACGTTGGTTTAGTTACACGGTTAAACAGAACTTTCATTGCAACGGCTAAAAATCAAGAGAAGACTCGGTCCTGCTAGCCCCAATGTTGAGACGCTGTGTGAGGTGCAGGACAAAATGTCTAAAAGTTACCTTCTCGGCTCGCCTCAGCTCGCTTGGAACCTCGACTGAGCAGGTGCTAAAAAAAAGTATATGTTAGCAGGTACCAGGTACTTTTTTTCGTAATGGAAAACCAAAAAAGGCGAGGCGAGGCGAGTAGGTACCATGTAATGGAAAAGCACCATTAGATTTTGAAGAAGTGTAATATCGTTACATGGTAAGTTTAGTCTTTTCCTGGTTTCAAAGGCTGCATTACAGTAAAGTGATGTCATTTTCTGAACTTACCAGACTGTTCTAGCTGTTCTATTATTTGCCTTTTACCACTTAGTCATTATATCCACAATATGATAGTTATTTATCCGAAATCTAAATGTGGAAGATATTTTGTGAATGCACCAATTGTCAACCTTACAATATCGTTGCAATATCGACATCAAGGTGTTAGGTCAAAAATTTGATATTTGATTTTCTCCATATTGCCCAGCCCTAATGTCAATGCATACACAGTTCAGATGAATTGACACAAGTTCAGTGTCTTTGAAAACATTAACACACTGTGCAGTAGTTGACTTTTTTTTCTTCCATTTACTAAAATCAAACTGTTCTGCACCTTCAGTGCTAACAGTACAGCATTCATGTTAGTCATTCTGTGGACCATAATGAGACAGGAAGCTTCAAAGAAACAGCTTTTTTCCTTTCTTTTAAAAAGGAAAGTAAACTTTCAGTTTTTCCTTGCTTGTTCTAACACAACAAATAAAAACATGGGTTGGACATCAGTCTAAGATTCTTGATAACACTTCCACAGTCTCTACATATAGTCTAAGTGCATCAGTAACAGAAACTCCTGGAGCTGGCAAAATTGCAACCTCTTCATCTGAGAGCTCACGGGCCAGCTGAACCTCGGGGACTGACACAGTGCCTCGATGAAGGCAGTGAGGTCCGTTCCAATCGATCCCATATTCTTCAGGAACCTGAATGGATGACAAGCATAATCAGTCTTGTACTTAAAACTAGTTTGACATGTCCTTACACAAGATTGTTATTTTTGGTCACCAAGGCAGTGAGAAATGAAATGTTACTTATTCAGTTTTTTAAAATAATACAGCTTTGCATAGTATGCACTGTAGAAACTACAGCTCACAGGTTGATCTTTAAAAGCTCGGGAGATTTTAAAGAGACAATAATCTATAGTAAATGTTTCATTTAAAGTATCACATTTAGCACCATTTTTTTCTCCCATAATTCCTTTGGGGAAACAATTTTAAGAAAGTGTTTAAAGTTCATTGTTAACCTCAGTAGGATCCTCCTCAGGGCCTTGCTCTCTGTAACTTCTCCAGAGTTGCTGTGGTGACTGATTCCTTTCAGTTCTAAGACCGTGGAAGTTCCAAGCATCTCGAAAAGAGTCGAGGCTTTGCTGAACCAGTGGAAGGAAAATCCGGTGCAGAGCGAAAAGATGGACTTCATTGTCTGGATTCAGTGTCTCCTGATCTTCCAATGAAGTAAAGATCTGATAGAAGAGGTCCAGGGCATGTTCATAAACATCTCTCCACATCCTCTCTATTCTGTGTTTAGGATAAAATTGAGAAATTGTTAATTTATGACATATGCTAAAGTACATTCAACTAGTATGTTAGTTGTGTGAGCCTAGTTGCCAAACATATTTCTTTACCGCTGATTGTGGACACTTCTGCCTGTGATGTGTGAATTCCTGTCGGTACCTCTGCTTCTGATCATGAATTCTGCTACATCTGCATTCTCCCCCCTTTGTCAGACCGTACCCTTGATGGCAGCCCATACTGCTCAACAGCGGCGATAAAGGTCTGTAAGACCGTATGAGCTCTATTATTGCCGGCCACAGTCAGGTAGACCACTAAACGACTGAATCCATCCACCCCACCGTGGACAACAAATCTCCACCTGTTGCAAACACATGAAAAAATATAACTTTATTGTATAACAATTGTAATGAAACATATAGAAAGATGCATTGTTTATCTGCTAATATCACTGACCTGATAAGCTTATGGTGGCCATCTATATGCCACAAAGAGTTTGGGCCAGGAACAAAATACTGCCGTCGCCTTAATACACGCAGCCTCAGACGTCTCATGTAGACTCCCTCTGCATTGACTCTGCGTAAAGACTCTTGCAGTCTTGAGACTTAGGGGAGGAATTTAAAATGAATAACCACACACTCACTGGCTACTTATTTTGAGGATATAGTGGTGTCATAATAAAATAAATAATGTGTGTAAAACAGTCAACTATTACAGAACCACCACAGCTTCAAAAATGTACTTTACTGTCAGATATTGTACATATACACACATACATACATACATATACATACATATATACATACATACATACATATATATATTTATATATATATACATACATATACATACATATATACATACATACATATATTTATATATATATATATATATTTATATATATATATACATACACACATATATATACATATATATACACATATACATATATATACACATATACATATATATACACACATATATAGATAGATAGATAGATAGATAGATAGATAGATAGATAGATAGATAGATAGATACCACATGCTCGAACAGAGATGACCTGAGATTTTTTGCCTCCTATGATATTTTGCTTTTCTATGATTATATTATACCCTTTACAGCAGGGGCACATCCGGACAGCTGAGAATATTACTGTCAGATATTGTTCCACCTCTATTAAACAGGAGGCTAAAAATCACAGGACATGTCTATCCTGATGATACAAGTCAGCCGTCCTGAAATGTGTGTTTCTCTTCACATTTCTTCTACACATTCTACATCTCAGAGGCGATGTCTTTCCATAAGCGGGCTTCCTTCACCTTTCAAAGGGGCAGAGCTCCAAATTAAAAATACATTTAAATAATGCCCATATTATTATCTACTCACTTGGAACATGCACACCTCTTGCATTCAGGTGACCACGCATTAGCTTGTAGCCGGTGTTTGGATGACTTCTGTGAATTTCACTTACAATACGGTCTAACTCCTCATCATTCACAGCTGAATAGAGATCTGTCTTTCTGTACAAACAAGAAAAACACAACATCAAGTAATGTTACCTTAAACGTCATATTCTTTCCGAGTGTATGAGAGCAGCAATTCATAAACAGAAAACTCATGAATTTAGTGTAAATACCTTAAACTGTATTGTTGCATGCGCCTCCTGATGGTCCTCTTTGACACACCGAACATCGCTGCAATTTGCTGCGGGAACTCCGGTATGTCAAACGCTCGGTATGTCAAACGCCAAACGCCCCGGTCCCTGTGTGTGTTGGGCCTGAAGTGCCCTGGTACCAGAGAAGCGGTGGACAACTTCTTCTAGATTTGCAATCACTCTGTGGTCGATATCTTCGTCGGAAAGTGCGGAAATGACTCCAACAACTTCAATAAGTTCCTCTGCTTTACTAGCTACATGCTCTGGGTCAGCAGGTCCTGCTTCTACATCCTCTGCTAAGTTTAAAATGTCTCTAACCAACTCCCTGGAAAGTTCACGGAGATCCTCCATTGTCTCTATCCAGGTTGGCCTACTCTACTTCAGACCAAAGCAATGGATCAGACTAGATTCGCGTTAGCCCCGCCCACTGACTTTGATGGGTCAGTTTGACAGTTTTAAGTAATTCATGAATCACTGCAATGCAGGATCATGAAATGTAAATGTAAATAGTGAAATAATTATATATGTATTTTACATAAAATGAATCGGTATTTGAATTAATTAATGACACATTTAATAACACATTTATGTATTTAATTCTAATTTTAATTAATTAATGACACATTTAAGTAATTATTTAATGGTGTATTTATTTATTTAATTGTGGCACTTTTAGTCCTCCATACATATGTGCCGAATACCTTAAGATGTTACAGGTGTCAAACTTATGGGCATGTGGCAGCAGTGTGTAGGAGGGAGATTCCAAGGTGTGAGAAGTGTGCAGAAGGGCATGAGATAAAGAAATGTGTAGCATTGGGGAAAGTAGTGGTATGTGCTAATTGTAGGGGTGCCCATGGGGCTGGGGATCAGACATGTCCAGTGCGAGAGAAGCAGGTTGAGGTTTCCAGGGTAAGAGTAGAGAAGAAGTTGTCATATGCGGAGGCAGTGAAGAAAGTAGAGGAAGATGCGTCAAGGGGGAGGGATCCTGAGAGAAATGGCGTGAGTTGTAGAGATGTACCAGTACAGAGGGATAAACCAAAAAGTGATATATTGTTCAGCAAGATTGGGTTTTTAGTGTTTATAGTAATGGTTATTAATTGTACTGCAGGGATGGAACGCAAATCGAAGAAAATTGAGGTGGTGGTGGCAGCTGCAGAGAGATATTTGGGTGTTCGAGACTGTTGGTGAAACCATAAGGAGAGGAAGTACAAAACCAACGACGCTAGACGGAGAGGAATATGTATAAGCAAAAGGCAGTTTATTAAACACAGAGATAGCTGGTACTGCTCAAGCTACATGCATGGGATCCTGCTAATTAACATACATGGACCTAATCATATGCCACGCTAATAGTGTCAGCTGAGAAGGATGGATAAACAGAGTTTACAGCATTTACTTATACGATGTAACATGGTGAAAGGGGTCCTTCTTCTAGTCCCTTGATTGGTTCCCGAGGCGTAGGAGGCGGGTCTGCTCTGTCCAGAGCAGAAGCCCCATTGGTGCACGGCAGAGTCCTCTGCCCTTGGCACCCGACCAGTAGAAAGAAGTGCAGTTGTGTGTGTGTGCGTATGCATTTTTGTGTGTGTGCGTCCTCAGAGCAAGAACTCGTGAGGCATGAAAATGAGTGTGCGTATGCATGGAGATGTGTGTGTGAATGTGTATGTCTCATGGGAAAGACTCGTGGGGAGCAACCAGATTGTGGCCTGTGGCGTGGGTGTTGTCCTTGACAAGATATTGGTCCTCTGTCCATTGTTCTTGCATAGGAACAGCATTGATTGAAAACAAGCTCCTAACATTAAAATGGGTCATGCACAAGATTTTAGTCAGACCAAGCTATAACATTTTATATTTACTACGACAAGACTTGACAGCAGAAGAGTTACAGGGAGTGTTAAGTGGTGATGTCCCATCAATTCAGGTTGAGGGCATGAGGTAGGAGTGAGTGTATTTAAACAGTGGAGAAGGGTGGGGTTAATTATTAGTTGTAGTGTTGAAGGTGTGAGTGTAGTGTTAGATGGTAGGATATTTCTTTGCTTTGGTTTATTTTATTTTTCAAGGAAAAATAAGGGAGTTGAACTCCAGTCTAGTAGGTGGCGGTAATGCAACAAATTGGATGCCAACCGCCGTTAAACCTCATTGAAGAAGAAGAAGAAGTGTCCTTCAACTTCCGGCGCCATATTTAATACATCGCAGTTTGTGATGATAGCTAGCAAGTTAACTGACTATTTGCAATCATATAACTTTTGATTTTGATCTCAAAGCAAGCCATCAAAATACATCGAAATGAACGTCATAGATCATGTACGGGATATGGCCGCTGCGGGACTACACTCAAACGTTCGGATAATGAGTAGCTTACTGCTGACAATGAGCAATAACAATCCGTAAGTATTAGCTTGTTGGCTAACGTTATCACTGAACATCCACATATTATCTAACTAGCTAGCTATTTATTCCGTTCGATCAGCTTCGAAAGCATATAATTCTGTACAATTGATCAAAACACGTGTCCTAATGAATGCATGTTGATCGTCACGAGACAAGTGGAAGTTGACAAACAAGCAATTGTAGCAAGCTAGCTAACTAGATCGTTTAAGATGGGTGTAAATGTAGTTAGCTGGATTAATTCAGACTATTTGTAAATATATGTTGTATGTTGATTGCTATTTATCTTGACCACTTAAATTAGTCAGTCGAATACTGTGCCATTGATGCGCGTGCCACATCTGTTCTTGTAGAGAGCTGTTCTCACCATCCCAGAAGTACCAGTTGCTGGTTTACCATGCAGATGCAATCTTCCATGACAAGGAGTACCGTAATGCTGCTTGCAAGTACAACATGGCACTGCAGCAGAAGAAAGTGCTCAGCAAAACTTCCAAAGTGCGCCCATCTACCGGGGGAACTGCATCCTCCATGCAGTCACAGGTGTGTAAGGCTCCCAACTCTGTCAATTACAACACAACTATCTATATTAGCAACAAGCATTAATGTCATTAATAAAAAATAATGCACATTGCATTCGGAAAGTATTCAGACCCCTTCACTTTTTCCACATTTTGTTACGTTACAGCCTTATTCTAAAATTGTTTTTCCCCCTCATTACCCCATAATGACAAAGCAAAAACAGGTTTAAATTTTTTTTTATTTTACATAAGTATTCAGACCCTTTACTCAGTACTTTGTTGAAGCACCTTTGGCAGCGATTACAGCCTTGAGTCTTCTTGGGAATGACACTACAAGCTTGGCACACCGGTATTTGGGGAGTTTCTCCCATTCTTCTCTGCAGATCCTCTCAAGCTATGTCAGGCACAGCTATTTTCAAGTCTCTCCAGAGATGTTCGATCAGGTTCAAGTCCGGGCTCTGGCTTGGCCACTCAAGGACATTGAGACTTGTCCCGAAGCCTCTCCTGCGTTGTCTTGGCTGTGTGCTTAGAATCGTTGTCCTGTTGGAAGGTGAGTCCGAGGTCCTGAGTGCTCTGGAGCAGGTTTTCATCAAGGATCTATCAGTACTTTGCTCCGTTCATCTTTCCCTCAATTCTGACTAGTTTCCCAGTCCCTGCCGCTGAAAAACATCAGCATGATGCTGCCACCACCATGCTTCACTGTAGGGATGGTATTGGCCAGGTGATGAGCGGTGCCTGGTTTCCTCCAGACGTGATGCTTGGCATTCAGGCCAAAGAGTTCAATCTTTGTTTCATCAGACCAGAGAATCTTGTTTCTCATGGTCAGAGTCCTTTAGGTGCCTATTGGCAAACTCCAAGCGGGCTGTCAGTGCCTTTTACTGAGGAGTGCCTTCCGTCTGGCCACTCTACCCTAAATGCCTGATTGATGGAGTGCTGCAGAGATGGTTGTCCTTCTGAATGGTTCTCCCATCTCCACAGAGGAACTCTGGAGCTCTGTCAGAGTGATCATCTGGTTCTTTGTCACCTCCCTGACCAAGGCCCTTCTCCCACGATTGCTCAGTTTGTCCTGGGGCGGCCAGCTCTAGGAAGAGTCTTGGTGGTTCCAAACTTCTTCCATTTAAGAATGATGGAGGCCACTGTGTTCTTAGGGACCTTCAATGCTGGAGAAATGTTTAGTTACCCTTTCCCAGATCTATGCCTCGACACAATCCTGTCTTGGAGTTCTACGGACAATTCCTTCAACCTCATGGCTTGGTTTTTGCTCTGACAACTGTGGGACCTTATATAGACAGGTGTGTGCCTTTCCAAATCATGTCCAATCAATTTAATTTACCACAGGTGGACTCCAATGAAGTTGTAGAAACATCTCAAGGATGATCAATGGAAACAGGATGCACCTGAGCTCAATTTCAAGTCTCATAGCAAAGGGTCTGAATACTTATGTATTTAAGGTATTTCTGTTTATTTCTTCTACATTTGCAAAAATGTCTAAAAACCAGTTTTCGCTTTGTCATTATGGGGTATTGTGTGTAGATTGATGAGGAAAACAATTAATTTAATCCATTTTAAAATCAGGTGTTATGTAACAAAATGTGGAAAAAGTGAAGGGGTCTGAATACTTTCCGAATGCACTGTAAATAATTGTGCACAATGTGCAGGAAGGAATCACATTGCCTTCTGAATTGACCAATGACATTTATCTTTTTTTCCAGAGTTTGCCCTCAGAGATTGAGGTAAAGTATAAGATTGCAGAGTGCTACACCATCCTAAAGCTGGATAAGGATGCCATTGCAGTGCTTGATGGGATTCCATCTAGACAGAGAACCCCAAAGGTAGGCTGCCAAGTTCGAGGTCCCCTCCTGAAAGCCCCCTCATCTTCTCTCAATGTCAGCTAAGCTTGCAGTGCGTCTATGACTATTTCAATAAAGTAAAGCAGGCCAGATTCTTGCGAGGAATTTCAGAATTGCATATTTGTTTATCCTTCCTCAGATCAACATGATGCTGGCAAATCTGTACAGGAAGGCTGGGCAGGAACGCTCTGCTGTCACAAGCTACAAAGAGGTCCTGAGACAGTGTCCTCTGGCACTGGATGCCATCATTGGTATGGACTAGTGACTGGGATGTTTCTGTAGTGCATCACACAGACATTCCAACACCCAATGTTATTGTGCGCTACGTTTTGAAGGGTTCTTTTAACTCCTTGTCTGTTGTAGGTCTCCTGTCTCTGTCAGTGAAGGGAGCTGAGGTGGCGTCCATGACTATGGATGTGATCCAGAGTATTCCCAACCTGGACTGGCTCTCTGCATGGATCAAAGCCTATGCCTTCATACATGCAGGGGACAACCACAGAGCAATCAACACCATCTGGTGAGCAGACCAGTGCCTCAAACCTCCATGGGAGCGTTATTCATTTCATTAATCATCATCTCTGGTATTGTTAAGCTAGGGCTCTCATTCTGGGTTTTTGTCTGTTCCCTGATTCTCCTTCTCAGCTCTCTGGAGAAGAAGTCTTTACTGCGGGACAATGTGGACCTGCTGGTGAGCCTGGCAGATGTCTACTTCAGGGCAGGCGACACAAAGAACTCCATCCTGAAGTTTGAGCAGGCCCAAATGCTGGACCCTTATCTGATCAAAGGTACTGGACAGTAAGCATCAGAAAAAGCCATCACTGACCAAATACATACGTTTCTTAGGACTCACTAAGCCAGGCTAGTGATGCTTATCTAAGACATTAACTAATTATTTATATATATTTATTTATTTATTACTTTGACTAATTTTCAGTTATGTTGTCTATATTTGCTGTCAGGCATGGATGTATATGGCTACCTTATGGCACGTGAGGGGCACCTGGAGGATGTTGAGGTCCTGGGAGGAAGACTTTTCAACATCTCAGATCAGCATGCAGAGCCCTGGGTCATATCTGGGTAAGTAATCTTCTCAGAGACCAGAAATACACGTGTGATAAGATCCAAGTCGATGAAATACTAAATTGAATGCAGTTTTTTATTTTTATTAATCTATAATAACATGTTTGTATTTTGTTATAACAGTTTAAAAAAAGGCCTGTTTTTCAGTCTATGTACTCCAAATACATGTTCCTACCTATCTGTTTTTGGTGGCTCAGATGTCACAGCTTCTACAGTAAGCGTTACTCCCGGGCCCTCTACCTGGGTGCAAAGGCCATCCAGCTGAACAGCAACAGTGTGCAGGCCCTCCTCCTGAAGGGGGCAGCACTGAGGAACATGGGCCGAGTGCAGGAGGCCATCATCCACTTCAGAGAGGCCATGCGCTTGGCGCCATGCCGTCTGGACTGCTACGAAGGCAAGGGGACCTACTTGTTATGATCGCATCATTCTAATGAAAATCTGTTTTAAACTTGGTAACTGCCCCCACATCAAACAACATCAGATGCAAGTTTGCTTGCAAATTGGTTTGTGGTCCTATATGGCTCAGAGGGTAGAGCATGGCGCAAGCGCCAGGGTTGTGGGTTTGATTCCTGGAGCCATCCATACGCAAAATGTATGCACGCATGACTGTAAGTCGCTTTGGATAAAAGCGTCTGCTAAATGGCATATATTATATTATTTGTTGCTACTAGTATTGAGGTAGTAATGAGACTTCTGTCCTCAGGTCTGATTGACTGTTACCTGGCATCCAATGGAATCCGAGAGGCGATGGGGATGGCCAATAACATCTATAAGACCCTGGGAGCGAATGCCCAGACTCTGACAATCCTGGCCACAGTCTGCCTGGAGGATCCTGTGACGCAGGAGAAGGCCAAAACCCTGCTGGACAAGGCGCTAGCCCAGAGGCCTGACTACACCAAGGCTGTGGTCAAGAAGGCAGAGCTGCTAAGTATGTGGCTTGGTACCTAACCCTATCAGCTGTTGTGATGTAGAGATTTAGAACCATTGCATCTTCGTAAAGACATTTTTACCAGAAATGTAAGGGAAAAGATTTAGGATATTGTTTGTTATCCTATTTCAGGTCGGGAACAGAAATATGAGGAAGGGATTGCTCTTCTCCGGAATGCCTTAGCCAATCAGAGTGACTGTGTGCTGCACAGAATGCTGGGGGATTTCCTTGTGGCGGTCAATGATTATCAAGAGGCAATGGATCAATACAGCATAGCACTTAGGTAATGTTACACCCAAGTCCAGCGTTTTATACACCTCATGAAACTTTCAAGCAGTGTCGCCCTTAGGCCTACCTTTTCTCAAATATGTAAATGCTGTACTTTTGATCTTGAGACTGCCCAAGTTTCTCCATCATCTGACACTGTTTGTCTCTCAGCCTGGACCCAAATGACCAGAAGTCTCTGGAAGGAATGCAGAAGATGGAGAAGGAGGAGAGCCCTGCTGATGCCACTGTGGAGCTGGATGGGGATGACATGGAGGGCAGCGGGGAGGATGGAGACCTGGAAGGCAGTGACAGTGAGGCAGCCCAGTGGGCAGACCAGGAGCAGTGGTTTGGCATGCAGTGACTCGGGCCCACTGCAGCGATCCCAGGGAGGCAGGGGGAATAAACCACACATTTTTACATTTTAGTAATTTAGCAGACGCTCTTATCCAGAGCGAATTACAGTTAGTGAGTGCATACATTATTTTATTTTCATACTGGCCCCCCCCGTGGGAATCGAACCCACAACCCTGGCGTTGCAAACGCCATGCTCTACCAACTGAGCTACATCCCTGCCGGCCATTCCCTCCCCTACCCTGGACGACGCTGTGCCAATTGTGCGCCGCCCCATGGATCTCCCGGTCGCGGCCGGCTACGACAGAGCCTGGATTCGAACCAGGATCTCTAGTGACCACTGCGCCACTCGGGCATCATGGGCTACCTGATGTACTCAATATGGTGTATATAGCTCCATCCCAGGGTTATATAGAAGTCACCATAGCAGCCCCTGCTTTTTTGGGATGGACGCATCATTTTACTCATGACTCCGATGGGCAGAGAATTCACTAACCTTAAAATTCCACCTTTCCTAGTATCCAACCCTTTGCAATCATCACTGATTAGTTCATAGGTGAAAATGTTACTAATTTATCCAGTTCAACCCATCAGGGGTCCTAGAGTAAAGGAGACTTGCTGGGTCATGACCTTTGATATTACTGTTTGCTTATTTTCTCTCTTGTAAACAGGAAATCTATGAAACCAGCGACTAATTCATTTGTTGCGTTTCTGTTTTAAGTGTTTCTTTACCCCTGTAACGTTTGCATTTATTTGCATGTATTAATTAACATGCTTCTTTTAAGAAAAATATTGGTGTGAAACTGGTGACATACTTTCCCTTTCTCTCAATGTTTAACGTGTCAATCATGGGGTCATTTCATTTGACTCACATTCTTTGCAAAGTAATGTTACAAGTTTTCCAATGCAAATGTGATTAAGCATGTGTTGTGCATTGTATATGTTTTGAAGATATAAAATAAAATCATGACAAGGACCTGACATTCCTTTTATTAAAGTTTGTGGTCATTTGTTGTAGTGACCTGTTCTTGAGGAACAATTCTAAAACATCCTTGTATTTAGGCTTCAAGCAAGGTAGCTTCAAATGAAGACCTCTCCAATCTGGTGTATAGATGATAAACAACACTTCATGTATAATCGCTTTATTTACCTGAAACCACAAATCATGTGATACTTAATACAATCGTCAGCTCTGAAATGACAGTACAGTTGTTTGGCGAATACACGTGCCATTGAAGGGACTGACTGCTTTCAAGATAATGTATGCATCACTATCGCCGCACCGCCGCCTTCCCAGAAACTGCAAAATCTGCTTCAAACATGTCGCACATCACAGTGAAAAGCAAATAGTCTGGTTATTTTACACATCCTATCCAAAACAAGATTTCCTTAGGAAAAGATGATAGGCATGAGCTTATTTAACAGTTGTACTATTGTTTGTAAATTCATGTCTAATTTAGCAATACTATACATTAACTATTACACAAATCTGATCAAATAATTTGCTGCTTCAGAGGACATGCATCATGGAATTTTGTACATTAATATAAAACTATGACATCTAGGTTTAATAAGATGACATAAGAACTCTGTCTTGTCTATTTTGAAGGCTACTCTAAGGCTCTCCATGCAGTAAGGATTGAGGGACTGGGGATTGGTTAATTTGATTCCAAAAACACTTCATACCCATTTCGTTGAAAATATATACCATTAGATTTTTTTTGTAATGGAATTGCTTATGAAATGTATCAATCATGTCTTGATATCTCTTCTTTATTGACATGCAGGTCTTGGAAGATGTGGTGCTGCTCAAGAAACACATGCACAACACTAAAACAAAGCCTTACAGTTCCTGCAAGGGATTTAGAGGGGCGGGTTTACACGGCACTAGCTGCAGAGAGAGAACAGAGAAAGACAGAGAGAAACCAATCAGAGGACGACAGAAATAAGGCATAGGTCAAAGAAGCAAAGGTGCAAACCAGAGGCATGGCTCCCTCACTAGGCATTTAAAAAAGGCATGGTGAACAAAAAGCCTTTATTAAAAGATAATCTACTGCTTCATTTTCTACTTACAGTCATGTCTAGGGCCATGCCACGTGCAAGCAGACAGATGGGAATAAATGCATTAAGCCATATTAAGTGAAACGCCATGCCCTGCGAGTAGCATGTCAGAGCCCAAAACTTGCTACCAGTAATGACCCTTTACTCATCAATCCCTTAAAAAACAGACTTGATACAGGTGGAACTAAGACAAGCACAGGGTCTTAATCCTATACTATAGGTTTGGCTGGCACTTAATGACAAAGGGATTTTGAAATGAAGTCACTAATTTTCCTCCATGTTACAAGATCCTGCCAATGGCCTCGGTTGGCTGATACATAAGACCAATATATCACTCATGGAATGGTATCATTTATAGAATGTATCAAAGACCAAGAGCACAGACTCAACTCAGTACTTATTCTTTCAATAAGGAGAAGAGTTACATTTGTGATTTTGAAGCAACAAAACCTTTCAAGTACCCAGAGTTTGAGCAATAACACTGACTCAGACAGCAAGGCTTGGTGTGTGACAGTGCCAGGATGAGATGAGAAACTAGTGGGCAGAGAGCATGCAGTCAGAGGATACTCACTCTGTTGGGTTAACAGGCGGAAGGCATTGGAAGAAATAGCAGTTAGGTTTAAGAAAACTCAAGCGCTTCCTGGCCTGATATTAGAGAGGGCATGCTTTCCAGGAATACCTACCTACAGTGTGTCTAAAACGCACTCAAGTAAACTAGTGTAAAGGTATGGTGCATCTTTAAAACTCCATACACATACTATTTTGTGTGCTATGTACAGATATACAGACTCTTCCACCAGCGTGTCATTTTAGCCTTTTAGAGTTGGGCCTATATACTATGGCCAAAGCAGTCTCTGCTTGGTAATACACTCAAACAAGGAATCCAGACCACATAAAGGTCCCACCAAAGCATAAATCTTGTGCTCAACTGATAACATAAATCAGCCCCTTGGTGCGTTTATACATATTCAAGTACAGTATGTGCACAATATACATAATCTATATCATAATTATTGTAATAAAGAAACTACAGTGCCCGTAAATTCAAACTAAACCTAACAAAGTGAACCTTTATGGGAATAACAATAGAATTTGTTGTGTTCAAGTAAATGTGTTTAACGACAGGCTTGTCTATATAAAATAATTGCTTTGAATCGAACTAAGGTAACATTTAGTCCTAACCCCACCCAAGGAACATAAAAAGAACACAAATTAAACTTTTTAAAAGTTCTTAAAATAACATGAAAGGCAAATGTGGGTTTTATATTTCTTTCTGCAAAAGCAAAATGGTGCATACCTCAACACTCAATATGACAATGTTTATGAAAAGCTTAGTGAGAAACACAGGTAGTAATCAATAGTCATATTATTAGCGTTGAGATAGCTGTGCCTAGTGCAGAAAAGAAACATGGAGGAGATCAAACAGGGGAAGGAAACATTTATTGTTGAAGAAATCTCCGTTACTCATGCCAGGGCAGAATACATGCATGTTTTTGTGCAGACTTCTGAGTCAGTGCAAATGATGTTCCTTACAGTTACGACGGCACACCATACTTATCTTTAGAAGTCAAAGTTCACACTGAAAACAAGAGTCAAACACCTACGTCCTGTGCACGCCCCTTATAGCTCCTGGCTGCCCCCCCCCACCCTTTCCCAAAGCTACAAAAATCTTCATCTTGATAAAATAGTGTTATTCTCTGTAGACATCTCATAAATAGATTATTTTTATGCCTGTTCAAAAAGGAGGAGCAAAAAAACATAACCAACAGCTTGATATTAAATGAAGACACATGGACAAATGACTAACCTCAAGGAATAGTGAATGGTAAAAAGAAACAGAACAGTGAAAATGTCCTGGAGACAAACCAGCAGAGGGCTCACAGATTGCATCTGTCGTCGACACAGGTACAAATGTTGACTTGAGCTCTGACTGCAGTTGATGTGGTTGTGGTAGTTGATGTGGTTGTGGTAGTTGTAGTTGATGTGGTTGTGGTAGTTGTAGTTGATCCTGGTTAATGGGGGATTTTGTTAGACGTGTTAATCTCCACTTACACTGGTGCATGGGGAGGGTTGTGTGCTGGAATCAGTCAGGACCAGAACAGGGCAGACACGTTAGTGTCGATGCTGTAGAGCCACAGCATCAGGGGGAGGGTGATGCCCACAAAGGGCCAGGAGATGCCCTCGGTGCATGCAGAGGGGGACCAGCCTTTGCCGGCTGACTTATACTCTGGCTGGTTACCGGGTTCCAGGTAGTTCCTGGCCACGAACTTTAGCAGCTCATCAAGCAGGATGACGGGCAGGGAGATCTTCAGCACCACCAGCCACTGGGTCAGGTCCAGAGGGGTAATCTGAAAGATGACCTGGAGAGGTGGAGGAGGACAGATGGATGGAGAGAGTGAGAATGGGGCACCTAGAGAATGACCTGGGTTGAGAGGTTGATATGAGTAAAGCTGACTTACAGGCAGTGGCTCCACGTAGAGAATGAGGAAGTGGAGGGACATGGAGAGGCAGATGGCCCCCAGCAGCCAGATGTTCTCCCAGGGGGGCATACGCAGCAGGGACTGGTTCTCTGACAGGCTGGGGATAGAGAGGTGAAGGTCACATTAAGATCTGATTTAGGGTCCACAGCCATTACTCTATATTTCATTCTTGTACTTAGAAAATTGTAGCTGTCCTCTACTGAATGCAAGTGATTCTTTGAGGATGAAAGAATGCTCCGCTCACTGCAGGGGACCCACCTGTTAAGGGCATTGCACATCTCAATAGTGACAAGCACAGACAGGGCCATGGTCATGGGGTAGGGTGACTCAAACACATGACAGTCCAGGTCAGCGAAGTCAGGGTTGTCAGGAGAACACTGCAGGAAGTGGCTCTGTGGGGAGGGGAGTCAGACAGACACGAGGGACTTAGGCTGGGAGGTACAACACCACAGACAGTAAAGCTGACCTCAAGGAGCTAGTCTCACCAGCTGGTACAGAGAGATCATAGGGCCATCCTCAGCAGCCACGAACCACCAAGTAGCGGCTCCCACTGTGGCAGCTCCCACATAGCCTGAGGACAGAGACGGAGAAACAGTTGACCGACTGCGGGACTGACTGGGGGGGGCAGAGGAGTGCTCAATAACAGTAGATGGTAGGGTATGCCATTAGTAGTAAGCTTGACCTTAAGATTGAGCTATTTGAGATAAAAATGGAAACAAAGCACAACAGTCCTATTAACTCACATCCGATGGCCAGATATCTGAAGAAGAGCCATCCGGAGATGAGGGGCTCCTTGGCGCTGCGGGGGGGCTTATTCATGATGTCAAGGTCGGGGGGGTTGAAGCCCAGTGCGGTGGCAGGGAGACCGTCTGTCACCAGGTTGACCCACAGCAGCTGAACTGGGATCAGCGCCTCAGGGAAGCCCAGAGCAGCAGTCAGGAAGATACTGACCGCACAGAGAAACATTGTTAACACCACCAGCACCACCACAGGAGAACACCAGAACACCACTACAGAGATATCACTAAGGCAGGAGAAGGAACGTCAAACAGCTGACTCACCAGACGACTTCTCCCACATTAGAAGAGATGAGGTAGCGGATGAACTGCTTCATGTTGTTGTAGATGGCCCTGCCCTCCTCCACAGCCGCCACGATGGAAGAGAAGTTGTCATCGGCCAGGACCATCTCAGAGGCTGACTTGGCCACGGCAGTGCCAGAGCCCATGGCGATGCCAATCTCTGCCTTCTTCAAGGCAGGGGCATCGTTCACTCCATCACCAGTCTGTGGGAGAAAACAGTGGCACAGATACTTAGGGGTGGATAGCAGGCTAGATGACAACAGCATTCCACTGACAGCAATACAACAGATATTACAGCTTTACAGGTACAGTAAGGATGAGGATGGGGGATGTGAGTAGGGGGGGAGTTCAGCATACCATGGCCGTGATCTCATCCATGCCCTGCAAGAACTCAACGATCTTGGACTTGTGGGAGGGCTCGACACGGGCAAAGCAGCGGGCGTTGGTCACGGCATCGCGCTGGGCCTGGGGGGACAGGTCGTCAAACTCGCGGCCCGTGAACGCCATTTTGTCCACGTCGTCCTCCTCGCTCAGGATGCCGATACGGCGGCAGATGGCCACGGCAGTGCCCTTGTTGTCGCCAGTGATCATGATGACTCGGATGCCGGCCAGGCGGCACAACTTGATTGAGGCAGCCACCTCTGTCCTGGGTGGGTCCAGCATGCCAACGCAGCCCACGAAGGTCAGGTCAGACTGGGCAGAGAAACACATAAGATCAGTGTCGCCATCAGGGTTCCTACTAGAACTGCACAATACATGACAACATCCAACCATGATACTAGATATGATATTAATAAGATCCAGCAGTATAAATTATATATAATCTACTTTACGCAACAGTGGTAATGAGTAATCCTCACCTCATAACCAGCGAAACGGGCACAATCGACAAGCACCATGTGCTCCTTCCTGGGTGGGGCGTCCCGGGTGGCCAGAGCTAGGCAGCGCAGGGTGTCACGCCCCGTCCCGTACTCTCGGATTGTAGACATGATCCTCTCCTTGATGCCTGGGGTCATGGCAACCTTGTTTGTGCCCACCCTGACATGGGTACATCTGTCAATAACTCCCTCTGGGGCACCCTGTGGGGTAAGAAAGAGTTTGAGGTTGAAACACTGATTCAAACACGGGTGAATCAAAAACACTTGGTTCAAAGTGAGTCACACATAGGAGGGTTGCTAAAAGGTGATGATACCTTGACAAACATCTTTCCGAGGGAAGCGCGGGCCTTGTTGGGGGTGCAGTACACAGACATGGACTTCCTGTCTCTCGAGAACTCCAGGGTAAACTCCTTCTTCATCAGCTGTGTGATCACCTAATAGAGGACGACACAGACACGCGACTCAGAAAAACCTGCTAGCAACCAGCTGTGACGTTTCACACCATTCAACGGTTGTGGTTAGTGTACTTACAGAGTTGCAGGCATTGGCCCTGTCGATCTTGGACAAGCCTTTGACGTCGGTGTCAAACGCATTCATCTTCTCCACCAGGCAGGTGAGGGCCGTCTCTGTGGCCTCGCCAACCTTCTCATACACACCTTTGGCCTGACGACACAAACACAAACATTAGTCACCTCTACTCCACGTCCCATGATGAGCCATATGGAGGAGAAAGGCAGGCAGGCAGGCGCACAGACCTCGTTATAGTCCAGAGAGGAGTCATTGCACAGGGCACAGATGGTGGCAATCTCCACTAGACCATCATACGCAGAGGACTTCACTAGTCTGCCATCCTGGTACCTGGAGGGAGACACAAAGGACAGGGCCGGACACAAGATGAAACGTTGGAGGGAGTTTAACAATTAACGTAACTGGAAGTAAATAAATAATTGTAGCATAAATGGATTAGCATTAAGAGTGTATTTGGTACTCACACTTCTCCCTCAGGGGCGTAGGTAGAGCCAGTGATGGTGAACTCGTTCAGAGAGCAGCTGTTCCCCTCGGCCTGGTCAAGGATGAACATCTGGAGACCACAACACAGCACAGACAAGGCAAGGACAGTTAGGCCTGTCTTACACACAACTAATAATCTCATACCAATGTATGGTTACAACATTACATTAGAGGCTGTTTCTTAACTGACACTGTAGATGGCAGCAGACCGACAACATAATAGCACAGTGGACTGCAGAAAGTCAGCACCACAGAGAACCTGTGAGGGCTGTAGACCACCCTATACTGTGTGTGTGTGTGTGTGTGGGGGGGTTGGTTATTCTATCCTTGTGGGGACCTAAAATCCCCAAAAGTCCCCACAAGGATAGTAAAACAAGGAAATGTAACCCTCGTGAGAACATTTCCCACATCCCCATGAGGACAAAGGCTATTTTAAGTTTAGGGGTTAGGTTTAGGGTTAGGGAAAATAGGATTTTGAATGGAAATTAATTGTAGGTCCCCATGAGGATAGAAGAACATAGCGTGTGTGTGTGTGTGTGTGCGCGCGCGCTGTGTGTGTGTACTCTCTGGGCTGCAGGGATTTAGATGCCCTCTCTGGCTGTGTGTGGGGGCTATGGCAGGAGTCAAGCAATGAGCAGTGCTTGTTTGGTTTAGTCCATACTACATAAGTAAATAGTGTCGGCCGTCTGTCAGGGAGCCTGAATAAAGAGAAGAGAGCGCTGGAGCCCGGAGGGTCTTTTCCCTCAGGAAGAACTGGACTGGCTAAACCGAACAGTAGGTACGCGCACACTAACACAAACACTGTCACAACAGCCAGTCAGCTGGGACAACACCACAGCCGTCTCAGTCAGCGAGATAAAAGGAAGGAAGGGTGATGGTAATCATTCATGTCCTTTTCCAGAAGGAGGCCACACTTCAAAAGAGCCTTGCTGACGTCAGATGATTAGAAAAAAATAGCATTCTCTTTCGCTGGATACATTATGCTTCTGTTACTGTGAATTCAACACAAACATTTTTGTGGAAGATTTTTTTTACAAGCATCACCTGACCGAGATGAAATGGGAGATGGGGTTGGTTGCTGGGCAGTTACCTGAAGAAGGCCTGGGTTCACTTTTGGCTCCTAGCCTCTACCTCAGAGATCTTAAAGGGATACTGCGAGATTCTGGTATTTAAGCTCTTGACATCCTAGTAGCAATGCTACTGTACCTGTAGACTTCCAGTCATTGCGCTAAAGCTAGTTAGTAGTAGTTTCGAGTCAATGCTAACTTCCTTCAGCCTGCACACAGACATAAAAATGGTATCCACAAGTTCATCTGACTCTAGGTAAGTAACTTAAAATGCCTGAATCTCGCAGAATCCCTTTAACCTACTTGATTGGGGAAAGCAATGTGGAGGAAGCTCCACTTAGCCTACTGGCATATTAACATGATGTCTTACTTAAACAGATGTCATCCTCAATTGTGTAATGTAAACAATGACATAAGCACAGTAGGATATGATGACTAGTAGTTACTAGTGCATTAAGGCCAAAATGGCATCATCCATTCTAATAATTTCAGTCTGCGCCAGAGGAGAAGGGAAGTGACTAGAGAGGGAAAGACATTAAAATAGACCATAGAGACCCATTGGAATGCTAGATCAAAATAAATGTATTCTGGGAAATAAATAGCCGCTGGCCAATAAAGAGTCTCTCATCCAGAAAAAACTAATGTTTTAATGGAGTGGAGTCAGCAGTTCCATGCAAAGTTCTGTGCATATTCAACAAAAAGAGAATAAACACGCTCAATTAATAATGAAATGTCTCACTGCTCAGGGACAGAGCTGGAAGTGTGTTGGAGAGCCACTCAGAAAGAGGGAGGGAGGGAGGGGCTGGATGCTTTGCAGAGCTGTGACGCAAGGTCACTTATGCAACAGCACCGCGGCTGAACAGTCACCCAACGGCTGAATGTAGATCACAGCCGCAGCGCGTCGCTGCCTCACCGCCTTTGTGTAACACATCTCACTCTTGATTCTCCACTACAAAGAACCTTCTGCTCACACTATCTCAAACCCAATCACAGCAAGGTAATGCAACAGAGCCATTTCAGAGGCAGACCTCTGTTCAGTCAGTGTGTAAAGCAAGACAAATAAAACAGCCAGACTCACCCTGCAGACAGACATCTGGTTGGTGGTGAGGGTGCCAGTCTTGTCGGAGCAGATGACAGAGGTGCAGCCCAAGGTCTCCACAGAGGGCAGGCTGCGGACGATGGCGTTCTTCTTGGCCATGCGGCGGGTGCCCAAGGCCAGGCAGGTGGTGATGACAGCGGGCAGACCCTCGGGTATGGCGGCCACAGCCAGGGCCACGGCAATCTTAAAGTAGTAGACGGCGCCGCGGATCCAGGAGCCTCCGTGGACAGGGTCGTTGAAGTGGCCAATGTTGATCATCCACACAGCGATGCAGATCAGGGAGATGACCTTAGAGAGCTGCTCCCCAAACTCATCCAGCTTCTGCTGCAGGGGGGTCTTCTCCTGCTCGGTGGCTGCCATCTCATCACGGATCTTACCGATCTCAGTGTTCACGCCTGTGGCCACCACCACACCAATAGCCTTGCCTGATGAGATGTTGGTGCCCTGAAAACACACAGGTGGAACATTATGGCCACACAGTCCTACAAAATGCTTGAGGACAGCAGACTAAATGGAAACTCAAACTCTATATTTACAAACCAAAATAACATAGCAGGGTCTGTATTTTTTAAGTACGTTTGATATCGAGTGATGCTGGCATAATTTGTGCCCAAATGTTAAAGATCCATGCATCAGGTCTTCAACGTTAAACAAATAACTGAAGGAGAAGCTCAAAAACGACTAGCTGATGGTGGAGAGTTCAATCATCATACAGCCGCTACAAGGAGCAGTAAGGAGTGAAGAGAGAAGAGTGTTGCTTACAGAGAAGAGCATGTTCTTCTTGTCCTGGTTGACAGCTCGGGGGTCAGGCACTGGGTCGGTGTGCTTGATGACAGAGACGGACTCGCCTGGAATCAAAGCAGAGACCAGTGCAGGTCATATATCACACTGATATCCCTTTGTCTGTGTCTATAGCCACAGGGAAAAACTATATCAACTTCAATCATAGACTCCCACGCCACAATCAATGTGTAACATTCCTCGCTCTGGGTGCTTGTGCACATGATGCAGGGCAAAGCGTCTAATCATGTGGATCAAGAGGAAATAAACCCTTGCTATAAACCCAGTTCAGAGGTGAACTCAGTTCATTCATTCCTCTTGCAGGGCTCTACGCTGACCTTTTTTTACAAGGAGCATGTCTGTGCCTAAGTTGATAAATGTAGGTGCAGACAAAGAAATGTATGAGCACAACGAAAAATATTTGAGGTATTAATGCTAGAATCCTTACATTTTTCTAGGTGCACTGGTGCTCCTAAATAAAAATTCCAGAAAGCACAGCAAATTATTTTGGCGCATATGAGACTAAAATGGTCGCACTGTAGAGCCCTGTTGTCTTGTCCAGGACAAGCAAAAAAATTATCACAATATCAAACAATTACTCCGATCAGAATTGGATCAGAGGCCAACATTGGAAAAATATTCAAATCTATTTTTCATATACATAAATAAAAAAGCCTACCTGCATATTGGCTACAGCCTCCTGTCCAAACCGATGCGGACATGAGGGAGGCGCCAGAAAATGTAGCCAAACTTTAATGAGACTTTTAATTACATAAATATAGGGTAAACGCCAGTCATGTTTTTTTTATTTGTAATTTAGCAGACGCTTTTATCCAGAGCGAATTACAATATGTAGTGAGTGCATAGATTTTCGTACTTGTCCCCAGTGGGAAACGAACCCACAACCCTGCCGTTGCAAGCGCCATGCTCTACCAACTGAGCCACATGGGACCAACAATGAAGGGTAATTAACATTAAGGTCTCAAGACTTGATTCTGTCGACATATTCGAGGCACGGTTCATTCAAATCAACTTTATTTTATTGTCCAGCAGCCAAAGGCACAATCCTAGTCATATTAGTAACCCATGCTAGATGATGCATCTTTAGATCGTTTTGAGAACGGCGTTTCCCCGCTAATTGCATTTTGGAACATTCGCGCATAGCCTACAGCCATGTGCGCATTGTTGCGCTTATAATATAATATAATGAAATAAAACGAATCAGTGTTAAGCTAAACGGTCTGATCCGTTGCGGTTGTATGAATTTAGTCTCTATCGTCCCAGAACTGTCCCAGATTCTGCCTTTTTGAACCGTAGACATATTTTTTTATCGTCCCAGAGACGACGGGACGCCCTTAATTTCGAGCCCTGGAGGGAATTATTTTATAAAAAGACATAAAACGTATTTGGCTGTAATTGTAATGTTGCAATATTTTATAGGCTACCAAAGCTAGTCCTCCAGGAGAGCCTTAAAAAAGGGGAGTGTGGCCTACATGTTTGTCTGATTAACTAGCCAAAAAATGTTCACAGCAAGAGAGTAGTTGCCACACTTACACAATAAACCCCTTTTCCAACGTAACTTGTAATGACATTAGAAGCAACATTCGGCTTTCATCAAAATAATAATTATTGTGAGCTATGACATGACAAAGGGAATTTGCATATGTCGCAATAGAAACGATAATTCGCCCTTATTAAACTCAACAGATCATTTCCATCAATGGATGTCGGTTTAACTAGTTTGACTGCTATGATTAAGCAATAAGGCATGAGGGCAGTATGGTATATTGCCAATATACCAAGGCTAAGGGCTGTTCTTAAGCATGATGCAACGCAGAGTGCCTGGATACAGCAGTTAGCTGTGGTATATTGGCCATATACCACAAACCACTGGGGTGCCTTATTGCTAAACTGGTTACCAACGTAATTAGAACAGTAAAAATAAATGTTTTGTCATACCTGTGGTATATGGTCTGATCCACCACGGCTTTCAGCCAATCAGCATTCAGGGCTCAAACCCGGTTTAAATGGTAAATAAATCCCCTTTGCGCATGTGCATAACTATTGATAAATCCGACAGGAGAGTTTGAGTGATGAAAGTTGGACAGAGGATCTCGAAATCTCTGAGCAAGAAACACTTGGATGAACTTAAAAAATACAAATGTTAGGCTATTTTCAGGCAATTGTGCCATTATTTTGTGCCAGATGTTAAGACTACAACCCGTTATAAAATGGCCTATTCGCAAGATTTACTTGTTATTTCAATAGGGATAGGCTACGGACTTAAATCTGGGGTTATGATTTTAATTCAACTTTCCATGTTTTATGGAAAAAGGGTCGGGAAAAAAAATAGGTGTCTCCCTAATTACAATCTAAAAAAGTTGTCACGACGTGCGCGCGTGCTGATATGGCTCCTCTCACTCATGTGACTCAGCCAATAGTGGACTAAGCTGCCTGCTGCAGTGCTCTCTCAACAGTCAGCAGCAGGTCCCAGTGAAATACATTATTTAAAAAAAAAAAGACAAATGCAATGGCGGCTGCTGTGCAACTTAGAAATAGCCCAAAAAAACACAACCCGCGAACAATACATTTTCACCCGCGACATCGTTTTCAAAGTAGCCCAATTCGGCAGGAAAACCATGGACATGGCAACCCTAAGTATAGGGAAAACAGTGCAGCAAACTGCCATGTGTCTTACCGGTCAGGATAGACTGGTCTACTCTCAGGGTTGTAGATTTGATGGAAGAGAGACGGATGTCTGCAGGAACCTTGTCTCCAACTAGGGGGGAAAGAAGACAGACACACTGACAGAATTAGAGATAAATATATTAAAATGTCATAGATGGACAATGATGCATTTCAAATCAGCGAAAAGTGGACACATATGACCTCCATAACGTCTGCCCATGATGTCAACTCATTGTAGCACAACACAGACACAATCTAGTTACAGGTCTCTCAAGACAAAGTGGTTATGCATGTGCAATGCCATAAACAAGTTTAAACCTGTGCTGTAAGCAGAACTTTACGAAAATGACCCACCCTATAGAGTGCTTAGACTAACGGACCACCAAGCTGTTCTCTGAAATATAGACGCAATTTATTCAGCATCACTGTTAACTGACAGACTATAGCTCATTTCAAGGTTGGTTGCTGAGCCACACGAAGGCAGAGGCAGAGTAGGAGGAGGAAATGGAGGACTGGTGAGCCATAAAAGGCTGGTCCCAATGAAAAAAGCCAATTTGGGCCACATCTGAATTGTGGTGATCCGATTCAGCAACCTATTAGTACATAAATGCTGGGAGATGGTGAAACCACTCCGTTTAAGGCACGGTTCTTCTTTCAATTTCAACGTGCAGAACAGTTCTTCATAAACACGTAAATTTGCTCTTACAGATCTGGGTGTCGGTTTCCCAAAAGCATCTTAAGGCTAAGTTCGTAGTTAGAACCTTCGTAGGAGCATTGTTAAATCTCCGAGCTGTTTCGCAAAACCATCGTTAATAAAGTTGGACTTGAAAACGCTCGTTATTTACCGACTGCCTCAGACCACTCGTGGAACAGCTAAGTGCGTTGTTAGATGCGTTTTTCCCTACCGCGTCACTTTATACACTGAAGATTTACGCTAAACATAAACATCTTGATTCTGTCTCTTTGTGACCACCGAAAACTTCAGAATGAAGTTGACCACAAATACAAAGTTCCCAATGTCTTTGCAATTGTTACAAACAAGCGAAGGGTAAAAATGATGCTTCAAATTAAAACAGATGACTGCATTACATTATTTACAGTATAGGCTATAGACCTATACCTTCGGAAAGTATTCAGACCCCTTGACTTTTTCCACTGTGTTACCTTACAGCCTTATTCTAAAATTTATTAAATAAAACAATTTCCTCAGCAACCTACACACAACACCCCATAACAACAAATCGAAAACAGGTTTAGAAATGTTTGCAAATGTATTTAAAAAAACAGAAATTACTTATTACATAAGTATTCAGACCCTTTGCTATGAGACTCGAAATTGAGCTCAGGTGCATCCTGTTTCCATTGATCATCCTTGATGTTTCTACAACTTGATTGGAGTCCACCTGTGGTAAATTCAATTGATTGGACATGATTTGGAAAGGCACACACCTGTCTATATAAGGTCCCACAGTTGACACAGTCAGAGCAAAAACCAAGCCATGAGGTCGAAGGAATTGTCCGTAGAGCTCAGAGACAGGATTGTGTCGAGGCACAGGTCTGGGGAAGGGTACCAAAAAATGTCTGCAGCATTGAAGGTTCCCAAGAACACAGTGGCCTCCATCATTCTTGAATGGAAGAAGTTTGGAACCACCAAGACTCAATCAGGGGAGAAGGGCCTTGGTCAGGGAAGTGACTAAGAACCTGATGGTCACTCTGACAGAGCTCCAGAGTTCCTCTGTGGAGATGGGAGAACCTTCCAGAAGGACAACCATCTCTGCAGCACTCCACCAATCAGGCCTTTATGGTAGAGTGGCCAGACGGAAGCCACTCCTCAGTAAAAGGCACATGACAGCCTGCTTGGAGTTTGCCAAAAGGCACCTAAAGATTCTCAGACCATGAGAAACAAGATTCTCTGGTCTGATGAAACCAAGATTGAACTCTTTGGCCTGAATGCCAAGCATCACGTCTGGAGGAAACCTGGCACCATCCCTACGGTGAAGCATGGTGGTGGCAGGGAATGGGAGACTAGTCAGGATCGAGGCTAAGATTAACGGAGCAAAGTACAGAGAGATCGTTGATGAAAACCTGCTCCAGAGCGCTCAGGACCTCAGACTAGGGCAATGGTTCACCTTCCAACAGGACAATGACCCCAAGCACACAGCTAAGACAATGCAGGAGTGGCTTCGGGACAAGTCTCTGAATGTCCTCGAGTGGCCCAGCCAGAGCACAGACTTGAACCCGGTCGAACATCTCTGGAGAGACCTGAAAATAGCTGTGCAGCAACGCTCCCCATCCAACCTGACAGAGCTTGAGAGGATCAGCAGAGAACGAACTCCCCAAATACAGGTGTGCCAAACTTGTAGAGTCATACCCAAGAAGACTCGAGGCTGTAATCGCTGCCAAAGGTGCTTCAAGAAAGTACTGCGTAAAGGGTCTAAATACTATTGTAAATGTGATATTTAATTATTATTATTTTAAAAATAAATTAGCAAAAAATTCTTAAAACTAGTTTTTGCTTTGTCATTATGGGGTATTGTGTGTAGATTAATGAGGGAACTAAACAACTTAATCCATTTTAGAATAAGGCTGTAACCTAACAAAATGTGGAAAAACTCAAGGGGTCTGAATACTTTCCAAAGGCACTATTTCAATCATATTGAAATCCATTTCATGTTCAATGAATTGTTATATTTTGCTAATTGTAGGCTACGGTCTGAATTTGCCTCAATATATTGAATGTGTAACAATTGTGATGTGCCAATACTTGATTTAGTGCATTATAATAGGGTAAGCATTAGAATAAGCTCCTTCAATATTTGCAGCCTTAGGAGCTGATCCGTCATCAGCATTGTGGAACAAATATAATGCTAAGGTAAGATTTGAATGGAGAAAGCTGATCAGAGAGCAGCACTGCCTTTCTTTCGATCCCATCAGGAGACACGCTCCAATTACGCACTTATTGATCGTTCTCTCTGCGTGGTGTTTTGGGAAACGCATGTACAATTTTCTGCCCTCGTAGTTAAGATGCCAAAGTTACATTGCTATCGGGAAACCGGGCCCTGGAGACTTCACATAGTATTACATTTATTCCGCTAACCAGGCTGACCTGTCAAAATTAATTCCCCTAATAAAAACACCTCCACACATTAGACCATCTCGCAAAGGAGACAAACAGCAAGACGTGCATCTTTAGTCAACTTTAAACCATCCCAGGACAAAAAGGTTTGTTTTTTAATTATGCAAACATGAACTTTCATTTCAGGACATACAGTGATGAAATTCAACCTGAGTCCTGGAATAATATGCCCAACCTGTGTGATAGAGGGAGACTGGTGAAGACCATGGGAGAAGGTAAACATTTTCCTGAACATCAGGATCCCCCTGTGCCCTTGAGGGGAGAGCAAAATAGCAAACTATACTGAACAAAAAGATATACGCAACATATAAAGTGTTGGTGCCATGTTTCATGAGCTGAAATAAAAGATCGCAGAATTTTCTCTCAAATTTTGTGCACACATTTGTTTACATCCCTGTGCCAAGATAATCCATCCACCTGACAGGTGTGGCATATCAATAAGCTGATTAAACAGCATGATAATTACACAGGTGCACCTTGTGCTGGGGACAATAAAAGGCCACTAAAAAACAATGCCACAGATGTCTCAAGTTGAGTGAGCGTGCAATTGGCATGCTGAATGGAGGAATGTCCACTAGAGCTGTTGCCAGAGAATTTAATGTTCATTTCTCTACCATAAGCCGCCTCCAACGTCATTTTAGAGAATTTGGCAGTACGTCCAACCAGCCTCACAACTGCAGACAACGTGTAACCACACCAGCCCAGGACCTCCACATCAGGCTTCTTCACCTGCGGGATTGTCTGAGACCAGTCACCCGGACAGCTAATGAAACTGAGGAATGTGTGTCTGTAATAAAGCCCTTTTATGGGGAAAAACTCATTCTGATTGGCTGGGCCTGGCTCCCCAGTGGGTGGGCCTATGTCCTCCCAGGCCCACCCATGGCTATGCCCCTGCCTAGTCATGTGAAATCCATAGATTAGGGCCTAATTAATTTATTTCAATTGCCCGATTTCCTTATATGAACTGTAACTCAGTAAAATAGTTGAAATTGAGTGTATATTTCTGTTCAGTATATTTCAATATGTTCCCCCAATGTGCTAATCAGGTTTAAAAATGGACACATGATAGCAGCTGTTTCCCCGTCATCCCCACTGAACAGGAAGGAGGTGGAGGAGATAATACCAGACGCTGTCACTCGGACACGGAGCCCCGCCTTCCAAAACTCATCGACGCAACAGGAGTGGCTCTTAGCACAACCAGTACACACTGGAACCTTGAGAGGAAAGAGAGAGAGAGAGAGAGAGAGAGAGAGAGAGAGAGAGAAAGAGAGCAAAGGGGAGAGAACGATAGAGAAATAAAGAGAGACCGGGAGAGAGAGAAAGAAAGAGCGAGAGAGAGAAAGAAAGAGCGAGAGAGAGAGAGAGAGAGCAAGTCGCCCCGGTGTGCAGTTGGGCACGTGTCAGGCGATATTAATACAGACACTGGTGCCAGGAGTCCTGGGCCGTCAGTGGCCATGGGCCAATCATGAGAGACAGCTTTTCTCAGAAAGAATTGTGTAGAGCTCAATCACATCTTTCAACTGTCTAAATGTGGAACAATGCGTTTCACTTCTGATAAGGTCAGGCAACCTACCTCACAGAGGGAAATATAAAATAAATGTTTATCAAAATGTTATTTGTCACATGCGCCGAATACAACTGGTGTAGACTTACCGTGAAATGCTTACTTACGAGCCCTTGCCCAACAATGCAGAGTTAAAAAGGTAAGAACATTTTGCTAAATTAAAAAAGGAAATAGTAACAATAATGAGGCTATATACAAGGAGTACCGGTACTGAGTCAATGTGCAGGGGTATGAGGTAGTTGAGGTAATATGTACATGTAGGTAGGGGTAAAAGTGACTAGGCAATCAGGATAGATAAACAGTAGCAGCAGCGTAAGTGAAGAGTGTGAAAGTATGTCTGTGTGTGAGTGTGTCTGTGTGGGGGGCGTCAATATGCTTGTGTGTGTTGTGTGTGTGAGCGTATGTAGTGTGTGTGAGCGTATGTAGTGTGTGTGTGAGGGTATGTAGTGTGTGTGAGAGCCATTGCACGAGAGTCAGGTAAAACATTTAATTTTAAAAAAGGGGAGTCAATGCAAATAGTCCGGGTAGCACATTTTGATTAACTGTTAAGCAGTCTTATGGCTTGGCGGTAGCAGACAGAACAGTATGACTTCGGTGGCTGGAGTCTGACAATTCTTAGGGCATTCCTCTGAAAAAAACAAATGATCATCAGCCTTACTTGAAGTCTATTCAGACAAAGGCAAACTGTTACAGAATAATATCTAAAGGCCAAAGAAAGATGCCAAGTTTGGGAGGAGTTTCAATATACAATCTGATGCCAAGCTGAACAGAAAGAACATGACCACAGTCAAATGTTTCCCTTCAGCCATGAAGTATAACGGCCACATCCTCAGGGTTGTGTAATACTTCCTGTGCTAAGAGACGTTACATGTTTTTAAAGAAACACTTACGACTGCAGGACGGGAGGGAACTAGAGAGAAAAATTAGGATGGCTTGAGGACGTTTACAATAGCACTTGTTGAAGTCAATGACACTGTTGATGTCATTATGAAAAGAAAAAAAAAGGAAACGCAACAGTCTAAGAGTGAAAAGCACACAAGGCACACATGACATTGTCCTGGTGCAGTTCAACTGGCCCGCAGGACTGCTCTGGATGAAGTGTGTGTTTATATAATCTGTCCCTTTATGTCAACATCCTACTTGGTACCAGGCCAAACATCTGTGACAGTCTCCACACCTAGGAGAGTGAGACAGGCAGCGTAGCAACAAGAGGCACAGACTCAAGAGTCAGTGAACCAGTGCCAGACATGACTCACAGGGGTGTCCTTCTTTACAACAGAGGAGTAGGTCCAAGCAAGGCCGCCACACCAGGAAGACAGACCGACTGCTTTAGCTGACAGACGGACACAGGCCCTGCTGTGTATGACTGCATGACACAGGCCCTGCTGTGTATGACTGCATGACACAGCAGGTTTCTCTGTGTCCAATCCGGAGGGTGCAGGTGCTGATGGCAGATACAACAAAAGGCTGAAAAGCTGCTATTCTGAGGAGGCTATTTCAGAAGCACTCATTTTTTACATTTTAGTCATTTAGCAGACGCTCTTATCCAGAGCGACTTACAGTTAGTGAGTGTATAAATTTTTTCATACTGGCCCCCCGTGGGAATCAAACCCACAACCCTGGCGTTGCAAGCGCCATGCTCTACCAACTGAGCTACAGGAGGCAGTTGACACTGCTATAAATGAAGGAAGCAGCAACAATATCATATTCAACTTATGTTTTAGGAATATAAATGGTACTTTAACATTTTTTTACAGGTTACAACTTAAAAAAATAAAAAAATAAAAAAAAATCAGGCAAAAACTACTGAATGAGCCCAAGAATGTGCTATAAATGTATTGATTTTGATGATATAAGGGAAATCTTGAAAATATGTTTGTCCTGCCTACCAGTGGCCTGTGCTGTGTGAGAGCTAGAACAGATGCTGCCTGACTGCCAGGGTTCTGCTGGGAGATATGAAGGAACATAGAGGTCAGGGGTCAACATGCCTTCTAACTATCAGTGACCTCTACACTCTCCAGCCAGTTTATTAGGAACACCACCGCATTCGCGAAAATGGATCGCTCCAACAGACAGTGAGTCAGGTGGCCGTGGCTTCCTATATAAAGCAGACAGACAGGCATCGAGGCATTCAGCTTGTTAGAGCCGATTTGGGCATATTTTGTATAAAAGACTGAACATACTGAGCTCCATGTACATTTGTGTAAATATATTAAATATTAATGTATATGATGAAATATTAGGTACGTACCTTTATGATTTATTTACCGGATTGAGATACATTCATTTGTTATTAGTGTAACTCAGTTTTTGGCCCCCCCTCTTGCCCATTCATTGTACTGTGTTAATTGTGTTAGTATAAAGGCAGGAAGTTGGGCCTTCGGGGGGAGGAGTCCTTGCTAGATGCGGGAGCGGTATAGTTTTTTGACCATATAGACATACAGAAATACAGACAGACAGGTCATATTATATTATGTATTTGCATTTCAAGTAATCTCTGCTTTAAGTTGATTGGAGAATACCTTTTTGTTAGATAAGAAGAATAAACATTTTTTGTTGCACTATATCCCTGGATCTCATTGAATGTTTGGCCGTTTGGAAACGTTGAGTGTGGACTGTATGCGTCCGAAACAACCCCGCTTCAGGCTAGGGCAGTGGCTATGGAAAAGAGGAAAGGAAGCCACTACATTCAAGTCAAAAAACTTCGTGAAGGATTACTACCGGAAGGAAATCTCCGGTTCGGACACACGCTGGATTTTGTTCTATTTGTAATTGCATTCGGACCATAAGGACAGCTCGCTTGGAAGGATTTGAACTCCTAGATTTCGCCAGCCGTGAGTAACCACTGCGAATGAATGAGCTGCCCTGTTCAAGGCGATCGTTTGATCATGCATATTATGGAAGCGCAAATGTGCTTATAATTGGAATGTTTGATAAACTTGGGAATGGAATTCAAAATACAGCGCTGTGAAAACAATTAAGAAGTTTAAGTTTGGGAAACACAGATCCTATGCACAATGTAGCCTAATCATATATCTAATATTTGGCCTAACGTGGAAATGCAATCCATCAACGCAACGAATGCAACTTAAGGATCTAAAGATACTGCGTGTTAAAACTTCATTAAAGGGACAAAACCTCAACGGGATGAAATGTTTAAAACGCATCTAAAATGCCAAACTTGCACATGTGCAATTCAAAATGGGTCAATATGCTGAAATGGATGACTGTGTTTTTAAAGATTAAAGGAGGTCTAAAGGGGCATTACGTTTAACAATCAAACCAACAACCGTGTCATTGTAAATTGAGTGAACTAAAAGTGAATGATGGAGGAGGAAATCCCAAATAAGACTCCACTGGAGAGGGCAGAGGAGCATCTAAATTCACTCTATGCAGCCCGGAGAGGCAAACTTGGAGTGTGTACACGCAAAATGAATGAAATAAAAGTCCTTCTTGTTGATGGAGGAAACATTGCAACTGTGAATGAGAGTCTTGAAGCATTTGATGCTGTGCTCAATGACTTTAAGAAGGCTCATGAATCTGTGCTAGAGCTGGTCACAGAGGAGGAACAGGAACAGGAGAGCATTAACTATTATCAACCAAGAATGAGAACTTATGAACATTTCCTGAAAGAGGTGGAAATATGGAAAAAGGCTGAAGTTGAGCCACAAACGCTCATTGAACCACATGACAGCATTTCCAATGTGTCAAAAATATCAAGTAAAACTAAGTATTCTAAGACTGCTTCCTCAGTGTCCTCTGAACGCCTTAAAGCCGAGGCAGAACGAGCAGCTCTACTAGCTCGCCAAGCATCATTACAAGACAAGCATGCATTGGAACTGGAGAAAGCTCAACTGAATGTTAGGATGGAAAAAATGGCACTGGAAACGGACATAGCAGCATATAATGCCAAACTGAAGGTCCTGGAGAGTACCGAGTCAACTTCTCAATCCCATTCTGTGGCAGCCCATTTACTAAGCCAAGAAGATGGAATGAACTCTTATTTTGAGAAACAGGAACCAGAGGTCTATGTGGAACCTGAACCATCACCTGTTGAGTTTGCTGCATTAGGTGCAGTTCCAAAGACCCCACTACAAAGAGTTTTACAACAACCGACCACAAAGCCATCAAACCCTATTCCGAAAACAGTCGTAAACCACACTCTTCAGCAGCCAACAGCAAGGTCTAGCAATCGACACAGAATCAACACTGCGGGTATCAGCCATAATACCAGCCATGATAACCTCTCTACTGTCATGCAAAGGCAGAATGAAATTGCTGACCTCCTTGTACTACAGCACAAACAAGCCACACTCCCTGTTAGGGAGATACCTATGTTTGACGGTGATCCTCTAAACTTTAGGCCATTCATGCGTGCATTTGAGCATGGTATAGAAGATAAGACAAGCAGTCACCAGGATAGGCTCTATTACCTGGAACAATACACCTCTGGTCAGCCCAAGGATCTGGTCCGTAGTTGTCTGCATATGGAAGCCAGAAGAGGCTATGCAGTAGCTAAGAGGTTGTTAAAGGAACACTTTGGCAATGAAATCAAAGTCACCACTGCTTACATGGAAAAGGCTTGGAACTGGACAAACATCAAACCCGATGATGGAAAGGGACTGGGTGGTTATGCACTCTATCTAAGAGGTTGCTGTAACGCTATGCAAGACCTACAGAACATGGAAGAGCTTAATCTTCCCTCCAACATAAAGCTGATCATGTCAAAACTTCCCTACAAACTAAGGGAAAAATGGAGGTCTATGGCATGTGATATTTTAGAGAGAAGTCACCTGAGGGCCCAGTTCAGTGACCTGGTAACGTTCATGGAAAAACAGGCCAAAATACTGCAGGATCCGTTGTATGGAGATATTCAAGATCCCCTGTACAACAAAAGGTTTTTAAAACCCAAAACAGAAGCTGACTTTAAACAGCAGTTCAAGTCCAAGAGTAGGGGAAGCAGCTTTGCCACTACAGTAGCTGTAGTGGCAGATTGTGACTCTGAAAAACCTTTAAAAGAACAAACATTCAAAGTAAAGAGACCAGGCACCTACCCTTCTGATGCTCCCAGTATCTCATGTATATTTTGTGCTGGTGCGCATTTATTGGTCGACTGCCAACAGGTGAAGGCACAGCCACATGAATTCAAGGTTGAGTTTCTGAGATCAAAAGGCCTTTGTTTTGGCTGTTTGATGAGAGGACACTTAAGCAGAGAATGTAAAAGAAGGATGACCTGTCAGAGCTGTCAAAGAAAGCACCCCACTATCCTGCACATTGAAGGAAGAGAGAGATTTAGATCTCAAAAGGCAGATATGAGTGGTGTAGCAGTAAAGCGGGAGGAGACTGTCAGCAGTGCTCTTGTTTCACTGGAAGCTGGTGAAGATACCGGGGCCGGTACAGATTGTGCACTTGCAATTGTGCCAGTTCAAGTAAAGGTGGCAAATGGAAGCAAGTCTGTGTTAACCTATGCGTTTCTCGATTCTGGTAGCTCAGCAACATTTTGTACGGAGAGACTCATGAGGCAGTTGCAAGCTAAAGGCAGTGCGACTGAAATTCTGCTACGCACAATGGGGCAGGAGAGTCCTACCAAGAGCTTTGAGATATCTGGATTAGAGATTGGCAATGTGGAAGGCGACACATTTCTTGCATTACCAAAGGTCTACACCCAACATAAGATCCCAGTGACAAGAGAGAACATTCCCACTCAGAAAGAGCTCAAAAGGTGGCCATACCTGAAAGAGGTTCAGTTGAAGGAGATTGATGCCGACGTCGAACTTCTGATTGGCGTAAATGCTCCAAAGGCAATGGAACCCTGGCAAATAAGATAAAAGAACTGGACCTGGACAGAGAAAAGCTGCCTGTTGAAAGAGCACTTGGAATCCGATGGAACATTGAAAGGGATGTGTTTAACTTCCAGGTCACTGTCAAGAACAGACCCCTTACAAGAAGAGGTATTCTCTCAACTGTCAGCTCTATTTATGATCCATTAGGTTTCCTCGCCCCATTCGTATTAAAGGCAAAGCAAATTCTTCAAGTGCTCTGCAAGCTAAAGTGTGGATGGGACGAAGTCATCCCTGAAGAACACTCTATTTCATGGAAGAGATGGCTCTCAGAGCTGGACCAGCTCTCCAGATTCCAGATCAACAGGTGTATGATGCCGGAGAACTTTGGTCAAATCAAGACCGCACAGCTGCATCACTTCGGTGATGCAAGTGAACAAGGTTATGGCACGGCAAGCTACCTTAGGTTCACAAACGTTATGGAAAAGGTCCACATCGCATTCATACTGGGGAAATCAAGGGTGACTCCACTCAAGCAGATGACGATCCCCAGACTGGAACTTGCTGCAGCAACATTGGCAGTGCGAGTGGACAGGATGTTAAGGTTGGAGCTCCAGATTGAACTTGAGGAGTCAACTTTCTGGACAGACAGCCAGTCGGTGCTAAAATACATCCGCAACGATACCAAGAGATTCCATACTTTTGTGGCTAATAGGGTTGCTATGATCCGTGACCTATCGAAAGCAAAACAGTGGAGGTATTTGAACTCCAAACACAACCCAGCCGATGATGCCTCAAGAGGATTACATGTTGAAACTTTCCTGAACTCAAAGAGATGGCGCAAAGGACCAGAATTCCTGGAGAAAACAGAAACACAATGGCCGAAAGTCCCCGAGGAGCTTGGCTCCATCCCTCCAGATGATCCAGAGGTGAGAAATGTGTGGAAGAAAAGAGTCCGACCAGCAAACTGATTGAGTACTATTCAACATGGAACAGCTTGAAGAAAGCAGTTGCCTGGATGCTGAAACTGAAGAGACTTCTACTACAGTTAAGCCAGAAAAGGAAAGTTCTCACCCAAACTGATCCAGGATCAGATCAGAGTCTGACAAACTCACTGAAGGAACAAATTGACAAGTTCAAACTGACGTTTGGAAAAGAAAGTCTGTCTGTAGATGACCTAGATGAAGCAGAAAAGGTCATCATTCGATTTGAGCAACGACAGCACTTTAAACAAGAAATTGCACTAGTTGTAAAAGGAAAACAATGTGCCAAGAGAAGCGGCTCAATCTGTAAGCTTGATCCAATAGTTGACAATGGCATTCTGAGAGTAGGAGGAAGGTTAAGCAAAGCTGCTATGCCTACGGAACTAAAGAATCCTATGATCCTGCCCAAAGACTCCTACATCTCCAGACTGATCTTACTCCACATCCATGAGCAGGTTGGCCACTCTGGGAGAGGTCACATGCTTTCTAGACTTCGCCAGCGATATTGGATACCCTGTGCCAACTCCTTAGCAAGGAAGATCCTTAAGAGCTGTGTCTTCTGCAGGCGGATGCAAGCTAGAGCTGGGGAACAGAAGATGGCTGACCTTCCACAAGATCGGGTAGCACCTGATTTGCCGCCTTTCACCCATGTGGGCATAGATTACTTTGGCCCCATAGAGGTGAAGCGAGGCCGCGTTCATGTGAAGCGGTATGGTGTGATCTTTACTTGCCTTGTGAGTCGAGCTGTCCATCTAGAAGTTGCTAGTTATCTGGATACTGATTCCTGCATCAATGCCCTGCGCAGGTTCATCTGTCGAAGGGGCCCAGTAACAAGTATCAGAACAGACAATGGCACCAACTTTGTTGGAACACACAGAGAGCTAGGAGAAGCTCTGAAAGAGCTGGATCACAACAAGATTCAAAATAAATTACTGAAGGAAGGAGTGACATGGTCATTCAACCCTCCCTCTGGAGCCCACCATGGGGGGTATGGGAGAGGTTGATCCGACTGGTGAAAAAGATCCTCTATTCAGTCCTTAAAGAGCAAGTACTGGATGATGAGGCTTTGCAGATAGCCTTGTGTGAAGTTGAGGCGATTATGAACGACAGACCAATCACTACTGTAACAAATGACCCTAACGATCTAGAACCCCTGACTCCGAACCATCTGCTTCATCTGAAAGCAAAGCCAGTCCTGCCACCAGGACTATTCCAGAGAAGTGACCTATACTCACGAAGGAGATGGAAGCAAGTACAATATATCACTGACCTCTTCTGGAAGAGATGGATCAGGGAGTATCTTCCACTTATGCAGGAGCGGAACAAGTGGAACAAAACTAAGAGAAACTTCAGTCCTGGTGACCTTGTGGTCATCGTCGATGACACCGCCCCAAGGAACTCTTGGCTAATGGGGCGTGTGGTGAAGGCTTTGCCAGGGGCCAAAGGTCTTGTCCGGAGCGTCATGGTTAAGACTAAGACCAATATCCTACAGAGACCTATCAATAAACTCTGTCTGCTCCTTGAGGCGACGAAGTGAGACACACACACACACACACACAGTGCTCCATCTTTGAATCACGTGCACCTCTGATTCGTTGATGTCGTACTCTTACATTCTTTGATGTCATACATTTTGTGGACGTCAAACTCTTGACATTTTTTGGAAGTTGAACACCTTTACACTTCAACTCAGACTGAGATCTATGGACTATTTTCCTATATGGCACCTTGTATATTTGTATATAGCTATGAACTGTAATGGTGCTCTGGTATAGAATGTTTTTGTATTGGCTCTACGTTTGAATATTAAGTAATTGTTGTGCATTCAGTGCAGTCAACAATTAGGGGCCGGTATGTTAGAGCCGATTTGGGCATATTTTGTATAAAAGACTGAACATACTGAGCTCCATGTACATTTGTGTAAATATATTAAATATTAATGTATATGATGAAATATTAGGTACGTACCTTTATGATTTATTTACCGGATTGAGATACATTCATTTGTTATTAGTGTAACTCAGTTTTTGGCCCCCCCTCTTGCCCATTCATTGTACTGTGTTAATTGTGTTAGTATAAAGGCAGGAAGTTGGGCCTTCGGGGGGAGGAGTCCTTGCTAGATGCGGGAGCGGTATAGTTTTTTGACCATATAGACATACAGAAATACAGACAGACAGGTCATATTATATTATGTATTTGCATTTCAAGTAATCTCTGCTTTAAGTTGATTGGAGAATACCTTTTTGTTAGATAAGAAGAATAAACATTTTTTGTTGCACTATATCCCTGGATCTCATTGAATGTTTGGCCGTTTGGAAACGTTGAGTGTGGACTGTATGCGTCCGAAACAACCCCGCTTCAGGCTAGGGCAGTGGCTATGGAAAAGAGGAAAGGAAGCCACTACACAGCTACTGTTCGATTGAACGTTAGAATGGGCAAAACGAGTGACCTAAGCGACTTTGAGCGTGGTATGATCGTCAGTGCCAGGCACGCTGGCTCCAGTATCTTAAAAATGGCCACCCTCCTGGGCTTTTCACGCACGACAGTGTCTAGGGTTTAGCGAAAATGGTGCAACAAACAAAAAACATTCCAGTCTTGTGGGCGAAAGGAAAACGGCAAGAATCATGCAAGCTAACAAGCGGGCCACAAACAGACAACTAACGGCGCAGTACAACAGTGATGTGCAGAAACGCATCTCGGAACGCACAAATCGTCGATCCTTGTCACGGATGGGCTATTGTAGCAAACGACCACATCGGGTTCCACTCCAATCAGCTAAAAACAAGAAGAATCGGCTCCAGTGGGCATGCGATCACCAACACTAGACAATTGAGTGGAAAAACATTGCCTGGAACAGGACTGCGAGTTCAGTTTACTTGAGTGGCCTGCACAGTCCCCAGACCTCAACCCAATAGAGCATATTTGGGCTGAGATGGAACGGGCTGTTCGAAGCATGAATGTACCACCGTCCAATCTGCAGCAACTGCGTGATGCCATCGCGTCAGCATGGACCAACATCCCTGTGGAAAGTTTGACACCTTGTAGAATGCCCCAAAGAATTCAGGCTGTTCTGGAGGCAAAGGGGGGTCTGACCTGGTACTAGATGGGTGTACCTAACAAACTGTACGGTGAGTTTATGCTGGGCAAAACATCTGTACTGTTGAATAATTCAAATCATGCATACAGTAGACAGATACAGTGCATTCGGAAAGTATTCAGACCCCTTGACTTTTTCCACATTTTGTTACGTTACAGCCTTATTCTAGAATGGATTAAATTGTTTTTTCCCCCCTCATCAATCTACACACAATACCCCATAATGACAAAGCAAAAACTAGTTTTAAGAATTTTTTGCTAATTTATTTTTAAAATAATAATAATTAAATATCACATTTACATAAGTATTCAGACCCTTTACTCAGTACTTTGTTGAAGCACCTTTGGCAGCGATTACAGCCTTGAGTCTTCTTGGGTATGACGCTACAAGCTTGGCACACCTGTATTTGGGGAGTTTCTCCCATTCTTCTCTGCAGATCCTCTCAAGCTATGCCAGGTTGGATGGGGAGCGTCACTGCACAGCTATTTTCAGGTCTCTCCAAACATGTTAGATCGGGTTGAAGTCCAGGCTCTGGCTGGGCCACTCGAGGACATTCAGAGACTTGTCCCGAAGCCACTCCTGCGTTGTCTTGGCTGTGTGCGCTTAGGGTCGTTGTCCTGTTGGAAGGTGAACCTTCACCCCAGTCTGAGGTCCTGAGCGCTCTGGAGCAGGTTTTCATCAAGGATCTCTCTGTACTTTGCTCCGTTCATCTTTCCCTCAATTCTGACTAGTTCCCAGTTCCTGCCACTGAAAAACATCCCCACAGCATGACGCTGCCACCACCATGCTTCACTGTAGGGATGGTGCCAGGTTTCCTCCAGACGTGACACTTGGCATTCAGGCCAAAGAGTTCAATCTTGGTTTCATCAGACCAGAGAATCTTGTTTCTCATGGTCAGAGTCCTTTAGGTGCCTTTTGGCAAACTCCAAGCGGGCGGTCATGTGCCTTTTACTGAGGAGTGGCTTCCATCTGGCCACTCTACCATAAAGGCCTGATTGGCGGAGTGTTGCAAAGATGGTTGTCCTTCTGGAAGGTTCTCCCATCTCCACAGAGGAACTCTGGAGCTCTGTTAGAGTGACCATCAGGTTCTTAGTCACCTCCCTGACCAAGGCCCTTCTCGCCCGATTGCTCAGTTTGGCCGGGCGGCCAGCTCTAGGAAGGGTCTTGGTGGTTCCAAACTTCTTCCATTTATGAATGCAGACATTTTTTAGTACCCATCCCCAGATCTGTGCCTCGACACAATCCTGTCTCGGAGCTCTACGGACAATTCCTTCGACCTCATGGCTTGGTTTTTGCTCTGACATGCACTGTCAACTGTGGGACTTTATATAGACAGGTGTGTGTGCCTTTCCAAATCATGTCCAATCAATTGAATGTACCACAGGTGGACTCCAATCAAGTTGTAGAAACATCTCAAGGATGATCAATGGAAACAGGATGCATCTGAGCTCAATTTCGAGTCATAGCAAAGGGTCTGAATACTTATGTAAATAAGGTATTTATGTTTTTTTATTTGTAATACATTTGCTAACATTTCTAAAAACCTGTTTTCGCTTTGTCATTATGGGGTATTGTGTGTAGATTGATGAGGATATATATTTTTTAGAATAAGGCTGTAACGTAACAAAATGTGGAAAAAGTCAAAGGGTCTGAATACTTTCCAAATGCACTGTAGCATCTCAGACATTTAAATTATTAGTTAAAGAAGACCTCTGGATGGTCCTTTCCCTATCCCATTACTTAGTGCGTTCTGTTGCCATCAACACCATGAAAAGGTTGTAATTAAAGGTAGACTCAGCGATATGACAATTTCCGCAACAACTAAGAGCATTGAAGTGCGAGGCTCAACTTCTCCACTGTTTTCATCCCGTGGCTACCACGTTGTGAACCGCATGAAGCGAACCCCTGCACGTGCGCAGATACTGTGTGTGACTGAGAGTGAAGTCTTGCATCTCGCTCAGCTCAATATCTGTGGTGCTCCTCATGGCAATGTCATTTAGCCGAGTCTACCTTTAAACCTTCTGCCTGCTAATCCCTATACTTAGCCTAATGAAAGGGGAGTATTGATGACTCATCCCACCTTCCCTCTCCACACAGCAGTCTTCTTAATATTCTAATGCACTGTTCCACATGTGGTAATGTGAAGCTGTGGACAAGGCTACAGTCTGTGACCACGGTAAGAGAGGAAGCTCTGAAGGGTATTCATGTTTCTGTCACTTTCCCCTGGTGTTAAGGTCAATCTCTCCCTCGTTAGTGGCTCCTCTTAACAGTCTCTCCGGGGTCAGAACAGCATGTCTGCACCTTTACCGCGACTTCTATAACCAGACAGCATAGCGCAGATTCCCAGCAGTCAACGCAGGACATGCCTCAAGGTTAGCTGCCACAGTGCAGTTCAAAACTGGAACGCAAGGGCAATGCAAACCAGCCGAAAATTGCAGTAGCTTAATAGCTGTTGGTTGATACCCTTAGTCTTTATTGGCACTCTAACATACTATTCCTTCCGCCTCATTCATCCAAGACCCAGACAGACATTGTGCCTCCTGATGACCTGACAATGGCCGAAAGACCCCACAGCGACAGCAAACGCTGGCCAGGCCCACACAAAATGCCACATGCCATGCTGGGTGTCTGGAATCCCAGGCCATGGAGGGTGCTGATGGGTAGAGTGTCTGCGCGTTGGGCTTGGAGGGGTGGGATCGCCATCTAGCACTGACTTCCCTACAAGGTCATCTTGCTGTCCAAACAATAGGAACAGCTGAGCAATCCTCCCCCTCCTCCCACCTAACACTGACTGGCCCCTATCAGTATGTGGGCCACTATTTTACTGAACATGCACCAGCCAGGGACCAGAACCCCCAGATTCCTGCAGAAATGCAACACCTCTGGCTACAGACCACATTATGCTGATGACTAGCTATGTGCAATAACCACATTAAGTAAAAAAAATAAAAAATAAAAGAAATATGGCTGTTGCATGTATGGTCAGTGTTGAGCTATTCAGGGAGAAGAGAACCATCTCTTTAATTTCCCTGAAGTTCTGAGATAAATTAGAGTGGTGGTGAGAGTGACTATGGGTTGAGATAAGTGAATTTCCTAGCAGCAGCAGGAGCCGCAGCGGTCAGAACCACGGTGCTGTGAGTTCCAGGCTAGAGCTAGCAGCTCATCAGACCAACATTTTCCCCTGGTGGCACTAAGTTTTTCAGTTGGTGGTGTCATGTAAAAATATTCTCAGTGTGAAATAGTCACCAATCGTCCTGATTGTGTTGTGATTGTCATGTAACATTTCTCCCAGCGTGAAAATGTTCCCAGTTCAATAATTGCTCGCACAGCTCTTTATGTGGACGGCTGAGCTCGTGCGGATGTTTCTCTCACACCCTTCCCGGACCTCGAAAAACTGTTCTGTGGGCACGCGTTTTTGCTTCACACATCTGCCAATCAATGGTGGACAGGAGTATTGCCACTGACCAATCAGAACCTTGTTGAGGCGTGAGGTCTGCATATAAACACCCGGACTCGCGTGTCAAAGTGCTGAGGAGAGATTTTTTGCGATTGCAAAAACTAAGGGAGGGTGTGAGAGAAACATCCGCACGAGCTCTGCGGTCCACATAAAGAGCAGCGCGTGCAATTATTGAACTGGGAACATTTTCACGCTGGGAGATATTTTACAACATGACATCACAATCAGGACGATTGGTGACTATTTCACACTGAGAAGATTTTTACATGACTGGTGACACCAGCCCATGTTTTAGTCGCCTCAAAAAAAATTCCCGCAGCGTCACACCATAAAAAATTATGGAATTCAACAAATAAGTTGTTTTATAATCTTTTCATGTTGTGATTGAAAATATTTTAATGTGCACCCTTTTCCAGTGATTGACAATTAGCCTATTGTTGTTCCCGTGTGGCTCAGTTGCAGAGAATGGCGTTTGCAACGCTAGTGTTGTTGGTTTGATTCCAACAGGGGACCAGTACGTAAAAGCACGAAAATGTGTGCACTCACTACTGTAAATCGCTCTGGATAAGCGCGTCTGCTAAATGACTAAAATGTCAATGTTATATTCTATTGTTAAAATAGCAGATTGACGTTTGTCCTGAGTCTTGTCCTGGAGGCAGAACTGAGCGATATCCTCTTAGATAGGCCAACTGCAAAGTCAAAATTGGCTATATTGTACAAATTAATAAAATAAAGTGCTTTTTGGTCATCATTTAAAGATCAGGGTTAGGCATTAGGGTTAGCAGTGTGGTTAAGGTTTAAAATCTGATCGCTAGTGACCACTCTGCAGAGCTGCCTCCAGAACAAGATTCATGACGAAAAACGACATGAATAGACATGAATTTGCCTGCATGTTTATGTGCACTAATATCACAGGTTAAGTTATTTGGGTTAATTTACAACCGAGTAAGTGGAAACTCAAAACATATTAGCTAGGTTGCTAAATTTAAATAATACCCACTGCTAGTTGCCATGTATTAATCTAACAGTACATTTAATGTCAAAAAAATATACATTGCAGTTGTAGCCTACCACCCAATGAGGCCTATGCAATAACAATTGCCAATGCGCATTTCACACGCTCAATATCTCAGAGCCTTATCACATACAGTGCATTCGGAAAGTATTCAGACCCTTTAACTTTTTCCACATTTTGTTATGTTACAGCCTTATTCTAAAATGGATTCAATAAAAACATTTCCTCAATCTACACACAATACCCCATAATGACAAAGCGAACAGGTTTTTAGAAATTTTAGCCAATGTAAAAAAAAACAGATATACCATATTTACAAATTGAGCTCAGGTGCATCCTGTTTCCATTCATCATCCTTGAGATGTTTCTACAACTTGATTGGAGTCCACCTGTGGTAAATTCAATTGATTGGACATGATTTGGCAAGGCACACACACCTGTCTATATAAGGTCCCACAGTTGACTGCATGTCAGAGCAAAGACCAAGCCATGAGGTCGAAGGAATTGTCCGTAGAGCTCCGAGACAGGATTGTGTCGAGGCACAGATCTGGGGAAGGGTACCAAAACATTTCTGCAGCATTGTAGGTCCCCAAGAACACAGTGGCCTCCATCATTATTGAATGGAAGAAGTTTGGAACCACCAAGACTCTTCCTGAGCAATCGGGTGAATGGCCTTGGTTAGGGAAGTGACCAAGAACCCGTTACTCTGACAGAGCTCCAGAGTTCCTTTGTGGAGATGGGAGAACCTTCCAGAAGGACAACCATCTCTGCAGCACTCCACCAATCAGGCCTTTATGGTAGAGTGGCCAGACGGAAGCCACTCCTCAGTAAAAGGCACATGACAGCCCGCTTGGAGTTTCCCAAAAGGCACCTAAAGGACTCAGACCATGAGAAACAAGATTCTCTGGTCTGATGAAACCAAGATTTAACTCTTTGGCCTGAATGCCAAGCATCACGTCTGGAGGAAACCTGGCACCATCCCTACGGTGAAGTATGGTGGTGGCAGCATCATGCTGTGGGGTTGTTTTCAGCGACAGGGACTAGGAGACTAGTCAGGATTGAGGGAAAGATGAACGGAGCAAAGTACAGAGAGATCCTTGATGAAAACCTGCTCCAGAGTGCTCAGGACCTCAGACTAGGGCGAAGGTTCACCTTCCAACAGGACAACGACCCTAAGCACACAGGCTTCGGGACATGTCTCTGAGTGGCCCAGCCAGAGCCCAGACTTGAACCGGATCGAATATCTCTGGAGAGACCTGAAAATAGCTGTGCAGCAACGCTCCCCATCCAACCTGACAGAGCTTGAGAGGATCTGCAGAAAAGAATGGGAGAAACTCCCCAAATACAGGTGTGCCAAGGTTGTAGCATCATACCCAAGAAGACTCAAGGCTGTAATCTCTGCCAAAGGTGCTTCAACAAAGTACTGAGTAAAGGGTCTGAATACTGTAAATGTTATATTTCAGATTGTTTTTTTGTATACATTTGCAAAAATTTATACAAACCTGTTTTTGCTTTGTCATTATGGGGTATTGTGTAGATTGAGGGGGAAAAACAATTTAATCAATTTTAGAATAAGGCTATAACGTAACAAAATGTGGAAAAAGTCAAGGGGTCTGAATACTTTCCGAATGCATTGTATCTTGGTTGTAAAATAGTTTGCTATTGGGCTCAAAATGGAGTGTTGATAAATAAAAATGATACCTGTGACAACAAGATAGCCATTATATTAAACAATTGTATACAATCAGAACACTTTTTCCCCGGGAAAGGAGTGTGACTCATTCGACATAGCAGCAGGCCCCAGCGAAACAGGTACAGGCAGACACTTTCTTTACAGGAATCATGAGGATAATGTATTTTACTGTTTGACCAAATAATGGTTTAATCCTCCTAAAAAAAACATTGAGTGAGGTGACCATGTAGAATGTGCAGCTCCCACCGATGAGTTCAATTAAAACATTTATTCGCACAGCCAAGTCAAAGGGTCGCAAAATGCGACTAAATGGTTGCAGTCTGGAGCCCTGCCTGGAACAGCAGTCAAGGAAAACTGACATCACATAGTTGCAGATTAGTTTAGTAAGAACAGCAGTGACAGCAAACCTCAGCACAGAGCACAGCATCCCTGTATTGACAGTGCTGTTTTAGACAGCTTGGGCTGGACAAGGAGAAACTACACAGATACAGCAGGAGCACAGCCAGCCCAGCCAGAGGAAGAAGTGAGAAATGCATTAGCTACAATCAAAACAGTAATGAAAACCAACACTGGGCTATAATCTTCCGGACAGTAAGCACATCTGCAGACAGTAAAGCACCATCTCTAAACTGTGGATGTCCCTTGAGGGCTTATGAGAGTTGAGAAGGAGTGAGCTAACTGTGTCTACCTCCAGAGGGCTTATAGGAGCTGGGAAGGAGAAATGTTTGGCCTCGGAGTGGAGGGAGCGGGAGGCTGGCTGTGTCAAGAGCACACAGTGGTACCCTGACAGGCAGGGCCCGAGATGGCCCGTTTAGTATTCTGCTCACAGCTCAGCCAGTCCCTGCAGCCTGCATCCTCAGCAGTGAGCTGGCATCTGCGTCATAACCAGCCCTCCTGCTTGGCAGGGGGTCACACTGGGGCTTTGGGCAAAAAACATTATTCAGAAAGGAACATCACAGAAACCAATATGAAAAGGTTCTGCAGGATTTACCCATATTCCCTCTAAATGTAGGTGATATTCTCAATCTCCACTTGATAGCATGCACAAGGCATCACTCTGACAATATCTGCTTTATCGGCCGTTCTCTGGAAGAGTCTGGTTTCCAAGCAAGGCTGTTAGCCAAGCGACCTTCACTCTACACAACCAATCATGCCCGCACTCAACAATCATAGGAGGCACAAAGAGGCTGGAATTCACACAGCAGGACTAGTCTTACACAATAATTCCTGTGCATCAAATAAAGGCAACTATACAGACCACCCATTAAAACTTCCAGGACCCACTTTGATAACCATACTATTATGAAGCCATTGTCAAACATCTACCCCCCAAACCTAATTTTCCATCACTCTAAAACAATGGGTTTAATAAAACTTAGCGAGCAGCTAATGCACGCAGTGCTGCCCGTGCCGTTCACAAGGTGACTTTGGCGCCCTGCTGAAAACTGTCCCACGTCACACACTGCAACTATGTTCCAGAGAGGGAGGGGGGGGCACCAGACACCTGCCATCTTCACTACTGTCACTGCCTGCTATAAATACATCATGATTCCATAATCTAGACAGGCTAAAAATAAAACCCACCACTATGCGCATAAAACCCCTGCATCACCTCAATGGCTTAGGGTTAAACCAAGTATCATGATAACGTTAGCCCGTCAAGGATTCCAGCATTCCACTCCACATCAGTTGACTCAGTTGTCTGTAGACACGTGCTGCCCAGGACACACTCCTCTCAAAATCAGAGACGTCTCGCTCTTTGCTAAAGTGCTACAGTCACTTTCTTCGGGTGAGTCATACCAGCCTCTTTCACGAGCTGCACTGAGGAAACGGGAGACAAGCCACTCAGAGGTTGAGTTTACCGGCTCCAATGGGGATGTTCTAGCTACGGTTGAACCGCATGTGAGATTCATCAAGGTGGTGTGTTCAGTGCATCCTGGTGAGTTAAGCACCCCCAGGGAAACATGCACACATGATCCGAGAGGCCTTTAGCAGCACTAGCGCTTAGTCCTCTGGGACAATGGGTTAATAGAAACATCCCAAAATACACCACTCCTGTAGGGTGAGTCACCTCTGCAGTGGGACTGGGGGAAGAGGGGAATTTAAATGAGCTTTTACTGCTAAACGTCAGCCTGACCATGCCTGGACTCATGAGCCCTTTTAAAAATAGCATTTACCTGAATGAGGTGTCATAAAAAGCAAAGGCTAAAAACGATGTTGTTTTGCATAAAAAGAGATCAGGACTGTCCTTTTTTTCTACAGAAATAAACTTTCAAGGGAAATATTTTTCTAATGAAGAATAAGAACTGTTTTTGCTTAAACCTTAAACAATGCTTATTCATAAGCAAAATTACTGAATCATCAAAAATGGTCTAGGTCTAATGCATCCTAAAGCACTGAGAAAGACAGGGCCACCTTACCAGCAACCTCCACGATGTCTCCTGGCACGATTTCTTTGGCCTTGATCCTCTGAACGGTCTTCCTGTCCTGGCGGTAGACCTTGCCCATCTCAGGCTCGTACTCTTTAAGGGCTTCAATGGCATCCTCAGCATTGCGTTCCTGTGTAGATTAGAAATGTTGACCGTTTGCTCACATATTTAAATTGAACTAGATGATCTGACGACATTATAGATGCCAATTCAAATAAGCCTATTTTACTTTTTCACTATCCCACAAACTGCAGATATGTGGGTTCATTAAAAGGCACAGTCTAACTTCAACAACCTAACCATCCCACTTTGTTTTGTTAACTGATGGATGGGGCTGGTGAATTCATAGACTACAGGAAATCTTAAGAGATTGTGCCGTTAACGCATGACAAGGACCAGGAGATTCGCCTTCGCATATTTTCAATTCTGAAAATAGTTAAAAAGATGCACTATGCAGAAATCGCTCCGCCATTTCATGGTTGCTAAAATTCTAAGTTTGCTTAATTTCAGTTTGTGACAAAACAAGCAAGTATAGGGTAGAATCATTGTACCATCTAAAACGCTGTGAAATATCTTTCCCATATCCAAAAATATTGTATTTTTAGCTGTTTGATGCTAGTGTACAAAAACAAAAGTAAAATACGCAAAAACTAAACATTGAACGGAACGCATAGAAATAGCGCACATAGAACATATCTACCGCTTCGAAGACTTGCTTTCAATGAGAATAACAGATCTATAACTGCATTTCTATGTGCATTTGGTCAGGTCGCCCAAAAAGTTACATATTGCAGCTTTAATTTCTGTAATGATTAAGCTTAAGAAAACAGAAGAGTAAGTTGTAAACAGTGTCATAGGGCAAGTCACATATACTAGTAATTTATGAAAACAGCAGCTAAATAAGAAACTTCACACTGTGCCAAAATCACGTTCACTCAATCACTTAGAATAGAATGCTTGGTTCTAAAGTCCACATTTCCAGGCCAACTTCAACATATCAGTTAGTGAGAGCCTATCAGGGCAGGGATGGCCAGTTGCATCACTTCCTGTTGAGCAAGTCTACTCCATGGCATGCACTGGCTTGACTTACTGAACACTCCTCCTAGGAGCTGCCTGGCAGTGTAAGCAAAGTCAACCAGTGTGACAAAAGTTCTGACAAGAAAATGTGCATCTAAACAGAGTACAAAAGACAACTATCAACTTGTGGATTGAATTGCCAATATTTTATTTCACTCTTTGGCTACACAGAAATGCTTTATGGATTGGATTCAAATGTTCAAGACTATTTGCTCACAAACATGCCATCTATGGAATGTTGAACTCCAACAGACTGGGGAAATGTAACCTAGTTCTGGACAAACTCATGCAGGAGTTTAGACTGAATGAATAAATCCTAAGGGAGCATCCAGCCAATTTGTGTTGGTAGTTGCTACAGACAAATGTTTATTTGCAAAGACTGCAAACATGGATTAGAGAATGGCTAAGAGACCATGGGTGTAAACATAATCAAAGCAACAGACGTGAAGTCTGGGCAAGAGGAAGGATTGTCACTTTGGTCACGCCTAAACCTTCTCAAATGTAGTCAATGACCCACTTTCTTCCTTGCCCCATTTTTCATCTACTTTCCTCTACCATTGAAAAGCAAGTCCTTAAAGAAAGGAAAGCATAAAACTGGCATGTGACCAACGAACAGAATGTATGAGACTTGTGGATGCTCCTACCTACAACTCTTTATGGTGGCCTGTTTTGCCTATAGTCACTGCTAGTAGCATACAATAAGTATTCATTTTCACAACCTTTACCAAGACAAGAGTTTCGGAAATACTATGTCATTGACATTACAACTCCACACTGAACATTGGCGTTCAAGATACTGTAAAATTTGTAATGCAAGTTTCTCACCTGCCACACACCCACGATGGCATTGGCTATAAGAATGAGTAAGATTACAAAAGGCTCCACAAAGGCTGTGATTGTTTCTTCTCCGTCCTCGAACAAGGCCAAGACCTAAAGGTAAACAAGACAAAGATATGATCCATTATTGACATGATTCCACATAGAACGTAGCACAGGAGTACGTAACATCATTCCCCCTGGTTACTTATTACGCTTACAACTATGCATTGAAGCGATCATAATGTTAAGAAGACTATGTCTGAAGTATGTTGTGAAATAAGGTTCTACTAAATGCCATGGAGGAAGCATGGCTGTTAGCCAGAGCTGTAAAAACAGACAAACTCCATCCATGCTAGGTAGTAAAGTGTATTCATTCTGATACGACTGATTAACTTGGCAGTGATAGAAATGCATGGAAATGTACATTTTGTTGAGTGAGCTCAATTTTTTACATAATTGACAACAAGATGAACATACAAAAAGTTACATCAGAAGATTTACAGCTGGATATCAGTGCAAGAGTTAACACATTTAAACAAAATGGATACAACACATTTATTTAGACGTTAAACCTTTTTTTAAAGCTTTGAGCTCATTTAACACCAAAACCGGGCACATTTTTCCTAGTTCAAAAGCAACACAGGATTCAACACAATTTAATTTTTGCATTGTAATTTCAGAAAATGTCCATAATATAGCTGCAGTAATAGTGTTTCACAGTATTACTTACCCGCCAGTGTTGTGATTGGCTGCAATATTAGCCTATGGATTTCTCCTGCCAGATATACTGTGTATATATATATATATATATATTGTTTTTACAGTTGTTTGAACCTATTGGACCAGAACCGATTTCCAGTTTTGGTCCACCAGCTTCAAACAGCTGTAAAAACAATATTTGTTCTTATTCAAAATATATATTTCACAGTGATTTAGATGGTACAATGATTCCCTACACTGTTCAGTGCTTGTTGTCACAAACTGAACAGTGTAGAATTTTTTGCAACCAGGAAATGAGCGATTTCCACTAGATAACACAGCCACAAAGTCAGAACATTTTGACAACAGGTGTCGCTCTGGCGGGAGAACTAAATAGGCAAATCACAGCCAATCACAACACTGGTGGGTAAGTAATACTGTGAAACACTATCATTCCACTATTTGTTCCAGATATATTATGGGCATTTTCTGAAATTACAATGCAGAATTCTAACAAATCCTACCTCATTGTAATCTAGTACCGTGATTTTATTTTGAGCGATTATTTAACTAGAGTTTGCTGTACTGAGCAATACATAGTCAACTCTTTATAACGCACATTGTTGAATTAAAGTTTCAAATTAAATCACTTATGATTTCAATCATTTATGGTCCATTTTGCACATAACACACTTAAATCGAACACCGAAAATACAGTAAGACTACAGCTTATAACAGATTGTTTTGATGTGTTATGCTATATGTCATTTGTGTCAGCACATAACAGTACATTTGGACAAATTAATCAATGGCCCTCAATAGCCATCAGTATCATGCATAGTATGCATGTCAAATATGAGCAGTTGAAACCAACAGACAGCCACCTTACCACCTCAAACAAACCAGTTACGAGGACTACTGCTGCAGTAATCAGTCACAACCAACATATTTCACTTAACATAGCCATTCTCCTTCTCGGCACTCTTCCTCTCTCACAAACCGGAGATAAAAAAAAGCTATCTTCTGGGAGCAAGACTCATTTGCATAATGTCCATCTTATCTGCTGAGAATAAGAGCACACGACACGTTTCACAAATTCACTTTAACGGGACAAAGCCGCATAACACAGGCCGCATCATGAACACCCTGCTGCAAGTTCTGCTGCACCCGTTTGTTATTTCTTTAGCCTACTACTCCCCAATCATTGGATCTGACTTAATAACTGACCACCGACCAAAAGCATGGGAGTGAGGGGCATGGGAGAAGGCGTGGTGCATTGGTCTGGGGAATGCCCTCCCACTGAAGGTCAGAGCCCAAATGTGGTCCTGAGTGGTGCGCTGTCCCCCTGTCAGACAGCAGCCATCAACACCACCATATCGCAAGGCTGAGCACTGCACACTACATACCAGCTCCTCTAGCAGACCGACACACCACACACACCAGGATTATAGATTCCAGCTCTTGAAACCTCCATACTGGCCTCAAAAGGACCCCATCTCCTCAAGTCAAGGTAAATAGTATCCGACACGACATTGAAATCATTTCCATATTTCCACTGCAAAAACATCCATCTGTCCACTACCTAAGAACATGAATAGTAAACGCTGATGTAGCAGTACAATGATAATACTGCAGAACTATGGAGGTTAGATCATTGTATGGTGTCAGTTACATTTTCATCAAACCATTTAGCTCGCGAATAGGCTTCTTACTCCAAATAACGAGGCAAATGTCCAAACATGAGGAGAAGGGCAAATGACCAGCGAGAACACCGATAGGAGAGGTAGTGATTACACTGCAAGAGTAAAAGACTAATCAAATGTCTTGTTAGACACATGGCGATAGCAACTCGAGTCAAGCAACAGCTGTCGTCACCATTCCTCAGATGTGTAGCTAGCCTTCGCAGCTATTTGGCTGCCTGATCTGTGAATGTAACCTAAGCCTCGGCATTCAAACAGAAGATATTTGCACTTGCTGTCCACACCTCTCATGCCACTATGCCAAACATACACTTTCCCTTTCCATTCCAGACAGCCCACTCCTATTGATGTGCTTTCATCAGCAACTCCGGACAGCAAGCAGATGATTTAAGAGTTTGTTTACATGACAACTTAACACAGCACGTCGGGGGGGATTGTCACCTCTACGTAATTAACCAAAGGTTTGTGATCAAAGTAACATGCTTCAAATACTCATATACAGTGCATTCGAAAAGTATTCAGACCTCTTGACTTTCCACATTTTGTTACGTTACAGCCTTATTCTAAAATGGATTAAAAAATAATCATCCTCAGCAATCTACACACAATACCAAAGCGAACAGGTTATACATTTTTGCAAATGTATAAAAAATACAGAAATACCTTATTTACATAAGTATTCAGACCCTTTGCTATGAGACTCGAAATTGAGCTCAGATGCATCCTGTTTCCATTGATCATCCTTGAGATGTTTCTACAACTTGATTGGAGTCCACCTGTGGTACATTCAATTGATTGGACATGATTTGGAAAGGCACACACCTGTCTATATAAGGTCCCACAGTTGACAGTGCGTGTCAGAGCAAAAACCAAGCCATGAGGTTGAAGGAATTGTCCTTAGAGCTCCAAGACAGGATTGTGTCGAGGCACAGATCTGGGGAAGGGTACCAAAAAATGTCTGCAGCATTGAAGGTCCCCAAGAACACAGTGGCCTCCATCATTCTTAAATGGAAGAAGTTTGGAACCACCAAGACTCTTCCTAGAGCTGGCCACCTGGCCAAACTAAGCAATCGTGGGAGAAGGTCCTTGGTCAGGGAGGTGACCAAGAACCCGATGGTCACTCTGACAGAGCGCCAGAGTTCCTCTGTGGAGATGGAAGAACCTTCCAGAAGGACAACCATCTCTGCAGCACTCCACCAATCAGGCCTTTATGGTAGAGTGGCCAGACGGAAGCCACTCCTCAGTAAAAGGCACATGACAGCCTGCTTGGAGTTGCCAAAAGGCACCTAAAGACTCTCAGACCATGAGAAACAAGATTCTCTGGTCTGATGAAACCAAGATTGAACTGTTTGGCCTGAATGCCAAGCATCACGTCTGGAGGAAACCTGGCACCATCCCTACGGTGAAGCGTGGTGGCAGCATCACGCTGTGGGGATGTTTTTCAGCGGCAGGGACTGGGAGACTAGTCAGGATCGAGGCAAAGATGAACAGAGCAAAGTACTGAGAGATCCATACTAAAAACCTGCTCCAGAGCGCTCAGGACCTCAGACTGGGCCGAACGTTCACCTTCAACATGACAACGACCCTAAGCACACAGCCAAGACAAAGCAGGAGTGGCTTTGGGACAAGTCTCTGAATGTCCTCGAGTGGCCCAGCCAGAGCCCGGACTTGAACCCGATCGAACATCTCTGGAGAGACCTGAAAATAGCTGTGCAGCAACGCTCCCCATCCAACCTGACAGAGCTTGAGAGGATCTGCAGAGAAGAATGGGAGAAACTCCCCAAATACAGGTGTCCCAAGAGTGTAGCGTCATACCCAAGAAGACTTGAGGCTGTAATCGCTGCCAAAGGTGGTTCAACAAAGTACTGAGTAAAGGGTCTGAATACTTATGTAAATGTGATATTTCCGGCCTTTATAAAATATAAATTAGTAGACATTTCTAAAAACTTGTTTTTGCTTTGTCATTATGGGGTATTGTGTGTAGATTGATGAAAAAACAAAACAATTTAATCAATGTTAGAATAAGGCTGTAACCTAACAAAATGTGGAAAAAGTCAAGGGGTCTGAAAACTTTCCTAAGGCACTGTATATGTATAATAATGGCTCATTGATATCTAGGGCTAGCCTATTAAAATGGGTAAACAGTCCCATGACAAGCATTGCCAAAGTTATTGTGTTCTAAACCTCATCTCAAAAACAAAGAGTCCAGGCGATATACTTACAAAAGATATACAAGCTGCCAGCAGAAGAATTCGTACGAGTAAATCTTCAAATTGTTCAATGACAAGCTCCCATAGAGACTTCCCTGTGGAATGAAAGCGATGTAAAAATACATGAAATCAAGAAGAATTTGTAGCACCTAGTTTGTTGTAAAAATTCAACCTATTTTAATTATGGGTTATTACCTTCTTCAGCAGGTAACTCTGGAGATGGGCCAATCCAAAGTGCATACAGGGAAAAGAGAACACACTATTACATTAGTAATGTTTTAATAGCTAACGCTGTTAATTTTGACAATCAAACATGATATGGCACTGCAATTTGTTGCTCTCCACCCCATTTGACTCCCAATGACTCCCTGTGACTCCCACTAAACCCTATATGTCCTGGTTTAGATTGTGCAAAGCTAAAACTTTGCTATTGGCAACTTGAAAAACAGGGATTTGATTGAATTGCATTCACCGAGTGAAACCGAAGTCTTGTTTGGCTGAGTCATTAACAGTAGTAACTCGTAGTTGGTAAGCATATTGCCCAATCAATGTTTGAATTCATGTGGTGACACATCAGGGAACGTTTTAACCCATGTTCTCAGAGGTCACCTTGAATGGTGTCAGACACACCCAATATATTTTATGTCATCCAGTAGATCCTTTCATGAGCTTAAATCGGGAATCAAGCCTCTTTTCTAGTGTGAACAGCTAGGAAAAACTACAGAATCCAGGATCCTACGAACCGGCTTGCGTTAGTTAGCATCATTAACTGTTAGCTAGCTAACATTAGCTAGATAGGCCTGTGCCATGCCCATGGCGGGCGGCTATCCTGTCCCAAATGTCCTAGGCTAGCCATCACATCAGAATGTCAAGGCACACGTCAGCGGTCCTACTGGTATACATGGTTTAAATACCCTTTAACTGTTAACTAATAGGACAATTTCCCCATGTAGCCGACTACTTTCTTGCTAGTTTGTACAAGATTGAAACCCACGAGGTTGTCTACGATGACATCAGCCAAATTAATTCAGTCCATGACCGAGCCGAGTGATGGGGCTGACATTTACCCCAATGTGTAACTCCTAGTTAACTTTAGCTAACAGAGGGACTAAATCACCGTATCTTGTTCCCACTTGAGTGACATATAGTGAACATTAGCTAAATAGCTACCCGTACTAGTAGTAAAGGTGTAGAGGTTCACATACCGTTCGAGCCCCATTTCTCCTTCTGACGTTTCACCTGGTCCAAACCAAGTCCAGTGCTTTCGTTGACGGAGAAATGGCTATAAACTTCTTCAACACTCTTTGTGTGAGCGTTATCCATGGTGGTTGGTGGGCTTCTTGTCAGTTGTACTTTCTTTACTCAGCCGCCTCCGTCTCTTTAAAATTAAAACCTTTCAGAAGAAATACAGCTTGCCAACTGTGAAATATGCATTCACATAAAGGCCAGATGTCGATGATACGAATAAGAAATTGTCCGTTAATTGGTAGGCTGATAAACGAGGTAATTGGAACGAAAAATGACCCTTCCTCCCTCGATAAATGTTACTTTGGGTGTCCTCTTTTCTCTCCAAAAATGGTGGAAAAGAGTGCAGCAATCGCCACTGTTGAGGGCTGCATTCACCCGGTCCAATCCTTGCGCTTCCTTTGGCTTGCGTTAGTCTACCTCTCCACCTCTCAGCTTCAGTGGTAACAAACTGTAGCGCTGATCTGATTTTATTGAACGTGCCTCAACACTCGGTCATCCCTAGTTACCACAGCCACAAAATCAGAAGGCCCGCCTACTCGACCAATCAAATGAGGGAGTGTGATGACGCGTATGCCGGTTTACGGTTCGTGGGAAACGACCAATCCGATGAGGGAGTGTGATGACGATTATGCTGACCGGGTTGCAGGAGCAGACGAGACGCATTTATTTATCTAGTGAACCATCAATGGTTTGGTTATTTATTAGCTATAATAAAACCAACCGTTCTAAATGCAAAGTAGTAATCGGATGTCTTATTCAAACTCAGCTTGCAAGCTTATCAGGATGTTTGCACTTACTCATAGTTACTTGTCTTAACCCAAAATAGGTTTACTCCAAAATCTGCATTGTTTTTAAAATGGCATGTCCATTTACATTTTAGTCATTTAGCAGACGCTCTTATCCAGAGCGACTTACATGAGCAATTAGGGTTAAGTGCCTTACTCAAGGGCACATCAACAGATTTTTCACCTAGTCGGCTCGGGGATTAGAACCAGCGACCTTTCGGTTACTGGCTCTTAACCACTAAGCTACCTGCCGCCCCATGTAGACAAACACATTGGTAAATCTTGATTTTAGATTTTTTTAAAGTACACAGTTTCACAGAAATGTCAATGTTTGAAATTGGCTGATTTAAGATGAAAACTTCAACCCTGTTACTTTATTTGGCACCTAGGCACTTACTACAGTCATTTATTTATTAAACTTACCATAGCCTTACAATCCATCTTTTTGGTATTTTGTGCCAGTTTCCATCCCTGTACAAAGGCATGGTCTTCAAGCTATGGAAGATGGCCAAATATTTAATGATAATAATTTATTGGACTTACATGGCACTTTTCTAGACACCCAAAGCTCTTTATAGTATAAGGGGAAACTCACCACACTAATCCCATTTACTTACTCTTTATTTGTATTTACTTTATTAGCACATCCACCCCCCTCTTCGGAGGACAAAAGTAACTTTAACTATTTAAAAAATATATATTTTGTTACAAATACATTATTTATACACTTCACATACATGGTACTTTTATACACAGCATTACGTGATAGGAATACAGTTTAATATACACATTACACATAAAATGGTACTCATCATTATATACTCTTGCAATAAGTGCCATGGGATCTTTAGTGACCACAGAGTTAGGACACCTGTTTAAAGTCCCATCTTCAATTTCATTAAGGAACATTTCATAGTTAGTACTTCAACATTAATGTTGTGAAAGTGTATGGTATAAATTACAGTGATCTGTCTTTGAACTTATTGCCTTCTTGTTCATTGCAGCAGCATATTTCTCTTTGGCTTTTGTTTGTTTGTCTTTCCCCTGGTGGCATTCATATGTCTTTGTGGCCACAACTTGAAATGGAACACCATTGAATGGGAGATTTTTACTCTTCCAATTGAGTTTTTTCCCTTCCAAATGCTGTGCATCTGTTGAAGGTCAAGAATATGATATATTACTATTAGAATGAAAGGCTTGTAGGGAAACTAACAACGTTGCTCTATCAAATAGAATAACTCATTTTAGCTCTCTCAAACTCTAGGCTGCATTCTGCCTTCTCCCTAGTTCTCAGCCATTAGCTTCGCCCATGACTGCCTCATATAAAATACAATCCACATGCTGTGTTTGAACATTTAGAAACCTCAATAATCATCGCTTGCGATATGGCTTTCGAAACATATGGCCCTTATCTTTCATCAGCGAGAAAGAATCCTTCAAATAAAAAAGATACGACTACAGTAAATGTTTTGCACAGATCCATACAGCTATTGGTGCCTTCATCCAACAAAACTACACTTCCGCTACACTTCAACACAGGTGTTCGGAGCATGCTAGATAGCTACAATGAAAAACAATATAAAATGCAACATGCAACAATTTCAAAGATTTTACTGAGTTACAGTTCAATTGAAATACATTTACATTCATTAGGCCTTAATCTATGGATTTCACGACTGGGAATACAGATATGCATCTGTTGGTCACAGATACCTTAAAAAAATTAAAAGGTAGGGGCGTGGATCAGAAAACCAGTCAGTATCTGGTGTGACCACCATGCAGCACGACACATCTCCTTCGCATAGAGTTGATCAGGCTTTTGATTGTGGCCTGTGGAATGTTGTCCCACTCCTCTTCAATGTCAGTGCAGTTTGTGCAGACATTTTTCAGTTGAGTAAACCCATAGTTTCATTAGCTGTCTCAGACGATCCCCCAGGTGAAGAAGCCGGATGTGGAGGTTCCTGGGCTGGCGTGGTTACATGTGGTCTATGGTTGTGAGGCTGGTCGGACGTACTGCCAATTTCTCTAAAACGACGTTGGTAGAGAACTGAAAATTATATTTTCTGGCAACAGCTCTGGTGGACATTCCTCCAGTCAGCATGCCAATTGCACACTCCCTCAAAACTTGAGACATCTGTGGCATTGTGTTGTGTGACAAAACTGCACATTTTAGAGTGGCCTTTTATTGTCCCCAGCACAACGTGCACCTGTGTAATGATCATGCTGTTTAAATCAGCTTCTTGATATGCCACACTTGTCAGGTGGATGGATTATCTTGGCAAAGGAGAAATGCTCACTAACAGGAATTTAAACAAATTTATGCACAAAATTGGAGATAAGATTTTTGTACGTATGGAACATTTCTGGGATCTTTTATTTCAGCTCATGAAACATGGGACCAATTTAAATGTTGCATTAATATTTTTGTTCAGTGTAATTAGCACAGGAGGTCTTCCGTAGTTTTCCGTAAACAAGCGTTGTAACATGGAAGATATGGCAGTGTGGGAACACTAACCATAACCCTATCAAGGTGTGTATCGATTTAACCTTTTGTTTTTTGAAAAGTATTTATCTCTGATATGATAGATATGTATAGGGGTAAGGTGATTAGGCATCAGCATATATGATAAACAGAGTAGCAGCAGTGTAAATGATGACTATGTGAGTGGGTGTGTGCATATTATGTGTGTGTGAGCAAATGATGGAGTGAGTGTTTGTATGTGTGTTGGAGTATCAGTGAGCGTAGTTTGTAGGGCCATGTGAGTGTACATAGACAGTGCAAAAATAAGAATAAAATACAAAAGGTCAACTCAGATAGTCTATGTAGCCATTCTGTTAGCAAGCAAGAAAGTTTATTTATATAGCACAATTCATACATCGAAGCAATTCAATGTGCTTTACAAATATGTTTATAAAAAAAAATGAAAACATCATAATAATAAAAATAAATAAAAAATATAAAAAATTAAAAATGGGATAAAAACATAGGAAGCTATAAGGCTAAACAGTGTGGTTAAGTTTAAGTGCTCAGTCGTAAGCACGTGAAAAGATAAGTGTTTTTAACCTGGATTTAAAAATGGATACGTTTGGGGCACATCGAAGATCTTCTGGTAGTTTATTCCAGTTGTGTACAGCATAAGTGCTAAACGCAGCTTCTCCATGTTTAGTTTGGGCTCTGTTCATGGATCTAAGAGCCCTGCTTGGTTTATATTCTTCAAACATATCAGACATGTACTCGGGTCCTAAACCATTCAAAGATTTATAAACTAAAAGCACCACTTTAAAATCAATTCTGTAACTGACTGAGTGATGTGCTCCGTTCTCTTGGTCCTGGTTAACATTCTAGCAGCTGCATTCTGAATGAGCTGCAGCTTTTTTACAGTCTTTTTCGGGAGTCCTGTTAAGAGGCCATTACAGTGGTCAACCCTACTAGAGATAAAAGCATGGATGAGCTTCTCTTGATCTTTTTGGGACACCAAGCCTTTGATTCTGGCTATATTTTTTAGATGATAGAATGCTGTTTTGGTGACCGCTTTGATACGACTGTTAAATGTGAGGTCTGAGTCTATCAGAACACCAAGGTTACGCACTTGATCGCTGGGTTTTAAGGACCCGAGAATCCAGCTCTTTACTAATACTTGTTCTTTTATTTTTGTTGCCAAACACAAAAATCTCAGTTTTATCTTGGTTTAATTGTAGACAATTTTGGTTCATCCAACTATTTATGTGCTCTATACAGTGACACAGAGAGTCTATTGAGCTGTTGTCATACGGTTCGAGAGCCATATATATTTGAGTATCATCAGCATAGCTGTGGTAGTTAATGTTGTTGTTCTGTAAAATTTGGCACAGAGGTAGCATATAGAGATTAAACAGAATCGGTCCGAGAACTGATCCCTGTGGAACTCCGCATGTCATACAGTGGGGAAAAAAAGTATTTAGTCAGCCACCAATTGTGCAAGTTCTCCCACTTAAAAAGATGAGAGAGGCCTGTAATTTTCATCATAGGTACACGTCAACTATGACAGACAAATTGAGGAAAAAAAATCCAGAAAATCACATTGTAGGATTTTTAATGAATTTATTTGCAAATTATGGTGGAAAATATGGTTTGGTCACCTACAAACAAGCAAGATTTCTGGCTCTCACACACCTGTAACATCTTCTTTAAGAGGCTCCTCTGTCCTCCACTCGTTACCTGTATTAATGGCACCTGTTTGAACTTGTTATCAGTATAAAAGACACCTGTCCACAACCTCAAACAGTCACACTCCAAACTCCGCTATGGCCAAGACCAAAGAGCTGTCAAAGGACACCAGAAACAAAATTGTAGACCTGCACCAGGCTGGGAAGACTGAATCTGCAATAGGTAAGCAGCTTGGTTTGAAGAAATCAACTGTGGGAGCAATTATTAGGAAATGGAAGACATACAAGACCACTGATAATCTCCCTCGATCTGGGGCTCCACGCAAGATCTCACCCCGTGGGGTCAAAATGATCACAAGAACGGTGAGCAAAAATCCCAGAACCACACGGGGGGGACCTAGTGAATGACCTGCAGAGAGCTGGGACCAAAGTAACAAAGCCTACCATCAGTAACACACTACACCGCCAGGGACTGAAATCCTGCAGTGCCAGACGTGTCCCCCTGCTTAAGCCAGTACATGTCCAGGCCCGTCTGAAGTTTGCTAGAGTGCATTTGGATGATCCAGAAGAGGATTGGGAGAATGTCATATGGTCAGATGAAACCAAAATAGAACTTTTTGGTAAAAACTCAACTCGTCGTGTTTGGAGGACAAAGAATGCTGAGTTGCATCCAAAGAACACCATACCTACTGTGAAGCATGGGGGTGGAAACATCATGCTTTGGGGCTGTTTTTCTGCAAAGGGACCAGGACGACTGATCCGTGTAAAGGAAAGAATGAATGGGGCCATGTATCGTGAGATTTTGAGTGAAAACCTCCTTCCATCAGCAAGGGCATTGAAGATGAAACGTGGCTGGGTCTTTCAGCATGACAATGATCCCAAACACACCGCCCGGGCAACGAAGGAGTGGCTTCGTAAGAAGCATTTCAAGGTCCTGGAGTGGCCTAGCCAGTCTCCAGATCTCAACCCCATAGAAAATCTTTGGAGGGAGTTGAAAGTCCGTGTTGCCCAGCGACAGCCCCAAAACATCACTGCTCTAGAGGAGATCTGCATGGAGGAATGGGCCAAAATACCAGCAACAGTGTGTGAAAACCTTGTGAAGACTTACAGAAAACGTTTGACCTGTGTCATTGCCAACAAAGGGTATATAACAAAGTATTGAGAAACTTTTGTTATTGACCAAATACTTATTTTCCACCATAATTTGCAAATAAATTCATTAAACATCCTACAATGTGATTATCTGGATTTTTTTTTCTCATTTTGTCTGTCATAGTTGACGTGTAACTATTATGAAAATTACAGGCCTCTCTCATCTTTTTAAGTGGGAGAACCTGCACAATTGGTGGCTGACTAAATACTTTTTTCCCCCACTGTAGCCACCCTATCAGATTCATGATTACCAATGGTGACAAAGTAACTCCGGCCATCTAGATAAGATCTGAACCAATCAAGGACTGTCCCGGAGAGTCCTACCCACTTTTCCAGCCTATCTATAAGTGTTCCATGATCGACAGTGTCAAATGCTTCACTGAGATCTAATAGAACCAGAACTGTTACTTTATCAGAATCAGTATTCAGCTGTATATCATTTAAAACTTTAATCAGGGCCGTTTCAGTACTGTGGTGAGGTCAGAAACCTGACTGAAATTTGTCTAAGAGACCGCATGAGGTCACAAAATTGCTGAGTTGATTGAAGACAACCTTCTCAATGATCTTGGCTATGAAAGGGAGATTTGATACAGGTCTATAGTTGTTCATTATAGATGCATCCAGTGTTCTCTTTTTTAATAGGGGCTTAATGGCAGCTGTTTTTAGAGACGTTGGGAAAATGCCTGATTGCAGAGAGCTATTAACTATTTTTGTTAAAAATTGTTTAAAAAAAGTCTGATGGCAGTGTGTCGAGACAGCAAGTGGAAGCTTTAAGATGTCGAACTGTTTCTTCTAGGGATTTTTGATCAATTGTATTAAAATGCGACATAATAACCAAGTTATGTCTTGGTGGTCGTGGTGACGGTACAGAGTCCTTTTTAGACTGAGCAGTTTTGATGGTCCGTCTTATACTTATAATTTTTTCACTAAAGAAACACGCAAATTCATTACATTTCACAGTGGACATGAGTTCTGATGGTATCTGCTTTATTGGGTTTGTAAGCTTGTCGACCATGACAAATAGAGTGCGGGTATTGTTGATATTCTTGTTGATCATTCCCGATAAATGTTGCGGTCTGGCCCTGCGTAACTCATTGTTGAAGCTACCAAGGCTTTGTTTAGCTATTTAGCAGTCTTATGGCATGGGGATAGAAGCTGTTCAGGAGCCTGTTGGTGTCAGACTTGATGCACAGGTATCGCCTGCCGTGCGGAAGCAGAGAGAACAGTCTATGGCTTAAGTGGTTGGTCTTTAACGATTAGAAGTTGTTAAGAAGCCTTTTGGTCCTAGATTTGGCGCTCCGGTACTGCTTGCCGTGCGGTAGCAGAGAGAACAGTCTATGACTTGGGTGACTGGAGTCTTTGACAATTTTTTGGACCTTCCTCTGACACCACCTAGTATATAGGTCCTGGATGTAAGGAAGCTTGGCCCCAGTGATGTACTGGGCCGTACGCACTACCCTCTGTAGCGCCTTACGGTCAGATGCCGAGCATACCAGACGGTGATGCAACCGGTCAGGATGCTCTCGATGGTGCAGCTGTAGAACATTTTGAGGATCTGTGGACCCATGCCAAATCTTTTCAGTCTCCTGAGGGGGAATAGGTGTTGTTGTGCCCTCTTCACAACTGTCTTAGTGTGTTTGGACCATGATAGTTTGTTGGTGATGTGGACACCAAGGAACTTGAAACTCTCGACCCGCTCCACTTCAGCCCTCCTTTTCCTATAGTCCATAATCAGCTCCTTTGTCTTGCTCAGATTGAGGGAGAGGTTGTTGTCCTGGCCTGAACTGAATGCATTCAACTGAAATGTGTCTTCCGCATTTAACCCAACCCCTCTGAATCAGAGAGGTGTGGGGGCTGCCTTAATCGACATCCACGTCATCGGCGCCCGGGGATCAGTGGGTTAACTGCCTTCCTCAGGGGCAGAACGACAGATGTTTACCTTGTCAGCTCAGGGATTCGATCCAGCAACCTTTCGGTTACTGGCCCAACGCTCCTACCCGCCAGGCTACCTGACGACCTCAACACGGCCCCTTTCTTGCATATTCCGCATGTGGGCTACTCTCGTTGGACGGAAGGAGTCCGGAAATGTTTTCTTTAAAGTAAAGGACAGTTAAGCAAAATTCAATTGACCAAGAGTTTGATATTAGTTTGCAGTCAGTGACAGACATTGTCAAACAACAATACTACTCTCTAGTAGTCTGATGCAGAAAATCAGGTTGATACATTTTCCTTTCCCAGGATCATTAAGGCCCTAGATCAGGGTTCTCCAACTCAGGTTCCAGGGTTACTAGGTATAGGCCTAAAGGCTTTTATTCCAGCGCATCATTAACACACCTTGTTCAAATAAAACGTATCATGGTATTTAGTCTGGGCCATGATTAGCTGAATCAGAGGGGTGTAACGAAAGCCTGCACACTCTCCAGTCTCCAGTACCAGTATTTGCTATGAATTATTAAATGAGCAAAATTAAAAGCCATTAACTAATTTATAGTAACCCAAGATCAATATACTTTGACACGGAATAGTGAAGACAGGCCTAGATGTGGCACATTCAATTCACTTGTTTGGGACTTCTTAGTTTACCCAAATGGAAAAATATTGGTTTCCTTATCTTGAAAGTCTATGTACCAGCATAGATTGTGATCCACACTCTAGGTTTGCATACCTAGCCACAACCAGTATTTACGTACATTAGTATGACCAACAACAATGAGAGTGACTGGACCCCATGCAGCTTGCTCATATATTTGCATGCACCTCACCTCACCTGAAATCAGAATGTGACTTAAACAAAGGCAGATTCTCTTTGTCAAACAAAGAAATGCAAAGCAATCACAGGCAAACTGCTATCATGGAGTGAAGGATGCCAGCAAAGGGCACTAGATGACACCCCACTGTGTTTATTAGGGGGCATTATTGTCAGCTCTTTTAACAGGACTGGCATTTGTCATCTGTTGACACTTCTTAAATGAGGCCTCCAGTGGCACAAGGCCAATTCAGTTATAATTCTATCCCAATCAGTTCCCAGTCAAGTAGCCTTCTAGAATTCACACTTGATCCATCTGGCACTAACTGTGGCTGTCAGCAGAATATTGAGTAATACTTCACCCAGAGAGGTAGGAGAGAGGATGGGGAGGGATGAAATTACCATGGGTGAATGAGAGGAATGCCCCCTTCAAGTCCCCACACTACAGCCAAAGCTAAGGCATGGGCACAGCGAGTGACATGTCCCCTTATTCACATCGGCATTTATAGACAGAGGGACAGAATGATTGATTTGTGAATGGGAGAGGTATATTCTAAGGATGACAGTAAACCTGTCAGTTTGATTTATTATTCACTGTTATCCATCCCGTTTAGATGGCTGTGACTAGTCAGCCAGAACTACGACCAAATATGGATTATCTTCAAGTATTGTATTAAGAATATATTTGTATTAACAAAGTCAAATGAGAAGTACAACAGGATATTATGTAGCTAATATAACACATGGAACAAACAAAGGTGTTACATTTTAAGTGTTAAAACAGGCATAGACTTGGCCAAGGTACAATATGCAAGATGATGATGCTGGACCAGTTCACCCTGCACTGTCCTGTCTGAACAGAGGTCCAGTTGATTTCCTAAATAGGCAAGCTACTCGGCCCAACGTCATGGCGGTTGTTTCCCAAAATAGCTGAGTGCAGCCGCATCCCAAGTGCAACACTTTGTACACGGTTATCTTTAGACACATAGATTAGAGCTTTATTCTTAAAGATGTGTAAAAAAAAAATGGAAGCTGAGGATTTGTTTGAAGTCAGAGAGCGTTAAACCTCTTATCCGTCAGACACCTTCTGGAACATGTGTTCTTTCGGTTCTGGATTCATCAGGCACCTCTCACAATATCATCACCGGAAAGGTGCTCCTCACAGGAGAAAAATCTGTTTAATGGAACTAAATCCTACTTTGGGATTATTCACAGAGAACACAACTAGCTAACTAAACCAGGATTAACACAGATTGGTTAAATGGAATCCTTTTAATCTTTAGGCGATGAAAGCAGAGAAGTTTTGATTACATGAAGAGTAATCATCTCACCTAAAAATAGTTCTAATGCGAGACAGACTAATGAACTATAACTGGAGAACTAAGTACAGTAGTGAGAAGTCCTGCTCATTGTGGTAGAGCGTAGTGTACCAGAGTTGGCCCTGCGTTGACGGTCTCCTCGTTCTCACAGCACCAGTCTATCCTCACCACCCTCCTGGATGACCTGACCAATGGAGGCCTGGCTCTGGGCCCTCAGGAAGCACCCACGCTTGCACGCCATCAGCTGCTCCAGGTCGAGCCACATCTTCACCTGCTTCATGTTGGGCCAGTGGCTCTCCCTCACCGCCTTCTGCTGCTCACGCAACTTCTGTTGTTGTCCAAAGGGAAAGAGGAATAATTATTACATCATCACAACAGGCTCATTTTGACATCAAACAGTGTATGATACCAGCAGAGTTAAACAGCCATTTTCATTTGAATGCCTTTTCTTTCCAAGTGTCAGCATATGGTTTTGTATCAAACACTGAATGGAAGGGTGGTCATGACATCCTTGTATTCATTGACTGGAAGCTTGACCAGCCAAATATTACAAAGTGCATTAGCATCAAGCCTATAACCATAGATGGGAAACCCTAATAAAGAAGTAGCTTGTCACGAATGTGTCAGGGGGAAATATAGATGACTGTTGATGCACTGAGGACTAACGTAGAGAGAAATCAGCATGCAACCCTACAGCTGCTCCACAGTGATGAGTGGACAGACATTTACATTTTTAAATTTTAGTCATTTAGCAGACGCTCTTATCCAGAGCCACTTACAGTTAGTGAGTGCATACATTTTCATACTGGTCCCCCGTGGGAAACGAACCCACAACCCTGGCGTTGCAAGCGCCATGCTCTACCAACTGAGCTACACGAGACTAACTGAGGACACGGGAGTAATGTATCACTGCTGCGTGTTATACAAGCTGCACCTATACTGGCGTGCTGCAGCAGCACGTCTACATTACAGCTCGTCTACTGGGCCAAATGGTTTAGCAGGAATGCAGATGGGCCCCCTCTGCCATACACTTTCTCCTCTCTGGCCACATTCTTATCAGGGGGAGGAAGGAAGGAACCTAAAGTATGGCCTCTGTGTTTGCAGGGGATCCATTTCAGATTCCATTGGCACTGTGCCTGCATGCTGACAAAGCACCTCCTTGCTCACCTTGCCCAGGGACTCCTGCTCTGCAATGTTCTTCATGTACTGCTCCCTGTGAAACAGCCAGAGGGTCAGAGTTCATGTGAGCCTATTAACTTTCGCAAGCTCAATGCTGCCATTATAACATTACTGTGAGTTTTACAAGGGAAATACTACCTGTTAGTTGAATAACACAAAATAGCAAATATTCATAACATATTTTATTAACCTCTTAAGGATCGGACCCTTTTTTTCAATTCTCGCCTAAAATGACATACCCAAATCTAACTGCCTGTAGCTCAGGACCTGAAACAAGGATATGCATATTCAGAGGTGAATGTATCAAACCAGTTGCCGTGATACGTTTTTTGTTGTTGTGCACGCTCCTCAAACAATAGCATGGTATGTTTTCACTGCAATAGCTACTGTAAATTGGACAGTGCAGTTAGATTAACAAGAATGTAAGCTTTCTGCCCATATAAGACATGTCTATGTCCTGGAAAGCTTACCATTACTTACAACAGTCAAGCTAATCACATTAGCGCAAGTTAGCTCAACCGATCCCGTAGAGGTTAAACCAGTATTTTATTTACATATTTTTCCTTTAGCAAAGCAATACTTCTGGACACACTTGGAAATGCATAGCTATAGTATATAAAAGACCTGAGGGTGAATCTACTAACGGACTGCTGTAAGTGTATCCTTTGAGGGAGGTATTTGGGGAGGTGTGTGGCAACAGTAGCAGATGCACAAGTGTTGTAATAGGAGCATATGGAGGTGACTACGGTAATAGAAGTCCTAAGCAGCTGGCAGACTCAGCTCAGCGTGCTCACCTGATGGTCTTCCTCCTCTCTTGCGGATCAGGGGACACGTAGGCCTTCATCTCTTCTGCTGCTCGCTGCATTTGCAACTCAAATGATCTGTGAAGAACAGAGAGAGATGGGGAGAAAGAGAGAGAGATGGGGATAGAGAGAGAGAGCAAGAAGAACGAGAGCTCTGGTTTACTGTCACAGTACAGAACAGGTGTTGGGGAAGAGGTTGTTTGCTACTTGAGCCCCTTACCTCTATCATGCAGTTGATTACATTTACATATTTAGCAGATGCTCTTATCCAGAGCGACTTACAGGAGCAATTAGGGTTAAGTGCCTTGTTTAAGGGCACATCGACAGATTTTTCACCCAGTCGGCTCGGGGATTAGAACCAGTGACCTTTCGGTTACTGGCACAACGCTCTTACCCACTAAGCTACCTGCCGCCCTGGAGTTGATGTAGTGGAATCGGTTTTCCTCCCGATTCATCTCCACCCTCAGAGCTCTCACCTCCTGCAATGGGAGGTGGTGAATGAAAACATTCGACCATAAGAAACTGAACTGTTCCTCATGGAGAGAACATTCAAATTGTGTGGTGTATGTGAACAAATGATATAAAGAAAATGTCATACGTGGTGATATGTGGGGGTGTTAGATACGTCAGGTGTCTACACACAGCATTTCATATTGTACCTGCTCCAGTTTGAATCGGTTACTCTCCAGGCCTGCAGCACAGCTGTCATACTGGGCCTTCCTCTCCTCCTACTCTTGAGTTAGCTCCTGTGATGAAAGAAAAACCCATTCACAGATACATGAACAGAGAAATACACATACATGCACATATTCTACAGCATTTAAAAAAGACAGTACAATGACAAGACAATTCACTGTTATAGTATGTTATGTACAGTGCATTCGGAAAGTATTCAGACCCCTTGACTTTTTCCACATTTTGTTACGTTACAGCCTTATTATAAAATGGATTACATGTGGGTTTTTTCCTCATCAATCTACACACAATACCCCATAATGACAATGCAAAAACAGATTTGTAGATATGTTTGCTAATTTAAAAAACAAAAAATACAATCTGAAATATCACATTTACATAAGTATTCAGACCCTTTACTCAGTACTTTGTTGAAGCACCTTTGGCAGCGATTACAGCCTCGAGTCTTCTTGGGTATGACGGTACAAGCTTGGCACACCTGTATTTGGGGAGTTTCTCCCATTCTTCTCTGCAGATCCTCTCAAGCTCTGTCAGGTTGGATGGGGAGCGTCGCTGCACAGCCATTTTCAGGTCTCTCCAGAGATGTTTGATTGGGTTCAAGTCCGGGCTCTGGCTGGGCCACTCAAGGACATTCAGAGACTTGTCCCTAAACCACTCCTGCGTTGTCTTGGCTGTGTGCTTAGGGTCGTTGTCCTGTTGGAAGGTGAACCTTCGCCCCAGTCTGAGGTCCTGAGCGCTCTAGAGCAGGTCTTCATCAAGGATCTCTCTGTACTTTGCTCCGTTCATCTTTCCCTTGATCCTGACTAGTCTCAGTCCCTGCTGCTGAAATACATCCCCACAGCATGATGCTGCCACCACCATGCTTCACCGTAGGGATGGTGCCAGGTTTCTTCCAGACATGATGCTTGGCATTCAGGCCAAAGAGTTCAATCATGTTTTCAGACCAGAGAATCTTGTTTCTCATGGTCTGAGAGTCCTTTAGGTGCCTTTTGGCAAACTCCAAGCGGGCTGTCGCGCCTTTTACTAAGGAAGGGTTTCCATCTGGCCACTTTTCCATAAAGGCCTGATTGGTGGAGTGCTGCAGAGATGGGAGAACCTTCCAGAAGGACAACTATCTCCACAGAGGAACTCTGGAGCTCTGTCAGAGTGACCATCGAGTTCTTGGTCACCTCCCTGACCAAGGTCCTTCTCCCCCGATTGCTCAGTTTAGCCGGGCAGCCAGCTCTAGGAAGACTGTAGGTGATTCCAAACTTCTTCCATTTAAGAATGATGGAGGCCGCTGTGTTCTTGGGGACCTTATATAGATGCACTGTCAACTGTGGGACCTTATATAGACAGGTTTGTGCCTTTCCAAATCATGTCCAATCAATTGAATTTACCACAGGTGGACTCCAAATCAAGTTGTAGAAACATCAAGGATGATCAATGGAAACAGGATGCACCGGAGCTCCATTTCGAGTCTTATAGCAAAGGGTCTAAATACTTATGTAAATAAGGTATCTGTTTTTTATTTTTAATACATTTGCAAAAAAATCTAAAAACCCGTTTTCACTTTGTCATTATGGGGTATTGTGTGTAGATTGATGAGGGAAAACATTAATTTAATTCATTTTAGAATAAGGCTGTAACGTAACAAAATGTGGAAAAAGTCAAGGGGTCTGAATACTTTCCGAATGCACTGTATGCAAAAGTTAGTTTCCCCAACCCCTTTCATATCACTATCAGATCAAAGCACCATTTTACTTAATCTTAGCTCTAGCTTAGTCTATTAATATATTTCTGCCGCAGCTTTTCATCATTAGTTAATGTTAGCCAGTATGATGGTGTACCAATTTAGGGAACACATGTTGGAAAATATGATCCCCTGCTTTAGCAGATGGATGTGAGGGGCTTTCCCTATCGTACACTTTACATATAGACTACATGTAAACTATCGTTAATGGACTCCACAAAAATCCTGCAAACCTTATTCTACCTCATGTTATTTTTTGCGCTACATTGATATTGATGACTGCATTGTTGGGTTTGGAGCTTGCAAGAAAGGCATTTCACCGTACTTGTGCATGTGACAAAAACTTGAAACTTGAAAGTGAATAGCAGCTGGTGGAGGCATCAGGGTTTTCCCCTTTGTTAAACCTCTTGACCTCATGTCATGCTTTGATAAGCTTCTAGTTTCGCATAATAATCTGGGGTTGTAAATGTGGCTAATTCTATAGACACAGCTCTGTGTAATGACACAATTTGAAGATGAAACTGCTGACAAAGTTATACAGCGTGTGACGTTCACCTGACACTGCTGTCTCAAAGGCCTCAGTTCCTATATGATAGGCGCAAGGGCAGACTTTTTCTCCACTATCGTCGAATTCAGTTTCTTCACCTGAAAAACAGTATCACATATTTCAAAATAATCCACAGAAATGTCAGTTTAAGATGACTAACTATACCCATAATGACATCTGATAATCATAATGTCACTGGTGTTGTACACAAGCAGGGTCCTTATAGGGTGTGTATGCAGAGGCAGGGCTATCTAAGGCCAACCAGGAGATTGGAAGATTGTGAGGTGAGTGAAAGTCTACTTTAGAGGGGCAGGTGTTGCAGCTCTAAGCACTGTGAAGGGTTGAGTCCACCAAACAGGCAGGGCTCAGCTCAACACCTGGGAGTTCAGGCCACTTTGTTCTCCAGTGTGTGTGTATAGAAGTGTGTGTGTATAGCATGTGGTCTATTGTGAGAAATCTGGAAGATTGTGAGGTGAGTGAAAGTCCACGTTTATAGCTACAGCCAGAGATGCTTGATCATTGGGAGCGGCACAGTCTACTATCTGCTAAGTGTGAAAGCTGCCAGCTTTAACCACAAACCCTGACTACGCTTTAAAGAATTTCAAAAACATCTTGGACTGGGGTCTAATCAGCTGCAACTGGTTCTATTTGGACATTCTTGCAATGGGATGACAGATTGATAAAACTGGTTGATTTGGTAATCAAACCTGGCTTAAAACTCAGCAACTACTCTTCTTTTCCCCTGAATACAAGCACAAAAGGACAGTTGAAGTATGCACAAGGGGTATTTCAAAGGTATCAAGACACTAAATCAATGCGAAGAAATCAATGCCACAAACAAAACAGCACATAGTCAGGGCCTCCCGAGTGGCGCAGCAGTCTAAGGCACTGCATCGCAGTGCTTGAGGTGTCGCTACAGACCCAGGTTCGAGCCCAGGCTGTGTCACAGCCGGCTGTGACCGGGAGTCCCATAGGGCGGTGTACAATTGGCCCCAGCGTCATGCATGTTAGGGAAGGGTTTGGCCGGGGGGCTTTACTTGGCTCATCGCTCTCTAGCGACTCCTTGTGGTGGGCCGGGCGCCTGCAGGCTGACTTCGGTCATCAGTTGGACGGTGTTTCCTCCGACACATTGGTGCGGCTGGCTTCCGGGTTAAGCGGGCGGGTGTTAAGAAGCACGGTTTGGGGGGTCATGTTTCAGAGGACGCATGACTCGACCTTCGCCACTCCCGAGCCCGTTGGGGAGTTGCAGCGATGAGACAAGATCGCAATTGGATATCACGAAATTGGAGAGAAAAAGGGGGTAAAAAAACAACAACACATAGTCAGACAAGAACCGTTCTTGTAAAACAAATTGTGCTGTGTTGGGGTAGTGCATTTGAAGGCAATGAGCATCATCCTGAGTATGGGTGGTCTGGAGTGGGTAAAGATCTGTCCCTGTGGTAAAGTGACATGCTACTCAGACATTGGCTCCGATCCCCTGGTATAGTCACCATTTCAGACATGTCGTCCAGCGAGCGTCCCTTCATCTCGTCCAGCTCACTCTTGATGGCCGACACCCTCTCCAGTTCCTCCTGAGTGTCACTGTACCCAGAGATCCCCTTCTGTGTCTCCATGGATTGCTACACAGACAACAATGTGGCCATATGGAGTTCCAGTCATCAGTTACTACACAAAATATGAGATCCTTGTGCCTTGTAATATGGCAGCATAACATAATGAGATTGTGTCCAGTTTTATCATCCTAAACCAAATGTCAGTGTAGGGACCTGGCAAGAGTTCACTAGAAATAATAATAATAAGCCATTTAGCAGACGCTTTTATCCAAAGCGACTTACAGTCATGCGTGCATACATTTTTGCGTATGGGTGGTCCCGGGGATCGAACCCACTACCTTGGCATTACAAGCGCCGTGCTCTACCAGCTGAGCTACAGAGGACCACAAACACCTGGCACTTGAGCAATGTAGTCTATCTACACCCACACGAGCTGCAAGGCAATGGGATATTTTTAATGAGTGTAATCAGTAAATACAAGTTAATAATTTGAGATGAGTAAACCTCCATGTAATAACATACAATGGCTCACCTAATTAATTGTTTATAATTAGTTTGCACCATGTCGACAAATGTAAGTCTATAGCTGTGACTCAGTGACTAAGTTACTCCCTCCCTGTCTGGGAGGATAAATCACAGATAGCCTAGTCCGGTGTTGCAGCTCTAAGCACTGTGAAGGGTTGTGTCCACACAAACAGGCAGGGCTCAGCTCGACACCTGGGAGTACAGGCCACTTTGTTCTCCAAGAAGAAGAGAAGGTTACATGCGGTTGAGGTAGCAGTGTGTGCATGTTCAGTCTATTGTATATGATGAGTGAGAAAACTGTGACCTATGAAAATAAACACAATTTCCTTCCCATGTAGCCCCCAGCCCTCTCCTGCAAATATGTTCAAACACTGATAAAGACTGAATGTGAATGACCTAATGAAACTACATGAATTCTAATATTTGTTTCTGATATGAATAGTTCACAGTGGCAGGCAGGGCTTCTAGCATGTTCTGGATTATACTGTATAACCAACATTGTTGCAGCAAATGGTTCATCGTTTTATGTGGGAGGGGTAATGGTTGGGAACAGGAATGCAGGTGGCGACAGGAGAGGGGTCTCAGGCACCAACAACCAACCAGCCGTGGTACAACGGGTAAGGGGGGGGTGCATCCACTGATAAAAAAATACCAGCGTCAGAGAGAAACAGATGCAGCCTTCGCAAATAGCAGCAGGCCAGCACTCCCTGATCAGCCAGGCTTTCAGCAAGTCAGGAGGTCAGAGGCTTCTGAGGTGTGAAGTCATTTCCAACGAAGGTCAATGCAATTTGTATGAACAAGGGCAGGATGGAAAGGCACGTGTACCACTATAAGGGGGCTTCTATGCGGTATGGAGGAAAGCAGGTAGGGTCGATAGCTGCCCTGCTGTGAAAGGGGACTGGTGCGGTGCATTACCAGTTGCTGTTGGCCGACCTCATGCCTCTGTTTTAGGATCTCCTCTGTCCGCTGCAGGACCCCGTACTCAGCTCGGTAATCTCCTGCCTCTTCTTCTTGAACACAGTCCCCTTGCTGTGCAGTTTCCCGACAAAACGTTTGAACTGAGAGGAACCGAGAGTGACTGTCATGAAAAAATATGCTAAGAGAAAGGGGATGACCAAAAGTAATGACAATAACATTGTAAAGTAATGACAATAACATTGTAAAGTAATGACAATAACATTGCATAGTTTTGTGTCTGAAAATGAGACTGACATGTTCTCTTTCTTCCCAGATACACAAGGACAACCACATCTTGAAGCAAGGTCATCCTCTCCAATTCCTACCAAGACAGACATGACCCCTGGCAAACACACCAAATGTTGGCCAACTGGATGCGGCACTCAACCCGCCCTCCCCCTTTCTCTGTAGGGGTACGATGAGACATTTACATTTTAGTCATTTAGCAGACGCTCTTATCCAGAGCGACTTACAGTTAGTGAGTGCATACATTTTTTTTGTTCTTTCTTTTTCATACTGGCCCCCTGTGGGAATCGAACCCACAACCCTGGCGTTGCAAACGCCATGCTCTACAAACTGAGCTACACGGGACTCCTGTGCATGTCAACATTTATAGCCGTTGTTCATTCTGGAGAACAACCCCAGAAATCACAGAATGTTACGTCACTTAAGGCATGCACGGCTTGTGCGCGAGAACGTATGGTTTGTTTTATTTCAGGACATCAAGTGCAGACAAGGTTGAGAGGGAATTAGCAGGCAGAACAATGCTGCATAGCATTCCCTCATCACATACAATATGTCCCCAGAACAACTGCTACTAAATTAGCCAGCACTTTGAAGGGCTTGAACTATTTATCATGACAAACACATACTCAGGACAGGAGGATAGTTGTTGAAAATGCAGCACAATGGGATAGTAGATAATGAAACATTGTATGCACATACAGTATATGCACTGTGCAAATTTATAAATAGCAGTTGCCTACAGTATATGTGAAATCCATTTTGGCCGGGTGAATAACCTTTCCAGATTGAGCAAACACATCTGTTATTTATGTTGGGGGAATTTGGGGTGTAAGGGAACAGAGAGCCAAGCAATGGATGATGGAACACTAGAAACATGGTGGACTAGTTAGTAGTGGGTTTAAAACCAAGCTAACTGAGGATGAGCACACAGGGTCATAATACAGAGGCCCTCCTGCAGCTGCCGGGTGACGTGATTACATGCAAGTTCAGAAATGGAAAGTGCCTCTGATAAGGTGATAATTTCCACCATGACCCCAGGAGAGACTGATAAGTCCTTTCCATTTACCACAGAAATCCTCCTTGTTCTTACCTACTGTTTCACCATACTGAGAAATCAGGTTTAGAGTTTCCTTTCACATCAAAACACACTCCCTCATTATCGAGAGGAGCAGATGAAACCACCCACATTGAACAGGGCATTGGGGAGAGCAGGGAGAAAGTGGCTGCTATTTCAGACAGGCAGCTTATGTGCCTCGCCAGACTGTCCAGCGCTCAGCGCGATGTTCTCACTGCGTGTGGAACTCCTGCTCATAAAACACTCAGACATGAACATATGGGTGCAGTACGTGCCCTATCCATCAGCGACCACCAACTATATACTGTAGAGCTGCTTATGGCAAATGTTCCTCTGCAAACAGCAACAGGCTTAGTCTGAGATTTGAAGAGTGGTCGTTCTCCAGGCACAGGGTGTGTTGACACACAGGAGTGATGGCTCCTGGCACTGTGTTGCAGAGTCAAAAAGGCACTCAAATTTGAGAGTCCACTCTCTGCCAATGGTTCAGAGAGATCTAACCGAACATGGCGTCAAAGTTTGTGTCAGTTTGTTTCGATTGGGGTAAAATATCAGCCATCGAGTTACATTTAGTTGAAGGATTTACACCGCAATGGTTTGTGTTTTCTGAATTAATTTATAAGATTTATTTATAAGATATTAGAAAACAGCTAACATTTCAGACAGTTTGTTCTACAGTCCTGGTTCTAGGTAGTCCATGTTGTGGTCTATTTTTAACCTTGCATGGGAATGTGGGAGAGTGAGTGGAAAGGGATAAGTAGCTTTAGCCAGTGAGCCCTTCTCTGTTTACATAAGAGCAGAAATAGCATCTCATGTTCAGTGCAGCGCACAACTCTACCGCGCCTCACTCTTATCCACAAAGTTTGACGTCAGCAAACAGTTTTGAGTGGTGGGCAATTGTACAACGTAACATGTGAATACTGAGCTGATTGTATCAGTGGAGGCTGCTGAGGGGAGGACGGCTCATAATAATGGCTGAAACGGAGTAAATGGAATGGCATCAAACACATAGAAACCATGTGTGTCACACCCTGGCTATGGGACTCTAGTTGTTGAGCAAGGGTGTGTTTGTTCTATGTGGTGTATTTTTATGTTGGGGGTTCTAGTTCGTCTATTTCTATGTTTGCCTGAGTGACTCCCAATCAGAGGCAACGAGCGTCAGCTGTTGGCTGGTTGTCTCTGATTGGGAGCCATATTTAAACTGTCTGTTTTCCCTTTGTGTTTGTGGGTTTTTGTTCCGTGTTCGGTCATTGTCACCGTGGACTTCACGAGTCGTTTCTTGTTTTGTTTATTGTGTAGATTATCACTAAAGATAATAAAGTTCACCATGTTCGTTCAACACGCTGCGCATTGGTCTCTCCCTGACGATCGTGACAGAAAAACCCACCATACCAGGACCAAGCAGCGTGTCCAGGAGCAGGCAGCCTGGTCATGGGAGGAGATATTGGACGGGAAAGGGTCCTGGACCTGGGAGGAGATCCTGGCCGGGATGGATCGCCGGCCATGGAGTGAGACAGTTGAGAGGCGACGGAGAGAGGAGCAACGGCGTAAGCAGTGTCAGCGTCGGACGGTCGAGAGGCAACCCCAAAAAATTTTTAGGGGGGGCACACGGCAGGGGCGACTGGGCAGCAGGAGGCTGCCACAGGGCGATTAGGTGAGGAGGCCACCAGGTTAAGGGGGCTACTGGCCCAGAGGGAGCAGGAGTTAGTGTTGCAGAGGATGGAGCTATTGGAGGCGATAAGGGAAAGGGTGAGAAATGAGGCACGGCGAGAGGAACTCGGTAGGCAGCTGAGGGAGCGGAGGGTTATGATGAAACCCAGTCCCGCTCCTCACACCAAGCAAGTGGTGTGCGTCACCAGTCCGGTCCGGCCCGTTCCTGCTTCCCGCACTAAGTGTACGGTGCACGTCGCCAGCCCAGCCCGGCCTGTTCCTGCCCCTCGCACCAAGCCTACGGTGTGCGTCGCCAGCCCGGCCCGGCCTGTTCCTGCCCCTCGCACCAAACCTACGGTGTGCGTCGCCAGCCCGGCCCGGCCCGTTCCTGCTTCCCGCACTAAGTGTACGGTGCACGTCGCCAGCCCAGCCCGGCCTGTTCCTGCCCCTCGCACCAAGCCTACGGTGTGCGTCACCAGCCCGGCCCGGCCTGTTCCTGCCCCTCGCACCAAACCTACGGTGTGCGTTGCCAGCCCGGCCCGGCCTGTTCCTGCCCCTCGCACCAAACCTACGGTGTGCGTCGCCGGCCCGGCCCGTTCCTGCTTCCCGCACTAAGTGTACGGTGCGCGTCGCCAGCCCGGCCCGGCCTGTCCCTGCTCCACGCACCAAGCCTACGGTGTGCGTCGCCAGCCCAGCCCGGCCTGTCCCTGCTCCACGCACCAAGCCTACGGTGTGCGTCGCCAGCCCAGTCCGGCCTGTCCCTGCTCCACGCACCAAGCCTACGGTGTGCGTCGCCAGCCCAGTCCGGCCTGTCCCTGCTCCACGCACCAAGCCTACGGTGTGCGTCGCCAGCCCAGCCCGGCCTGTCCCTGCTCCACGCACCAAGCCTACGGTGCGCGTCGCCAGCCCGGCCCGGCCCGTTCCTGCTTCCCGCACTAAGTGTACGGTGCACGTCGCCAGCCCGGCCCGGCCTGTCCCTGCTCCACGCACCAAGCCTACGGTGTGCGTCGCCAGCCCAGCCCGGCCTGTCCCTGCTCCACGCACCAAGCCTACGGTGTGCGTCGCCAGCCCAGTCCGGCCTGTCCCTGCTCCACGCACCAAGCCTACAGTGTGCGTCGCCAGCCCAGTCCGGCCTGTCCCTGCTCCACGCACCAAGCCTACGGTGTGCGTCGCCAGCCCAGCCCGGCCTGTCCCTGCTCCACGCACCAAGCCTACGGTGCGCGTCGCCAGCCCGGCCCGGCCAGTTCCTGCCACTCGCACCAAGTCTACGGTGCGCGTCGCCAGCCCGGCCCGGCCTGTTCCTGCCACTCGCACCAAGCCAGGGGTGCAAGTCGTCAGCCTGGTCCAGCCCGTTCCTGCCACTCGCACCAAGCCAGGGGTGCGAGTCGTCAGCCTGGTCCAGCCCGTTCCTGCTACTCGCACCAAGCCAGGGGTGCGAGTCGTCAGCCTGGTCCAGCCCGTTCCTGCTACTCGCACCAAGCCAGGGGTGCGCATCGTCAGCCAGGTCCGGTCCTTTCCTGCCTCACGCACCAAGCCAGGGGTGCGCGTCGTCTGTCCGGCACAACCCGTGCCTGGGTCACCGGTGCCTAACCAGGTACCGGTCAACGGCTCCACTACGGAGTTGAAGCTAACCGCTCCTGCTACGTCCAGTCCAGCTCCAGCCAGCGGGGCCAGACCGGACCAGGGGCGCTATGGGGGGTTTGTTGGAGGGTGGTGGGCAAGCCCGGAGCCAGAACCGCCGCCGAGGAGGTATGCCCACCCAGCCCTCCCCTGTTTTGCTCTTTTTGAGGCGCGGTCGCAGTCCGCGCCTTTAGGGGGCGGTACTGTCACACCCTGGCTATGGGACTCTAGTTGTTGAGCCAGGGTGTGTTTGTTCTATGTGGTGTATTTCTATGTTGGGGGTTCTAGTTTGTCTATTTCTATGTTTGCCTGAGTGACTCCCAATCAGAGGCAAACGAGTGTCAGCTGTTGGCTGGTTGTCTCTGATTGGGAGCCATATTTAAACTGTCTGTTTTTCCTTTGTGTTTGTGGGTTTTTGTTCCGTGTTCGGTCATTGTCACCGTGGACTTCACGAGTCGTTTCTTGTTTTGTATTGGTTTTACACTTTAACTAATTAAAGTATGTTTGTTCATCACGCTGCGCCTTGGTCTCTCCCTGACGATCGTGACAATGTGTTTGATACAATTCCACTCATTCCGCTCCAGCCATTACCACGAGCCCGTCCTCCCCAATTAAGGTGCTACCAACCTCCTGTGGATTGTATATAGGGGTAGCACTCTTTTTTCTGCAAAATGACGATACATCACTCACCATCGAAAAAGGCTCTGACCCTGTTCCACTGGTGAGGAAGGGGATTACTATTGGTGTGGATGATGATGTTCAGACCAGAGTACTGAGCTGTGAGAGGTGGTTAGTTACTGGAACGTTACCTCGTCTCCCCGGATGACCTCATCTCCGTCCAGGTCTCGTGCCTGGCTGTTCTTCTGGCTCAGCTCTCGTCTAGTGAAGCTAGCTCCTCCCGCGCCTCCTGCAGCTCCTCCGCCTACGCCTCCTTCTTACGCGTTATGATGGACGCCTGCAAGACACACACCAGTCATATTATTAAATATACAGTCAATACAGATACAGCCAGTAGATGTACGCATACCCATTTATTGTAATTCGCACAAAATCCACAGCCAGAATAGTTAAGGAGGTAAGGTTGGCGCAACAGCGCGTCTACCACAAACCACAGCTAGGAAAGGTTGAGCGGTGGTTTATACAGTATGTGAGCAAACAAGAGCAGTTTATCCTCTATCATCTGCCTCACTATAGCAAAAGAGACAACAAAACACAAAGATATTAAAAATATCAATATGATAACCTGAATAATCCTTTTGATGATAAATGAAGCCGCCTCCCTTCATCAGACAACATCAATCATCCTCACAAGTTCAAAGAGCCTGCAAACGCTTAACCACACACAAACAGCCAGCTGTTACAGATTCATATAACTGACAAAGACCTGTGGATTTAGTATCAATGACGGAGAATGGCATTCTGAAATTGATATAACCATCCTATGTAATTGCTGGTGTTATGTCATATAACTCTACTATATGTTTAAAGAATGTGAGAAAATGAGAAACAAATCACCTGTTGCCTGAAAAGAGACAGTTTATCATCCATGAGGTCGTTTCGCATCATTCTTTTCTCAATCAGGTGGTTTATTTTTATGTTGTTTTCTCGAATCTGGACAAAGTGGGGAACAGTCAGACTTAAACTTTTTGGTTATTGTCAGTCATTCTTGAACCAAATTTACCAAACTGTGAAGGCTCTATAGCTTAATTTCCCAGGTAGGTAGATAGCTCACCTTGTCCTCCAGTTCCCCAAGCTCAGCTTGGCCCATGTCCGGCTCGGACACCACATTCTGCAGGTACTGCACCATCCGCCTCTTACTCTCCAGCTCCTTGGGCAGTTTGTCAGACACCATGTAGGAGTTGAACTTGATCTCCTCTTCAAGCCTCTTCATTAAGCCTGAGACAGTAACAGAGACATAGACATTTGATCAGGCTACATCATTCTGAAAGTCTTTGAAACACAATGAGGCACACCTGCTTATAGAAGAAAAGGGGGGTAATATGCACATCCTAAACTTGAGATGAGCACACCTGCTCATCACAATAATTAACATTAGACAAGATCAAGAGAGTGTATGAAAAATATTGTTTTAATTAATCAACTCAAGGGCATAACCTCAACATATAGTTCATTCGGAAAGTATTCAGACCCCTTGACTTTTTCCACATTGTTACATTACTGCCTTATTCTAAAATGGATTAAATAGATTTTTTCCCTCAATCAATACACAATACCCCATAATGACAAAGCAAAAACTGTTTAGAAATGTTTGCTAAATTATTACAAGTAAAAAACTGAAATATCACATTTACATAAGTATTCAGACTGAAAACCTTTATAAGAGGGTCACATGTTTTGATATGTGGTATTTTGAGTCATTGGATTGTCAAATGCTTCGTTAATGTGCCACCCACAAAAGGTCTCATGTCTGTCTTTCTTTACTTTGGTCATTTAGGAAACTATAAATGTGTAAATCTCCTGTGTGATTGTAGAGGCCACCACTAGACGAGGACAAAAAAAGAGGCAAATCCATATATGGTGAGCTCTAATGGAGCACTTCAAAGATCAGGATGATTACAGGGCCCTAATAGATGCGAATTAATTAAACAGAGATTCAGCCTAATCTGCTGTGTCCTTGACCTTTCAACCTTTTCAACCAGCTGTGGCGTGGAGGGTGATGCAGAACAGGCCTCCTCACTCTCTGGCTTGGCATCTGATGCTGCCTGCTGCAGGTCCTTCAGCTGCTGCTGAGATCTCTGCAGTCTCTGCTCTGCCTGTAAAAGCTGGACATATCCAAACGACAACACACCTTATCAGCATTTTAAAAGAAACCAACATCATGTCTCAACCAACATCATGCTTATCAATCTACTTGTAAGTGAATTTGGAATATGTAATTGACAACAATCTTTGATAATATGTAAACTTTTACCTATATATATATATATCACATATTTGTACTCTGTATGCAGCAAAGTTGATGATATGGGTTACAAAGCCTGTAAATTGGAAAGTTGGACAAAGCAGGACACAAGCTACCGAAAAAGACATGACATATCATTACTTGGTGCTTCTGCTCTTGCTTCTGCTGAGCCAGAGACTCTTCTCTCTTTTTCTACATGTAGTTGTCTGGCCAGTTCCAGCATCCGCTGGTGGTTGGACACTGACTCCACCTGGTGGACACAGATGAAACTGTGATACTGTTTCGGCATCTGAGATTGAGTTTCGCCTCACATGACAGCCGGGAGGCACTACCAACAACTCAAGTTTCCTCTCCTGGCATGGCCTTAAAGTATGACCCACTAAAATAGCACTCTATTACTCTTCTGCCCTGTAAAAGGGTGAAGCCTTGAGCCTCTCAGATGCCTGTCCAGTCTCATTACCACAAGGAATCCGTTGGCGTGTATGAGAGGTCATGTTTTCATTCCTCTGTGAGTCCCTGTGAGTTTCAGGCATTATGACAGGGTGGGCTTCCTCAAACAGACTGCCTGCCTTACCCTCTTCTTCAGCCGCTCCACTCGCTTGATCAGCTGGTCTTTCTCCTCTTCCATAGCACCAATGTCCTGAGGTTGGGGAAAATATTGTGTTGTAGCACTGTCTTAAGCGTATTCCATGTGACACCTATTGATAAGAGGTAAAAGTTTTTACCTTTCTGATCTCTGCAGTGGAAAAGCCAGAGGTCTTCAATTGCTCACACTCCTTATGGTAGGTCTTGAATCCTTCCACTAGTTCTTCATACTACAAAAACAAAAGATCAAACACTATGCAATGATTAATCACGTCTCAGTTATGCATTCCATCACATCTTTCTGACCCACAGTGACCTTAAAAATAATAAAATAATGGTTTTAATCATGGCATCATAGTGTGATCTCTCTAGTCTAGCGAGAGGAGGAGTCATGATCCCATGTATGATGTTATGCTTGCACCTTGAAGTCAGTGTTAAACAAACCTGGTGATAGGTGTCAGTGATGACATCGTCCTGCAGGAACCTCAAGCTTAACCAGGAAGCGAGCCAGGTAAGCTCTCTTCTTCAGCTCTGTGATCCTCTACAGCAGCCAGTGAAGGATAGGGTGAATCACAGGCTTACTCCCTGTCACCAGGCCCTGTCTAAAACGGCTCCTGTATGAAGAAAGACAGTGAGAAGCAAACACTTTCAGAGTTCTACTCAATGTCATTGGTTGTACTGCTAAAATCTGATTTGACCCCGTAAGTTGTACGTCAAAAATACTTACGGATCAGACATATTCCCAGGTGGTTTGTATTTCAACATCCCAAGCAAAGTGAACATTCTCTTTGCTGTTTGGTCAGGCATTTCTTCACGGATATCAATAGCTTGCTGAAATGAATAAAATATGATTTACAACTCACTCACACTTTAGATGACTGACTGGTAATTGGAAACACAATAGTAGTGGGGCTCCAAATGGGGTAGGTGTCATCATCAACATTACATTTGAGACATAAGATCAACTTGGCCAACTCATGATCAAAATTATGAGGTTGTTGTTTACATTGCCATTGTCTTCCCTTAGTGTCAATTTCAGCAAGAACATCGTTGACAATTTGCAGCAGTTGCATTGGCTCCAGTGAGTCAAACCTGATCAGGTTAAAGTTTTTCTTGAAGGGGTCTTTAATTCAGGTGCTCAACAATAAATGTAAGCTGCTTGCTCATCTTAAAATCAACTGGTCAGCTAACGTTAAAGCGAGGCAAAGAATTTTAGTTAATGTTAGCTAGTCAATAAGATTAGCAAAAAGACAGAATCAAAACTAGCATTACTAGTTTGCTTGCTACTGTAGCTATTTAGCTAGCTACCGTTAGGTGGATAGCTTGAAGCATCGCTATCTACACGCTAACAAGACAGTTCGTATGCACAAAGTGGCCAGCTGGCTTGTCCCCTTGTTTATTTCGATGAAAACTCGTTTTAAACACCAAAAACAACGTTTAGTCAGCAAAGCAATACCATCCATATCCGTCTTGGAAACCAGACACAAACGTCCTCGAGCTGGTTGGTAACAGGAAGTCTGCCCTAGAAGGCCTATGTAAATGACGATCGACAGAACAGCCGTTTTGGGATCTAAAATGCGTTTATTATGATCAAGTTCGATCCCCACGGTGAATTATTTAAAATATATTTAACTAAATAGTGATCCATTCTGACTATTACGTTTGTTGTCACACAGGACCACGTGCTGACACAGACCAATCACCGGTCTGCAGGCTAGGAGGAGGCTCGCGCCATCCTGTCGGGTTGTATCACATTTACATTACATTTACGTCATTTAGCAGACGCTCTTATCCTTTTACTTGAGTAAAAGTCTAAAAGTATTTGGTTTTAAATATACTTAAGTATCAAAAGGAAATGTAATTGCTAAAATATACTTAAGTATCAAAAGTAGAAGTGACTTTACTGGGTGACTTTCAGTTTGAAAATTGGGTACTTTTTCCACCACTGCCTCCTGGTACGGCAACTGCACCATCCGCAACCACAGGGCTCTCCAGAGGGTGGTGCGTTCAGCCCAACGCATCACCGGGGGCACACTGCCTGCCCTCCAGGACATCTACAGCACCCGGTGTCACAGGAAGGCCAAGAAGATCATCAAGGACCTCAGCCACCCGAGCCACTGTGATGAGGTGTGAATGACGGAGTCAGGCGCAGGAGGTAAAACACAGAAATCAAGAGTTTATTCAGTGTGCATGAATAAAGCGCAGCAAGCGTCAAAACAAAACTAGAACAAGGGAAAAATCCACCTTGGCTTCATACAAGGAAAGAGTAGCTCAACGGAGCTACTCACTCTCACAATGAACAATCACTCACAAAGGACAAGGGGGCAGAGGGAACACTTATACACAGACTAATGAGGGAATGAATACCAGGTGTGTGTGATTGACAAGACAAGACAAATGGAGTGATGATAAATGGAGCAGTAGTGGCTAGTAAGCCGGTGATGACGAACGCCAAAACCTGCCCAAGCAAGGAGGAGGGGAAGCCTCGGCTGAATTCGTGACAGCCACGGCCTGTTCGCCCCGCTATCATCTAGACGGCGGAGACTGTACAGGTGCATCAAAGCTGGGACCGAGAAACTAAAAAACAGCTTCTATCTCCAGGCCATCAGACTGTTAAATAGTCACCACTAGCCGGCCTCCGCCCAGTACCCTGCCATGAACTTTAGTCACTGTTACTAGCCATCTTCCACCCTGTACTCAAACCTGCACCTTAGAGACTGCTGCCCTATGTACATAGTCATTGAACACTGGTCACTTTAATAATGTTTACATACTATTTAACCCACTTAATATGTATATACACCATCATATACGGTACATATACAGTACACTGAGTATACCAAACATTAGAAAAACCTTCCTAATATTGAGTTGCATGGTTGAGCAATTACACAAATGTAAGCATCAGTTTGCAATACCTGGATGTGTATGCTGAAACAGCATGTTCCAGCATGTTTGTGAATGGGAATGTCAGTGAAAATTGTGAGTATGTCTGTGCTGTGAATCTGTGTTTCTCACCCTGCAAACGATGGGCTCCAGCAGCTTGTCGCTAGGCACATCCATCCAGGTCAATTCTATGGCAGCCGGGTCCCCAGGCAAGCACGGGGTCAGAAGGTCATCCACCATCAATTCACTGTTAGCACGGGATGGTCCTGGCACCTAGAGTACCATCTCAGACAACAAACTATCTTAAATCTCCTCAATAGTAGAGAAAGAGATACACATTTAGTGTGCTGTATAAAAGTCGACTGCAATAGAGTTACTATATCATGTGTACAGTGGGGAAAAAAAGTATTTAGTCAGCCACCAATTGTGCAAGTTCTCCCACTTAAAAAGATGAGAGAGGCCTGTAATTTTCATCATAGGTACACGTCAACTATGACAGACAAATTGAGAAAAAAAAATCCAGAAAATCACATTGTAGGATTTTTATGAATTTATTTGCAAATTATGGTGGAAAATAAGTATTTGGTCACCTACAAACAAGCAAGATTTCTGGCTCTCACAGACCTGTAACTTCTTCTTTAAGAGGCTCCTCTGTCCTCCACTCGTTACCTGTATTAATGGCACCTGTTTGAACTTGTTATCAGTATAAAAGACACCTGTCCACAACCTCAAACAGTCACACTCCAAACTCCACTATGGCCAAGACCAAAGAGCTGTCAAAGGACACCAGAAACAAAATTGTAGACCTGCACCAGGCTGGGAAGACTGAATCTGCAATAGGTAAGCAGCTTGGTTTGAAGAAATCAACTGTGGGAGCAATTATTAGGAAATGGAAGACATACAAGACCACTGATAATCTCCCTCGATCTGGGGCTCCACGCAAGATCTCACCCCGTGGGGTCAAAATGATCACAAGAACGGTGAGCAAAAATCCCAGAACCACACGGGGGGACCTAGTGAATGACCTGCAGAGAGCTGGGACCAAAGTAACAAAGCCTACCATCAGTAACACACTACGCCGCCAGGGACTCAAATCCTGAGTGTCCCCCTGCTTAAGCCAGTACATGTCCAGGCCCGTCTGAAGTTTGCTAGAGTGCATTTGGATGATCCAGAAGAGGATTGGGAGAATGTCATATGGTCAGATGAAACCAAAATAGAACTTTTTGGTAAAAACTCAACTCGTCGTGTTTGGAGGACAAAGAATGCTGAGTTGCATCCAAAGAACACCATACCTACTGTGAAGCATGGGGGTGGAAACATCATGCTTTGGGGCTGTTTTTCTGCAAAGGGACCAGGACGACTGATCCGTGTAAAGGAAAGAATGAATGGGGCCATGTATCGTGAGATTTTTAGTGAAAACCTCCTTCTATCAGCAAGGGCATTGAAGATGAAACATGGCTGGGTCTTTCAGCATGACAATGATCCCAAACACACCGCCCGGGCAACGAAGGAGTGGCTTCGTAAGAAGCATTTCAAGGTCCTGGAGTGGCCTAGCCAGTCTCCAGATCTCAACCCCATAGAAAATCTTTGGAGGGAGTTGAAAGTCTGTGTTGCCCAGCTAAAGCCCCAAAACATCACTGCTCTAGAGGAGATCTGCATGGAGGAATGGGCCAAAATACCAGCAACAGCGTGTGAAAACCTTGTGAAGACTTACAGAAAACGTTTGACCTGTGTCATTGCCAACAAAGGGTATATAACAAAGTATTGAGAAACTTTTGTTATTGACCAAATACTTACTTTCCACCATAATTTGCAAATAAATTCATAAAAAATCCTACAATGTGATTTTCTGGATTTTTTTTCCTCATTTTGTCTGTCATAGTTGACGTGTACCTATGATGAAAATTACAGGCCTCTCTCATCTTTTTAAGTGGGAGAACATGCACAATTGGTGGCTGACTAAATACTTTTTTCCCCCACTGTATAAATTACCTTTTTGAAATGTGTGGCTGACTGCACTTTCCTGACAGGCTGCATGAAGGCATCTGGTATGATGATGCTGATGTCGGCCCCAGAGTAGCCTTCTGTCTTTTTGGTGAGCTTACGCAGGTCTGCCACTGCGCCTCCCGAGTGGCGCAGTGGTCTAAGGCACTGCATCGCAGTGCTAGCTGTGCCACTAGAGATCCTCGTTCGAATCCAGGCTCTGTTGTAGCCGGCTGCGACCGGGAGACCCATGGGGCGGCGCACAATTGGCCCAGCGTCGTCTAGGGTAGGGGAGGGAATGGCCGGCAGGGATGTAGCTCAGTTGGTAGAGCATGGCGTTTGCAACGCCAGGGTTGTGGGTTTGATTCCCACGGGGGGTATGAAAAAAAAAAAAATGTATGCACTCACTAACTGTAAGTCGCTCTGGATAAGAGCGTCTGCTAAATGACTAAAATGTAAATGTAAAAATGTCTGTGTCACTCAGGCTGTGGGTCATGTTGCCCAGGTGCAGCTGGAACATCTGGGACCTAGCAGGCTCCTCTGGGAGAGAGATGTAGATACACTTCTCAAACCTGACGGTGACATAATGCACTGATGAGAATGGTTGATAATGACTTTATTGTATCTGTTAGTTTATTTTTTTGTCTTGAACAGTACAACACAAAACATTTATCATTTAATATCTATTGTTCTACAAACATTTCTAGAAAAATGTAGCAGAGTTAGTCCTGAGAAACTTCAATTAACCATCCTCTATGTTCCAACACACAAACTCTGGAAATCTAAGAGTCTGGTTAGTTTTATAATGATGAATGACAAACCACACACACACACACACAGACACACACTCAGACCTCTGACCCCTGTATTTAGTTCTGATCTGCACGCCGTCGTGGCTGACGAAGAGGTGGGTGTTGGCTGTGGTGACCATCTGCAGACAGGTAGCTCTGCTCCACACGGGAGACTTCCTTATAAGGAGGGTGAAGGAGAGGCTCTCACTACTCTGGTAGCAGTCACTGAACACGTCTAAAGAGAGAGAGGAAGGGGTTAACGCTCAACACTTCTCAGCCTTCATCACATATCTGTAGAATGCATTATTCTGTAACTTTTCTTTAGCAAAGAAAAAGGCTAACCTACCTTTGGCCAGGCTATCAAACTTCTGGCCAAGCTTGGTCTCTGTCTCACTCTCCATCTTCGACAGCTTCTTCAACATCTTACAGCCTGCCAGAACACGGAGGACAGATTCCCCTGCCTGAGAGAGAGAGAGACAGAGGCGGACAGACAAAGGAGATAGATAGCGAGCGAGAGAGAGAGACAGAGACAGACAGAGAGAGAGAGAGAGAGACAGACAGACAGACAGACAGACAGACGAGATAGATAGAGAGACAGACAGACAGAGGAGATAGATAGCGAGCGAGAGAGAGAGACAGAGACAGACAGACAGAGGAGATAGATAGCGAGAGAGAGAGAGAGAGACAGACAGAAGAGATAAATAACGAGCGAGAGAGAGAGAGAGACAGAGGAGATAGATAGTGAGAGAGAGAGAGAGACAGACAGACAGAGGAGATAGATAGCGAGAGAGAGAGACAGACAGACAGAGGAGATAGATAGCGAGCGAGAGAGAGAGAGAGAGAGAGACAGACAGAGGAGATAGCGAGCGAGAGAGAGAGAGACACAGACAGACAGACAGAGGAGATAGATAGCGCGAGAGAGAGAGAGAGAGAGAGAGAGAGAGACAGACAGACAGACAGATGGTCCGGGACAAGGTAGCACGCCCCCTGGTCCTCCTGGACTGACCCTAGCCCTGTGGCCCTATCCAAAAGTTACTCCTGGACAAGGCCAATTTGAAAATATTATCTTCAAAACATGATTAAATCCTGTTCTGTTAGCAGTTAAAAACCACTAATTCTTCCAGCAACAGTGTTGGTATTGTGTTGTTATTGTTATTGTTTTTTAAAAGGGACTATAAGAAAGAAACTCATAATGAACAGCAAGGCACTGGAGTGACAAATCGCCCTTGCTGTCTCTGCCTGGCCGGTTCCTGTTGCTCCATTGGGATTCTCTGCCTCTGACCCTATTATGGGGGCTGAGTCACTGACTTACTGGTGCTTTCCATGCCGTCCCTCGGAGGGGTGCATCACTTGAGTGGGTTGAGTCACGGACGTGATCTTCCTGTCTGGTTTGTTGCTCCCACGGGCTCGTGCAGTGGAGATCTTCGCCTTGTCTCAGGGTAGTAGGTTGGTGGTCTGTTGATATCCCTCTGGTGGTGTGGGGGCTGTGCTTTGGCAAAGTGGGTGGGGTTATATCCTGCCTGGTTGGCTCTGTCTGGGGGAATCGTCGGACGGTGCCACAGTGTCTCCCGACCCCCGCCTGTCTCAGACTCTAGTATCTATGCTGCAATAGTCTATGTGCCGGGGGGCTAGGGTCAGTCTGTTATATCTGGTGTTATTCTCCTGTGTGAATTTAAGTATGCTCCCTCTAATTCTCTCTCTCTCTCCCTCTCTCCCTCTCTCCCTCCCATCCCGGAGGACCTGAGCCCTAGGACCATGCCTCAGGACTACCTAGCCTGATGACTCCTTGCTGTCCCCAGTCCACCTGGTCGTGCTACTGCTCCAGTTTCCACTCTTCTGCCTGCGGCTATGGAACCCTGACCTGTTCACCAGACGTGCTACATTGTCCCAGACCTGCTGTTTTCAACTCTCTCTCTCTAACGCACCTGCTATTTCAACCTCTAAATGCCCAGCTATGAAAAACCAAGTGACATTTACTCCTGATGTACTGACCTGTTGCAACCTCTTCAACCCTTTGTGATTTTTATTTGACTCTGCTGGTCATCTATGAACGTTTGAACATCTTGGAGAAAAATCTGGCCTTAATGGCCATGTACTGTTATAATCTCCACCCGGCACAGCCAGAAGGGGACTGGCCACCCCTCAGAGCCTGGTTCCTCTCTAGGTTTCTTCCTAGGTTTCTGCCTTTCTAGGGAGTTTTTCCTAGCCACCGTGCTTCTACATCTGCATTGCTTGCTGTTTGGGGTTTTAGGCTGGGTTTCTGTATAGCACTTTGTGACATCTGCTGATGTAAAAAGGGCTTTATAAAAAAAAATTTGATTGATTGATTATAGTTTTTAAAAAATCATATAGTAAATTGTTATTTGTTAATTGATTTATATAATATATTGTTTCTATTTTCAATAAATGTGTTCGAACTTTAAACAATATTTTTTTGTGATTTTTAATCAGAAAAACGTCCTGTAACAGCCAAGTAAACATTTTTCAGGGGGCCTTTAATTTTGAATAAAATCTGTATGATCATGTGACGTTATGTCGCTAGTTTCACATGGAAGTTACGCGGGAGGAGGCGAGATCAGGTGGGTCCATTCTAGCCAATGAGAGGGCAGAGTAAAGGGGCCATAGAGATAGCTAATCTTTGTATCTGTGCCATTATAGCATCTATGACAGCATGGCCAGCGCCATTGAGGCTATCTCCATTTTAAAGTAGTGGCTGATTGCTCCCAACTCATAGGAATCCCCACCCAGTTGACTACTTTAAAATGGTGGAAGCCCTTAATAGCAATGTCCATGCTAAAAATGGGTTATATGATGAGTCCTCTATCTATCTCTATGATAGAGTTTTGTGGAGTTATGGTTCGTTCATTTTACCGGACCGTGTGTTGTTTAGTAAACGTTAGGGTAGTCCTGTGGAGGAAAAACGATGTCTAACAGACAGCTGTGGGATAAGGAGACGTATACTTGGATGACGGAGGGGGAATGGAAGGAAAAAGAGAGGCAGAGGAGGTCTAAGAGAGAGAGGGAGGAAGATTGTGAGCTTGAGTCGGGAAAAAATGGCGGGAAAAAGGGAGAAGATTTGTTAAAGAAGAATGGTAGGAAATGTAAGCAAAGTGAGCTGAAGACAGGAGGAGAAATGGAAGTGAATGAGGGTGAAGTATCGGAGGTGGTAGGTGTGGTGAAGTACTTGGAGCCAGAGGCTTGCACAGAGGGTCAGGATAAAGATTAGTCTTGGAAAAAGTGGAGCCTTGCCTTTTGGCTGATCCATTTGTCGTTTCAAGATGGGTGAAAAAAGCGTTGGGTAAAGTGGCATCGTGAGGGTAACCAGAAGTGGTCTAGTGATAATTGTTTGTGTTTCTGTTGGTCAGAGAGAGAAGATGCTCAGATTTAGTGGTGAGAGTGGTAGATATGTACCAGTACAAAGGGATAATAATCATATGCCATTTAGCAGACGCTTTTATCCAAAGCAACTTACAGTCATGTGTGCATACATTTTTACGTATGGGTGGTCCTGGGGATCGAACCCACTACCCTGGCGTTACAAGCGCCATGCTCTACCAATTGAGCTACAGAGCACCACAAGTTATATATGTTTCAGTAAGATTGGATTTTTAGCGTTTATAGCAATGGTTATTAATTGTACTGCAGCGATGGAACGTAAGTCGAAGAAAATTGAGGTTGTGGTGGCAGCTGCAGAGAGGTATTTGGGTGTGTGAGACTTGACATCAGAAGAGTTACAGGGAGTGTTAAGTGGTGATGTCCCATCATTTCAGGTTGAGGGCATGAGGTAGGAATAAATATATTTAAATAGTGGAGAAGAGTGGTGTTAATTATTAATAATAATTTTGAATTTGTGAGTGTAGTGTTAGATGGTAGGGTATTTTGTTATTTTATTTTAATTTTCAAGCAAAATATAAGGGAGTTGTAATCCAGTCTAGTAGGTGGCGGTAATGCAACAAATTGGATGCCAACTGCCGTTTAAACTCATTGAAGAAGAAGAAGAAGAAGAAGAAGAAGAAGAAGAAGAAGTATCTCTATGACAACAGGCACAACTCCAATATCAAAGTTGCCGAAATGCCACATGCGTCCACTTATATCAATGCATTCTTAACAACCTAACCATTACGAAACGTCTATTCGATCAAATTAGCAATTCAAGTTTTTGTTGACCAAATTGACACTCTCTCAAATTGACCTCCATACAAAAATGTCTTACTTCGTGGTCTTTTTTTCTTGAACAGATATTAGGCAGAGTAAAACCTCTCGCTTCGCTTCTTTCTCTATGAAGAGGGTCACCTGTGGAATAAGCTGCGCAGATTCTGCCACCAGCGCGCGTGCACAGCACAGTGCACACAAGATGCACACGCAGAGTTGCACGCAGGTTCTTGTCTGTCTGGATTTCTCTTTTGTACCGTTAGATGGAGACAAATATCGATATTTCAGACGGTATATATACCGTAATAAAACATTTATGTTTTTAATCTTACAAAATGGCAATAGATTAGTCTACATTATTACTTACATAATATAGACCATATCATTATCAGTTTTTTCCCCAGCTTGGATCTCTTGTTTTCTCGACGTGCCTGTGTCTTTAAAACTGGACTGACCCTCAATCACATCACAGTCCCTCCCTCTCTTTTCAGCAATAACTCAACCAAAAGAAAATCAGCAAAACACAGTAACTGTGGCGTGCGATCCAACGACGTGTAATCTCATGTCTAGCGAATCTAAGGTTAACGAGAGAACATTCAAACTAACTTTCTATCGGGTGCGGAGTAACGAATTAACACGAAAAACAATCATTACAGTGGAATTGTTAAGTTGTTTTTGGACTTTCATTAAATAATTGGATGGAACTTCTGGATATAGCACAGTGCTGCGTTTACGATGAATGAAGGATATAATGTCTACTGACATTACTTACAGAAGATAAGGATTTTTTTTTTCGCAGGTGGATGAACTGGGTCGTCATTCTCAGCCCTCGTGTCATGTTGTACTACTCGAGCTGATATCATGTTGACAACTAGAACCATAAGAAAAAATGTGCACGAGTCTTCCGAAAACTGTATTCAGTCAGTGAAGTGTGGAGATAGCTTCTAATGGCCATTATAAGTCATACTTTAGAAATGATTTTGATTGGAAACTAATCATATAGTTTAGTAGACATTTTAGTAGAAGTTCCTACTCTATTCTCAGTGAACTACGTTATTTTTTTAAATGGTTGAACCAGTGGGTTTTGTGGAGGCTTGGAAAGCCCAGTTCCCAGAGTCAGATCCCCCAAACATGGAGCTGAAATCATTGGGGGATGTTGAGCAGGAGCTTGAGAAATGCAAGGTATCTATCAGGCAGCTGGAGTTTGAGGTGAACAAGGAGCGCTTTCGGATGATCTACCTGCAGACGTTACTGGCCAAGGAGAAGAAGGCTTATGATGGACAGAGATGGGGCATCAAGAGGATGTCCCTAATGAATATTGGAGACCAATCCAGTGTTTCAGACACCCAGAGGTCCCACTTAGATGAGCCTTCAGTGGAGGAGCAGTCGGGTGAGGCAGTCGACACAGGGAGGTGTAAACAGTATCCAGAGGGAGAGGTGGATGGGGTGTCTACCTCCAAACAGAGTTGTGGCTTCTCCCCGCACAGGCCTACAGTGGGCCCTCCAGACACAGATCTGGACAGGGACAGGGTAGGCATGGGCTCAGTTGCAGCACTGAGGTCCAACTTTGAGCGCATCAAAAGAGCCAACTCCCACACGGCTGGAGATGGGAAAGGGGTTGGATGGACAGAGAGACCCTTCTACGCGAACATGGAGTACCACCATGAGAGAGGCCTAGTGAAGGTCAATGACAGGGAGGTCTCAGACAAGATCAGCAACCTGGGCTGCCAGGCCATGCAAATGGAGCGGAAGAGGTCCCTGCACTCCCTGCCCGGGAACCTGTCCACTGCGACGGGGGAGATCTGCAAATCTGTCCTCAGAGGCAGATCCACAGATGGCGGTTGTGGCTACAATGGGCTGTATGATGATACAGAGGTGAACCCACATTTCTTCAAGGACAGTGTGATCCGTTCCAATGGAGGGAGACAGTCGGCAGACTGTCAGCCCTACACCAGTGTGTATGTCGGGGGGATGATGGGGGAGGGGAGGATCATCCACATCAGGGACCACAGTGTGGAGGAGGACTCCCACCTCACCTGGCCAATGCGCTCCTACTCACCTGGGAGTTTTGATGATGTTGGGGGCAGCTACACCCCAGACTGCAGCTCCAATGAGAACCTAACGTCCAGCGAGGAGGACTTCTCCTCTGGCCAGTCAAGTCATGTGTCACCAAGTCCCACCACCTATCATATGTACAGACCGAAGAGTCACTCTCCATCCCAGATTTCCCAGCAGTCCTTTGACAGCAGCAGCCCCCCCACCCCTTTGTCTCAGAAACGTCTGAAGCAGCAGGTGTTGGTATCCGAGGCCTCCATCGTGGGTGTTCGTAAAACAGGCCAGATCTGGCCCGATGATGGGAACTCCACTATGTCCAGTAGGACCTCGCATGACAACAGTCTCCATGGAGATCTGGGTAGGTCTGCAAAGCCATAGTCTCTGTCCTTTTGTACAAGAATTGTTAATGCACCCTAGTGCTCAATAACCACTGCCATTTCATATGTTTATTAAGATGCCTGTATTTGCCCTAACCTTGATCTCTCCTCATGCACAGATGTGCTTACAGTATATGTGCACCATATACAACATGTCAAAGGAAGGAATTATTTAGATGATAGTGTACTATGCATCTACCAATAAGTTTTCTATATGAATAAATTAAACCATTAGCATAGCCCAACCATTGCAAAGCACCCTATTGCTTGTGTGGTTATTTGTAGATTGTATGACTGTTTTCTTTTACTTTGTAAGCCTGTCCCCTTTTCCCCCCTTCTGCTCCCTTCTATTGAGTGGTGTAGTGCTCTTGGGAGATGCCCTGATTGAGACAGTGCGTGCCCTCAGGCTGCCCAGTCACTCGGCCCTGTCCACCCAGAATGTTTTTGTGTCCGCACACATCAGCGTTGTTGTCCTTGGCTAGAAGTAATTAACTTAAAGGGGCTTGTGTAGTGTGATTCATTTAGGGAGGCTCTTTGTTGGGGGTGGGGAGGAAAAGGGCTGATAACTCTCACTAAAAGGATGGAGGGCTCAAAGTGTGTCACATGGCTTCCCATCAAAATCTCAGGCCTCAGTGTTTCCTGTTGTGATGTGTGAACACAATAGGATAATCACTCATGCAGAGCATGTATTGACACTGCAACAATGTAGCAATGTTAAGTGGGATGGGGTGGTCTATCTAGGTGCTGCCAAGGACAGAGAAGAGAGTGAGAGTTCCTATGCAAAATATTTATTAAAGCTTTAATACATGAGAGGGTGTATGATTTGTCTATGATGGTGATTCAAATAACTAAATACATGTCTAAGTGAAAAGGGTTGACCCAATGCCACATATTACATGATTTCACTGAAGTCTTAACAGATGGTCTGTTGTAGTGAATCAGGGTCATTCGTTGCTAGGCTCAACAAATAAAAGCTATGAGAATTCATATGAGAAGAGCCGAAACATTGTTTGACGTTATTACAAAAAATACATGCTGTTTGGAGCAGATCTTCAGTAGCAATTGTTGAGAACAGGCTGTTGTTATGTAAGGTGATAGGCTGGAAACATTTTAAACCGAACATGCAATGAACAAGCAAATTGTCTGGGAAATAATCAGCAGGAGAACAGTAAGCCAGTGTGCGGCTCTTCTGACAGAAATACACATCCATGTGACCTGTGGTCAAATATTTAGCTTTTTGATATTGCAATAACAATATCATGGGTTGTTTTCTACATTGTCTCACCACATTAATGTTTCTTCACAATAACACCCATTTACCAATGCTGCTTGACCTGTAGGAAATGGGGAAACAGGCTATCAGATACAAAGATACATGTTTTGACAGAAGCCATAGGAAACAGGACAGTTAGCCTACTGTGATTGCTGCAGCTTGCTGGTTAAATGTTCAGCAGAAACAATGCTGCTGAGCCTGGCCCTGGAGTGGTGGTCTAAATGGCCATGCTGTTGAGGTAACGTTCCTGCTGCATGATCACTTCATGCAAACCGGGCTTTGTGGATTAATGGAAATCAGGATTTATTTTCTGATGTCGTAAGAACATTAGGCCTATTGCGCACATTGCTGGATCAGTGCTGTGGTAAGCAGTGCTTTTCAGGTGAGCATGACAATCCACTATTCTCTATTTTGGTCACTGATTTTGAGCGAGTATGGGAAAATCTGTTTTTCTGTTTTATCACAAAACTCTTTGCAGCATTCAATAAATTCCATTTAATCTGCTGAGTAAAGCTAGCTTATAATGTCAACGTTATAAAGGGCCACTGTGCTCCAGTTACATAAGCGTTCTGGTGACTATTTAGCTTTACAAAAATCAGAATCACTTTATTTGCCAAGTACATTTGCACACACCCGGAATTTGACTTAGTGAGTAGGTGCTGCCAGCAAAAGACAATATACAAACAGAATACAGACACAAAGTCAACATACAGATTATACAATATAAATACAGTAAACGTAAAGCTGATTTACCGTGAGGATATACAATTTACAGATATACACTGACTATACCAAACATTAGGAACACCATCTTAATATTGAGTTGCACCCCCCCTTTTGCCCTCAGTACAGCCTCAATTCGTCGGGGGATGGACTCTACAAGGTGTTGAAAGCATTCCACAGGGATGCTGGCCAGTGGCGGTCGGTGCATAAAAAAATTACAAAAATAAACATGTATGAGCATGGCCTTATTTCTAATACAGCATATTGGATGACTGTCATTCATATTCCATTCACCCAGCTCAATGTAACATCGATAGGTTTAGGCTACTACATGATACTCAAATTTTCCTATGCCCATCATGAGGTTGCTACAACCTAGCCTATGAATGAAAGTTTACCACGTAGGTGCACAGGTCGAGAGAATTTTGAGTAATCAAGGTGACAGACTGTGACACATTCAATACCGTCCTGTATCTAGCTGATATAGGGTGTAATCATTAGTCCAACAGTTGCAAATTAGAGTTTCTATTGGACAAATTCAGGTACGTTTATCCCCATTCCGTTTGCTTCCGTTTAAGAAAAAAAATGTCAACAGAATTGGAGGAATGAATACATCCCTGATCACACACAAACACAGTTCTCTTTCATAGCAGCCATATAAAAACAGCATGATCACTTTGCTTCTTGTATATATAATTCCGTCTCGCAACTATCTACGCGCGCTCCTCCTCTCACCTTTTCGCTTCTCTTGTAGACTTCAGTGCACAACACATCAGCTGTCTGTGACCAAGTGAAAAAACCTTTCAAAGACAAACCTTCATATCATGACTGCTAACCGCTACGCACAGCCTACATCGTTGTCACCACATAGTCAACATAGCTACTAGAACTAACGTGTTAGTAAACCCGCTACAATCATGCAGTACAGTGTACAGTCAGCAAGCAGTTTAGCAGTTACACCGGCGGGCCCCGGTGGTAATAAATTATTAAAACCAAAAGCTTACCTTAACTTGGAAGAGTTCCATTGTTGGATAGCCATAGTCAGTTAGTTAACATAGCATCCCTCTCTGTTTTGAGCCAGGTGTTTGAGTAGGCTAAACTAGCTAGCTGCATTCAGCTAGCTAAGTGAAAGTAAAAAAATAAAAAATACAACCAAATATAGCTAGCTCTCTCTCTGTCTCGCTTGTCCTTAATTTAGGAAGAAATTAATTTGTTAAAAACTGTTAAACTATTGTCTTTCTCTCTTTGAGTCAACTACTCACCACATTTTATACACTGCAGTGCTAGCTAGCTGTAGCTTATGCTTTCACTACTAGATTCATTCTCTGAACCTTTGATTGGGTGGACAACATGTCAGTTCATGCTGCAAGAGCTCTGATAGGTTGGAGGACGTCCTCTGGAACTTGTCATAATTACTGTGTAAGTCTATGGAAGGGGGTGAGAACCAAGAGCCTCCTAGGTTTTGACCTCCTAGGTCAGCATCCCGGAATCGCCTCTTCACTGTTGACGTTGAGACTGGTGTTTTGCGGGTACTATTTAATGAAGCTGCCAGTTGAGGACCTGTGAGGCGCCTGTTTCTCAAACTAGACACTCTAATGTATTTGTCCTCTTGCTCAGTTGTGCACCGGGGCTTCCCACTCCTCTTTCTATTCTGGTTAGAGCCAGTTTGCGCTGTTCTGTGAAGGGAGTAGTACACAGCGTTGCACGAGATCTTCAGTTTCTTGGCAATTTCTTGCATGGAATAGCCTTAATTTCTCAGAACAAGAATAGACTGACGATTTTCAGAAGAAAGTTATTTGTTTCTGGCCATTTTGAGCCTGTAATCGAACCCACAATTGCTGATGCTCCAGATACTCAACTAGTCTCAAGAAGGCCAGTTTTATTGCTTCTTTAATCAGCACACCAGTTTTCAGCTGTGCTAACATAATTGCAAAAGGGTTTTCTAATGATCAATTAGCCTTTTAAAATGATAAACTTGGATTAGCAAACACAATGTGCCATTGGAACACAGGACTGATGGTTGCTGATAATCAAAAAATAGATGGCATCATGAGGAAGGAAAATTATGTGGATATATTGAAGCAACATCTCAAGACATCAGTCAGGAAGTTAAATCTTGGTCGCAAATGGGTCTTCCAAATGGACAATGACCCAAAGCATACTTCCAAAGTTGTGGCAAAATGGCTTAAGGACAACAAAGTCAATGTATTGGAGTGGCCATTACAAAGCCCTGACCTCAATCCTATAGAACATTTGTGGGCAGAACTGAAAAAGCGCAAGGAGGTCTACAAACCTGACTCAGTTACACCAGCTCTGTCAGGAGGAATGGGCCAAAATTCACCCAACTTATTGTGGGAAGCTTGTGGAAGGCTACCTGAAACGTTTGACCCAAGTTAAACAATTTAAAGGCAATGCTACCAAATACTAATTGAGTGTATGTAAACTTCTGACCCACTGGGAATGTGATGAAAGAAATAAAAGCTGAAATAAATAATTCTCTCTACTATTATTCTGACATTTCACATTCTTAAAATAAAGTGGTGATCCTAACTGACATAAAACAGCAAATTTTTACTAGGATTAAATGTCAGGAATTGTGAAAAACTGAGTTTAAATGTATTTGGCTAAGGTGTATGTAAACTTCCGTCTTCAACTGTATATACTGTATATCTAAAAAGGATAAAAAATTATAGCACTCTCAAAGTCGCTTAGGTCACTTGTTTTGCCCATTCTAACGTTCAATCGAACAGTAACTGAATACCTTGATGCCTATCTGCCAGCATTATATAGCAACCCATGGCCACGTGACTCACTGTCTGTAGGAGCGATCCATTTTCGCTTATGGGGTACCTAATAAACTGTCCGGTGAGTGTATATATGCAGAGGAAGGGATGCTGCCGGTACAAATAAATAGTGTTGTGCAGAGGGTTTATATGTCCCTTTCAGATGGCAGTGGCTTCATTTGACTTAATTTCTCTGTGACTGCGTGAGCGGTGAACCAATCAAACACAGGGTGGCATTGACAGGTACCCTGCAGCCCTCCTAGTGTTTTACTACCTGGCATGGTGGCTGGCTCTGCCTGAGGAAGAGAGACAGCCCTGGCATTGGGTACAGTACTGACTGGCATAAATGGGCCTCTGTCCTTGCCACACTGATTCCACCAACCCTGCTTCTCCTCTTGCTTGTAATCATGGGAAAACAACCCATCTAAAATTGTCACATCTCTAAGGTCTCTTTTTCTTAGAATAGCACAGTAATAAGAGAATGAGCACAGTCTCTTGGTTTGTGGATATCTAGGCCAATTGTCAGTCCTGGCTTTGAATAGAGCTGCTGATTAGTTGCGTGGCTTAAAGGAGGCCACTTCTATGATGTCTTCTTTGCCATAGTTAATTATCACTATGACATTGACATAGACATGCCAGTGGCCAGGGCCTTTTCCTACTGTATGGCTCACAGAAATGTCTTATGGCTAATAATGAGTACATTATAAGATGGGCTACTGGGGCTTGTGTTGTTAGAATGTCTTCACTTTGAGTGAACCTCTGCCAGGCCAAGAATAGCCTCTGCTTAATATCAATTAGACAGGTCTGTATGTCTCCTTTGACACTAATGTGAAGCTTTCACTCAGTCTGTCTTGTAGTGATCCTATCTTTCTGAGTGTCTGGCCTCAGTCCAGGGCTGTATTTGTAATCACAGCAGGAGGCAGAGAGATGGTGGTGGCCCACCCTCCAGGTTAACGGTCCAATCATGAATCTTTCAGAGCTTGTGATGAAGCTCACACAGGCTGGTTTTTGTACCTGAATGTCAACATCCTCAGCTTTTAGTGGTTAAGGAAGCAAAAATAAATGGGCCTCTCCCTCCCCTTGAGTTTACATACAAGACACTTGTCTAAAGATTTAGATGATGTGGGGCCAGCACAGAAAAGGGACAGAGCTCTTGTGCACCCTGAGTGAGCTCTGTGTTTCGTGTCACCTGTCCTCCCAGGTGGTTGACTTGGTAAAATGGTGCAGTGGGAGTGTGCCTGGAGAGCTGGCAGGGAACAGAGCAGCAGGCCAGGGCCTTGCCAGCTGCAGTCTGTGGGAGCACAGGGACAAACACACCATTCATCTCTCAAATGAGCAGACCCTGTCCAGTTCAAGTTACACCAGCATAGGGGTAAATTGTTGGTCAGTAGCCTACTTGGCTCTATTTCAACGCTCAACCTTGAAATACTTTCAGATCTAACAGAACATGTACAGTCCTCTACATTATTTTAAGTGCAGTCGGCCTACTACAACCAGGTTTGAAAGTACTGGTGTCACCACAGGCTGTTTCCCATATACATATATTTTCTTACAGATAATGGTAGAAAGGCATGAGAAATGTTTGATATTTTGTCCCTCGCTCCAGGCTTCCCTCTTCGCTCTAATCCTCTCTTGTGCTCTGTCTCGCCCCTCTGGTCCCCTGGTCTTAGCTCCACTCCCAGGTCCTACTCAAAGGGCCCTCTGTGCTGCTGCCTGGCAAGCCAAGTGTTTATGGAATGTCTCAGCTGCTTGTGGGGTGTGGGGGGAACACAGCTAATGAAATGTAAAGTGCTGTGTGAGCTTAACTCTCCACAAACAGCCTGACCCCTGGGGCTTGTTAGACAATAATTAGTTTGTGGATATTGCTTCTGGCAGAACATACCTGGCTCCACGAGGGGACAAAAGGGGGCTTAGCCCCCTCAATTGAAACTTGTGCTCCCTCAGTTTGTTTTATGTCCCTATATAAAAATAGCACCCCCAAAAAATAATCCCCAGAATCTTTTCGCATGTCTATTTTCAAAGGATAAAGCTAACGTGCTGACCATCCGCACCAGATGTGATCAGAACATGCAGGTTGAAATATCAAAACACTAAACTCTGAACCAACTATATTAATTTGGGGACAGGTCAAAACACATATGAAACATTCACAAACATTTAGCTTGCTGTTGCTAGCTAATTTGTCCTGGGATATAAACATTGGGTTGTTATTTTACCTGAAATGCACAAGGTATTTTTTCTGGGTCTGTAAAATTGGGACCCATTTTGAGTCACACAAAATCGTGTGTTCTCTACTCTGACAATTAATCCACAAATAAAAGGGGGTAACCTAGTTAGTTTCTAGTAATCTCTCCTCCTTCAGTCTTCTTATTCTGTGGACTTTATATGGTGGTTGGCAACCAACTTTAAGGTGCATTACTGCAACCAACTGGACTGGAGTGTGGACCTCGTTCATCTTTCAATCACCCTCGTGAACCAAGTTCTATTTTAGCGCCTGGCTGCGCAGACGCTTGTTGACGCGCACGAGCAGTTAAGATGAAATGATTGAATAACATGTATGTGTACATTTACTTTCCAAAGCTAGCACATGCAACATGGGAGGTGTGGTCAGCATGTAAGAACATTAACAACTTCATAGTTAAGAACACTATAACAATATGGAAGAAAATGAAACGTATTCTACCATAACCAATATCACTCCCTAAAAACACAACCCTATGGAAAAATCCTTGAATAGCTTTTCAGAATTCACAGATTGGTCCCCATGGAAACTAAAGGCATAGAAACAGTAAATTACTTTGTAATAGGAAGTACATTTATTTCCATGACAGAATTAAAAAGCAATTTTGGAATGACCAATGTAGATATTTTCAAATACATGCAACTTAAAAGTTTCATACCAAGAAATGTCTATTTGAAATCTTTTGGACATCAGAGCAATCTTGCGGGAATCCGATTCGAGTCAGAAAATGATTTTCATATGATGGGTAAGATATACAAAACCTTGCAGAGAGCCTATCCAACTGACAATCTCTTAGAATTTTTTTTAAATGATTGGAACCAAGACTTAAAAATAACTAATATTGGCACACAGTGGAGGGAATGTTGGAACATAACTAGCAAAATTACATTTAACGAAGGCAGTCATGTCTTAAGTGTAAAACTAACAATGACTCAATAATCCATGCCTTCTGGGAATGCTATAAAGTTGAAATGTTATGGGCAGAGTTCGAAAGTTGTTTATCAGAAGTATTACAATGTAAATGTACTTTTAATGCATCTGTCTGCATATTTCAAGACATGGCATATGAGGGTACATTTCTTGTCCATCTTGAAAAAAAGTATACTTAAACTGGAAATCAACCAATCCTCCATCGTTAACACAATGGAAAGGTCAAATGCTTTATTATCTAAAAGTTGAAAGTGCGTGGGCGACATGTGGCGGAGAGTGATGTAGGCGGCAGCAACTTGTGGCGGCAGCGACGATGCCCCAAGCACCAGCAGAGATTTGGATATAATGACGAGATACCTATGTCTCCACCCTAATGATGGGATTCGTTTTCCACAGAGCATAACGGCGGGCTGCCAAGCTCCTGCCTATTCCACTCTTTGGATTGGCGGATACATCTTGTTATTTGAATACTTTTTTTGAATATATTCGTTGATGTCAACCGCCTGTTTTCAATGGAGAGATGCTATGCTACATGTCACGAATATGCATAGCCATCTCGAGACAACTCCGATATAAAGTGTTTTTTTCTCAAAGTTGCTGGGATGTCACGTGTCCTACTTATATCAGTACACTTGTAACAACCTAAGCATTATGAAACTTCTTCTATTCGATCAAATAAACCTCACATAGCAAATAAACCATTACATTTTCTGTTGACCAAATTCGACACTCATTGACCTCCATACAAAAACTCCCCCCTTGGTAAGTGAAAGAAACAACGCCACCTGCTGGAGAAGACAGATTTTTGGCCCAGTTGTCCCTCTCGCTTCGCCTCTTCCTCTCCAGCTCAAGCTAGCGCCGCATGCAGAGCCTTCCCCCTCTTCCACAAGCGCCGCCAGGATAATGGCCCCACAGCCCCCTCCACCTCCACTGTTCCTGACGATCTTGGAACAGAGGAGCCAGCCCAGGTTAGCCTAGAATCCTACCCTAGCTGCAGGTTTTCTGTCCAAAAACGTTAATTTAATAGCAACTGGTTCATAGGAAGAGTGGCTGGAATACTCGGTTACCGCAGATGCAGCATTTTGTTTCCCATGTCAAAAGTTCTGTGTTGGGTCCAATGCTAACACAGACAAGGCCTTTACCCAAGCTGGGTGTTCTAACTGGAAGCATGTTAATGATAGTACCAAGGGAATCGCTAGGCAGGCATCAAGTAAAGAGCATTTGATATGCCCTGTGGAAAGAAAAACAGGTTAGGGTATGGGTACTGAGGTGTCGACACTTGTTTTTGATGGGCAGCTGGCAAGAAATCGTGTCGGCGATTGTGGACATTATTGAGTTCCTTGTTTCAAACCAGCAACCACTGAGGGGGACATTGGACGCGATAGAGTCAAGAGGGGAGGGGGCAGTGGACTTTTTCTGTCTATAATGGAATATACTCTCCGAAAAGACAAGGAACTTGCCAAGGTGTTTAGCACCATACTCCACAATGCCACATACACATCATATGATATTCAAAATGAAATCATAGGGCTCATGAGTGAGATTGTCATTGGGAAAGCTACATGCGAGAACAAATGTTCCACTTTGACAAACGTGTTCAGTCAACACAGAGGAAGCATGCTACACCTGAGGAAAGCTCAACTAATCCAACTGGCATTTGAGGGAGATCTTACAAGAAGATTTCGGGGAGAATGGAATGATCGATGACTCAGGAAGTTCCACAGAGCATCGAGAAGATCGAAAAACGATCTAGCTGGTTGTTTTTTATACAAATCTTGCTTTAGTGTGAAGTGCGCTGTTCCTGGTGCTGATAGAGCGCAGCAGAGATTTCGCGCCAACCTGTTACTTCTTGATCAAAATAATTTGAGCTTTTATGTTCATTGTGGTGTAGCGTGATATAAGCAGAATTCAATATAATTCCAATGCAAGAACCCAAATTACACCCTTGGGTATAGCTACATATCGGAATGTTACATCATAGAAATAGATACATTCTATTATGTTTTTCTTGGTAGCCTATAGGTTTTCGTGGTTGTAAATGGAACTGTACGTATTGGAAACGTGCTGATGGTAGGCCGGCATTGATTATCTGGGTCAGTTGATTCACAGAAGTGTATTGTGCCATATCACAATGTGTTGCTGAACTCATGAGCACAGAGTGGCATGATTTTCCATGTTTGACCTATTTATTTGGCAAGACAGCTGTGCATGGCTGCATCTCACTGTAGTAGGCTATGTTTTGGTTATTTGGATCTCCATTCGCCTTTTGTTTAGTGCGTTTGTTTACTGTTACTGTAACTAGCCTACATATAGATTGTGTCATGCCTTTATCAGTCTGATAGGCCTACTACTTTGTAACGCTGTTTTGTTCTGTTCGCATTCGCAGTTGTCGGTATTCTAAGCCAAACTGCTGTTCAGTATTTTTGTTTGCATGCATGAATAACTAAGCGACTACTTTCAGCATTTAGTTTGCATTATTTTGTTTAGACAGCTGTGTGTACGGCTGCATTCACATAGGCTTTTTTAAAGAGGTGAATTACCCTATCTATCTTGTAGCCTATATTCATTACCAAAACGGACTTGCTTTAGTGTGTAGGGCGCTGTCCATTGTGCTGATACAGATTTCGTGCCAACCTGACTGTCACTTCAAAAGCACTCAATGATCTCCGAGTCTCAGCATTTGAACTTTGTTTATTGTGGTATAGCGTGATATAAGCAAAATTCTGCCCCCTTAGTCACTTTATCCTGGTTCTGGGTCTGTGGCAGACAACACTATTTCATGTATTTACTTTAACAAGATGTACTGTAGAACAAAGACTTATATCCACAAGCATGAGTCCTTAAGAAGATTCCTCCTGGAAGCTTAACTGCTATTCTAGACATTGCTCTGAAAGCACAATGTTAGTGAAGATTGTATAATTCATGATCTTTGCCCCCATTTCCTGTTTGTCCACAGTGCTCAGAGGAAAAGTCTCTAAACCTGGCCTTCAGTGTGTTTCACCTGACTGACCAACTCTTAAGAGACTGCCGAGGGTGGCAGGTAGCCTAGCGGTTAAGAGTGTTGGGCCAGTAACCGAAAGGTCGCTGGTTGGAATCCCCGAGTAGACTAGGTGAAAAATATGTCTGTGCCCTTGAGCAAGGCACTTAACCCTAATTGCTCCTGTAAGTTGCTCTGGGTAACTGCTAAAATGACAAAAAATCTAAAATGTCTCGTGGGTGCATCATCCGTCACTGTCGAGCATATAATAGAGAAAATAACTAGGTGTGTGTATCCGCAATCTGTTTTTGTTGTGGTCTATTTTGGAAAAGAGAAGATGGGACACAGGTGTTGAGATCTGAATAATTTATCCCTGATATTAGGGGAAAACACATTTGTGCCTTTTTTAGCTAGTATCACACCTTCACTGTATCAGCGTGCTTATGTGTGTGCATCCTGTAGATCACAGATTGGAACAATTATTGAGCCTTGATATTCTGTTACACAGAGCATTACTGTGACCATCCTGAGCTATTTCAACACACTGATTAGTAGGTGCGCTGGGCTGGGTGGCTGAGTTCTGACCTACACTGCTCAATGGCTGGTGCTAATTTTAGGCTGTCCCATAACAGATCTGAGCAGAGAGATGGTGGGCCTCACTACTCCTACTGGGCCTGTGGTCGGCCTCCCTCCCATTTCAACAAAGCACTTCAGATGTGCCAGAATGTGCTGATATTTGGTTGGCTCACGCTCTGCTGATTGCCAAAACACCCAGTCAGCTTCTTACAGGGCCGGTGTGCCCCCGCCCCTTCGCAAATGCCACATTTTCAGGCCTGGTTCTTTTCAACCTGGTGGGTGAAGCTCAATCAGAGAGAAACCAGATGTGCTGAAGTGACGTGACTGCAGTACTGAAAGATCCACTCCACCCAGCCCAGTCCTTCCTTGTTTAGCTGTGAGGGATGAAAATACCCCTTTGCAGTAGTGCGATTGAAGTGCAACTGTTTGTAGGCTGAGGATTAGTAAAGTGGATTGTTATTGATAAACCATTACACCATTATAGTTTTCTATGTGTCTTATATTTAGCGAGTAGAGCTATAGCGGTCATACACGTTTGATGGTAAAAGCCATTATCACACCTGTATTCTCTCTGTTAGCTGACAGCTGTCTCCCCAGTGACCACACAATCCGGATGAAAATCCATTAGTGGAGGCAGAATGTGGCCAAACCACTTAACAGCATCACACGTTGGCATCTTCAATGTTGATATTTTTTTTTTTTAAGGTGCCATATCTCCTCTAATCTATAAACGTGCAGACTGAGGCGACAGCGAGACTGTCATTGTGATACACGCAATACTAAAGTTATTATTCCTGGACCATAATGTCCCAAATAATCAGTCTTAAAGGGAATACTGTGTTAGCCCTGTCTTTGGAGGATCGATTAACATTTGTGTCTCATTTTTGACAGGTTTTTATCTCAATTCTGTTTGTCAATTGAGAGGAATTGGTGGTCTCTGTTTTATTCATTGCGTTAGTGTGTGTCCAGATGGGCCAAGCTGGGTCTCTACAGGCTGTCACTCTGAACCATTTCCTCCTTAAGTTATTTCCAGAATGACCGCCCAGTTAATCTTTCTTTCCATAGAAATATTTACTGTGTCCTCTAGCCAATGCAGTGAAGTGTGACAGTGCGTTGATGCATGCATCACATGGAGACTCTTAACATCATTCAGCACCAACACAGTCAAGCTCTCCGTCTTAATCCAAAGGAGAAAGACAATGGCCTGGAAACTATCCTTCAAGACAAGTTATTTTTTTAGGAGTGCATTCATATGTAAAGGATATCCTGTATTCCACTGAAACGGACTGTTTGAACCCTGCCCTCTAAGCAAGGTCACATCTGTTGTGAGGTTGAATTGTTGTGTTTACGATTCTTTGGATTTATCCTGGTAACACATGTCATTCCCCACCTCTGGATCATAGTCAGTTCATCTATATACACGAAGTGTACAAAACATTAGGAACACCTTCCTAATTTTGAATTCCACCCCCGTTTGCCCACAGAACAGCCTCAATTCGTCGGGGCATGGACTCTACAAGTTGTTGAAAGCATTCCACAGGGATGCTGGCCCATGTTGACTCCAATGCTTCCTACAGTTTTGTCAAGTTGGCTGGATGTCCTTTGGGTGGTGGACCATTCTTGATACACACAGGAAACTGTTGAGTGTGAAAAACCCAGCAGCGTTGCAGTTCTTGACACACTTAAACCGATGCACCTGGCACCTACTACCATACTCCGTTCAAAGGCACTTAAATCTTTTGTCTTGCCCATTCACCCTCTGAATGGCACACATACACAATCCATGTTTCAATTGTGTCAAGGCTTAAACATCCTTCTTTAATCTGTCTTCTCATCTACACTGATTTGAAGTGGATTTAACAAGTGACATCAATAAGGGATCACAGCTTTCACCTGGATTCACCTGGTCCGTCTATAGTGCCTTCACAAAGTATTCATACCCCTTGACTTATTCCACATTTGGTTGTGTTACAGCCTGAAATCAAAATGGATTAAATATATTATTTTTCTCATCCATCTACACACAATACCCCATAATGACAAAGTGAAAACATGTTTTTAGAAATTTTTGCAATTTGAATGAAAATGAAATACAGAAATATCTCATTTACATAAGTATTCACACCCCTGAGTCAATACTTTGTAGAAACACCTTTGGCAGCTATTACAGCTGTGAGTCTTTCTGGGTAAGTCTCTAAGAGCTTTCCACACCTGGATTGTGCAACATTTGCCAATTTTTATTATTTTCAAAATTCTTCAAGCTCTGTCCAATTGGTTGTTGATCATTGCTAGACAACCATTTTCAGGTCTTGCCATAGATTTTCAAGTAAATTTAAGTCAAAACTGTAACCCGGCCACTCAGGAACATTCACTGTCTTCTTGATAAGCAACTCCAGTGTATATTTGGCCTTGTGTTTTAGGCTATTGTCCTGCTGAAAGGTGAACTAATATCCCAGTGTCTGGTGGAAAGTAGACTGAACCAGGTTTTCCTCTAGGATTTTGCCTATGCTTAGTTCCATTCTGTTTCTATTTTATCCTGACAAACTATTCAGTCCTTATCGATTACAAGCATACCCATAACATGATGCAGCCACCACTATGCTTGAAAATATGGAGAGTGGTACTCAGTAATGTGTTGTATGGGATTTGCCCCAAACATAACACTTTATATTCAGGACAAAAAGTTAATTGCTTTCCCACATTTTTTGCAGTATTACTTTAGTGCCTTGTTGCAAACAGGATGCATGTTTTGGAATATTTTTATTCTGTACAGGCTTCCTCCTTTTCACTCTGTCAATTAGGTTAGTATTGTGGAGTAACTACAATGCTGTTGATCCATCCTCAGTTTTCTCCCATCACAGCCATTAAACTCTAACTGTTTTAAAGTCCCAATTGGCCTCATGGTGAAATCCCTCAGCGGTTTCCTTCCTCTCCGACAACTAAGTTAGGAAGGATGCCTGTATCTTTGTAGTGACTGGGTGTATTGATACACCATACAAAGTGTCATTAATAACTTCACCATGCTCAAAGGGATATTCAATGTCAGGTTTTATTTTTTTATTTTTTTTACCAATCTACCAGTAGGTGCCCTACTTTGCGAGGCATTGGAAAACCTCCCTGGTCTTTGTGGTTGAATCTGTGTTTGAAATTCAAAATTCATTGCTCGACTGAGGAACCTTACAGATAATTGTACAGTGGGGAAAAAAAGTATTTAGTCAGCCACCAATTGTGCAAGTTCTCCCACTTAAAAAGATGAGAGAGGCCTGTAATTTTCATCATAGGTACACGTCAACTATGACAGACAAATTGAGAGAAAAAAATCCTGAAAATCACATTCTAGGATTTTTAATGAATTTATATGCAAATTGTGGTGGAAAATAAGTATTTGGTCACCTACAAACAAGCAAGATTTCTGGCTCTCACAGACCTGTAACTTCTTCTTTAAGAGGCTCCTCTGTCCTCCACTCGTTACCTGTATTAATGGCACCTGTTTGAACTTGTTATCAGTATAAAAGACACCTGTCCACAACCTCAAACAGTCACACTCCAAACTCCACTATGGCCAAGACCAAAGAGCTGTCAAAGGACACCAGAAACAAAATTGTAGACCTGCACCAGGCTGGGAAGACTGAATCTGCAATAGGTAAGCAGCTTGGTTTGAAGAAATCAACTGTGGGAGCAATTATTAGGAAATGGAAGACATACAAGACCACTGATAATCTCCCTCGATCTGGGGCTCCACGCAAGATCTCACCCCGTGGGGTCAAAATGATCACAAGAACGGTGAGCAAAAATCCCAGAACCACACGGGGGGACCTAGTGTATGACCTGCAGAGAGCTGGGACCAAAGTAACAAAGCTTACCATCAGTAACACACTACGCCGCCAGGGATTCAAATCCTGCAGTGCCAGACGTGTCCCCCTGCTTAAGCCAGTACATGTCCAGGCCCGTCTGAAGTTTGCATTTGGATGATCCAGAAGGGGATTGGGAGAATGGCATATGGTCAGATGAAACCAAAATAGAACTTTTTGGTAAAAACTCAACTCGTCGTGTTTGGAGGACAAAGAATGCTGAGTTGCATCCAAGGAACACCATACCTACTGTGAAGCATGGGGGTGGAAACATCATGCTTTGGGGCTGTTTTTCTGCAAAGGGACCAGGACGACTGATCCGTGTAAAGGAAAGAATGAATGGGGCCATGTATCGTGAGATTTTGAGTGAAAACCTCCTTCCATCAGCAAGGGCATTGAAGATTAAACGTGGCTGGGTCTTTCAGCATGACAATGATCCCAAACACACCGCCCGGGCAACGAAGGAGTGGCTTCGTAAGAAGCATTTCAAGGTCCTGGAGTGGCCTAGCCAGTCTCCAGATCTCAACCCCATAGAAAATCTTTGGAGGGAGTTGAAAGTCTGTGTTGCCCAGCGACAGCCCCAAAACATCACTCCTCTAGAGGAGATCTGCATGGAGGAATGGGCCAAAATACCAGCAACAGTGTGTGAAAACCTTGTGAAGACTTACAGAAAACGTTTGACCTGTGTCATTGCCAACAAAGGGTATATAACAAAGTATTGAGAAACTTTTGTTATTGACCAAATACTTATTTTCCACCATAATATGCAAATAAATTCATAAAAAATCCTACAATGTGATTTTCTGGATTTTTTTTCTCAATTTGTCTGTCATAGTTGACGTGTGTACCTATGATGAAAATTACAGGCCTCTCTCATCTTTTTAAGTGGGAGAACTTGCACAATTGGTGGCTGACTAAATACTTTTTTCCCCCACTGTATGTGTGGGGTACAGAGATGAGGTAGTCATAAAAAAATTATGTTAATCACTATTATTTCACAGTGAGTCCATGCAACTTATTATGTGACTTGTTAAGCAAATCTTTACACCTGAACATATTTAGGCTTGCCATAACAATGGGGTTGAATTCTTATTGACTCAAGACATTTCAGCTTTTCATTTTTAATTAATTTATTAAAATGTCTATGAACATAATTCCACTTTGACATTATGTGGTATTGTGTGTAGGCCAGTGACAAAACAATCTCAATTTAATCGATTTTTAAATTCAGGCTGTAACACAACACAATGTAGATAAAGTCACTTTCTGAAGTGCACTGTATATCATGGAAAGAGTAGGTGTTCCTAATGTTTTGTACACTCAGTGTACATATGGAGTAGGATTACAGGTCTCTGTATATATCCTTGATGCAGGGTTAGGGTCAATTCCATTTAAATTCCAGTCATTTCAGGAAGTACACTAAAATACAAATTCTCTTCTATGCTTTTCAATGAGGAAAAATGTGCATTTGAATTGGAGTTTGGTTCACTTTTTGAACTGACTGGAGTTTAAATGGAATTAACCCCAATCCTGCTTTGTTGTGTGTTTCTGTATCAAACCTCTATCATCATTCTCCACAAAACAGAGGTTATCAGAGGTTTTCCAATTTGTTTTATCTACAGGGACAGAGTGCATGGTGACAGTGCAGAGGTTATTTTCTCTGGACAGGGATTTGAGAGCATTTTAACCTGTTGTGTATAGCAGGCAGCTATGTTTAGTGGCTCCCTCGGGAACTACTAACTTGTGCACTAAACAAACACCATTTCCAGATACAGACAAAGCTCTTCTGAGCCTGATGAACTTTGGTTTACTAAACCCCAAGATCAGCACACAGGCAAATTCAATAATACTGAAAGAATCTCTAAATTATTCGGCAGGATTCTCTAATAAAAGTCCAGATAAATGTTTTCCTTTGTTCCTCTGCTGCTACAGTGCCTTCAGAAAGTATTCACACCCCTTGACTTTTTGTTGTGTTACAGACTGAATTGTAAATGGATTAAATTGCGATTTTGTGTCACTGGCTTACACACAATACCCCATAATGTAAAAGTGGAATTAAGCTGAAATGTCTTCAGTCAATAAGTATTCAACCCCTTTTCTTATGGCAAATGTGCTTAACAAGTCACATAATAAGTTGCATGGACTAACTCTGTGTGCAATAATTGTGTTTTACATTATATTTTTAATGACTACCTCATCTCTGTACCCCACACATACAATTATCTGTAAGGTCCCTCAGTCGAGCAGTGAATTTCAAACACCGATTCAACCACAAAGACCAGGGAGGTTTTCCAATGCCTCGCAAAGAAGGGCACCTATTGATAGATTGGTTAAAAAAAATGGTAACTTTAAAACAGTTACAGAGTTTAATGGCTGTGATAGGAGAAAACTGAGGATGAATCAACAACATTGTAGTTACTCCACAATACTAACCTAAATGACAGAGTGAAAAGAAAGAAGCCTGTACAGAATACAAATATTCCAAAACATGCATCCTGTTTGCAATCAGGCACTAAAGTAAAACTGCAAAAAAAATTTGCAAAAAAATGAACTTTATGTCCTGAATACACAACGCATTATGTTTGGGGTAAATCCAACACAACACATCACATCACTGAGTACCACTCTTCATATTTTCAAGCATGGTGTTGGCTGCATCATGTTATGGGTATGCTTGTCATCGGCAAGGACTAGGGAGTTTTTTGGAGAATAAAAATAAATGGAATAGAGATAAGCACAGGCTAAATCCTAGAGAAAATCTGGTTCAGTCTGCTTTCCAACAGACATTTAGTGACAAATTCACCTTTCAGCAGGACAATAACCAAAAACACAAGGCCAAATATACGCAAGAGTTGCTTACCAAGACGACATTGAATGTTCCTGAGTGGCCTAATTACAGTTTTGACTTAAATCAGCTTGAAAATCTATTGCAAGACTTAAATGGCTGTCTAGCAATGATCGACACCTTGACAGAGCTTGAAGAAATTTAAAAATAATAATGTGCAAATATTGTACAATCCAGGTGTGCAGACTTACCCAGAAAGACACAGCTGTAATCGCTGCCAAAGGTGCTTCTACAAAGTATTGACTGAGGGGTGTGTGAATACTTATGTAAATGATGTATTTTTGTATGTCATTTTCCAAAAATTTGCTAAAATGTCTAAAAGGTTGTTTTCACTTTGTCATTATGTGTTGATCGGTGAGAAAAAACAGTTAATCAATTTTTTATTCAGGCTGTAACACAACAAAATGTGGAATAAGTGAAGAGGTATGAATACTTTCTGAAGACACTGTACATCTTGCCTATACCACTCACAGCACCCAGTTGTTGGTTTATTTAAGCACTGTTATGCAATGTTATTAGAATGTATTAATTACAGCTCTATTGCACAATTCTAACCGTTTTGAGGTTAGTTGAGGGGAGACTGTCAGATTCCCTCTACCACCATCCAGCCACATAGTGTTTGAGAGTAAACCCATCTTCTCAATGACTCTGTTACTGCACAGTGGAAACAGGAAAACTGCATTTTCTCTTTGTTTGTCCCACAGAGCTGTAGCTGAGCTTCTTTGTTAAATGTTTTACATTGATTTAACCTATGAAAAAGTAAAAGCATTAGACAACTTACAGGGTTGGTTCAGGGACAGCCATCCTAGAGTTGATTATATGATATTTAATATGAATCTAAATGTGTGTGTGTGTGGGAGGAGGGGGGTGTTTGTGTGAAAATGTGACCTTGTGCAGAATGTCCGTTTCCGCTTTGAAGTTGATGAATTGCTCAACATGCCGGACAGACCTGCCTGGACATTTCCTTAGCAACAGCCTTGTAGTCCAATAACTAAGCTTGACTGAGGATTTAGCCTATTGTGAAATCCTCTTCACTCAATGTTAGGATGTTTGCCTGCTTTTTCACGCTACCAATGAAAACTAATCAGCTTTTTTTTTTAAGCATGTTTATTCCAGAGCCATGTAAATAACTGTCTCTGTGTCATTCCATTCAGAAAGAACAATATTTTATTTTATATTAGTTCATAAGTAAGAAATAACATATTTTTAAGACATGTTTGATAGTTTTATGGATGGTAACATTGGATGGTAAATTATCATGGTCGAGTCATATTGACAAAGTTGTTGTGAAGATGGGGAGGGGTGTGGCTGTTTATAAAAATATGTTTTGCATTTTTGACACATCAACTGTACTAGTTGTTCAGGCTCTGGTCTTGTCACATCTTGATTACTGTCTAGTAATATGGTCAAGTGCAGCAAAGAAAGGCCTAGCAAAGCTGCAGCTGGCTCAAAACAGAGCAGCACGGCTTGCCCTGAAATGCACATACAGAACTAACATCGACAACATGCATGTCAGTCTTTCCTGCTTGAGGGTTGACGAGAGATTAACTACTAATCTTGTAGTTTTTATGAGAAATGTTACTGTGATAAAAATTCCAGATTGTCTGCATAATCAAATAACATTCAGCTCGGACACCCATACATACCCCACAAGACATGCCACCAGGGGTCTCTTCACAGTCCCCAAGTCCAAAATGAATTAACAGCAACGCACAGTATTATACAGAGCCATGATCGCATGGAACTCCCTTCTATCTCCAATTACTCACGCAAACAGCAAAATTACCTTTAAAAAACGGATTAAACAACATCTCATGGAACGGCGAGGACTGTGAGGGGGCACACACAGACACACTCTAACAAGCACATCATTTTTGTTGTTGTATTGTTTATATACATTTTTAGTTGTATTGTTTGTATATGGGGTTATTTTAAATATGTGTGACTGTCCTTGTCTATCAGTGTTTTGTTACTTGTCGTGTTTGGTGTTTTCTGCAAAAGCTATTTTACTGAAATGTATTTTGGTCTGGATGATGGGTTAGTGTGTGTCCATTGACAGTGATTTCCAGGCCTCTGTATCTGTGTGAGAGGAAGTGTTTTTCACCCAGTGTCACTGCTGTTGTATAATCTGACAGACACACAGTGTGGCCTTTCACATTGGCTTCCCATATATTCCCCTGGCCTGCAGTGGCCTGCTCCTCCAGAGTAAACACAGTGGTTTCTCTCTGCAGGGCGCAGTGTGTTTGTTCAGGTTGTCATTGTATCTAGGTGTCACACTGTCAGCTTGACTCAGCCAGGCCCCAGACACTCCACAGGGCTGGGTTTGTTCTGCCCGCCACACTTCTGGATTCCTTTTTCCTGTTTTCTAGCAGAGGTGAACTACTTATCTCTGTGTATCCTCTTCTGAAAATACAGTAGGCTCTGTCAGATTCCTGGTATTTCAACACTGAAGCCTTACAGACAAACAAACCACAGCTTGTATCTCCCACACAGAAACGGCCAAAAATGATAGACATTGTTGGTGAGTCAAGGTATCAATAAAAGGGATTGAGCCCTTCTTGATGCAATTCTAGATGAATAATAGAGGAAACATGTAGTCTACACAACAGCAGCTATAATACCAAAATAGACCACGGTGTTGCATTGTCTGCATATACTTCCTCCCAGAATGTCCACTTTTGCTGTGATTATGAATAAGAGGGGGTGTTTACTGGTCTTTTGCCAACACTTACGAACCAAAGAGAATAGGAAGAGCTGAGATTAGTCCTCTCTCTCTCTCTGTCTGCTCTACAAACAGAGAGGTCTACTGTAGCCTTAGCCACTTCCCTACACCTTGGATCTATTCACTCAGAAGGAACCAGAAAAACAACACAGCCACAATTAGACAGGGTTGAGAAGGAAGGAGAGGAGAAGAGATAATAACAGGCGGAGGAACTCCTATTGACCCAATTATCTGATCCTCAGGTTACTGGTTCACTTCTGACTACTGAGTGATCAATAAGAAGGAATTCCTCTGATTGCTCTGATACTAGTCTGTTCCCTCCCTAGAGTAATTTTTTGTAATCCATTGAGTTGATATGTAAATAAAGAATTACTATGGTTAAGCCCCTGTCCAGTATAACTACTGGCACATCTGTACAGTTACAGTAGTTTGTGTAGCCCACTGAGAGTAGAGGGACTGACATGAATGATTTTCTGTACCACACAAGTGAGTCAGTATTTTTGCTGCAATTCTCCTGGCTTATCCTCTGCTGTGGAACTACCCCTGACTGTGTGTCTGGCACAGTCTGTGGTAGATTTGGCAAAGCTGCACACTGCCTGCTGAAGGTCAGAGGGGATTTGAAGCACAGAGACAAGGACTGTATTGGAATAGAGCACGCTAGAGGTTGGATGACACAGCTGTATTTTCAGCCTGTGGGCCATTATAATTATTTTCAATAATCAGTAGCTTCTAGATAATACCATTGCTATACAGATTAATAACTTTTTTAAGCCCTTGTGTTTGTATGATGTAAGACCTATTTTGGTTATTTTTGTGTCTGTATAATGTTCTTATCAACAAAGGATTATGACTAGAATGTTTGAGAGGGAGATGAAAATGGATCAACACTTTCTAACTTCCTTCCACTGTCTGTTCAGTGGCAGTAGTGGTGTATTAGATGAGAATAGGTTTTCTTGCCTGTGAAGTGATGTGGTCAAAGAGAGCGAGATTCACGCTGTGCCACTGCCTGAAATGCCTTGCTGCCATGAAAATAGTTATTAAAATCCCCCACCTAACCGCCTCCTTCTGTGTGTCATTATCCCAGAAGCCCCCTACAGTGGGACCCCTCCTTCCTATGGCTATCTGGAGCAGACAGAGGAGCACCAGCATCATGACCTCCTGCCTTTCAGCACCTCGCCCTCCTCCTCACCTCGCCTCCGCTCCAAGAGCCGCAGCAGCCGGGACACACAGTCATCTGGCTCCCTGGAGTCCACCTTGTCGGTAATGTTATCACCAGTCCTACTACTACACACTTCAACTACCACACACTTCATCTCCTACCTTTAAAGCCCCTGTCTCGGATTTTCCATTCAGTGCAGCAATCTGTTAATGCTCCCGTCCTCTAGCACTACTTCCACCTTTATAAGTGTGCCCTGGGCTCTGCATGTATTTAATAGGGAGATGTTCTGCTCTTTCCAACCACACGTTCACTCACCCTATAAATCTCATCCACCCCTACTGTACTGTACCTAGCCAATCTCCGGTGTCCCCTGGGTCGTCCTCCTCTGATGTGCGCCACTCTCTGATCTTCAAAGGTTAAATCCAGGGGGAGGGCTCCTCTTGTGCCCCCTTCCATGTTCAGGCTGTGGAATGTCAGAGCTATTCATTCCTGCTCTGCTCTCTATGCACGAGCGCCATATCGACAGACTGTCAGAAACCTAACTGACTGATGCCTTTGACCCATCAATAACTACAGGTCTCATCCTAGGCTAGGAAAACAATTGTTTCTCTCCACAATAGAATGGATCTTTGACCCTGGCCTCCACATCTCCCACAGGGTTTCATAGAATGTGTTGGGATCCCTAGAGAGGACGGTCTCTCCTCCTTACTGTTTACAGAGGTCCCATTGAACAACCACAGGGATTTGGGAAGATCTGCTCCAGTTAGAATTAGAATCCCAAGATGAGCCTGGTAGAAGTGAAAACCCTGTCGGTCTGTCTCTCTCTCTCCCATTCACTGTCTCTTTCTCTCATTCTCACACACAGACAGAGCTGGATCAGGAGAAAGAGTTGGAGATGCGGAAATGGGTTCTGTCAGGGATCTTGGCCAGTGAGGAGATGTATCTCAGTCACCTGGGGGCTATCTTGCTGGTGAGAGACTGAGGACTTTGAGCTGTGCTGTTGTTGTTAAATCTTAGGCCCTGAGTAATCACTCAACTAATTGAATATGGCACACCTCACTGTTGAACATGTTGGATAGACACACAGAGACCCATCTGTACACACACACACACACACACACACACTCACACTCTCTCACACACACACACACACACACACACACAGTAATGCTTTGTCTTGCATTGATTGTCCCAGCCCATGAAGCCTCTGAGGGCAGCGGCCACCACCTCCCAGCCGATGCTGACCATCCAGCAGATAGAGACTATCTTCTTCAAGGTGACAGAGCTCCATGAGATCCACAAGGACTTCTACGATGCCCTGCTACCCAGAGTTCAGGAGTGGAGCCACAACCAGTGTGTGGGCGATCTATTCCAGAAACTGGTGAGCCTTATTATTGTTGTGTAAAGACCTAGGAAATGCTGTTGTGGTTCTTTTGTGTTAGTTCTTCCGGGTGCTTTTGTTCATAACTACAAAAACATGAGAATAAACTTCCCCAGCCGTAAACAGTATTGTGCTCTGAGTAAGCAGATATGTATCCAGTCTAGGGCTGTGACGGTGACTGTATTACCGCCACATTGCCATGTGACCGTTAAGTCACGATAACTAGTCTTCTCCAAAACTGCGCTCTGATGCCACTGATGGTCAATAGTATCCTACCAAACTTGCTAACGGCCAGTCGCTAATGGCCTGGTACTCAGCGCTGTATTGTCCCTCTAATCACTCTGACATCAATGCAAATGCAATCGAAAATCTAGTCATGAGAGCCCTGGCTTTCAGAGTTTCAGATGAATAGGATAACCTGTTGCGCAGCGAGAGCCAGCTCCTCATAGCTGGTTGATGCATGGAATTAAAGGTGTTCCTATAAGCCCATGTTGCGCAACATTATTATAGGCAATGCAATTCAATTGCTTGAGAAAATAGTTTTGATGGCCTCTATTAAAAAGATGAGGATCCCATCAGCTTTATATAAGCTAGGCCTACTATATTTATTTCTAAACTTTCCTAATATTAAGCACATTGCATTGCTTTGCTTTACAACTGGAGTAGCCTACCTGGCTGGCATGAAAATGAACCGCGGGAAAAGTGTCCTCCTCCATTCACTATTCGACTACATACAGATTATTTTTCTCCTCCTGCCTCTGTTCCAGCAGGTGCATGATAATGTCCCATTCTAAATAAAAAATTATTTCACACATACATTATCTAGTGTATATATAAAGACAAAATTGAGAATAGTCTGATGGGTAAGAATATTGTCAATTGTGAATGATACCCAGCTTGTGCAGTCTATGCAAGAAACAGTGCATGCATTTTTTTCGCATGCATCATGTAGCCTAGCCCATAGGCCTATATGTTTAGATAAATTGTGAATGAGAAACTGATGAAGTATGTGCAGCCTACGCAAGAAACAGACCAGAGCTCATGCCTTTCATACAACTTTTTTCAAATCAACATTAGTCGCATCATGCAGCCTTAGAATGTATTAAAAAACAAAACATATAGGGCCTCCCGAGTGGCGCAGTGGTCTAAGGCACTGCATCGCAGTGCTAGCTGTGCCACTAGAGATCCTGGTTCGATGATCATTTTGTTAAATGCTCAACACAGAATAGCCACATGCCCGCACTCCCTCGGAAATCGTTTGGGGAAAAATATCCTTTCTATTTTATTAAGCTATGTTCAATTGTATTCTTCTTACTATAAAATAATATCAAATAATGCCACAGGAATTATAAGCAAATCTTGTCTGCTGAATGAACTAGTGTAGCCCACAGCCATATGGCATAGCCAGATTAGGGCCTAACATAAGGAAGACACAGAATATGCTATTCTGTTCTTCTGAAATAGGCTACATTTTCTTCATATCATAATGTTTCTTTAGACCTGCCTAAAATAAACAATGGATTTATTGTGATGGCTATATTAAATGGATTTATTAGACTTTTTCAAATGTACATGTTCCAAAGGCGTGCATCAGTGGCTTGTAGGCTATGTGTGGAAGCCAGGAGATGCTAAACGTGTTTATATTAATTAACGGTAATTACCATAAGACCGGCAGATATTTGCATGACCTTATCGGCTGACACAATGTCATGACCGACACAGTCACAGTCAGTCACTTTTAGAGACAATGCATCATAACTCCCCTGTAGACTTCATTTGATCATTTAATAATACTGAAGGGAGAGGAAGAGATTTAAGGAATAAAAAGTGGGAGTTAGACTGGCAGTAATGTGCAGTGGATGCTGACGCCACATGTGAGCAGACTGCCTGGAGACATCTCCCGCACAGATAAAAGCCTGGGTTTACCACATGACAGCCAGTAAAGGAGGACAAAACACTAAGAGGCTCCTGAGAGCTGCCTCAGTATGACGGTGGAGGAAAAGAAGATGCATGAAACAAAAGTACATGTGCACACAAACAACACACATTCAGCAGCGAGCTTGCACACATAGACACAGTCACACAAAACGGTTAACTTGTGTAAGACTGATGGGATGCATGTTTTTTAAATGCTGTTTCTATTGAACTGCCGTACCTCATCTGATCCCTATATTCAGCACCATGAGAAGGGAGAAAACAACAGAACTAGTTTGACACGAGTAGAGAGCAGCCAAAGCTGGGTGCATGAATCAACAGCAGGTTAACTACCACATGCTACATCCTATCTACTCTCTATTGTCTCTCTCCACTAAAGGCCAGCCAGCTGGGAGTGTACAGGGCCTTTGTGGATAACTATAAGGTTGCTGTGGAGACGGCAGACAAGTGCTGCCAGGCCAACGTACAGTTTGCTGAAATATGTGAGGTAGGTATTGCACCACACACAGCAGGATAGAAGGGAGGGGTATTTGGGAAGTGGGCACTCTTAACACTCCTTACTGTGACCATTATGTTTCTGTTAGAACACATTTTGTTATGGGTAATGAAATTGTGTTACTGTGCTGTGTTGAAATTATGTTGTTCTTGGACACACTTGTATGACTTTCTCAATTCCTGTTGTGCCCTCAGAATCTTAAGGTCAGAAGCTCCAAGGAATGCAAAGACCAGGCAAAAAATTCACTGGAAAGTAAGTGCGATTTTATTATTTTGTACTATTCCGGGTCAAATTAACTAAACCTTACATTTAAATATCAATAGTTCAAGACTATGAATAATTCAAACCTGTAGTTATTTTAATTATTTTTTAGAAAGAGTGGTACATGCTTAAGCATATCGAATTTGACCCTCAGCCTCAATGTGTCCTATGTTGTTAGTTCTGCTTTGCCTTGTCCTGCCTTGGGCCTTATGCACTTTATGAACCTCTCCTCCTCAGCTCTGCTTTACAAACCAGTGGACAGAGTCACCCGCAGCACCCTGGTTCTGCATGTAAGTCAAATCAACACACTGGAGATTTTTCCCCTTCGGTCGTGAACTTCTGATTTTGTATATGGAAACAATGCTTCTTCACATCCATTAGAAGAAGTCATCATAATTGAATTCAGATTAATCCCCCCCTCTCTCGCTCTCTTCTTTCTCTCTCTCTCCCGCTCTCAGGACCTGTTAAAACACACCCCCTCCAGCCACCCAGACTATCCACTGCTGCAGGACGCCCTTAGAATCTCCCAGAACTTCCTCTCCAGTATCAATGAGGAGATCACCCCACGCAGGCAGTCCATGACAGTGAAGAAGGGAGAGGTCAGTCAGTGTAAAAGGCTGCGACATCATGAGGTGACATGCTGTGTGTCTGCGTGTCTCCACGGATTAGCTTTTTCTATGGCTTTACGACCTAATGAGAACATGTTTTCTTTCCAAACTAGATTACATTGTGCATTCACTCACTCAGTGTGTATACACTTGCTATTGTGGTTATATTGAATGCAGTACAGCTTGTAGATGTATTATTTATCTTTCTGGAATAGAGAAAGATGTCACAGTAGGAGGGGTACAGTTTGTTCCCTACATAGACATAGGCCGGTTGTTCTCAATGCCAAGGAGACATCCAGTGGTTTGACAAGTAGGCACATAGAGGCACAGAGTAGAGGTCTTCTTGGGTCCAAAAAGTTGGACCCGGACCCGAACAGACCCAATTCTTTCTTTTTTTTTAAAGGGGGACCCGAACCCGACAATTGACCCGACAACAACCGACCTAGACCCAACCCGTACCCTAACAGGTCTGGGTCTAGACCGGACCTGAGTGACCTTTGTTCTTTTTATCAGACAAGTTGCTCTTCTGGTTAACGAATAGGTCTTTATATGTTGGCTAAGCCTTCTATAAGTCAGTAAATGCACCTTTATTAGCGTAAAATAAATATGCTATAGGCTATGCAGAGCCGTGGTTTGGTCCACTCGGGTCTATCAGCTGTAGTTACATAGACCCGAGACCCGATGACAATCAAACAGGACCTGACCCGGACCCGAGGGAAAAGTTTGAATTTTGGACCTGGACACACTCGGGTCCTGGGTCGGGTCTTGGGTATTCGGGTTTTGGTGGACCCATGAAGACCTCTAGCACAGAGTCAGACACCCAGACCCGGACCTGGACCTGTGGCTCTCTGGCCCTCCCTTATATTGCTTTCTTACTTGGCTTCATTTCATTCTGCCACTTTGATGTCACATTGCACATTCCCGTCAGCAAAATAGTGTCCCATTACACAGCTTGTTTCAAGATAAGGAATCATCAACACAGGTTCATAGTCATACATTAGGCATCTAAGAGTTACTGTAAATTAGCCAATCAGTGCTTCTCAGTAGTAGTATAAACATTAAAAGCCAGGAGAATGGTGTGTCTGGAAACTCTAATAAAACTGTGTTGTTAGTCAGATTCCTGCTGAGTCATCTGTGTCTGTCTGGTTTATTAGTGGAGGAAGTGGAGCGTAGAGGAAGCTCATGATAAAGAAGTATAAACAGGGAGGGCAAGGGTCTCCACGGTTCTGACCAGGAAAGCCCATTGCACCGCCTACGTCCCTGTCCTGGCTCCCCTACTCCCATCCTCCGGTATTAGTCTCTGATGTCTGTTTCCCAGCAATGACCTGTAAGCATGTCTTATCAAGCATCGGTCCACCCTTCCGAGTGGACGCACGCACTAGAACTTCTTCTATTATTATTGGAAACCTGCCCCACTATGACCATCAGACATCTTATTATAAGTAAACGTGAGACTGGAACTCAGACAAATGTAACTGCCCTATTGTAGTATTCCACAATTCATAGGCCTGTATATGCTAAAGACAAAATAAATGTAGTACTTGTAAGTGACTAGCTAAAAGTATATACTGTGGTGATTGAAATCCAGGGTTCGGTTTAGTTGGGCCTCTCTTACCAATTTTGTCAGCAGATATCTCAAAATGGAGGATGACTATGTCAGAAATTAACCGATGCGAATGTCAATACAGTGACCATGAATCCATTAAGGCCCCTCCCTGGTGCAGTTTTCCTAGTTTTTGCTTAAATGTGGTTAGGATGGGTTGGTAGAGTCTCATGTGGGTAATATAAATATAAGTAGCTTTCAGCCCGGAGTGTATAAGGTCAGTATAAACAGTCCATGCATCCACAGCCCCGCTCTGGCCAAAGGAACAGCAGATGTCACTGCAGCAGTCACCAACTGCCAACTGGAATGGCTAGCCAGGCAGGATTATAGGAAGTCCTGAGGGGTATACTACAAAGCAGAGCCAAGGAGTTAGCCAGCTAACTTCCCAAAATGTTCTGAAATAACTTATTTCTTTCTTTTTTGGGGAAATGGGCATGGTCTAATTGACTCAACAACCAAAAACATGTTTAGCTTTCTTAATGAATCAGAAAATCAACAGTTATTTCTGGTTGTTTATCAAAGTTAGCTGGCTAACTATATAATTGAATCTGCTTTGTAGTATACCCCTCTGGAATTAGGATCTATTCCTGTAAACACAGGCTCTTTGATAACAAAGCCACTGATTAACCTAACAACCCTTAATTTACACATTTTACAACAAGGTCTCAACTTTGTTTGAGGACATAGAGTTTTCTGAGGTTCAGTTCTTTCCTTGTGACAAGAAGAGACTACTCATCCCAGCAGCCTCTGTTATTTTGCAGAACCAACAGACTGTCAGCTCAGATCATTGCTTAAATATTATATTACTGTTCAGTGCAAGTAGTCATTTTGGAGATTCTCCTCCTGAGTCCTGTCGAGAGCCGATCATGCCACATTCATCAGATAGTAGTTCCACTGGGGGGCCATAGTTACATGTTGTTACCATGTGTTGTGTGATGGTGAAACATAGGGTACATTCATTGCTCTAACGTTTCATCTCTACCGTAGGATGACATTGATATTGAATCCTTATTCTTAATGTGAAAAGTTCTGCTGGCATGTAGTTTGGTTTGTTTTGCCGACTGGCATAAGCACCAGGAAGCATCCTCTAGGTCTAGGACCCTCATGATCTAGAGTCACATTGTGAAAGCAACTTGACAGGGAAATTATTGGAAAATGGCTTTTCATCGAGAAATCTTCACACTCTGTGGCGGTATGGTAACAAATTCTAGCAAATATGAATAGATTTTTTAAAATCCAATGAATGTGTGATTCACTGTTTGCCCCTGTAGAACCGTCAGCTGTTGAGGGACTGCTTCATGGTGGAACTGGTGGAGGGATCCAGAAAGCTTCGCCACGTCTTCCTCTTCACAGACTTACTACTCTGTGCCAAGCTGAAGAAACAGACTGCAGGGTGAGTGTAGATTTACTGATGGACCAGATGGTTTGTGTAATATCCTATGTCTGTGTGGTGTTCCTTACCTGTGTCTGTTGTTCGATAGTTTGTGTGTGTGTGTTTGTCTCCAGGAAAGGCCAGCAGTATGACTGTAAGTGGTACATCCCGCTGTCAGACCTCACCTTCCAGACCATCGAGGACTCTGAGGCCACCCCCATCCCCCAGGTCCAGGAAGAGGAGATTGACGCCATGAAGATCAGGATCTCACAGATCAAGAATGAGATGCAGAGAGAAAAGGTGACAACAGACATCAGAAAGAGAGAAAATCACTTTATTTGAATAATATTGAAACCCTTGATCAGATCATGGCTTCATAAGAGAAGGAGCCAGCAATGACAGAGACCATGCATTGATACAGCAACAAGTGTCTGAGTGCTGTTCTTCTGTATGTGTATGTGCAGAGAACCACTAAAGGTGGGAAAGCAATAGAGCGTTTGAGGAAGAAGCTGTCGGAGCAGGAGTCTCTGCTGCTGCTCATGTCCCCCAGCATGGCCTTCAGAGTGGCCAACAGGAACGGCAAGGTGAGCCAGCCACTTACTGCTTACTCTCTCTCTCTCTGTACCTATGGTTCTGCCAGGTCATATCTAACAACTACACAGCCCACTGTTTGTACTGTGAAATATTTTGGTCTAGGATCTGGTGCCCCCTACAGGTGTAGAGATGTGGTACAGTATTTCCAAGCGGTCTATTGTGTTATACAGCAGAGGGCTACATGTTCCTGAGCTTTGTCTATTTCAGGGCTTCACATTCCTGATCTCCTCTGATTACGAGCGTGCGGAGTGGAGGGAGATCATCCGGGAGCAACAGAAGAAGTGTGAGTGTTCTCTGCAACATAAGCTATGGTTGCTACAATCCCATGACTGAGCTGATGGTGGCTGTCAGTCTCTCTCTGAACTCCATTCTCTCCTGCAGGTTTTAAAAGCTTCTCTCTGACCTCTCTGGAGCTGCAGATGCTCACCAACTCATGTGTGAAGCTTCAGACGGTCCATACTATACCAATGACCATGAATAAAGAAGGTAGGCCATTGACACAAAACTGATACAGTATTAGTAAGAATGGAAAGCTGGTCAGTAATCTAACACTTATAATAATATATTTTAAAAAATATTTTACCTTTATTTAACTAGGCAAATCAGTTAAGAACTAATTCTTATTTACAATGACAGCCTACACTGGCCAAACCCGGACAACGCTGGGCCAATTGTGCGCCGCCCTATGGGCTCCCAATCACGGCCGGTTGTGATATAGCCTGGAATCGAACCAGGGGGTCTGTAGTGACGCCTCAAGCACTGAGATGCAGTGCCTTAGACCACTGCGCCACTCGGGAGAGAGGGAGTTGTTTATTAGTATTGTTTTTTATTTAAACAACTCCTGACTGTTCTCTCTCCTCTCTTTAGAAGACGAATCCTCTGGACTCTATGGTTTTCTGAATGTCATTGTTCACTCTGCATCAGGACTCAAACAGAGCTTGAGTAAGTGGCTCAGTTGTGTTTTCCATATTGTTGGTGTCCTACCCTGATCACCATGAAAGGAGTATAGCCAAGGCCGCCCTTCCCTTCCGCTGTCAGTCCCCTCAAGTCCGGCTGTCACCTGGCAGTCAGCAGGCATTCCCATGTGGAGCAGCTGCTGGGGAACAGTCAGAACTCACAGGATTAACGAGGAACACTGCACTCCAGCCATGGCCAGTCTGGATGGAAAACCCCTGTCGTTTCACTCTTTGTCCTAAGTACAGTCAGGCGTACAGCTCACATGCATACAGTATCTCTTATCTTATACAAAATCTGACCTGTTAATCCAGATGTAATCTTCTGGACGGGAACTCTTTCCCTTAAAACATACCAGATTCAGAGGGCATGGCAAGTTCCATTGTGAGGATTGTCAGAAAAAATTGTTTAACAGTGTAGCGTAAAGTACATACAGGACAGTCCTACTGTGACTCAGTAGCCATGGTAACTCCCATTAACTGTCTCTTCTACCACACAGATCTCTACTGCACTCTGGAGGTGGATTCCTTTGGCTACTTTGTGAACAAAGCCAAGACACGTGTGTACAGAGACTCCACAGAACCCAACTGGAACGAGGTGAGGATGCCATGGGTCCGTTAGCGCTCAGAACTCATGTGTCCTGGTGTCTATTATTCAGCCTTATCTGCTAGATTGTCTCTTACCTGGTTCTGCGCTGTTTCCCTGCAGGAGTTTGAGATTGAGCTGGAGGGATCTCAGACTGTGAGGTTGCTGTGTTATGAGAAGTGCTACAACAAAGCCAAGCAAAACAAGGAGGATGGAGAGAACACTGACAGGATCATGGCCAAAGGACAGATACAGGTATGGAGTGTGTTGCCTGTCACACCAGGCTACAGTGGCAACAGTGACATAGCTTAATGAAATAATAGGTGGTTTACTTTATTAGGATCTCCATTAACTACTGCACATGCAGCAGCTACTCATCCTGGGGTCCACATAAAATGTACAAATACACGACAAAGTACATAACTGTTATAGACAAGAACAACCTAAGATATTACATAAAATTCACACAGAGACAACTAAAATACTATTTACACACTATTCATATATACATATTCTTATATGAATATACAGAATATATTGATGTCATAGGTGGTGAAAATGACGTATATTGTATACCAGCCCCAATATCTGCCATGTTGTGGGTAATCCCACCATGTGTGGTTCTGTGTGGAAAAGGGCTGTGGGGTCGCTGCTGGGTCACCTCAGCCTGACTGGTGATAGGGTGTTGTGAGTGTGACAGAGGGGGGATTACAGTTGGGAAGGGAAACAGGCTGACCAAATGTAGCCCCTGGCACAGATCCAACCAATGGCAGTGGAAGGGGGAGATAGAGAGCGAACCTTCTTGGTCTAGTTAGTGAAGGGTTAACATTGGATGTTTGTTTATTGAATAGACAATCTACTGTATGTATTGTCTCTTTTGGACAATGCACAGCCAACATGGTCCCTCACATCGATTAAGTTGGGCATGATGACACTCTGGCCTGGGTCTGATCTGTTTGTGAAATTTTAGATTACTGCTGATTGGAGAGGCCGTCTGAACATTGTGTGTGCATGTGTTCCCATATGTTTGGGGATGAAAAAGAGACAGATCAGATGTGGGAGGGTTTGGTTGAGAGGAAAAAGGGTCAGGTAAAGGCACTAAGTCAGGAGGAGCCAGAGTCACTAGAACCAAAACAGATCTACCAACTGGTGATCCATGAGGATGCTGTAGGAAGCTACCTGTGTAAACCTGGGGCTGTATACCCACCCTGCAGTCCTCATAACAACCTCTGAGCAGCTGCCAGCGTGTGTCCATAGTCAAGGGAGGAGGGGATTCTCAGGAGTTAATCCACAGATCCATCTGGGAACTGGGACAACAGGGAGGCAGCATGGTCTAGAGGCTGCCTTTGTTCCGATTGTTTTTTAAATCTGGTGTGCAAGGATTGATGGCAGGGTTAAGAAGTTGATGGGACACCCAGACATTTGCCAGGACCTACTGGACCATTAAAGGACTATAGGGGCCTCTGGATTCTTTGAGACAATACGATATTTTCTGGACTGCTGCCTTGTTTTGTTTTTCCCATTGTTTTGAACAGTACATTAGCTAGTGAAAGTAGAGAGTGAGAGACTGAGTCTTAAGTAGAAGAATATGGGTGACACCTGTGATAAAGAGCTGATCCTGGATCAGACCAGCAGTCAGTTCACCAGCAGCTGTTCCCTGGAGGATGAGGGGGACACAGGTCCCAGGAAGCCCCCAGGCACAGGGGCACGGCTGTGGGGCAGGGTCGTCAGCACTCTTCACAGACAGAAGGTAAAGACATAGCACAAATAGGAGAAAGAATGAGCTATATTTCTTGTCATGGATGGTCTTTGCTTTGAAACAAAGAGGGTATTGTAGATTTTTTTTAAATATCCTTAGTTGTACAGTCGCTAGTGAAAGTCTACACACCCCTTGCACAGTTGTCACATTTTGCTGCCTTTAATAAAATTAAAACTAAAAAGAGATTAAATTGATTTCCCCCCTACCGATCTACACAACTTACTTCACATTGTTTTAGTCAAAAATGCTCAAGCTCTGTACATTTTGTTGGGAACCATTGATGTACACCAATATTCAAACCATGTCTCTGATTTTCAAGCAGATTTAAGTCAGGACTGAGGCTGGACCACTCAGGAACTCTCCACAACCTGGAAAGCCATTCTGGTGCGTCTTTGGCATAAAAATGTGTGTAATTGTCCCGCTGAAAAATCTATCCCAGGGTTAGGTATTCAGGTGACTGAGGCAGGTTTTCCTGTAACTTTTTACCTTTGCCCCTTTCATATTTATTTTGCTCCTGACACCCCAGTCCCTGCCGGTGGCAAGCATACCCATAACATGATGCTGCCACCACAATACTTGAAAATACAGAAGGTTTCACTCTGTGTTGTGATGGTATTGGATTTGACCCAAACCGTATGTTTTTAATTTAGGCCTAAAAGTATATTTATTTGTTGTTGATTTTCAGGTATTGTGGTGACAGCATCATGTTATGGGTATGCTTGTTACCAGCAGGGACTAGGCCTAGGGAGTTTGTTAGGATCAAAATAAATATGAAAGGAGCAAAGTCCTTTAAAAAGTTAGAGGAAAGCCTGCCTCAGACTTCTGAACAGCTAACCCTGGGAGTTTTATTTTTCAGAGGGACAATAACATGCATTTTAATACCAAAGACACACCAGAATGGCTTTCCAAGTGGTGTTGAGTGTTCCTGAGTGGTCCAGTCTCAGTCTTGACTTAAATCAGCTTGAAAGTCAGAGACAATGTTTGAATATTGCTGTACATCAATGATTCCCAACCAAATGTACTGAGCTATAGCAATTGACAAAAACAATGGCTATATGTTGCCCTAAGAGTTGTGCAAAGTTGGTAGAATCTTATTCAGAATTATTCACAGCTGTAATGGCTGCCAGTGGTGATTCCACTAAGTATTTACTTTGGGGTGTGGAGACATACTCAATCAAGACATGTTAATTTTTTATTAATTTGGAAAATGTTCTATAATTTTTCTTTCGACTTGAAAATGTGAAGTATGTTGTGTAGATCGATAGGAAGAAAATCAAATGTAATCCCTTTTTAGATTTCATTTTAAGCCAGCAAAACGTGACAACTGGGTGTAGACCTTTACTAGATACTGTATATCATCTACATTGACATTTTAGTAATTTAGCAGACACTCTTATCCAGAGTGACTTAGTTAGTGTATTCATCTTAAGATAGCTAGGTGGGACAACCACATATCACAGGCATAGAAAGTACATTTTTCCTCAATAAAGGAGCTATCAGTCGAGTCAGAGCTAGAAGGGGGAGGGGGTTGAGGTGAGGAGAGGAGGGTGATTATTTAAGATACTGTTTGAAGGTAGGGTTTCAGGTGTTTTCGAAAGATGGGCAGGGACTGCTGTCCTAGCTTCAGGGGGAAGCTGCTTCCACCATTGGGGTGCCAGGACAGAGAAGAGCTTGCCCTCCCGTAGGGGTGCGAGGGCCAAGAAGAGACCTGAGGTGGCAGAACGGAGTGCTCAGGATGGGGTGTAGGGTTTGAGCATAGCCTAAAGGTAGGGAGGGGCAGTTCCTCTTGCTGTTCTGTAGGTAAGCACCATGGTATTGTAGTGGATGCAAGCTTTGACTGGAAGCCAGTGGAGTGTGCGGAGGAGTGGGGTGACATGAGAGAACTTGGGAAGGTTGAAAACCAGACGGGCTGCAGCGTTCTGGATAAGTTGCAGAGGTTTGATGGCACAAGCGGGGAGCCCAGCCAACAGGGAGTTGCAGTAGCTCAGACGGGAGAGGACAATTGCCTGTATTAGGACCTGCACCACTTCCTATGTGAGGTAGGGTCATACTCTACGGATGTTGTAGAGCATAACACTGCAGGAGCGAGTCATTGCTTTTATGTTTGTAGAGAACGACAAACACACCAAGATTCTTTGCATTCTGGGAGGACGACACTGTGGCATTGTCAACGGTGATGGAGAGGTCTTTGAGCGGGCAGGCCTTCCCCGGGAGGTAGAGCAGCTCCTTCTTGTTGAGGTTGAGCTTTAGGTGGTGGGCTGACATCCAAGTTGAGATATCTGCCAGGCACGCAGAGATGTGTGTCGCCACCTGGGTGTCAGAAGGGGGGAAGGAGAATTAGTTTAGTGTCATCTGTATTGCAATGATAAGCGAGACCATGTGAGGAAGCTGGGTGACTTGGTGTATAGAGAGAAGAGGAGAGGGCCTAGAACCGAGCCCTGGGGGACCCCAGTAGTGAGAGTACGTGGTGCAGACACAGATCCTCTCCACGTCACCTGGTAGGAGTGGTCTGCCAGGTAGGATGCAATCCAAGAGTGTGCAGACGCTGAGCCCTGAGAGGGTGGAGAGGAGGATTGATGGTTCACGGTGCCAAAGGCAGCGGATAGATCTAGGAGGATGAGAACAGAAGAGCGAGAGTCAGCTTTGGCAGTGCTGAGAGCCTCCGTGACACAGAGAAGAGGAGTCTTGGTTGAGTGACTCGTCTTGAAGCCTGACTGGTTAGGGTCAAGAAGATCGTTCTGAGAGAGATAACGAGGAAGTTGATCAGAGACAGCACGCCTAAGTGTTTTGGAAAGAAAAGAAAGAAGGGATACAGGTTTATCGTTTTTGACGTCTGATGAGTCGAGTGTTGGTTTCGTGACAAGGGGAGCGATTCGGGCCATTTTGAAGTCGGAGGGGACGCAGCCAATGGTCAGGGATGAGAGAAGTGAGGAATGGGAGAAGGTCTCCAGAGATGGTCTGGAGAAGGTCTCCAGAGATGGGGTCGAGCGGGCAGGTTGTCGGGCGGCCAGACATCACTAGTCGCAGGATTTCATCTGGAGAGAGGAGATAAAGAGCCCAAGGCGGAGGGTAGTTCTGTGTGAGTGAGACCAGTGGACACAATGGGCTGAGTGAATGAGTAGCAGATGTCATCAACCTTCTTCTCAAAGTGGTTGACAAAGTCGTCCGCAGAGTGGGAGGAGGGAGGGGGAGGGGGTGGAGGATTAAGGAGGGAGGAGAAGGTGGAAAAGAGTTTCCTAGAGTTAGAGGCAGAAGCTTGAAATTTAGAGTGGTAGAAAGTGGCTTTCGCAGCGGATACAGTGGAAGAGAAGGTAGAGCGGAGGGAGTGAAAGGATGATAGATCCTCCGGAAGTTTAGTTTTCCTCCATTTTCTCTCAGCTGCCTGCAGCCCTGTACTGTAAACTTGCAATGAGTCACTCAGCCACGGAGCATATCCTTTAAGTATCCTTGAATGTGTTTTACAGTATTCTCATACTTAATACGTAATGCTCTTTTCTTTTAATAAATCCACTGCATTATGTAAGAAGAAATGGATGTACACAGAACAAAAAAATATGTTGTATCTATCTGTTGGTCACTTGGGTGAGAGGACATCTGTCATGTTAGATAATCTGAATACCGGGAGATGATGCTATCACAATACTCATGCCTGATCACTGCAAATAACTGTTTGCAGCTTGGTATTAGTCACATGATTTAAAATAGATCAGTGACATGAGTTGACACTACCCAACCATATGATGTTTTTGTGAGGATAAGGGCAAGTGAAGGGTAATTGTTATGTAAGACCCAGGCTTGCTGATTGGGGAGAAAGACAAAGTAACCATCTTTATCTTTGAATCCATCATTTTGTCAGTTTTTAGCTTTGCTTCAGTGAAATCCAATCTAATATCGACAGTTTCATTGAAGTGTTTTTTTAATACTCTGCTTTAGATTAATTGGAAAGGATCAAGAGGCTAACTGTGCTAAACATTCATACAAAGCAGGATTTTGAGAGGTTTAAATATCTGAGCAGTTCATCTTTACTGGGTTAGATGATTACTCTGACTGACAGATGTCTCCATATTTTCCAGCTGGATCCCCAGACGCTACAAAGCAAAGACTGGCAAAGAACAGTCATCACCATGAACGGGGTACGTATTACCAGCCTAAGTTTAAACAATCATCACTGTTTTTCACAAAGCTTTCTGAAACCACACTGCCTTACTTATTTTGTTTAGCAAAAGTACTCTTTTGGCACAACTTTACATTGACATTACTCCAGTGGCCAGTGTAACCGTTTTTAAATAAGTGACGTATATAACATGGTAATTACATGGGTTTTTCCACTGATAGTTACTGTGGAATAAAGATGACCCCTATATTAACGTTTACTGTGTGGATCAGGATACATGCAATGCTCTTCATTTCACTGACTCCTGGCTAATTCTTAACTTCTCTTGGTACAGATTGACGTGAAGCTGTCAATGAAGTTCACCAGCAGAGAGTTCAGTCTGAAGAGAATGCCCTCGCGGAAACAGTCAGGCGTGTTTGGAGTGAAAATCAGTGTTGTAACGAAGTGAGTGAATAATGTGTGTTTGTTAGCCTCTGTATAATCTCGGCACCCAGAACCAAATCAGACTCATACTTGAGGATTTTGGCAATGAAACCATTTTTATGTCTCTATATGTAGTTTGAAGTAAGTTGCTAACTAGAATTAGCGCAATGCTAACTAGTGTTAGCGCAATGCCTGGAAGTCTATGGTAACTGCTAGCATGCTAGTAGATACCATAGACTTACAGTCATTGCGTTCATGCTAGTTAGTGTTGGCTCGCGAAACTACCACTAATTTGCTTCATACTGGATACAGAGACATACAAATGGTATCCATGAGTTCATCTGACTCTGGGGAAGTAGATAAAGGGCTTCATTGCCAAAATCCCAAAGTATCCCTTTAAGCCTGTCATGAAGGACTAGCCTACATGTAATGCATGCCACATTTCTGTTACCAACACAGATCAGACCTAATATTGTCAAATGAATGGGATACCTCCTCCTACCTCCTACCTCCTTCACTTTAATCCAAAAACAACAGTGGAGGGTAAGGAATAACTGTCAAAGACAGTGGTCTAAGGCACTGCATCACAGTGCTAACTGTGCCACTAGAGATCCTGGTTCGTATCCAGGCTCTGTCGCAGCTGGCCGCGACCGGGAGACTCATGGGCGGCGCACAATTGGCCCAGCGTCGTCCAGGGTAGGGGAGGGAATGGCCGGCAGGGATGTAGCTCAGTTGATAGAGCATGGTGTTTGCAACGCCAGGGTTGTGGGTTCGATTCCCACGGGGGGCCAGTATAAAAAAAAAATATGTGTTCACTAACTGTAAGTCGCTCTGGATAAGAGCGTCTGCTAAATGACTAAAATGTAAAATGTAAATGTTTGGGATTTTCTATTTTCACATGGAGCACAAGGCTCTCATGATCATTTGTAAAATAACTTTTGCCCCTTATGGGCAGGGTCTATTTGAGAAAACATCCTTTTATAGTGGTAAAGATGTAATACTGCAGGATGGAGGTATTTCTCTGTGTTTGCTTTACTCTGAAAGTAGAAAGAAAATATAGGGGTCATTTATGAGTACTTGGGAACAGGTATTACATATCAAAATTGAAAAATGCTCTTGGGTTCAGTTTATGCACTACCACAATAAAACAAACATCAGGTGTGTACTGAAGTCAGAAATGAGACACCCAGTTTTGCAGTCACAGGTATTTTGACTCATTAGTGTAAAGCACTAGACTTCTCGTTTCCTGCATTAATCCTGTTTTAATCCTGCATTAAGTGTAACCATGTGTCTGTGTTTGACCTCGACAGACGGGAGCGGTCCAAGGTGCCCCTAATCGTGAAGCAGTGTGTAGAGGAGATAGAGCGCCGGGGCATGGAGGAGGTAGGAATCTACCGGGTCTCAGGGGTGGCTACAGACATCCAGGCCCTGAAGGCTGCATTTGATGCCAGTGAGTACACCGACCTTGGATCTCTGGTACAATGTCATTTATGTATTACTATTATTCATACCGGCTTGCAGCTTACTGTTCCCCCTGTTTATCGTTAATTCCTTTCCTCTGATTGACAGACAATAAGGATGTGTCGGTGATGATGAGTGAGATGGATGTGAATGCCATTGCTGGAACGCTGAAGCTGTATTTCCGTGAGCTGCCGGAACCTCTTTTCACAGATGACCTGTACCCCAACTTCGCTGGAGGCATCGGTCAGTCTCTCTTTGTGACCTAAAAAAATCTTACTATGGCATTTAGCCTCATCATAGTGAATACAACATAAGAGTGACATTTAACAAACCATTAAACCTAAATCAGGTAAGACAAAAAAATACTAAACAATTGTGTCTTCCTCTTGCAGCCCTGTCAGACAGTGTGGCTAAGGAGAGCTGTATGCTGCACCTGCTGCTGTCACTCCCAGAACCCAACCTGGTCACCTTCCTCTTCCTGCTGGATCACCTGAAGAGGTATACTCCCCACAGTGACATGATTGATCCTGTCACATGAATATAGTCTAGTGCTGAGCGATTAACCGATCATTTTGGTTTTTGGGGTTATTAAACAACTAATTGACCATTGTCGGTTCAATTACTTGTATTCCATTTAGTTCTGTTTTTTTTTTTGCCCAACGCGTCGTTTCTTTAGAGAGAAATCAAATAATTCATGAATTAAATCAAGTCAAGAACTATGTGGGACGCTAGGCTGAAGGGAGTTGTTGTTTTCATTAAGCAAATATTCAACCTAGTTCAGCGCAGAAATGTGGTAATTAACTACAATGGACATAGTCCATTGCACCAGTTCTTTCCAGCTCAGACGGATCAGAGAGGAGGAGGCAAAGCGAGAGGTTTCACTCTCGCCAACATATGCCCAAAATAAGCCCAATGCGTTTCTATGGGCTTATTTTTGACCTAAGCTTGTCGCCTGCCTTCCCGCCTTTGGGACACGACTACCATTGTTAGGGCAGAGACATGAGCATCTCTTCATTAGATACAGATCTCTGGCCTGATACACTTTTACGCCTGCTACGTTAGGTTAGATACACACAGACCACATAGACCACATGAGAGAGGAATGAACACAACGACGAGAGAAACAGAGACAGTTTGTGAAAGTATGCCAAATCTGTTTTGAAGAACTAGTAAAATTATATCGTCAGACAGCTCTGCAGCATACTTAGGCAGGTTAGCTAAATAGGATGACTAAAGACAGTACAGTATGGGGAGCACATAACGTTAGATGGCCTGGCTGGCTGACTGCTACTGTCTGAGCAGAGATGAGATTATTACTTTTTAAGGAATGAAAAATAATAAAGTAATCAAATAAAAACTAAGTAATATACACAACTGAAATATTGTATTATTTCATAGTAATTTCAATATTTTATTTTGATGTCTACCCTATGTGGACCTGATCAGAGACAATGGAATATTTGTTATGTTTTGCAATTGAATGTTCACTATTTTTGGCTTTGGAAATTCCATTAAAAAGCTCTAAAATCATAGTAACGTCATTATTTCATAATGCATTTCATGTTTTTACCGAAATCAAAAAACGTCATTATTTTTTAATAATCGAACCGAAACTGAACCGACCTAAAAAAGCACTAATCTCTCAGCACTAATACAGTCACAGATCTGTCATTCAAAACCTGTTGCTAATTTCTCCTTCCTTGTTCTCACAATCAGACACTTTTGATATCCTCTGTGTTCTTACAGGATTGCTGATAATGAGGGCGTTAATAAGATGTCTTTTCACAACCTGGCCACGGTCTTTGGTCCAACCCTGCTCCGCCCCTCTGAGAAAGACAGCAAGATCCCAGCCAATGCCACGCAACCCATAACAATGAATGACAACTGGTCACTGGAGGTTATGTCACAGGTACTGCCAAAATCTGTGTAGACATCTATAGTGTCTTTTGGAACGTCAATGTTGATTTTGTTGCAGAGGTAGATTCAGAGGTATTCATGGAGCCCATAAATATGTGCTATGGTTCTAATAATCCCTTTCCTTTGCTCTTTCCCGCTTCCCCTTCTGTCTCTGTAGGTACAGGTCCTGCTGTATTTCCTTCAGCTTCAGAGCATCCCAACACCGGACAGCAAACGTCAAAGCATTCTCTTTTCCACTGAAGTATAGCGGGAGCATGGGCATTTCCATCTGTGAAAAACAGAGGGAGGAAGAAGTGGACAAAATTATCCCTTTCATGGTAAATTGTTGGCTGCTGGAGGAAATGAACACTGCTAAGGAGCAATGGCTGGATTACAGGGTACCTGCTCTATATGGCCACCAGAGGGAGTCAACAGCACATTTCAGACTAACAAATTCAGTACTTTCATGACCAAAGCCATTCCATTATGATCAATGATCCAAATATCATCCTTATCTTGCTGCCCTTAAAACTGTCGTACACAGACACAAAAAGCCATTTAATATGGTCAAGTCAAAGCACAGACCATTCCTTTATTAGATTTTTAATTGCAAAAATGTTTTTACCAGATGAAGTGAGGCAAATTGTCATCTCCATGATCCCTTATATTAGGTGTGCTGAGCATTTACAGATAGTGTGTAACAATCTGTTAATTATTTGACAATCAACTCATTTTAGAGGCACTGATGATCCACTGATTATTATCAAAACTGTGAAAAATAGTTTCATTCCTTATTAAGACACAAGGCCTGTTTCATAACTTTTCCCTGCTGAAGCCCATTGTAGGAAAATGTGCATTCACCAGATGTTTATGCGAATGCTCTCTTTATTTTGTAAGGAATGTGAGACTGATCAAACTTAAGTAGGTATATTTAACATGCAGGCATGTTGACATAAATGTGTTTTTAATACTTTTCTCTTCAAATAACTGCTGTTTGTGAGTTTGTTAAGATATTTCTGGGAGGTTGTACTTAGTTAAACAGTGGACCTCAACCATATCTCAGAATATGTCTTTTTTTTGTTTTTATCTTATATGGACCTGAAAGCTGGATATTGCTAAATATGTTGTAAGACCAGCTGCATTAAGTAGTAGGCCTAAATGTTTAAGTACAATTATGACAGTCCTACATTTTCCTTAAGCATTCCCACTGTAGCGTCATTTATCTTTTGATCTTATTCAATTAGAGATCATTCATCTGAACACACCACCCCTTTACTGGATGAATTTTGTTTTTATTTCAGATGGGTTAAAACCAAAGACTATTCAGTGCTGTCACGTGGAAATTAGACAGAAATAGCACTGATAAGCTTTGTCTCTTTATTCAATTTTAGTGGTAGTGATCCACTAATATCCAAATCTCCTGGGTATGAAAACAAGTATGGGCATTGTGAAGGGCACCATTGTCTTCTGTTGTGTTATTTTGTTTCTAGCAAAATATATAAAGGGTTTACTGTTCTCTGCCTGGCGAGCTGTAACTTCGAAAGCCCTTAAAAATATATATATGTGCTTGCAAAGTGAAAATCATTCCAAATGTTTACAGATATCTGAATTAAGATGTTAAGCAAGATATGAAACTGTTATGCTAACTGACTGTTTATAGTGTATCAGCAATCACTTAATTTACATTTCTTCCTTCCAGACAGTTGTTGTAGTCATTATCCTAAGAAAGGCTAATTTATGTAGCTACAATAAAGAGTTGATTCCCATGTGCTTTGTATTTTTTTAATTTTGATTCTCTGCAATCTGAGAACACAATTTAAGATTATTTAACATGATTTTGTTCAAGTGTTGTGTCGGTAGAAGATGATTTTAGTTATTTTCTGCACAATGTATACTCTAAAACAGCTGCGTGAGACTTTGTAGCTAGCTGAGATTCAATACATGTTCTTTATTCCTATAGAGCTGGGCTCTAGATGTAAATGGATTAGAATGCGCATGCCGATCTTGTTAAATACATCTATGGAGGATGCGCTCCAGTCCAGGGCAAGGCTCTGGGAAGCAATAATCAGGCTGATGTTCGCTGCATTGACGACTGAAAAGCAACGTGTCAGATGGACCAAATTGGGATAACCTCCAGTATCTATCTGTCTCAGCTACAAAGCTGTCTTAAAATGTATTCGCATCCAGTTATAAATTTTCACTCTTCAAGGATCAAATAGAAGAAGCCACGGTATGAATTTTAGCTAGCTACAGACAGTACGTTAATAACGTCTTTATCAAGCTAAGCTAGGCTAGCTAGCTACTGTAGTTATGTGAAAATATATACTTTAGCTAATAATTTCTTAGCTAATGTATTTCTGGGAAAGCTTGCAACTTTCACGTCTCCTGGAACATTCAATTTAGTCGTATTTTAGGCTAGCTATAGTTGCCAGTCAGACTAGGAAAAAAAAAACGACCGTTAGCTTGCTAGCTGTGTCAAACTATTCAGCTAACGTCAACTGGCTAGCGACGGTAACTTGCTAGTTAACGTTAGCTGACAACTTCTCATGATTGGCTGTATGGAAATGTTGATTACAAAATGTTGGCTGCAAGCTATTTAGAAACTACTAGATAGTAAGCTAGTTAGCTTTGTTATTATTGTAGCTAACGGTAACTAAAAAGGCAAGTGGGGTGACACACTGTCAACTGGTCATATAACCAAATATTTTTTTTACTAACCCAAGCTCATAGTTCTATCTGTGACATTGCCAGAAGATTCCGACCCTAACATTACCCTTGTTTAAACTGATCTGCACTGGGGTCGGAACGCAATCATGGTTCCATTAAGACACTGTGGAGCCCATGCCAGATATAGGTCGGAAAATGTATCTCAATGCAGGGATGGGATATGCCTTTATCCACACTAATTCATTGAGAAGGTTGAAATACTGCTAGTTTTCCCAGAAAACGGCCCAGTTTGTCCTCATGCTAGCTAGCAGTAGCCAACACAGCCATTTTGGAATGGCAGTGTCAGCCAATCAGCATGAGGACGAAAAAGGCAGTTTTCCGGGAAAACTAGCAGTATTTCAATCTTCTCGATGGAGCAGTGTGGATGAAGGTACAATTTGGAGTAAGGTGGCATATCCCATCCCTGCATAGAGGCCCACAGTGGAGGTGTAATAATACCCATAAAACCTAGCGGTCAAACAGGGAAATGGTACAAATCCCTGCAAGCTCCTGCACGTCATCTCTAGCCGACACTTTTAATAACAGGTATTGTGTCAATTTAAAACTTGCACAAGACAGTTAACGGAATTGTCCATTTTAAATACATTTTACCAATTTATTCATTACTACATTTAGCTAACATTAGATAGTTAATCCAGAGATTCTTACCTTTGCCTCGATTAGGCAGTCTCGTCCAGATCATGATAACCACATTAGCAGCTAATTAGCATTTCATTATTGGGTGTAAATAAAGGTGAAGATATTGATAAAAGTCACCTTGGCCTAGAGAGATTTACACGGTTATCAAAACGTCACGCCAGGGTAAGCCTACACACAACACAGCCCTTATTTTAAGTGTTTCTAAAAAATCCCCTATGGGAAAAATGAATGGTGGAAAAACTATTGGAACCATTTCCCTGTTTGACTGCTAGGTTTTATGAGTATTATGACTCATACTGTCGTACTCTATAGAGGTACGTTTTCCGACCCATATCTTGCGCCGGCTACACAATGTCTTAATGTAACCATGGTTGTGTTCCGACCGGGGGTAAACAAGCATAACGATAGGGTCGGAATCATCTGGCTAGATATGTCAAATGTCATGGCAATAACTAACTTGTCATGTAGTCCTGATTGTGGCGATGCTTTCCATTGCCTGTACAGCATACCCACGCAAATGTACATAGTAAAATCCTTAACATCCCTTGTCTGTCACATGTTGAATACAATTATACTTGTACTTACTCTGCCGATTGTCTGTGGGGGTGGTCCTTCAGCTGGTTGAAACTTGAGACAAAATATCCACAGAAAATTATTATTAAGCAGACTTCAAAATGCAAGTCTCTGTGTGTGTCAATTAAGATGTGTTTGCTCATGACCTAAGACATGTGCACAAGATGGAAGTACATGCACGTAGCATACTAACCGAAGTCTTGTAGGTGTTTACATAGTTTTGCGCATGTGCCAGGTGATAGAAAGTTCAACGGCAGTACCGGCACTCTAAAAGTCTGGATATTTTGTCTCAAATTTCGACCAGCTGAAGGACCAACCGCACAGACAATCGGCAGAGGGAAATTCAAATGGAATTTTAGTAAACATTCTGGCTTGTAAAGAAACAAGTTTCCACGTTTTTGCAGTGCTTTGTTTGACTGTATACCAAGAATTGGTATCATAGTCTGATTTAGGCAACTTGTCATAGCTATCTAGCTACATTATTCATGTTTGTGATTCCCTGGGCCTGAAGCATGTCACTCTTTTTTCCACATGCATCTTAGAGGTCTCTCTAAAGCCCATATAGCTGATTTATTTAGAAAATATAAAACACACGTCTCATTATACAGTAGAAGAATTCAAAGTGAGCATATTTCTCCTGACTATTCTTTATTTTCCTGAATTGAATATCTTTAAGCTTTACAGTCTGCTCTCCAATGTCCTGTCCAGGGAATGTGACTTGTGCAATATGAATTTGGCTACTCCTCCTTGTCTCTGAATCCTGCCTTTTGGAAAAATGTCCCAAAGTGAAAAATCTTCAGTTCTTGGAAATGTTCCTAGAGCTGGAGGTTACCTAAGCACCCATTTGTGCATGTGTAATTGTCTATAGTCTGATCCTACTTTTTAAAGAAGCCTGAGTTGTTCACCTCACACTCTGATATTTCCTGAGCTCTGATACAGATTGTCCTAGCCATGTGTTTTGTGTTGTATGCACTGCATAGCGCAGTGTTTCTCCATCCTGGTCCTGGGGACCCAAAGGATTGGGAAACATTTGTATAGCATAATAGGGTACATGAAGGATGGCTTGGTTGGATCTGTTAGGAGGACTGAGTCTTTGGCTATAATGGATGTTTTCGACTGAAGAGTTGAGGTTACACTTTCTGCTCTGTCTGAAACACACTGATGCCTACTTGTCCTCGCACACATTCATCCTTGTAGAATTTTCTCAAAGGAGACGCCACCACAGGAAGCGGATGTTATGGAAGGGAAGTGACTCCCGCAGTCAAAGCACTGAATAAGGAAGATGAGGAAGAGGGAGGGGCAGTTTCCAGTAGGCCTAACTCACTAAGAATCTTGCTCGCTCTCTCTTGCTTCCTTTTTCCCCTGCTTTTAATGGTTTTGTTTCATAAGCAACAAGGGGACACTGACTGTGCATAGTTGTCCTTCGGGTCAGCCTTGGATTGAATCCAAGGGTTCCATGCGTTCATTAGCCGGACATTGTTGGAATCAAATAGCAGCACTAGCCCAATCATCATGGCCAGTGCTGGCTTTAGATCTTGCTAGTCTGTTGCTGAGCGAGAACTCATCACCCTAGACGCCAACCCTTTACCCACCCATGAATGCATAGCTGGGATTGTCATGTCCTTTCACTTTCTGTACCCCATTTGCACACAGTGCATTTTACATAAGACCAATATTTGGACTATAAGAATGCCATTGAAGTATTACTGCACACCTGAACCTGATAGTCTACGGAAGGCATATGAATAGTGAGAAAAGACTGAAAGTCTAGGCTATACCCGCAGCCTCTCTCTCACTCAATCCCATTCATTCATAGCCAAAGAAAATGGCAGCCTTCCAAGTCGTGTGTTTGGGTGATCAGAAAGCTGTACCCAGGCTGTATTGAGAGCCCATGTCAGCAGCTGGCAATGTGCCCTGCACAATCCAAACAGAGGTCAGATAGGGTGAGAACACACACACACACACCTGACTGGGGAGTGTAGGCTACAGTAGAACACTCTTCTGTTGCAAGATGTCCCTATTTATATGTTTTGTTTTACTTAAAGGTGCAACTCTAAAGGAATGTTTCAATGCCAAGTTTTACATTAATATTCCACTGCCAGTAAGGGTGTATTGTATTTCATTGTTGTTATTTCAACATTCACTATCTGGTCTGTCTCTTACCCTCTGGCTGTTCAAGAATGTGTACACTACTAGGCATATTTCAATGAGGGTCTGAATAAACAAGCACCTCCCAATCACAGGAACCATGGGGCTTCAACACACATCTCACAGCTGAGAGACATTAGGCAGAGTTTACTCCTAACGAGCACAAGTGCTCTGCTGCTCTGCTATAAATGAGAGGCGAGAGAGGACAACGGGGAGCTGTTAAAAAAGCTCTGGAAAGATCTCATAACTCCAGCACAAGTGCAGAAAGACCCAAAAGGACCAGACTGCGTGTTCCCTTTTTGATGGTTTAAAGTAGAAAGACAAATGGAAGCGTTTTGGCGTCATATCTGAATTTATTAATATGCCAAACAAGAGTTTAGAAAACGTTATCACTTTGTCACAGGCACGGATTATTCTATTTAGACAGAAATGCACCCTATATCATTTATATTTAGAAAATAAACAAGTATAATATTTACTCAACTTTCTGTCTGCTTACTTGATTAAACAATGATGGCCTTTCCAGGCAGGGCGTTGGTACTTACACCTGCACCCAGCTTGAGAGCAGGCACAGAGAGATCCAGAAAGCCTGCTTGGTTTAATGGTCACATATGCTGTGCAGGATAGTATGTCCAGCAGGTTGGGTTAGAGATCATAGGAATCGCAGGGAAGAACAGCAGCACTAATGTAACTCAGCTGAGGGATATTACTGAGATCTGCCCCCCGTCCCGTCCCGTCTCATCTCCAGCAGTATAGAATTTAAACTACGCCCACATCTCTGAGAACCATAGTATGGCCGAGCCCTTTGGAAAGCCATTACTCTGCAAATTGGTTCACCAATTGGTTTATTTTTAGGCTATCTTCAGGGCCTATTGCAATTACGATTTACTCTTGCGATTTGTTACACAACTATTCCTTGTAGACAAAAAGTAAAAATGTCTTGTGTGCAACAACTAGAATACTTCTGGTTATGTAACTTTCAGGAAGAAAAAGACTGCCTCATTTGTCATATAACGCTGTTTTATAACCTCTGCTGTCATAGATAAAGCCCCTAATACTTTCCCTACCTTGGTCATCATGACAGCAAGGCATGTTGTCCATGCACCTGGGTGAGACGTGTGAACTAATACACATGGATTGTGTATTACATTTTTATCAGTGAGGTCGGAACTTCTGAGCAGAGAACAACCCCAGTTGAACCCTAACCAGCCTATGACTGCCATCTGGTAATGCTGATGACAGTCAGGATATCTGAGACTGGGATGAAGAGAGATTAAGTCAAATGAGCATGCCTGGTTTTCCAGACTTGTGGAGCTAAGGTGTTTTCCTTTAATGGAAATTATTTCAAGGAAATATAGTTGAAGGTAGTCCTTCCACTGATATGTTGTCCTTTCTCCCTGTGTGTTTCCAGATTGAGGTGTAAATGTATGGGCATCAGAGAGCCCAGTATGAAGAAGACAGGCAGGCCGGTGGTGAGTAAGGCTCAAAGTGGAGAGAGGGGGAAGACTGAAGGCGCTGCTACAGGAATCACAGGCAAGGCTGCAGCCAAGACCACCACAATGGCACCACTGTCAAAGGTACACTTCTATCCCACTACACGTCTTGTAACTAAGCCAGGTACACTTATATCAAATTCTAAATGATGTACAATGGCCTACTTTGCCAACACCCATTTGTACATGTTTATCATGGTACCGAACAATCCTATGTTATTCTTCTGGTGGCTGGCTGGATTAGTGGGCATTAAAGTAATTGTTTTCATGTAATTGTTTTCCATGTGATTTGTTCTCCAGGTTAAAAGCAATGATGATCTGCTAGCAGCAGTGGCAGGGGGCACTCCAGCTATGAACAGCACTGTGACCAAGAACAAGAGAACTGCCTCCACGGGGACCAGCAGTGGTAACCCAGACAGTAAACCAAAGACTAGCTCAAGTAAATCTGTTTATATCTTTATATTAGCTGACTAGCCTTTAATGACCTAGTCTATGTTCATCATACTTATTATTACTCTGCATTTCATGCTTGCTGGGTTCTGTCTCTCTTTACAAGGTTCTTCAGCCAAACGTGTGACGTCCTCTACCTCCAAGGAGCCCAACTCATCAAGGGACCGTCTGCGGACATCCAGAACATCGGCTAGTAAGAAGCAGTCATCGTCAGGGGCAGGGCAGGAGGATGTGGCCCAGGGAAAGCGCTCTCGCAGCCAGCAGCTGACAGAGTCGGAGGGCCGCATGAACAAGTCTAAATCAGACAGCCAGATCAGTATCAAGGTAGCCCTGGAGGCCAAGGTAAAAGACCTCCTGGGTTTGGCCAAGAGCAAAGACTTGGAGATCCTGCACCTGCGCAGCGAGCTGAGGGACATGAGGGCCCAGCTGGGCCTGGGAGGGGAGGAGGTGCCCCCAGAGGAGGGAGGAGGGGAGGAGGAGAAGCCCCAGGAGAGGGAGGTGTCGGCCATCACAGCAGCGGATGTGGAGTCCACGCTGCTTCTCCTGCAGGAGCAGAACCATGCCATCCGTGAGGAGCTGAACCTGTTGAAGAGTGAGAACCGCATGCTGAAGGACCGGCTCAACGCGCTGGGCTTCTCGCTGGAGCAGAGGCTGGATGGCTCTGACAAATTCTTCAGCTACCCCTCCCTGAGCCCAGACCTGGCAGTCAGCAGCGGTCACAGTGATGGCGGGGGCACTGGTACCCTCACCTCCTCTGTGGAGGGCTCTGCCCCGGGCTCCCTGGAGGACCTGCTGACGGCCCAGCAGCACGGTGGTTCAGTGGACAACTTGGACAGTGAGTCCAGCGAGGTCTACCAGGGCATCACCTCCAGCGATGACGCCCTGGACGCCCCCTCCGGAGCATCGTCCTCCTCCGAGTCGGAGAGCGTGCCCAGCCGAGAGCGCTCACACCGGGGCAGCAGCGGCAACGCCAGTGAGGTGTCTGTGGCCTGCCTGACAGAGCGCATCCATCAGATGGAGGAGAACCAGCACAGCACGGCCGAGGAGCTGCAGGCCACACTACAGGAGCTGGCTGACCTGCAGCAGATCACCCAGGAGCTGAACGGAGAAAACGAGAGGCTAGGGGAGGAGAAGGTCATCCTCATGGACTCCCTGTGCCAGCAGAGCGACAAGCTGGAGCACTACAGCCGGCAGATTGAGTACTTCCGCTCTCTACTGGACGATCACCACTTGTCCTACGTCCTGGAGGAGGACATCAAGAGCGGCCGCTACATGGAGCTGGAGCAGCGCTACGTGGACCTAGCCGACAATGCCTGTTTCGAGAGGGAGCAGCTGCTGGGAGTGCAGCAGCACCTCAGCAACACGCTGAAGATGGCGGAGCAGGACAACGCTGAGGCCCAGGAGGTAATTGGGGCTCTGAAGGAGAGGAACCACCACATTGAGCGCATCATGGAGTCGGAGAGGCAGGACCGGGGTACCATGGTGGCAGCGCTGGAGGAGTACAAGGCAGCGGTGAGCTGTGACCAGGTAGAGCTGAGCCGCTGCAGGGCCCAGCTGGACCAGGAGAGGCAGAAGGTGGCTGAGCTCTACTCCATCCACAACTCTGGAGACAAGAGTGACATCTGCCAGCTGCTGGAGGGAGTTCGGCTGGACAAGGAGGAGGCGGAGGGCAGGGCTGCCAAACTGCAGGAGGAGCTGAGCCACGCCCGCACTGATGTCACCAGGCTGCAGGACACCCTCAATAAGGTGAGTCCACCACGCACACACCATCCTACAGAGGTAGTACACTTGATCCCTGAACCCACCCTTTTGATAGTTTGCCCATTTTCACCATCAAAGTTGCGAGACTGCTTCTGTCTCCTGTATCCAACTTGTGAAAAGTTGACGAAAGTCCACTTTCCTCCATGTACCTCACCACTGAAATAGAGAATGAGCATTCATTTGGGCCATTTAGTTTATGAATGAGATGATGATTGATTCCCTGGATGGTGTGTGCAGCTTGATAGGGAGTACCGGGACTTCCAGGAGCAGGTGCAGAAGCAGATGGCTGAGCAGAAGCGTGGGCTGGAGAAGCAGCGCGGGGAGCTGCAGGAGAAGGAGACGGAGATCGGCGACATGAAGGAGACCATCTTTGAGCTGGAGGACGAGGTGGAGCAGCACCGAGCCGTAAAACTCCACGACAACCTCATCATCACAGACCTGGAGAGTGAGTGGGCTATGGCCAAGGGGGAAAACATGTCACAGCATCATAGATCTATGCCATATCACATAAGTAAGGCCAGGTCCAGGAGTTTTATGGCACTTTTTGAGGCACTGTGCTTTTACCGGTATTTCCAACATTGTCCACTAGTGTTGCTGCAGGTAGTAAATCTTAGGAAATGTTCTGTAATTAACACAAGCTGTCTCCAATCAATCAATCCATGTCTGGTTGTGGGTGTGTGTTTAGCGGGGAGATCGCCTAAGCCAGGGGAGGCGTAGCTCTGCGAATCTTAATCGCACAAAACCTATTATTTGGCAGGGAATACTATTTGTAGATCAGTGATTCTACAGCACACTTTGCTCAAGCTGATCCTGTCCAACGGACTCGGACGTTGTAACTAAATGGGCCAATTAGGGGAAGTTTCACGCAAAAGTTGACATTCATAAAAAAATTCTACTTGACGAGAGAATGTGCTCACCTCCCCACAAACTTTAGACCATGCGCATGCACATCTGCTAGTGGTTGAAATATTGTGCAAAAAAAACAGGAAAACATGAGTGAGTGAAAATGTGTTTTATTTTTTGAATCTAAAATAATTAGACATAGGAATCTTTTTCCTATTTATTTTATTTTCATAACCATTGCAGAATAAATTCCTCACCTTTTCTGGCCATGATGGGTTCATATTCCCAAAGTAGCCATACAACAAATGACCATGCTCATCTCTCATGGGCCTATTAAATAGATAGGCTATATGTGTTTCAAGTTTTGCCATCCCATATGCAGCGCGGTTTATAATATAGACCTACAGTTGAATTTAACAGGTGAACAGTTGATCTTTTACATTGAAGTAGGCCTATGTATGCCACTGTAAGTACTGTATTTTATGTTTTCTTTGTGTGTTTTAGAATTGGTGGGCAGTCCATCATATTTAGGTTGGGGGAAAAGTCGATGCAGAAACATTGTTGAATTCACACGTTCTGCTGACAGGTCCACAACAATTTGCCATTGCTTTCTCCTATAGAAACTGACACAGTCCTTTGCCAGATACAGCATAAATTTGTGCAAAATATTAAAATATTCTGCCAACACAGTAAAATGTATATTTTGCATAAGCCGTAGCTTATGTAAAATATTTAACTGTATGGGCAGGCTACAGTATTGCTGTGCAATAGTAGCGTGACATCATTGCCTATTTAATATCAGAACCTCTACCAAGGCAGGACATGGAAACCCATAATCAGTGTTGGGGAAGCTGCTCTGAAAATATAGTGTACCAAGCTACCAATTACTTCACACTGGAGGAAGTTAAGCTAAACTAAAGCTACCCTTAAAAAATATAGTTTACTTAACTAAAGTTACTTTGAAAAAGTAGTTAACGACATCAAAACTACTTTGTAAAAAATTATCATATGTAAATCTGAAATGTCATAGACGACAAATTGCAAGAACAGATCACTCTGTAGTCTGATGTTAACTGAATGTGTAATTTATTCTATTAATCACAAAAACAATGTTTCAAGTGAGAGTTGGGCAGGTCTGATGCCGAAAAGGAAAGGGAATTATTGCTTATTTCACCCATATTTAATTTTTGTAGAGTAGTGTATAGTTCCAGTAGTTAGCTACACAACTACATGGCAAAAAAGTTAACTATTGAAAAACACTACCTGATTTGAATGTAGTACAACTAGCACCAAGCTACTGCAAAATGTCGCTAAATTACTAGTTGAACTACATGCAGTTTACTACTCTCCAACGCTGCCAATAATCTATTGATAAACTAAATATTGAACAACAACTTGTCTTTTGCATAGAAGTGTGGGCTGTAGCATTTAGCCTAATTGTTTTGAATATACAATCAATCTTGCAGAATTGCAACTTGCTATATAGGCAGCATGCATGTTTAGTTTGAAAAAGTCACTGCAAAATATCCAAACATTCTGCCCACACCTCTACAGAAATAGATCTAACTTGCCATTTCTCTTTCTTATAGAAACTACAGTGGCCTAATTCCAATAGTTTCTAATTATACAGCAAATAAAGGGTTTATTATCACCATAAAAGGTGAATGGTAGAATTTTAATGCTCGTTCACGGGCGCACAGTTCTTTTACGACAGGTCTGATTTACACTATCAGTCAAAAGTTTTTCTTTATTTTAAAACATTTTTTACATTGCAGAATAATAGTGAAGACATCAAAACTATGAAATAACACATATGGAATCATGTAGTAACCAAAAAAGTGTTAAACAAATCAAAATATATTTGAGATTTGAGATTTTTCAAATAGCCACCCTTTGCCTTGATGACAGATTTGCACACTCTTGGCATTCTTTCAACCAGCTTCATGAGGTAGTCACCTGGAATGCATTTCAATTAACAGGTGTGCCTTCTTAAAAGTTAATTTGTGGAATTTCTTTCCTTTTTAATGTGTTTGAGCCAATCAGTTGTGTTGTGACAAGGTAGGGGGGGTATACAGATGATAGCCCTATTTGGTAAAAGACCAAGTCCATATTATGGCAAGAACGGCTCAAATAAGCAAAGAGAAACGACAGTCCATCCATTACTTTAAGATATGAAAGTCAGTCAATACGGAACATTTCAAGTGCAGTCACAAAAAACATCAAGCGCTATGATGAAACTGGCTCTCATGAGGACCGCCACAGGAATGGAAGACCCAGAGTTACCTCTGCTGCAGAGGATAAGTTCATTAGAGTTACCAGCCTCAGATATTGCAGCCCAAATAAATGCTTCACAGAGTTCAAGTAACAGACACATCTCAACATCAACTGTTCAGAGGAGACTGTGTGAATCAGGCCTTCATAGTCGAATTGCTGCAAAGAAACCACTACTAAAGGACACCAATAAGAAGAAGAGACCTGCTTGGGCCGAAACACGAGAAATGGACATTAGACCGGTGGAAATTTGTCCTTTGGTCAGGGTCCAAATTGGAGATTTTTGGTTCAAACCGCCATGTCTTTGTGAGACGCGGTGTGGGTGAACGGATGATCTCCGCATGTGTATTTCCCACCGTAAAGCATGGAGGAGGAGGTGTTATGGTGTGGGGGTGCTTTGCTGGTGACACTGTCTGTGATTTATTTAGAATTCAAGGCACACTTAACCAGCATGGCTACCACAGCATTCTGCAGCGATACTCCTCCCATCTGGTTTGGGCTTAGTGGGACTATCATTTGTTTTTCAACAGGACAATGACCCAAACACCTCCAGGCTGTGTAAGGGCTATTTTACCAAGAAGGAGAGTGGAGTGCTGCATCAGATGACCTGGCCTCCACAATCCCCCGACATCAACCCAATTGAGATGGTTTGGGATGAGTCGGACGGCAGAGTGAAGGAAAAGCAGCCAACAAGTGCTTAGCATATGTGGGAACTCCTTCAAGACTGTTGGAAAAGCATTTCAGGTGAAGCTGGTTGAGAGAATGCCAAGAGTGTGCAAAGCTGTCATCAAGGCAAAGGGTGGCTATTTGAAGAATCTCAAATATAAAATATATTTTGATTTGTTTAACACTTTTTTGGTTACTACATGATTCCATGTGTGTTATTTCATAGTTTTGATGTCTTCACTATTATTCTACAATGTAACAAATAGTAAAAATAAAGAAAAACCCTTGAATGAGTAGGTGTGTCCAAACCTTTGACTGGTACTGTATAACGGGAAACATTCGTATACCATGGTGTGCGCCAAGTCTATAAATCTCTGTATTTTTGTAAGTGCGCAGAATTTTCAGACATTTTGTGTGAAATGTATGCAATGGTTATAAATGAAGCCCCTGGCTCTACACATAAGACATAACACTGGAACCCCACAATGCATTTTCCACCTTTGGCCAGTGCCACATGGTGGCTGTGGAGAGCTGTGTCAGGCTTCTTGCAGCCAGAGGAAACTGTGAACAGTGGGAGTGTGCCAAGTACTTGGACAAAACAAGTATTGTAATGTATATGGAGAATTTTCCGTGTACGATTATGACTAGTATTTTTTTGGGAATTACAGTTGAAGTCGGAAGTTTACATACACTTAGGTTGGAGTCATTAAAACTTGTTTTTCAGCCACTCCACAAATTTCTTGTTAACAAACTATAGTTTTGGCAAGTCAGTTAGGACATCTACTTTGTGCATGACACAATTTTTCCAACAATTGTTTACAGATAGATTATTTCACTTATAATTCACTGTATCACAATTCCAGTGGGTCAGAAGTTTACATACACTAAGTTGACTGTGCCTTTAAACAGCGTGGAAAATTCCAGAAAATGATGTCATGGCTTTAGAAGCTTCTGATAGGCTAATTGACATCATTTGAGGCAATTGGAGGTGTACCTGTGGATGTATTTCAAGGCCTACCTTCAAACTCAGTGCCTCTTTGCTTGACATCATGGGAAAATCAAAAGAAATCAGCCAAGCCCTCAGAAAAAAAATTGTAGACCTCCACAAGTCTGGTTCATCCTTGGGAGCAATTTCCAAATGCCTGAAGGTACCACGTTCATCTGTACAAACAATAGTACGCAAGTATAATCACCATGGGACCACGCAGTCGTCATACCGCTCAGGAAGGAGACGCGTTCTGTCTCCTAGAGATGAACGTACTTTGGTGCGAAAAGTGCAAATCAATTCCAGAACAACAGCAAAGGACCTTGTGAAGATGCTGGAGGAAATGGGTACAAAAGTATCTATATCCACAGTAAAACGAGTCCAATATCGACATAACCTGAAAGGCCGCTCAGCAAGGAAGAAGCCACTGCTCCAAAACTGCCATAAAAAAGCCAGACTACGGTTTGCAACTGCACATGGGGACAAAGATCGTACTTTTTGGAGAAATGTCCTCTGGTCTGATGAAACAAAAATAGAACTGTTTGGCCATAATGACCATCGTTATGTTTGGAGGAAAAAGGTGGGAACTTGCAAGCCGAAGAACACCATCACAACCGTGAAGCACGGGGGTGGCAGCATCATGCTGTGGGGGTGCTTTGCTGCAGGAGGGACTGGTGCACTTCACAAAATAGATGGCATCATGAGGAAGGAAAATTATGTGGATATATTGAAGCAACATCTCAAGACATCAGTCAGGAAGTTAAAAATTGGTTGCAAATGGGTCTTCCAAATGGACAATGACCCCAAGCATACTTCCAAAGAATTGGATTGGCCATCACAAAGCCCTGACCTCAATCCTATAGAAAATTTGTGGGCAGAACTGAAAAGGCGTGTGCGAGCAAGGAGGCCTACAAACCTGACTCAGTTACACCAGCTCTGTCAGGAGGAATGGGCCAAAATTCACCCAAGTTATTGTGGGAAGCGTGTGGAAGGCTACCCGAAACGTTTGACCCAAGTTAAACAATTTGAAGGCAATGCTACCAAATACTAATTGAGTATGTAAACTTCTGACCCACTGGGAATGTGATGAAAGAAATAAAAGCTGAAATAAATCATTCTCTCTACTATTATTCTGACATTTCACATTCTTAAAATAAAGTGGTGATCCTAACTGGGAATTTTTACTAGAATTAAATGTCAGAAATTGTGAAAATCAGAGTTTAAATGTATTTGGCTAAGGTGTATGTAAACTTCTGACTTCAACTGTATTTGTGATCGGAAAAAGTTATTATCAGCTGCCAGCATGGATCTCGCTTTCTCTCAAACAGTGTGAAGCACTGTGTGCTCCAAACAACATTGACTAGTTATTCTGTCTGTAAAGAAACTTGTGGCGTTTCGGTTGCGCCTGCTGCAACGATTGGATTAGAACAAGCCACTCTCGTTCTGCTCTCATTTAATTTGACATTTTAGTCATTTAGCAGACTCTCTTATCCAGAGCGACTTACAGTAGTGAGTGCATACATTTTCGTACTGGTCCCCCTTGGGAACTGAAACACACAACTCTGGCTTTGCAAGCGCCATGCCGTACCAACTGAGCCACACGGGACCACATTTCCCCAGACACACGTGGCTGTTTTCACATAATTATTCCATTGCTGACGATGTCTGTCGTGATCAAAGCCAATGCTTCTTGCAATTATTATTTATTCTGGCCCAGGCATGTTTACCGAGCGACAGATCATAAAATAATAAAAGTACAAATGTATATAGTTTTTTTTTATTGTACAAATGTTGTGGCATAAGTGTCGGGAGAGAGGTTTTGCTCCTCTCGAAAGTGAAACAATATACGAGGCAAGCGAATTAGCCTACCTTCATCTAAATCTGTCTGGAATAAATGTAGGCAGTAGTAGCCAGCCATGCATTAGGGTATTCATTAGCCTATTTAGTTGATAATTGAATAGGGCTAAGGAAGGAGCTTTGTTGATTTGTGTGTTCATAAGTCACTCAGTATTCATACCCCTTGACTTATTCCACATTTTGTTGCGTTACAGCCTGAATTCAAAATGGATTCAATAAATGTTTCTCACCCATCTACCCACAAAACCTACAGGAGGGTAGCTCTCCAGAAACAGGGTTGGGCAACCCTGGTCTAGGGTATCCGGGATGATTCTGTTGATGTGAGCCATGACCAGCCTTTCAAAGCACTTCATGGCTACCAATGTGAGTGCTACAGGGCGGTAATCATTTAGGCAGGTTACCTTCGCTTCCTTGGGCACAGGGACTATGGTGGTCTGCTTGAAACATGTAGGTATTACAGACTCGGTCCGGGAGAGGTTAAAAATGTCAGTGAAAACACTTGCCAGTTGGTCCGTGCATGCTTTGAGGACACGTCCTGGTAATACGTCTGGCCCCGCGGCTTTGTGAATGTTGACCTGTTTAAAGGTCTTGCTCACATCAGCTACCGAGAGCATTATCACACAGTCGTCTGGAACATTATTATTTTTAAAAGTTCTTCAAACTCTGTCAAGTTGGTTGTTGATCATTGCAAGCCATTTTCAAGTCTTGCCATAGATTTTCAAGACGATTTAAGTCAAAACTGTAAGTAGGCCACTCAGGAACATTCAATGTCGTCTTGGTAAGCAACTCGTGTATATTTGGCCTTGTGTTTTAGGTTATTGTTCTGCTGAATGGTGAATTTGTTTCCCAGTGTCTGTTGCAAAGCAGACTGAACCAGGTTTTCCTCTAGGATTTTGGCTGGGCTTAGCGCTATTCCATTAATTTTTATCCTAAAAAAACTCCCTAGTCCTTGCCGATGACAAGCATACCCATAACATGATGCAGCCACCACCATGCCTGAAAATATGAAGAATGGTACTCAGTGATGTGTTGTGTTGGATTTGCCCCAAACATAACGCTTTATATTCAGGACATAAAGTTAATTTCTTTGCCACATTTTTTTGCAGTTTTACTTTAGTGCTTTATTGCAAACAAGATGCATGTTTTGAAATATTTGTATTCTGTACAGGCTTCCTTCTTTTCACTCTGTCATTTAGGTTAGTATTGTGGAGTAACTACAATGTTGTTGATCCATCCTCAGTTTTCTCCTAGTACAGCCGTTAAACTATGTAACTGTTTTAAAGTCCGCATTGGCCTCATGGTGAAATCCCTGAGCGGTTTCCTTCCTCTCCAGCAACTGAGTTAGGAAGCATGCCTGTATCTTTGTAGTGACTGGGTGTATTGATACACCATACAAAGTGTCATTAATAACTTCACCATGCTCAAAGGGATATTCAATGTCTGCTTTTTTTTTTACCCATCTACCAATAGGTGCCCTTCTTTGCGAGGCATTGGAAACCCTCCCTGGTCTTTGTGGTTGACTCTGTTTGAAATCCACTGTTTGATTGAGGGACCTTACAGATAATTGAATGTGTGGGTACAGAGAAGAGGTAGTCATTCAAAAATAATTTTAAACACTATTATTGCACACAGTGTGTTCATGCAACTTATTATGTGACTTGTGAAGCACATTTTTACTCCTGAACTTATTTAGGCTTGCCATAACAAAGGGGTTGAATGCTCAAGACATTTCAGCTTTTCATTTCAAATTAATTTGTAAACATTTCTAAAATCATAATTCCACTTTGACATTATGGGGTATTGTGTGTAGGCCAGTGACACACAATCAAAATGTATCAATTTAAATTCAGGCTGTAACAACAAAATGTGGATAAAGTCAAGGGGTATAAATACTTTCTGAAGGCACTGTATTACCATATTGCTTACACCTGTCAAATCCATAACAAAGGGGTTGAATACTTATTGACTCAAGACATTTCAGTGGTATTGTGTGTAATCCATTTTAAATTCAGGCTGTAACACAACAAAATGTGGAAAATGTCAAGGAGTGCGAATACTTTCTGAAGGCACTGTATTGAACTTGTTGTTATTTAACATAAAATAACATGTTAACTTTGATACGCTTGGTAGATAAAAGTCAATCATGTTTTGCCTTTGAGACTCCTTGACATGTAGCTATATTGCTATTGGCATCAATGGGATTCAGTTTACTTCATAGACTGAATTACACAATAATTAACCCTAACCTCTAGTTTCATAAATTGGTGCAGCTAAGGTCAGTGTCTCTGTCGGCTCTTGAATTGTTTGAAAGCAGATTCTCTTCCTGCGCTGCATGTGAATATATCCTGTGGCCCGTTCACATGAACTCAGCCATGTCTGCTTCCTCCCTCAGACTCTGTGAAAAAACTGCAGGACCAGAAGCGCGATATGGAGCGGGAGATTAAGATTCTGCACCGGAGGCTGAGGGTGAGTGGGCCAGTGGACAGGGTCATCTGAGGACCAGAGGTTACTGACACGGTCAAGTACAGCAACACTATGGCTTGGTTTGGGCCATGTTCATTACAACTGGAATACACTGGAAAGCAATATGTTTGGTTACACAACTTTTCTTATTAGATTTATCATTCGGCCTCAGTGGTCGAAATTATGTTGCTGTGTGTATGTGTCTGTTTGTCTGTTCAGGAAGAGTCGGCAGAGTGGCGTCAGTTCCAGGCCGATCTACAGACGGCCGTGGTCATCGCTAATGACATCAAGTCGGAAGCACAGGAGGAGATTGGGGATATGCGGCACCGTCTCCGCGAGGCCCAGGAGAAGAACGAGAAGCTGGGCAAGGAGCTGGACGAAGTCAAGAACCGCAAGTAAGAGACACTGAGGAACACGCTGTGCTTGATTCCAAGTGTCATGTGGCCGACGCCAGCTGTCTTGATCGTATTGGGGAGATGTGTGTGTGCGGCTTTAACAGTGATAGTCACATTGATGAAGCTGGATGTGGTGGTCTGAAGTTGCATCCACATGAAATGCGTGAGGTGAGACCTGATGTGCCTTGGTCTGTATTGAGTGTGTTGGTGTTTGTCTCGTCAGGCAGGATGAGGAGAGGGGCAGGGTGTATAACTACATGAATGCAGTGGAGAGGGATCTGGCTGCACTGAGGCAGGGCATGGGCCTGAGCCGTCGCTCCTCTACCTCCTCTGAGCCCTCTCCCACCGTCAAAACCCTCATCAAGAGCTTCGACAATGCCTCCTCACAAGGTACCCCAACCTGCGAGTGTAAGAAATGGACCACTTTTTTGTACTTTTCTCATTTCACCTGTATATTCCTAGTACTAAGCATAGCAGTAACACTGCTACTAATACAATGTAGTAGTATTGCTGTGGGATATCTACCTGACGTGACTGATTTCTGTTCACAACAGGCCCAGTCCCCCCGACCACAGCCCCTGCTGCCACACTACCACGTACTCCCCTGAGCCCCAGCCCCATGAAGACCCCTCCTGCAGCCGCCATCTCACCCATACAGGTACGCCACCTGGAACCCATTTCAGTGCGTTTGTTTGAATGGCAAGCTCTAAGTGTAGGCATCAGGTCAAGCACACAATACAAATCTGGCTTACACTAGACCAGTCATTCACACATAGCTACAGTGCATTCGGAAAGTATTCAGACACTTCACTTTTTCCACATTTTGTTACGTTACAGCCTTATTCTAAAATTAATTAAATTGTTTTTTTCCCTCATCAATCTACGCACAATACCCCATAATGACAAAGTGAAAACTGGTTTTTAGAAATTTTAGCTAAAGTATAAAAAGAAAACAAACCTTATTTACATAAGTATTCAGACCCTTTGCTCTGAGACTCGAAATTGAGCTCAGGTGCATCATGTTTCCCTTGATCTTCCTTCAGATGTTCCTACAACTTGAGTGGAGTCCACCTGTGGTACATTCAATTGATTGGACATGATTTGGAAAGGCACACACCTGTCTATATAAGGTCCCACAGTTGACAGTGCATGTCAGAGCAAAAACCAAGCCATGAGATCGAAGGAATTGTCCGTAGAGCTCAGAGACAGGATTGTGTCAAGGCACAGATCTGGGGAAGGGTACCGAAAAATGTCTGCAGCATTGAAGGTCCCCAAGAACACAGTGGCCTCCATCATTCTTAAATGGAAGAAGTTTGGAACCACCAAGACTCTTCCTAGAGCTGGCCACCCGGCCAAACTGAGCAATCGGGGGAGAAGGGCCTTGGTAAGGGAGGTGACCAAGAACCCGATGGTCACTCTGACAGAGCTCCTCTGTGGAGATGGGAGAACCTTCCAGAAAGACAACCATCTCTGCAGCACTCCACCAATCAGGCCTTTTATGGTAGAGTGGCCAGACGGAAGCCACTCCTCAGTAAAAAGCACATGACAGCCCGCTTGAAGTTTGCCAAAAGGCACCTAAAGGACTCTCAGACCATGAGAAACAAGATTCTCTGGTCTGATGAAACCAAGATTGAACTCTTTGGCGTGAATATCAAGCATCATGTCTGGAGGAAACCTGGCACCATCCTTACGGTGAAGCATGTTGGTGGCAGGATCATGCTGTGGGGATGTTTTTCAGCGGCAGGGACTGAGACTAGTCAGGATCGAGGGAAAGATGAACGGAGAAAAGTACAGAGAGATCCTTGATGAAAACCTGCTCCAGAGCGCTCAGGACAGCCTGGGGCGAAGGTTCACCTTCCAACAGGACAACGACCCTAAGCATACAGCCAAGACAACTCAGGAGTGGCTTTGGGACAAGTCTCTGAAAATCCTTGAGGGGCCCAGCCAGAGCCCGGACTTGATCCTGATCGAACATCTCTGAAGAGACCTGAAAATAGCTGTGCAGCGACGCTCCCCATCCGACCTGGCAGAGCTTGAGAGGATCTGCAGAGAAGAATGTGAGAAACTCCCCAAATACAGGTGTGCCAAGCTTGTAGTGTCATACCCAAGAAGACTCAAGGCTGTAATCACTGCCAAAGGTGCTTCAACAAAGTACTGAGTAAAGGGTCTGAATGCTTATGTAAATCTGATATTTCCGTTTTTTATTTTTAAGAAATTTGCCAAATTTTCTGAAAACCTGTTTTTGGTTTGTCATTATGGGGTATTGTGTGTAGATTGATGAGAAGAAGGGAAACAATTGAAACCATTATAGAATACGACTTGTGGAAAAGGTCAGGGGGTCTGAATACTTTCCGAATGCACTGTATTTATCAAGGTCTAGATCAAATGGTGTGTTTTAGAACTGCCAGAGCAGTATGGCAAGGAATTGTTGTCTGTGCTGACTAGATCAGGGAGCAGTGCAGTAGTGAAAGAGTTATTGTGACCACCGGGTCAAGAGCTGTCCTATATTCACAGTGTTTATAGACCTCCAATACTCCACAGATAGCACTTCCTCCTCTTCCTCTGGCACTTTGTCACAGCTGACAGTCCCTTGGCTTGCCTCATACACAGACCATGAGATGGAAAAGAGATATTGAGTTGTTGGAGAATATGTCCCATAGCTCTAATTCCATTACCTCACTTTCCCTTAATTTACATTTTGGTAATTTAGCAGATGCTCTTATCCAGAGTGACTTAGTCAGTGCATCCAAGTAATCCATATGACCCATAGATTATTTCTCATGTTTTAAACTCTCACACATTTTTTCAAACATGTCAGCTGTTTGGCTCTAACACATTTTTTATGAACCTGCAATGTAGTGTTGTCACTATACCAGAATTGACTTAGATACCGATGCCAGGTTTAGTATCACGAAACTCAATACCATCACGATACTCGATACCAAAACGATACCAAGGGGGGAAAAATAAGACGTATTAGCCAAAGTCGCAGAGTGGCACTTGATCCAGACAGATCTTTTGATTTCAAAATCATTACATTTGAAATGTTAGATTTTTTTATGTAAGCATTAATGAATCAATTATACAATCACACAATCAATTTGACTTCGTTTTTACCAATCTAACTACATAACAACATAATGGTAATCATTTATTTGAATGGAACATCTCTAGTCTATTGATAAACTGGGTAAATCAAGATGTAGCCTAGGCCTATTTCAATACAGGTGAATGCATATTCAATAGGAGTGTGTGCATGCATTGAGTTATTGAACTTATTTTGGCTGATTTAATGGGGTTCCAAATGAAAAACTATCTGTTTCCCTTCCATTTTGGATTTATTTTATTGTACTGATCAACAACATATGCATAGAAGAAGCAATATCTTCTTATATAAGTGTGCTCTGTCTTTTTAAGCCCCATGACGTAAGCATTTCACCGTTAGTCTACCCCTGTTGTTTACGAAGCATATGACAAATACAATTTGATTTGATTCACACACACACACTCAGTTCGAGGCTCGAGCAAAGATGATCTTGGCCAAATCCCAAATGGACCCCTAAGCCCTACACCCTATGTACTTGTGGAGATGTGACAGGTGTAAGCAATATGGTAATAGTTCCACCTTGCCCTGTAATAGGCTAGGTGGAAATGTCACTATATTGCTTATACCAATCAAATCCTCTCAGATCTCCACAAGTGAATAGTGTGTACGACTTGGGATTCCATTTGGGATTGGGCGGGGGAGATGAAGTGAATGAATAAAGTTTTTGGTGACAATCAGCTTTAAAATCAGCAATATTTTGCGTTATGGTGTTGCATATTATCACAAACAAGGTAATAGGGTAGTGAATTGATGTTAGCTTCAGCTGTAAGCTAGTAAGGAAAGTTAGCCTACAAAGCTGGAAGCTACCGGTATCTTCTTGCATTGTAAAGTGTTTTAGCCTGTAATGGACATTGTTTTGCGAACAGTAATTAACAGTTTCAAAATGTCTACATGCCGTGTTGCATTAACTTCTGTGTTAACTTCTGTGCAACAGAAGTGGTGATGTAGCCCAGTGCAGTGGGACAGGCTAGAGCTAGCAATGAGTAAGTGGAGCAGGCACGGTGCTCTCATACTATAAGGGGATATCAGCTGATCTGATGGAAAGACTTGATCCTCTCTCAATCAGTAGACGACGTGAGACACATTTGACAGAAGTACCGAAGGCAATGCAAATTCGAGTTTCTAACTGTTTTTCAGGTTTTAGGATCGCTACGTTTCGGTATACCGTGCAATGCCATACAGCAGTGGTGCCAAAAAAACAAACAACGCTTTTGTTTTTTTAACAAAAAGTTACGGGTACAAATTATTGTATGAGACAATATACAAACGTTTTGAGAAAGATCATTTGAAAAATACCATTTCACTAAATGTATTTATTGGTTTCTTTTCATTTTGATAAGAGATGAAAATGCAATGAATTTAAGGTTATTTGTTGATGTAAAAGTTTAAATTTACTGATAAAAAAAGAAGAAGTTGTCATTAGATTTGGGGTGGGGTGAGGTTGCGAGAAATCTTGGGGAAACAATGGGGTCCCCAGAAATTCTGCCTGAAAAAAAATGGGGTCCCCGCTGAAAAGGTTTGAATACCACTGCGAAATAGTATAAGGACAAATTCAGTCATTCCATGTAATACTGTGGACAGACGGGCAAAATCTGAGCATTGGATATTTTATATGCATTATTTTAGCAGAGAATCAGATCTTCTCATATGAAAGGGTCAAAGTTCAGGGAGAGATGGGTTTTTCTATTTCCTAGACACATTTCATAAGTCTTCAGTCCTGCTCTTTCTCATCTATCATTGACCTCCTCTGCAGTCACAAGATTATTGCCAATGCCTGGTTGCTAGTGCTGCTGTCAGAATGGCCTCTCCTCGAGCTGGGCCTTTTTCCAGAAATGGCACACAGTTTGGCTACTTCTATTTGGATTATGTAGACATTTTCAATAGGTCTTTGGATAAAAAAAAGGGGTTTAGGTGGTGGGCGTGGCAGGAGGCGTGGTAGGGGGCATGGCAATGAGCACTGTCGGCCTATCAGAGTGGCTACATTTTAGAGGCCCACATCTTGTAGAGAAGTGTTTGCATTTTTAAGCCATTTTCCTGCAATTCAACAAATTTCTCCATGGAGCTGAGAGAAAATGTTGCAGTTTTTAACCTAATTTCCTGTGATTCTGTGATGGAGCTGAGATAACTTTTTGGTTTCAAAGCTATTTTCCTGCAATTCTATGCATTTTGCTGAGGGTTAATGCAGTGTTATTTTGCTCAAACATAATAACAAAATGAATACTCAATTCTCCCTGACTATCTAGCTTTTATTTTGGTGATTGTTCATTCTCAAAGATTATATTATTTTAAAATGTATAGGTTCATTATCTTTTTCAGATACTTTATATCTGCTTTTAGTCTAAGTTTACAATGAAAGCGTTTTTCCAGCCCTTTATTTAATTTTTGTATTATTACACTGTTTGGACTTAGGCGGCCTGAAAAAACGCTTAGGCGGACCGCCCAAGGATTATGTATGTGAGAGAGTTTTAATCCAACGATTGTTGGTCTATTTCAGAGACACTCCATTACCGGGTCCATCTCTGCACCCAAACCCCTCTCGTCTCTGAGTGACAAAAGGCCCAGCTACACAGACATCAGCATGCCAGGTGAGTCGGCAGAAACACTAACACTGACAGAAAAAGCTCCATATCTGGATCTCATTCGGTCCCTCATTAATAAAATGAGAGAGGAGTACTCTGTCACAACCACTCATAAAGGAGGAAAATTGGTGCAGATATTATACCATTTCATCTTAGACATCTTTGTTCCTCCTAGTATTAGGCTGTCTGTGTTGGTCAAAACAGGATGTGGATATATTTGTCATTTGTAAGTTTGGAGGTGCTTTGCACCCAAAGCAGGGGGGTGGGTGTCTTTAGCCCCTAAGTCAGCAGAGCTTTATGTTGACTTTGGTGTGTGGGTTTAGCAAAGCACCATAGAAAGGGGGTGTCCCAGTGATTGGCCTCCCTGTTAATCCTCATTCCCCATACATTTTGTCATACATATTCTAGTGAGTTCAAGGACCTGTAAATGTGAACGTGCTATAATGGTCATGGCCTCCAATGTTTAGTTAAATGTCCCGGTTGTTTTCTAACCTCATTCCATGGTACTTGACAGTTCCAGGGCCTGGAATGTTGCATTGACCCCTTCAGTATATATTTTAAAAAAATCCCTCTTGCTTAAAACTAATATTTGAAGGGAATAGGAAGTCACTTTATTTCAGTGCAATGTTTCTGTTTCCTCACTGTGGTTGTGGGGTTGTCTTCCATCCACAGCAGAGCATCTTCTCAGGGGCTCCTCTGCCAGCCGCCCTGCCTCTGCACTCCAGAGGGTCTCCAACATGGACTCATCAAAGGCCATGGCCATCTCAGGTATCACAAATCATGGACATATGAATAGGCCATTAAATAAATCTAAAATTCTTATAAATGGTTGCCAGTAAAATGAAATGCATTTTGAGAAAGAATTCAACGACATTTGACAAATATATTTATCCAGAACACGTCACTGGCAGTGAAGGGTCACTCACACTGTATCTCTGTCTGTTTGTGTGGTGGCCAGTGTCCCGCAGGAGCAGTGAGGAGATGAAGAGGGACATCTCTGCCCCTGAAGGTGGCTCCTCCTCTCTGATGGCCATGGGGTCTGCTTCCTCCTTGTCCTCCTCCTCCCCCACTGCCTCTGTCACCCCCACCGCACACAGCCGCCTCCGGTAACACCCTCATCAGCTCCATACCTTTGATACAATACATACTAATCCACTAAGTCCTTTGTATGTTTAACATGATATTTTGACTATACTAAATGGGCTTTGTGGACTAGCCAGTCAATGGAGTCTGAATATGTGTGTTAACTCAAATGATTCACTGCCCTCTCCTACGTGGTGTGTGTGTTCAGAGAGGAGCGGAAGGACCCCCTCTCAGCGTTGGCACGGGAGTATGGGGGCTCCAAGAGGAACGCACTGCTCAAGTGGTGCCAGAAGAAGACTGAGGGGTACCAGGTATGTGTTGTTCAGTCAGAACAGACTGGTCAGGTCATTTCACCTCTCGGGTCGCTCTCTGTTGATGAGGATTTCTTTTTAAAATGTCTCAATAGTTTTTCTATAAGCTCAACTATCTGGAGTGACAATCTAATTAAATAACCTTGTCAGAATGGGTGGGTGAGGTGTGCAACTCTATTAGGAAGGTGTTCCTAATGTTTGGTATACTCAGTGTACATTCATACTATACACACACATCACAACTGCAGCTTCCAGACTCTTATTATGATTGCTAAATACTGCACAATTTAAACACTTGCCCCCCAATCCCCCCTTCGCCAAAACACGTGTAAATATTGGACTATAAATTGTACCTTCCTGTAATATAATTATGCTAAAATGTTTATTCTATTCTACTGAGCCATTTACTTTATGTTTGTATTTTTATATTTTCTTATTTCTTATTGTCGAGAAGGAACCAGCCATTAAGCATTTCGTTGGACGGTGTATACTGTGTATCCCGTACATATGACTAATAAAACTTGAAACTAGTAGAAAGATTAAACAACAAGGTGCTTTTAGGACCAATGTCTGGGACCCAGTATCTATTGAATTATCAATACAAAAAACTCCTGCACCCTACATTTCTTTACACTGTACCTTTGTGCTACAATGAAAATATTTCCCCTCTTTCTGGCAGAACATTGACATAACAAACTTCAGCAGCAGCTGGAATGACGGCCTTGCGTTCTGCGCTGTGCTCCACACCTACCTGCCTGCTCACATCCCCTACCAGGAGCTCACCAGCCAGGAAAAGGCAAGCCTATTTCCTACTGTAGTGATGATGAGTAACAATGGGGTCACGACAGGGCTCATGGAAACAGGAAGTCGGTACAATTTCATAAATGTCAACAGACAATTGGTTCGTTCGACATGGTGGGATCTTTTTGTGTGAGTATAATTATTTGAGAAATGGCAGTGGGAATGCCAAATATTGACTTAATAACCATCATATTGAAGTCAACTTGGAGTCAATCAATGATATGGGCCTACCACCACGACGTGGAAAAGAATCAAACGTTTATAGGCAGGTGAAATAAGTTATGATGAACTTCACATGGTGGTTAAGTGCACGGTATTCATGCACATTTCCAATAGGCTAAATATCGAGGGTACGCTATTATTTGAATGCTGGTGACATGATTGGTTCTTGGCTGCCAATGATCAAATAAAATGATCTTGCGCTTATCCATATCTCATCATATAATCAACCTCCTTTCAACTTTATCAGATCTTGTCTAGAGAGCATGCGCCAAAACCAGATTGTGCAAGGTTAAGTTGAAATTGCGATGGAAAACCATGTAACGTACGTTTTTTATTCGGTACATGGGAACTTAACCGCAAAAGTCATTTTTATGTGCACTACATCATCACGCACAGCCTTTTATACGCAACAAGTCAGTTTGATGGAAATGCACATATTGTTTTTATGCAGATTTTAGAATATATTTGCATGAAAATCTGTCGCCAATTGGATGGAAACCTAGCTATTGTTTAATATTTTACAGTTGTTTCAATCTGTCAGGGAGCATTATAGTATGTGAATGTGTGTTTTTGTCTCCCGATCTTTAGAGGCGGAATTTCACACTAGCCTTCCAGGCTGCAGAGAGTGTGGGGATCAAGTCCACTCTGGTAAGATTCAAGTGAAAGATTGACTGAACTGTGAATAACAGAGGTGTTTTTCACACGAACATATTAAAGCTATATCTGACATGGTTAAAAAAAAATCCTGTTTTTAATAGAGAATCTTTCAGGCTCATTTCACCTTAAAAATCAGTCACTGGCACAGTGGTGAATTGTGACCTGCTATTCTATTGCATATTGAGAATGGTATTATTTTTGTGTGGGATTGAGGACTGTACTCACAGGCTCTTATAGGCAGACTCTTGTAGAGAAGAGATAAATATTTTAGATGAAATACTGCTTTCATTGTGCATATGTGCAGGCTTGCAGGTTAAGTTTTATAGGATCACCTGGAAAGCTATTTTAGTCCTTTTCACAAAATAAGTCCTCACATTAAGAAAGTATTCAGACCCCTTCCCTTTTTCCACATTTTGTTACGTTACAGCCTTATTCTAAAATGTATTAAATAAAATGTTTTCCTCATCAACCTACAGATAATACCCCATAATGACATTTATAAAATATAAAAAAACGGATACCTTTTTCATATAAGTATTCAGACCCTTTGCTATGACACTCGAAATTGAGCTCCGGTGCATCCTGTTTCCATTGATCATCCTTAATGATGTTTCTACAACTTGGTTGGAGTCCTCCTGTGGTAAATTCAATTGATTGGACAAGATTTGGAAAGGCACACACCTGTCTATAGAAGGTCCCACAGTTGACAGTGCATGTCAGAGCAAAAACCAAGCCGTGGGGTCGAAGGAATTGTCCGTAGAGCTCCAAGACAGGATTGTGTCGAGGCACAGATCTGGGGAAGGGTACCAAAAAATTTCTGCAGCATTGAAGGTCCCCAAGAACACAGTGGCCTCCATCATTCCTAAATGGAAGAAGTTTGGAACCACCAAGACTCTTCCTAGAGCTAGCCGTCCGGCCAAACTGGGCATTCGGGGGAGAAGGACCTTTGTCAGAACCCGATGATCACTCTGAGATTGAACTCTTTGGCCTGAATGTCAAGCGTCACGTCTGGAGGAAACCTGGCACCATCCCTACAGTGAAGCATGGTGGTGCATGGTCCCGTGTAGCTCAGTTGGTAGAGCATGGTGCTTGCAACGCCAGGGTTATGGGTTTGTTTCCCACGGGGGGCCAGTATGAAAAATTTATGCACTCACTAACTGTAAGTCGCTCTGGATAAGAGTGTCTGCTAAATGACTAAAATGTAAATGGCAGCATCATGCTTTGGGGATGTTTTTCAGCGGCAGGGACTGGGAGACTAGTCAGGATCGATGCAAAGATGAACGGAGCAAAGTACAGAGAGGTCCTTGATGAAAACCTGCTCCAGTGCGCTCAGGATCTCAGACTGAGGGGACGGTTAACCTTCCAACAGGACAACGACCCTAAGCACACTGCCAAGACAACGCGGGAGTGGCTTTGGGACAAGTCTCTGAAAATCCTTGAGGGGCCCAGCCAGAGCCTGGACTTGAACCCGATCTAACATCTCTGGAGAGACCTGAAAATAGCTGTGCAGCAACGCTCCCCATCCAACCTGACAGCGCTTGAGAGGATCTGCAGAGAAGAATGGGAGAAACTCCCCAAATACAGGTGTGCCAAGCTTGTAGCGTCATACCCAAGAAGAATCGAGGCTGTAATCACTGCCAAAGGTGCTTCAACAAAGTGTCTGAATACTTATGTAAATGAGATATTTACGGTTGTTTTTTGAATTACATTTGCAAAATGTTCTAAAAACACGATTTTGCTTTGTCATTATGGGGTATTGTGTGTAGATTGATGAGGATAAAAAACTATTTAAACTATTTTAGAATAAGGCTGTAACGTAACAAAATGTGGAAAGAGTCAAGGGGTCTGAATACTTTCCGAATGCACTGTATATCACTGGTACCCATAGCTAGGTATAAAGCAGGCTCCGTGTGAGTTGTAAACTGACAGATTTGTTGTACGAGTTCAGTTGAAAATGCTAGCTCTAATTTTCTGAATTTATGCCACAAAAGCACATTTCTGACCTCCACAGTGAATTCTAGTCAGGCTGTGGAAATCTGACCTAGACAAACAACAGCATGTTATTTCATGTTTTTTTTTTTTTACAAACGTCTCCTTGAGATATATATATATATATATATATATATATATATATATAAAATACAAAGATGAACAAATGGCACAGACTTTTTTTCTAGACATGGTATGTCTTAATGACAAAGCCCCTGTTGCTTCAACTTGGTCTCATTCTCTGTTTTGCAGGACCTCAATGAGATGGCCAGTACTGAGAGACCAGACTGGCAGAGTGTGATGACCTATGTCACAGCCATCTACAAGTACTTTGAGACCTGATGTGATCTCTCCACCCAACATGGCAAGCACAACCTGCAGCCCAGTCCGCTTGCTCCTCTGACCTCACCACACCTCCACCACTTCACCTCCACATTCAATTCAGCTGTTATACCTCACTTCACTGAACCACCCTTCACCCCAGCACCCAGCCATGCCGCACACCGGCCACTCTGTCTCTGGTCTAGACGCCTGCTAGTTTGAATCACCATAAGAAACAAATAAGCTCACTGTTGACTTCTTAAAGCTATTCATGGAATTGCAATGATGAACAGTCTGACATTTTTCACTGACACATTTAGTGTGATGAACACAGCCTAAGGGTACTTCAAGCACCTGTTCAGCGCCTGCTCTGTTTGGGATGCTATTTTTACTCTTATCCATTACTGGATAACCCAGTTGAGATGACCCTCAATCCAAATTCTCTGGTTAAACCTGTATGATCTGAGCTGCAATAAGAGCCTGCAGATCTACTAGCTCTCCTCTCCATGACCAGAATTGGGGAACATGCTACAGACTATCCCAGCCTTTGTGCCTTGCACCCGGCTTTGATTCTTCTAACCAAGTGGTTATCCCAAATGTTTTAGCCAAACCATACCCAGTGTGCAGTGTGTCCACCCTAGTAATCATGGGACAAATTTCAGATGGAAATCAGACAAAGCCTTTTTGCTCCATGTCTTCCTGATCCATTGAACACTTTGTGCAGGGGCCTCTTCTATTATGGATTAAGTGCCTGTTTGAATCACATCGTTGGAGACTTACCAAGAGACGGTTGGAGCAAAAATTGATAAATGAAACATTTCAATGCTCCATTCTTTCAAAGCATCTTTGGAGGAATCTAAATGAAACGTTTTAGAAATTATTCTGTAGTTATATGAACACTAGCTACATCATAAGGGAAAAGCTGTCAGGTGCTCTCTTGGTCACCTGTGATATTCTAGTTACAATTTGATATGCTTTTGGCCTATTTTCAGGAGAGTGATCATTGATACATTAGCATAATTTGTTTTGCTAACAGAGACCAACTAATAGAAAACAATGGAATATACAGGACCAACACAATGTCTCTCAGTGATGGTTCGCTCACATAGAACTGTTTTAATCCTGAACCAAAAAAGTAACTTGCTCAAGTGTCCTATCTCTATGTGAAGTCAAGGGCTAGACTTGCCAAAGTCCTAGCTCTTGGTGATTTGATTGTGGTAAATGTTTTTCCAGCATGTTGAGTTTCAGGGTTGGATATTCTTTATAGAGCCACTTTTGTTGTTGTCATCAATCATGATAGGGAAAGAGTTTTTCAGATGCAAAATGCATCCGTTTTGCTGCTGGAGCCAACTGTATTAATACATTGTTCGTTTTGACACATTACTTCCACCAACAGCAGACTGAAACTCCCAGGATTGGTCACAGTCCAGTGGTCTTGAACTGTAAGATTGTTGTGTTATTAGAGACTCTGAGCTCAACAATGACCTTAAGTTATCATATGTGAGTGTGATTGTGTGTGTAACCTAATTTTGTAAGTTGATATATTCCATCATGCTAGTAACATTTAACGGGGGGGGGTGGGGGTAAACCCTTACTAACACTAACGTTAGTCATGTATCTGAATTCTATGTGGTTTACATAGTCACCAAGAAAGATATTGGAATGAAGAATGACTGTGTTATGTTATTGAGCCTCTGCTTATTCAAGTTTGTGTGGGTTTATTAGCATGGTTTAATCCACCATTGAGTATAGTGATGCAAGTGTTTTAGAAATGTTAATGTAAAGTTCATATAATGTGAATCTATGACTTTTCATCACACTGCTGCACTGATTTCTCTCATAAGCTCATAATATATGATGACTTATTGCCTTTCATTTGGTCCCAACCACACTCCTGTGTCATTTCAGAATGGTACAGTATGCAATTGATACTCAGTCGTTGGCGTACCATTTTAGTTAAGGCCCCCTTACATCTACGATCTAACACACTCGCATGTGACCATAACATTTTTTCGGAATATATTTTTAAAAGCACATTCACGCCTGTCTGCTTGCCAAGCCACCTTCCCACCAGCTGTACAGGTGCACTGCATGGTGTTTGACAAAGTGCTAGGTTTTTTTTGTGTCGATCAGTGTGGTTGGAGAGTAAGACTGGGCGGTTAAAAGTTGTTGGTAGTCGATTGTATGGATAAACACATTTGTGAGAGTGCATGTGCTGTGACTGTTATCATTATTGTGTATGGTATTTACTATTGAACAGTGAGCACAGTATGTTAACGCTAACTCGTGTATTTATGATTCCCATTGCCATACTGCAACCCTGTCTTAAATTTGATTTGCATTGGATCCAAACACTAGTTGGTCTGCAATTATTCTATTATGTGAAGCTACTCTGCTACTAATTGCCAACTGTTAAAAATTGAATCATGTTCCAATGGACATTGGTATTGATAAGTGATCCTTCATGTTGTGATTTATGAGGAGTGAAACCTTGCCCTAACATTCTACTCAACTGTACTGTGTAGACAGAATGGAGTTGGCAATAGTAGATAATACAATGTGTTAAAATATCAGGGTGATACCATCTTGACATATCACCACTGAAGAACATTAGTCTGATTGCTTGAGTTCATTCAATAAGTTGCTCATATTTTCCATGGCTTCTGTATTTTGCTCTGCATTTTCTTCCGTTTCTTTCTACACTACATCACAAAAAAATGTGAAAATAACTGAAAGCATGTTTTTATTTTATTTTACGGGTCAATTAGAAGTTAATTCTGTTTACTTGAAAGGTTGAGTTTTTCTAAGCCGCTTTCTTTTCGTTCTTATTCATGGTGCCTTTTTGCCTACAAATGTATGTCATTCTTACTTTGGAGACCAAAAGATCCAAAGATCCATGTTTCCTTTGTCTTATTCTGTCTCTAAGAAGTCATGATTGCCACTATATTAATTGCCGAAGGAGTATCTTGAAATCAAAATGTGTCCTGTTGATTTGATAGTGATAACATGAAAAGTATGGTGTAGGGAAGTAAGCCAAATGCACATTATGATAATCAACAATATAACTTTTTTTTTAAAAGGCTTATCTGTATTTATATTGTTTTGTTTTGCAGACAGTAATATTAAAGAATCATTGCAACAGGAATGTGTTAATGTTTTGTGAAGGCAAACTGTCATATCCCCCTTTTATAGAGTAAGAGGCTATGATTTAATTGTAGCACTGTATGTATTATCAGATTACTGGTCTGAAGGCACTGATAAACAAAAAGCTGCATTCCTCCCTTGTGAAACAGGCAACACTAATATGAACTCTTCTCTGTAGGGCTAGGGCAGATTAAACTACTGGGATGATTTAGATCACGGTTATATCAAATTAGATTGTGATGTAAATTGTTGATGAATATAGTGTTTAATTCAGTCAGCTGGCCTGTGGGATTTGTAATACAGCAGCAGCCTTTGTTCTGATAATGAGCGATATATACTGAAAAATATATATAAATGCATCATGTAAAGTGTTGGTCACATTTTTCCTGAGCTGAAATAAAAGATCCCAGAAAATTTCCTTAACACGAAAAGCTTATTTCTCTCAAATTTTGTGGACAAATTTGTTTACATCCCTGTTAGTGAGCATATCTACTGTGCCAAGATAATCCATAGACCTGACAGGTGTGGCATATCAGGAAGCTGATTAAACCGCATGATCATTACACAGGTGCACCTTTGGCTGGGGACAATAAAGGCCACTCTAAACTTTGCCGTTTTGTCACACAACACAATGCCACAGATGTCTCAAGTTTTGAGGGAGGATGCAATTGGCATGCTGCTCAGGAGTATTTGTCTTTTTTTGTTCAGTATAGTTTTTATTCAGTGGAATGATGAGATAAGACCCAGATTCACCTGAATACATTATGTTTCTCTAAGAACAGTTTGGCAACCGTGGAGCAACAAATAAATTAAAATTTGCTTGTAAAGACTGATATAAACTCTAAATTAACCCCTCAGTAATGGTGGATTATTTTAATAAGGTTTTCACACAATACAACCTAAATCAAGAGGATAATCTGGAGATTAAAAAATATTCTGACTTCAAGACCTGAATATTTCCAATATGCACAATCGAATGTGTACTTTAGCCGGTGATCTCATTCCCAAGCCTTGGGATAATATCTGTTCAAATGTCAAAGATGAAGTCCATAGCCTGTAAAGTCTATTACTAACATGGCAAGTATTACCAGAGGGGAAGATAGGTTTTACTGTGTATACCAGATGAAAGTCCCGTGTACAGTGGGGGGAAAAAAGTATTTAGTCGGCCACCAATTGTGCAAGTTCTCCCACTTAAAAAGATGACAGAGGCCTGTAATTTTCATCATAGGTACACGTCAACTATGACAGACAAATTGAGAAGAAAGAAATCCAGAAAATCACATTGTAGGATTTTTAATGAATTTATTTGCAAATTATGGTGGAAAATAAGTATTTGGTCACCTACAAACAAGCAAGATTTCTGGCTCTCACAGACCTGTAACTTCTTCTTTAAGAGGCTCCTCTGTCCTCCACTCGTTACCTGTATTAATGGCACCTGTTTGAACTTGTTATCAGTTTAAAAGACACCTGTCCACAACCTCAAACAGTCACACTCCAAACTCCACTATGGCCAAGACCAAAGAGCTGTCAAAGGACACCAGAAACAAAATTGTAGACCTGCACCAGGCTGGGAAGACTGAATCTGCAATAGGTAAGCAGCTTGGTTTGAAGAAATCAACTGTGGGAGCAATTATTAGGAAATGGAAGACATACAAGACCACTGATAATCTCCCTCGATCTGGGGCTCCACGCAAAATCTCACCCCGTGGGGTCAAAATGATCACAAGAACGGTGAGCAAAAATCCCAGAACCACACGGGGGGACCTAGTGAATGACCTGCAGAGAGCTGGGACCAAAGTAACAAAGCCTACCATCAGTAACACACTACGCCGCCAGGGACTCAAATCCTGCAGTGCCAGACGTGTACCCCTGCTTAAGCCAGTACATGTCCAGGCCCGTCTGAAGTTTGCTAGAGTGCATTTGGATGATCAAGAAGAGGATTGGGAGAATGTCATATGGTCAGATGAAACCAAAATGTAACTTTTTGGTAAAAACTCAACTCGTCGTGTTTGGAGGACAAAGAATGCTGAGTTGCATCCAAAGAACACCATACCTACTGTGAAGCATGGGGGTGGAAACATCATGCTTTGGGGCTGTTTTTCTGCAAAGGGACCAGGACGACTGATCCGTGTAAAGGAAAGAATGAATGGGGCCATGTATCGTGAGATTTTGAGTGACAACCTCCTTCCATCAGCAAGGGCATTGAAGATGAAACGTGGCTGGGTCTTTCAGCATGACAATGATCCCAAACACACCACCCGGGCAACGAAGGAGTGGCTTCGTAAGAAGCATTTCAAGGTCCTGGAGTGGTCTAGCCAGTCTCCAGATCTCAACCCCATAGAACATCTTTGGAGGGAGTTGAAAGTCCGTGTTGCCCAGCGACAGCCCCAAAACATCACTGCTCTAGAGGAGATCTGCATGGAGGAATGGGCCAAAATACCAGCAACAGTGTGTGAAAACCTTGTGAAGACTTACAGAAAACGTTTGACCTGTGTCATTGCCAACAAAGGGTATATAACAAAGTATTGAGAAACTTTTGTTATTGACCAAATACTTATTTTCCACCATAATTTGCAAATAAATAAATTAAAAATCCTACAATGTGATTTTCTGGAAAAAAATTCTAAATTTGTCTGTCATAGTTGACGTGTACCTATGATGAAAATTACAGGCCTCTCTCGTCTTTTTAAGTGGGAGAACTTGCACAATTGGTGGCTGACTAAATACTTTTTCCCCCCACTGTAGCTCAGTTGGTATAGCAGAGTTTCCCACGAACCCACAACCCTGGCGTGAAAAAATAAATTTAAAAAATGTATGCACTCACTAACTGTAAGTCGCTCTGGATAAGAGCATCTGCTAAATGACTAAAATGTAAATGGCAGCATCATGCTGTGGGGATGTTTTTCAGCGGCAGGGACTGGGAGACTAGTCAGGATCGATGCAAAGATGAACGGAGCAAAGTACAGAGAGGTCCTTGATGAAAACCTGCTCCAGTGCGCTCAGGATCACAACGCTCTCCCTTCCATGTGTTTTATTCTGAACAACAAATCAGCCAAAACGTTTTTTTAGGGATGTGTGGGTCAGCTGCACACACCCCCAGTTGCTAATCAAATGCAATGCATGGTAAATCCGAATTCTGCAGTGGCCATACAGCATTTACTTTGATATGGAGTCTCCAAGCACATTTCGGATCAAGCATAAATTGTCTTTAACCCATCTGCAACCGCCAGACTATATGTGATGAAGTGAAGGCACATGAATTTATGCTGGGCAACCTCTTCTTCTCTTGTGTATAATTAAATGAAACACACTGTTTTAAGTTAAATAGTTAGTGTCTATATATAAACCAAATTTGATCCCATTCACATTCTCCCAAACAAATGGCCTATACTATATACAAGACACAACATTATCGCTTTGTTTACCCTGGCCAGAGGGACAGGGCCATAGTGGGCTAGACTATGTAGCTGCTGTTGTTAGTAGCCTGCTGTTTCCATGCAATACAGCAGGTCAGATCGCTAGTGTTTAGTTGTATAGGCTTCTACATTTATTTTAGAGTTTTTGCTTGTGTCTGTCGGGAGTGATGTGTTATCAGGCTTGCTAAATAACTACCGGAGGGAAGTAGAGAGCGCGCCTTGAGCTTTGTGCCTGGTCCGCGCGACATGGTCAAGAGACGCAAAGAGCCAGCATTAGCACTCGGATGTGAAGGACAGCCCTTACAAAAATGTACAATCGTAGTACAACGAACAACAACATTCCATGGTACTATTATGTTTTTTTAAACATCCCTTTCATAGCATCTACCACTACATTAAATGAGTAGTTCACTATTTTACAACTTGAATTCCTATATGTAAGGTTTGTATACAGGGGACGTCGGTCTGTACTCAAGATTCAAAGGTATGTAGCTCAGTTGGTAGAGCACGGCGCTTGCAACGCCAGGGTTGTTGGTTCGATTCCCACAGGGTGCCAGTATGAAAAATGTATGCACTCACTAACTGTAAGTCGCTCTGGATAAGAGCGTCTGCTAAATGACTAAAATGTAAATGTAAGGCCTGCACCCTACCCTAAAAGCCAATTTATGCTTGATCTGTATGGAGGTCGTGACCAATTGCGGAGCCTCTGGAGGGACGCAGAGGCCAAATTGAGCTCCATACCGAATTGACATTCGCCTCCCAAATGTTGTAACCACCAAGTTTTGTTACAATGCTGAGGGCACCTTATAGCTCTGCATTGACATGATTGGTTGACGGTAGTTGGGAGCAGCTGGTCCTATGTAAACACAAACTCACTTCGTTGACATCTTCCTTCACAACAGCTCTGCGCTTAGCGCAAGAAGTATGAATACACTGACTTCTGCAGAGGTCATATCACTGTAAATGCAGCATGATGCGCCTTTAACCTGCAAATTTAGAACATGAGCTGTACAATTCCCTTTTTTCATAAACATTTATTTAACAATTATGTTTTTCTTCAACGTTTCATCATATATTTATTGAATAGGCTATTTTGGCCTATTGAACAGTAGCCTAATGTTTTTCTGAAACAGAAAATCTCAAATAATAGCCTAAATGGACACCTTACACATGCATTTGTGAACGAAAAAATATATAATCTTATTGAATTAAACTCAGAGTGACCTTTTTGCCTCAGTTGATTGATGTAAACTTTTTCTGCCCAAATTCCCAAAAGCATTTGGCTATTGACATGTATTTGTCGCTAATACAGTTAGGCCCTAACGTTTATGCTTTAGCACTAATGTCACATTATGAAAGAAAAAATTATGGAAAAAAAGCCTCAATGTAGCCTATAGATATGAATTGCACAAGAATTATAGGCTACATTTATAAAAATAAAAATAAATGCATCGTTTTCTCTTCAACCTTCATCCACACAATTGATCATGACCCTAAACCCGCCCGTACGGGTTGAGTCTACTCGAGCATCACTATCCTATGTTGTGCTGCTGTGGTCACGTGTCAATCTGGTCCGCCTGTGCGATATTGAACCGAGGAGAATCGGCTTTACCATCAGTAGTCAAACAGTGGGAGCGCACAAATTGCCTATCAAATTACGTTCCCCAGCTATGATCCTTTACAACGCGCGTTCAATCTGACACGATTTATAACCTAGGCCTATAATATATTTTATTCGAGCGATGTTTATTGACATGGTGCAAACTATTTCTGTTAGGTTGTAATTAATTTGGAATAAGACACGTCGAGGGACATTGAAAAAGGTATGTTTTTTAGAAATTGAAAATAGCATTAGATAGAAGTCCAAGGGTTTGTATTTGCATTTAGAGTCTTTCATTTAAATCCATTTAATGAATAGCCTAATTAAATATTTTGTTTTCAGACAATGTAAGTTTATTACAACAGTTATTGATCCTGGTGCAATCAAAATGATTTTCAGCCAGGTATACGGAAACAGTAGCCTATGCAAAGCTTTTTTTTAGAGAGAATTTTGCACAGTACATTTTGGGGAGTTTTTGGAATTACTTTATGGATTTCTAGATATTATGTTTACACAGATTCCCTTGTATGTTCTGGTGTACTCCCTCTTTTGATAGGGAGTTTCAGGAGGCAGGCGAGAGAGCTAGGGAATAATACTGTCACTTTCTGGTAAGGATAATGTTGATGGGTGTGCCAGGTATAGGTTTCCTCATGTGAACAGGATGTAGCAGGTTTTACCACGATGATTTTACCTCTCCAGGTAATCTAATAAAGTGGAAGTCAGATTTCTTGTTCTCTGGTTTCCTGGGCAAACAGTTATACATTAAGCTGTTTATGTGCACATGTTAAGGCACTGTATGTTCAGTTGGTTTGTCTTCATGGACATTATTTTAATACCTTTACATTTGTGTCAAACTGAAACATACAATACCTTTCATCTGAGATATCAAAGCACTCCAAATACACCACCTTGGTTTACATCCAACCACCAGGACCCACTGTTGAGCAGAATACTGTCAGAACTCTTGTTGGCTACAGCTGTTGAGAAACATTTCAGGATGGAATATGAATGCATTTAACATGATTGACTATTGGACAATTCATACCCCTCAAGTGCTATCAAAGAGGACAACTGAAATACACTGTTATTACCTAGCTGCTGTAAGGTGACTGGGACAGGGTCACACATGCCGTTCACATTGAGATATCACTTCTAATCCAGTTGTAACCTCCATTTAAAAGGTACCACTTTGCACCTTCACTTGTGACTAGGTCTGTGTGATGGTGAACATAATTATGCCTCTTATTTTCTCACCTGCATTATAGAAATGTAGCCATATTAGGCTTTTTGCATTGTCAAAGAGGTTTTCCTACAGAGTACTAGGCTATGACTATTAGATCTGTCACTGTTGGGTTACATGGGGTCAAAGACTGACACAATTTGCAACAGCCTCTTTTTGCACCTTATACTGTATGTGTGTGATAAAGTTAAAACAGTGTGGAAACTTACACAGTGACTGAGATCGGTCTGAAAAAAACCTCTGTCCCACCAAAATGGAAATGTTTCTGAGAGCAAAGGCCTTTCAGTTCCAGCACAGCTGCTATCTCCTGAAAACATTATTGGCTTCACCATGGGAATTCTCCTCCATAAACATGATGAGAGTTCTGTATGGAAGGAGCTTGGAAACCTCTTCACTCTCACATACAATTCCAGGGAAATTCAGTGTTACGCAGTGACCTCAGTTGATTGACAAATTAGACCTAATTTAAAACAATTGTCAAGTGTAGATTATGCTTGCTGTATTCTCAAATCACATACTGAACTACTTGAATTGTTTTTAGTTTTTTTTCTTGAGCATGACGACACCCATCTAACAAAATCGGAATTATTAATTTGGTGTTCTCATAACCTCATTTAGTGAATATGTCTCTGGACGTCCTCAAGACTCCTCTCCCCTTATCAGGCAGGGGTTTGGCAATCTCCTGGGGACATATAGAACATTCCTTGGGAATGTTCTGGGACAGCTGACATTTAACTCACTGGGATAGTAGCTCCATAACACCATTGTGTCATTCTGACACTGGTTATATTTCCGCTGACCCCTGGTTTACAGTTCAGTGACTGTTGTTAATGGGGTTAAGGAGGATTGGTGGGAAGTCAGTTATCATGTGTTAACATGATCACTGCAGTTGCCCAGGTACTGTAGTGTGGTGACTATTGCAGATCTTGATGTTGGTTTCGGATCGAGTATGAATGATGATGACCACCAGTTGTATGGGGAATAGAGTACAGTAATGTAAAGTAAACAATGAAATTGTTACTTTACAGTGTATTTTACTTGCTACATTGGACATTCCAGTGTATCATGTCAGATAAAACACTGTCATTTATTGTTTGACTTCAAACATGGTTAATATTTGATGGAAAGGATCATTGTAATATTCACTGGTATTTTATGCAGTCATTTCCTATTACGTCCTTTAGCACTTCCACTTTATTTCACTCTTTCTTCCCTTTATCTGCAGCAGTATGACGCTCATGTGACCGCTTCCTGGCTCAGTCTCAGCCCCATCGGAGTTTCATGCTGAATCATGCAACAGTGAGGGGAGGAACTTGAGAGGAGAGCACCAGACAGGACAGCAGATACGATAACAGAAAGGTTGGACTGCTTCTCTGACCACCAACTGTGGGACTTCTAAGAGGCTTTAAGGTGAAGTGGTCTCTGTGTTTGGAGAGCTCAGCCATAGTCCCAGGTAGCGAGTTAAGCCCTACAGGGTGCAGTCACCGCTGCCAGTCTGCAGCTATGGACTTTGAGGAGAGTGGTCCTCCCTCCTCTTCAGTGACATCGCTGCTCCGCTCACCATGCTGAACGATGCTGCCTCTGTCATCTACATTGTGCTGGAACTGCTGATAGCCATACTGTCCGTGCTGGGCAATGTGCTAGTCTGCTGGGCCGTCTGCCTTAACAGCAACCTGCAGAGCATCACCAACTTCTTTGTGGTGTCCCTGGCGGTGGCAGACATTGCTGTGGGAGTGCTGGGTATCCCCTTCGCCATCGTTATCAGCACAGGCTTCTGCTCCAACTTCTATGGATGCCTCTTCATTGCTTGCTTTGTGCTGGTGCTCACCCAGAGCTCCATCTTCAGCCTGCTGGCCATCGCCATAGACCGCTACATCGCTATCAAGATGCCTCTCAGGTCAGTTCAACATTGTATTAACATATAGTGAGGGAAAAAAGTATTTGATCCCCTGCTGATTTTGTACGTTTGCCCACTGACAAAGACATGATCAGTCTATCATTTTAATGGTAGGTTTATTTGAACAGTGAGAGACAGAATAACAACAACAAAATCCAGAAAAACGCATGTCAAAAATGTTATAAATTGATTTGCATTTTAATGAGGGAAATAAGTATTTGACCCCTCTGCAAAACATGACTTAGTACTTGGTGGCAAAACCCTTGTTGGCAATCACAGAGGTCAGACGTTTCTTGTAGTTGGCCACCAGGTTTGCACACATCTCAGGAGGGATTTTGTTCCACTCCTCTTTGCAGATCTTCTCCAAGTCATTAAGGTTTCGAGGCTGACGTTTGGCAACTCGAACCTTCAGCTCCCTCCACAGATTTTCTATTGGATTAAGGTCTGGAGACTGGCTAGGCCACTCCAGGACCTTAATGTGCTTCTTCTTGAGCCACTCCTTTGTTGCCTTGGCCGTGTGTTTTGGGTCATTGTCATGCTGGAATACCCATCCACGACCCATTTTCAATGCCCTGGCTGAGGGAAGGAGGTTCTCACCCAAGATTTGACGGTACATGGCCCCGTCTATCGTCCCTTTGATGCGGTGAAGTTGTCCTGTCCCCTTAGCAGAAAAACACCCCTAAAGCATAATGTTTCCACCTCCATGTTTGACGGTGGGGATGGTGTTCTTGGGGTCATAGGCAGCATTCCTCCTCCTCCAAACACGGCAAGTTGAGTTGATGCCAAAGAGCTCCATTTTGGTCTCATCTGACCACAACACTTTAACCGAGTTCTCCTCTGAATCATTCAGATGTTCATTGGCAAACTTCAGACGGCCCTGTATATGTGCTTTCTTGAGCAGGGGGACCTTGCAGGCGCTGCAGGATTTCAGTCCTTCACGGCGTAGTGTGTTACCAATTGTTTTCTTGGTGACTATGGTCCCAGCTGCCTTGAGATCATTGACAAGATCCTCCCGTGTAGTTCTGGGCTGATTCCTCACCGTTCTCATGATCATTGCAACTCCACGAGGTGAGATCTTGCATGGAGCCCCAGGCCGAGGGAGATTGACAGTTATTTTGTGTTTCTTCCATTTGCGAATAATCGCACCAACTGTTGTCACCTTCTCACCAAACTGCTTGGCAATGGTCTTGTAGCCCATTCCAGCCTTGTGTAGGTCTACAATCTTGTCCCTGACATCCTTGGAGAGCTCTTTGGTCTTGGCCATGGTGGAGAGTTTGGAATCTGATTGATTGATTGCTTCTGTGGACAGGTGTCTTTTATACAGGTAACAAGCTGAGATTAGGAGCACTCCCTTTAAGAGTGTGCTCCTAATCTCAGCTCATTACCTGTATAAAAGACACCTGGGAGCCAGAAATCTTTCTGATTGAGAGGGGGTCAAATACTTATTTCCCTCATTAAAATGCAAATAAATTTATAACATTTTTGACATGCGTTTTTCTGGATTTTGTTGTTGTTATTCTGCCTCTCACTGTTCAAATAAACCTACCATTAAAATTATAGACTGATCATTTCTTTGTCAGTGGGCAAACGTACAAAATCAGCAGGGGATCAAATACTTTTTTCCCTCACTGTAAGTATTTGACCCCCTCTCAATCAGAAATATTTCTGGCTCCCAGGTGTCTTTTATACAGGTAACGAGCTGAGATTAGGAGCACACTGGCTGGGAGTCAAATGGCTGGGAATACAGATATGTATCTGTTATTTTTTTTTAAGTAGGGGTGTGGATCAGAAAACCACTCAGTATCTGGTGTGACCACCATTTGCCTCATGCAGCTTTTCACATAGAGTCGATCAGGCTGTTGTCCTACTCCTCTTCAATGGCTGTGCGAAGTTGCTGGATGTTGGTGGGAACTGGAACATGTCGACCCAGAGCATCCCAAACATACTCAAGGGGTGACATGTCTGGTGAGTATGCAGGCCATGGAAGAACTGGGACATTTTCAGCTTCCAGGAATTGTGTACAGATCCTTGCAACATGGGGCCGTGGATTATCATGCTGAAACATGAGGTGATGGCGGCGGATGAATGGCACAACAATGGGCATCTGTCTGTGCATTCAAATTGTCATAGATAAAATGCAATTGTGTTCGTTGTCTGTAGCTTATGCCTACCCATACCATAACCCAACCGCCACCATAAGAAACTATTTTCACAACGTTGACATCAGCAAACTGCTCACCCACACAACGCCATACACGTGGTCTGCGGTTGTGAGGCAGGTTGGACATACTGCCAAATTCTCTAAAACGATGTTGGAGGTGGCTTATGGTAGAGAAATGAACATTAAATTATCTGGCAACAGCTCTGGTGGACATTCCTGCAGTCAGCATGTCAACTGCACACTCCTTCAAAACTTTAGACATCTGTGGCATTGTGTTGTGTGACAACTGCACATTTTAGTGGCCTATTATTGTCCCCAGCACAAGGTGCACCTGTGTAATGATCATGCTGTTTAATCAGCTTCTTGATATGCCACACCTGTCAGGTGGATGGATTATCTTGGCAAAGGAGAAATGCTCACTAACAGGGATGTAAACAAATTTGTGCACAACATTTGAGAGAAATAAGCATTTTGTGCATACAGTGAGGGAAAAAAGTATTTGATCCCCTGCTGACTTTGTACATTTGCCCACTGACAAAGAAATGATAAGATAAATATAATTTTAATGTCAGGTTTATTTGAACAGTGAGAGACAGAATAACAACAAAAAAATGCAGAAAAACGCATTTCAAAAATGTTATAAATATATTTGCATTTTAATGAGGGAAATAAGTATTTGACCCCCTCTCAATCAGAAAGATTTCTGGCTCCCAGGTGTCTTTTATACAGGTAACGAGCTGAGATTAGGAGCACACTCTTAAAGGGAGTGCTCCTAATCTCAGCTTGTTACCTGTATAAAAGACACCTGTCCACAGAAGCAATCAATCAATCAGATTCCAAACTCTCCGCCAAGACCAGAGAGCTCTCCAGGAATATCAGGGACAAGATTGTAGACCTACACAAGGCTGGAATGGGCTACAAGACCATCGCCAAGCAGCTTGGTGAGAAGGTGACAACAGTTGGTGTGATTATTCGCAAATGGAAGAAACACAAAATAACTGTTAATCTCCCTCGGCCTGGGGCTCCATGCAAGATCTCACCTCGTGGAGTTGCAATGATCATGAGAACGGTGAGGAATCAGCCCAGAACTACACGGGAGGATCTTGTCAATGATCTCAAGGCAGCTGGGACCATAGTCACCAAGAAAACAATTGGTAACACACTACGCCGTGAAGGACTGAAATCTTGCAGCACCCGCAAGGTCCCCCTGCTCAAGAAAGCACATAAACAGGGCCGTCTGAAGTTTGCCAATGAACATCTGAATGATTCAGAGGAGAACTGGGTGAAAGTGTTGTGGTCAGATGAGACCAAAATCGAAATCTTTGGCATCAACTCAACTCGCCGTGTTTGGAGGAGGAGGAATGCTGCCTATGACCCCAAGAACACCATCCCCACCGTCAAACATGGAGGTGGAAACATTATGCTTTGGGGGTGTTTTTCTGCTAAGGGGACAGGACAACTTCACCGCATCAAAGGGACGATGGACGGGGCCATGTACCATCAAATCTTGGGTGAGAACCTCCTTCCCTCAGCCATGGCATTGAAAATGGTCGTGGATGGGTATTCCAGCATGACAATGACCCAAAACACATGGCCAAGGCAACAAAGGAGTGGCTCAAGAAGAAGCACATTAAGGTCCTGGAGTGGCCTAGCCAGTCTCCAGACCTTAATCCCATAGAAAATATGTGGAGGGAGCTGAAGGTTCGAGTTGCCAAACGTCAGCCTCGAAACCTTAATGACTTGGAGAAGATCTGCAAAGAGGAGTGGAACAAAATCCCTCCTGAGATGTGTGCAAACCTGGTGGCCAACTACAAGAAACGTCTGACCTCTGTGATTGCCAACAAGGGTTTTGCCACCAAGTACTAAGTCATGTTTTGCAGAGGGGTCAAATACGTATTTCCCTCATTAAAATGCAAATCAATTTATAACATTTTTGACATGCGTTTTTCTGGATTTTGTTGTTGTTATTCTGTCTCTCACTGTTCAAATAAACCTACCATTAAAATGATAGACTGATCATGTCTTTGTCAGTGGGCAAACGTACAAAATCAGCAGGGGATCAAATACTTTTTTCCCTCACTGTATTTCCCTCATTAAAATGCAAATCAATTCATAACATTTTTGACATGCGTTTTTCTGGATTTTTGTTGTTGTTATTCTGTCTCTCACTGTTCAAATAAACCTACCATTAAAATTATAGACTGATCATTTCTTTGTCAGTGGGCAAACGTACAAAATCAGCAGGGGATCAAATACTTTTTTCCCTCACTGTACATTGTGTAGTTTTCATGCCAGTAGCAATTGCAAAAAAAAATCTAAAGTAAATCTAAAACCTGTGTGAGGTATTTTCAGAATAGAGCAGCAGAAGACCGTGCTATTTTTGAATTAACTTTAAATCTTTAGCCCAAATGGCATGATTAGCTTTTTTGATTTCCTCAGTGGATCCAGATATATAGCCTCCTTCCCAGGAGGCAAGCTCACCCAGGACCAGTTAAGTGGAATCTCCTTTGACTATGAGTTTATACAGACCATGACCCCCCTTCAGAACTATACACGTCAAAAAACATTAGCTGTTTAGACCACTCATTTATTTTCCTATATAGACAAATATAAATTACATTATGCCTTAAAATTAATTAATAATCAGTCATTACTTATACACTTTCTGGATAGTGTGTGCAGACTTATTGCATCCAAGATAGTTTGTTGTTCTGAGTTTAGGGCTTTTGTGCATGTCTGTGTTCCTGCATCCCTCACAGCTAACCTTTGAACTTTAACATCTTGAGAATGTGACAGAAATAGGCCAAATAGCTTAGCTGCTCTCCCACACTGACCAACAGACACACTCGAAATAGACGTCCCTTCCAAATACTAACATTTTGTTTTTAAGTATCTATTTTATTACTTAAAAGAGACGTTTTCCCATTAAAAAAAAGTGTGTGAGAATGATATGCCTATTATGTTTATTTTTAACTCACTATCCCTTAACCTCTGGGGGACTCTAACCCTCCAGAGAGACAACTCGTGCTCCCCAATCCAACAGAGCATGTGTGCCTCCCGAGTGTTACAGCCGGCCATGACCGGGAGACACATGAGGCAGTGCACAATTGGCACAGCGTCGTACGGGTTAGCGCTCGCCGGGATTTCCTTGTCCCATCGCACTCTAGCGACTCCTTGTGGTGGGCCGAGCGCCTGCAAGCTGACTTTGGTCGCCAGATGGACAGTGTTTCCACCGACACATTGGTGCGGCTGGCTGTCGTGTTTTGGAGGACGCATGGCTCTCGACCTTCTGAGTCCCCGAGTCCGTAGGGGAGTTGCAGTGATGGGACAAGACTGTAACTACCAATTGGATATCACGAAATTGGGGGAAGAAAAAAATTACTGAACGTGTGTTTTAGGTCTTAGGGTTAGATTGTGTGTCTTACTAACAGAGTCCATATCTTTATTGTTCCCACAGGTACAATAGCCTGGTGACTGGCCAGCGTGCCAAGGGGATCATTGCTGTCTGCTGGGTGCTGTCCATCATCATCGGCCTGACCCCAATGTTGGGCTGGAATAAATCCACTGAGCGCCCCAACAGCACCTGCCCCCCAGGCCTGATGGAGTGTCTGTTTGAGGAGGTGGTGGTCATGGACTACATGGTCTACTTTAACTTCTTTGCCTGTGTGCTGATGCCTCTGCTGCTCATGCTGGTCATCTACCTGCGGATCTTCATGGCAGCTCGGCATCAGCTGAAGCTCATAGAATTGAAGGCTGTCCACGGGGGGAAGTCCCACTCCACCCTGCAGAAGGAGGTCCAGGCAGCCAAGTCGCTGGCCATCATCGTGGGCCTGTTTGCCATCTGCTGGCTGCCGCTGCACATCATCAACTGCTTCACCCTGTTCTGCCCTCAGTGTGCCCGCCCACCCCTCTGGATCATATACGTCGCCATCATCCTCTCCCACGGCAACTCGGTGGTCAACCCTTTCATCTATGCATACCGCATCCGGGAGTTCCGCCACACCTTCAGGAGGATCATCCGCCACCACCTCTTCGGCCTCCACCGCCGGGAGATGTTTGAGAGTGGCGGCAGCACCCGCACCTCCACCCCCAACAGCCTCGGTGGCTCAGTAAGGGTTAAGGCCAATGGCCTCAGCTTCGACCACACTGAGCACAGCATCAGTAGCTGTGAGAACTCCTACCCCTGTCATAGCCATGTCACACCTGCAGGGGCCGTTCTGAACTCAGCGCCTATTTCACAACCACCCTCTTTCCGTTATTAGTTTCCGCAATCACAATGTGAGCCCCCCTCTGCCAGAGCCTCTCAGACAGACACAGACACACCCCTTATGTCATCCCCTGCAGTATAGGGACCAGCAGCAGCAGTCTCCTAAAGGACCGGAGGTGGAAGAGGTAAAGAACAGGCAGGATCTCAACCCTGTCCAGGTCAAATCACTGTTCTATAAACAGAAAACCTGCTTCACCGAGCTTTCTGGGGTGACCTGATGGTTACAGAATTGGCATCAGACAGCTACAAAGGATCCTTAACACCTGGCCTTTGTGTGAAATTACTCCAGATACTCTTATTTTTCTGGAGTCAGCTCAGAGAATAATGGTAGATTACTGGGCAGGCAGGCTCACAAGCTGAGGATCAGAGTTTGGATGTATCTCATGTTATCTAGATGGCCTAATGCCACATGCTTGGAGGCATTCTATCAGCAGGGATTCTAGCAGTGGAGCCGAGCACCTACACAAAGGCAGCCATACATAACATACTGTATATGTACCATTTATTTTGTATTTCAATTGGACCTTTCAGATTCTTGAAGCAATAATAATTTTAGTTATTTATTGCAGAAATGTGACTTGAATGGTTCAATGTGATTCTGTTTATGATGTTTATTCTCTTGGTCTGTGGCGCTTAGATCTGAATCCTCACAATTGGCTTTTGTTCTTTGCCACCTGGTGAGCCCTAAAGAAATAACATTGACGTAATTGGATTAATCTTGTGTATTTGGGGATGGCAGGGATATTCCAAGCGTGTGATAAGGGGACGGTACTGCTGCATTCATTTAGCATGTTTGTGTACCATACAGATGTACATTTCCTTTAGACGTTCAGGTTTATGATCTTGCAAATGATGATCTTGCAAATTATGATCTTGCAACAAAGCTCAAATCTGCCTAGCTAAGTGTTTTTCAATGATAATGGTTTTCAACTATTTTGAGGAGGATCTATTCTTCTACCACTGTGTACTTTGTCTACATTACAGTTCTTTCGATTTGTCTGTCAGTCGCACAAACTGGTGCAGATCATTCAGATAACACAGACAATTAAATGGTACAAATAAATAATGACATACAGCTTACATTTTTCACAAAATGACTCTCTCTCTCAAGTGTTACACAGCTATAGCATTCTCTGTGCTCTCACATTTCGGATGCAATGCATGCAGCAATACCTCCTGTATGAAAATAAATATATTTTAAAGGATATCTGTTTGCGTTTCCATGTTGAACTGTTTACGCATTACAATTACTATACAGTTTTCCCAAACATGAATTAATAAGTGCAGAGAAAGCTCCAGGGCTCACCGTGGCTTTGCTCCCAGAAGGGAGGAGTTTTGAACAAAGGGAAGTGAAGCTCCATAAGAGGGCTGGGCAGACCAGACCAGACCAGACCAGACCAGACCAGACCAGACCAGACCAGACCAGACCAGACCAGACCAGACCAGACCAGACCAGACCAGACCAGACCAGACCAGACCAGACCAGACCAGACCAGACCAGACCAGACCAGACCAGACCAGACCAGACCAGACCAGACCAGACCAGACCAGACCAGACCAGACCAGACCAGACCAGACCAGACCAGACCAGACCAGACGGCCATGGGATTTATGTCCCCTATTACAAACTGGGAGGTCCTCTGATTTCTACAGCTTTCAGCCAAATTCCCTGATGATTCCAGGTTACGGGGCACATGGCATTCTCCTTTTAATGTCCTCCCAGGGGCTTACTGAAATGACATTTTAGTGTTTTTTAAAGATGCTACCAGCATAGTTCACTGGTGTTTTCTGCACAACAAAAATCTTTCTGACATGACTAAATAAGACTTCCACAACTCACCCTTTTAGAAGTGGCCATTCTGGCCAATACCTCTTTCACTCACACTTACCTGTTTAACAGCGCCATCCTCACCCAAATGTATCTTTATTGCACTTGCCACGTCTACTCCCGCTCCACCGGTCCGGCGCTCGACGTCGCCGGTTTACTAACCACCAATCCTGGCAACCCATCATTACGCACACCTGGCAACCCTCATTACGCAAACCTGCGCCCCATCATTAGGCACACTTGGACTTAATCAATACCCTGATTACTCCCCCTTTATTTAGCCCTCATTTGTCATCAGTCCTTAGGTGTTATTGGTTGTCTCTCACGTTCAGTACGCGTCCCATGTTTGTTCGTTTGTATCTGTTCCGTATTAAACTCACCTTCTGCACCTGCTTTCTGGCTCATGGCATATACGTTATAGTGTAAACCTCTATGTCAACAGTATACTGTACCTGTGACTGGGGGGTAATGTTACAGATATAGTTTCATGACTCAGTGATGACCAGTGGTCCTGAAACTGTACATGGTTTACTGTACATTTGGCCATGAGGAATGGTGCTCACTGAACAAGGCTAATGTAATTATCTCACTGAGTGCCTCAATCACTGGCATGTACAATCTATCAAGTGTTAGATGGTCTGGTATTCTTGACTCATCTGATTGCTAGTGTAATATGAGCAGTAACAACGCACATTCTCTTCATGGTTATACAGTGGGAAAGAGTTGATTGATAGTTCAGTGTTGATGGTTTAATCTTATCAACCCTGCTGATGACCCTTTTTGCACTCTTGACTCATCACATACGCTGCTGTTACTGTTTATTATCTATTCTGTTGCCTAGTCACTTTATCCCTACCTATATGTACATATCTACCTCAAATTACCTCGTACCCCAGCACATCGACTCGGTACTGGTACACCATGTATACAGCCAAGTTATCGTTACTCATTGTATATTTATTCCTCCTATTATTTCAATTTTTTTTCTCTCTGCATTGTTGTGAAGGGCCCGTAACTAAGCATTTCACTGTTAGTCTACACCTGTTGTTTACGAAGCATGTAACAAATACAATTTGATTTGATATGGCATACAAGTCAGCAGGACATGCCATGAATGGACTGAGGTCCTCAGATGATCTACTGTACTGGTTATTGTTAAGGTGGTAAGTAGAGAATGTGTGGAATGTATTCAATATAACTTGTGTGGTATTGTAAAATAAGAGGAAAAGCTCAGATCCTAATGTTTCTAAACAAAATACAAATAATTTCTCTCTTAGATTTGTTGTGATGATGCTTATGGTAACAACTGGCTTGCCAATATAATTCACTAGTTAGTAGAGTAGCATTGTCTCTATGGGTCATGTACAGCCTTGTTTTCAATCCCAGTTAGTGGTCGGCTGACAATAAACCCCCTAAATCCTCCCCCACAGTAGCTAAGTCAGACCTCAGTCCTCAACAAATACAGTGCATTCGGAAAGTATTCGGACCCCTTCCCCATTTCCACATTTTGCTAAGTTACAGCCTTATTCTAAAATGGATTAAATAAATAGAAATCCTCATCAATCTACACACAATACCCCATAATGACAAAGCGAAAACAGGTTTTTAGAAATAGCTTATTTACATAAGTGTTCAGACCCTTTGCTATGATACTCAGAATTGAGCTCAGGTGCATCCTGTTTCCATTGATCATCCTTGAGATGTGTCTACAACTTGATTGGAGTCCACCTGTGGTAAATTCAATTGATTGGACATGATTTGGAAAGGCACACACCTGTCCATATAAGGTCCCACAGTTGACAGTGCATGTCAGAGCAAAAACCAAGCCATAAGGTCGAAGGAATTGTCTCTAGAGCTCCGAGACAGGATTGTGTCGAGGCACAGATCTGGGGAAGGGTACCAAAAACCTTCTGCAGCATTGAAGGTCCCCAAGAACACAGTGGCCTCCATCATTCTTAAATGGAAGACGTTTGGAACCACCAAGACTCTTCCTAGAGCTGGCCGCCCAAGCCAAACTGAGCAATCGGGGGAGAAAGGCCTTTGTCAGGGAGGTGACCAAGAACCCGATGGTCACCCTGACAGAGCTCCAGAGTTCCTCTGTGGAGATGGGAGAACCTTCCAGAAGGTCAACTATCTCTGCAGCACTCCACCAATCAGGCCTTTATGGTAGAGTGGCCAGACAGAAGGCACGTCTGGAGGAAACCTGACACCATCCCTACGTTGAAGCATGATGGTGGCAGCATCATGCTGTGGGGATGTTTTTCAGCGGCAGGGACTGGGAGACTAGTCAGGATCGAGAGAAAGATGAACGGAGCAAAGTACAGAGAGATCCTTGATGAAAACCTGCTCCAGAGTGCTCAGGACCTCAGACTGGGGCGAAGGTTCACCTTCCAACAGGACAACGACCCTAAGCACACAGCCAAGACAACGCAGGAGTGGCTTTGGGACAAGTCTCTGAATGTCCTTGAGTGGCCCAGCCAGAGCCCGGACTTGAACCCGATCGAACATCTCTGAAGAGACCTGAAAATAACTGCGCAGCGACGCTCCCCATCCAACCTGACAGAGCTTGAGAGGATCTGCAGAGAAGAATGGGAGAAGCTCCCCAAATACACGTGTGCCAAGCTTGTAGCGTCATACCCAAGAAGACTCAAGGCTGTAATCGCTGCCAAAGGTGCTTCAACAAAGTACTGAGGGGGTCTGAATACTTATGTAAATGTAATATTTCCGTTTTTTTTAAATTATAAATTTGCGAACATTTCTAAAAACCTGTTTTTGCTTTGTCATTATGGAGTATTGTGTGTAGATTGATGAAGGAAAAAAACTATTAAATCAATTTTAGAATAAGGCTGTAACATAATAAAATGTGGAAAAAGTCAAGGGGTCAGAATACTTTCCAAATGTGCTGTAGCAGTAAAAGCCATAGGACCTGTGTGTCTGTGTATTGACTCCATGGAAACAAACAAGAACACTTCCCTCACATAAAAGGTTCTGTCTTCTCTTCTTTTGAAAGGAGGGGAGAGAAGAGGGGTTATCAACCAGGGGGAATGTGCTGTCAACTGTTGGTTTGCTCAGAGCAACTGCAGAAGCCATTCACAATAGCCTCCTCATCAGAGCAGAAGCTTAGTCACTAAGTATGACAGTAGTCAACAACATTGATTTAAAAAAAACTATTGTGGCACTGTGTGCTAAGCCCAAACTCATTACTCCTTTGGCTCTATGGAAGAGGCGAGTGCTTCAGCTATTTGTGGCGACATTACGGGAGGTGGCTTTAGAGGTCTGGTCTGAAGCGTTTTGTATAGAGAAGATGAAATGTTTGTCACAGTGCAGTTTGGAGGTAAGTGAAAGACTTAGGTGCTATTTCATCATCATCATGACTTGATTGAGCATAATTCCTTCATCTCTATGGAGGCCAACAGCTGACCTCTAATGAAACCTTTGGAGATTATAAACAGATAATTTGAGAATAACACATTTAAACATTAGATGTACTTTTGTGATGTATGTCATATGTGGGGCGGCAGGTAGCCTAGCGGTTAAGAGCATTGGGCCAGTAACTGAAAGGTCGCTGGTTTGAATCCCCTAGGTGAAAACCTGGGGATGTGCCCTTGAGCAAGGCACTTAATCATAATTGCTCCTGTTAGTCGCTCTGGATAAGAGCGTCTGCTAAAATATGAATGTAATATGATGTTATAGGACATGTACAAAAATACTTATCTTTTCTCACTTTGAAAGAGGACCAAACAGAACTGTTTAACCTGAACTGCAGGATGATAAACTTCATCCACAGTTTGAAGGAGAGGTGTTATCTGGATTCTCAAGGTACAATTCCGTACTTATCCCAGCAGAAGAATGTACAGTTGAACTTCAGATTTGTTATATTACATTCCTTATTCAACCTCAGAAGCACCTGATAGTGTTGTTTGTATTTGTATTTATTAGGGATCCCCATTAGCTGCTGCCTACTCTTTCTGGGGTCCAAACACATTAAGGCACTTACATTACACATAAAATAGTCTGAAAGCATGATACAAACACTACTGTATATACTGTACATTATACAGTACACTGCCATGTGAGGTTGTATTCTCATGGCATCTCTGCCAATGACTGGAAATGATAGAAACAGTCTGCCAGATTGTTTCCGGACTGAGTAAATGCCAATAAGTGAATATGTAATAGACAGAGAGAGCCCAGTGTAAATGTCACATTACAGATGTACTCTACAGACTGTGTGGACCTGATGGACAGGACAGGGGAGCTGGTGAACCTGAGTGACAAGGAGCAGAGCATGGAGCAGGCCAGCAGTCTGATGAAGGAGAGGCACAGCTATGTCCTCATACGCATCTGCAGTGAGTCTCTCCAAATATAATAAAGGCACTAGGCTATGTATGTCTAAAGATCCCATGGGATCAAAGAGTGATTTCTCACATTGCCTGCTCTACACACGATTACTAGGCCTACTAATATGTTATAGATAGGTTGTTAACATGGCTGCAGTAAATGTTATTATTACTGAAGTTATTTTACAGTAATGAAACTGGTTAACTTTAATTCACTTCATATTGACCCCAGGAGGTGACGGGACTGAAGGGCAGAAGTATGTGCCACTCCTAAATGACCTTGGCAAGAGCCATCCTGAGTTAGCAGGTAATGAAAAAAACATCCACAGCACAGAGGCAAATGTGCACGACTGAAACCACTGCATGGCTTTATTCAGTGCCGGCACTGACCATGATCTAAAGTGGTTGTTTGTGGCCTCCTTATGGGACAGTACCTGTAACGTGACCTTCTTGCCTAGTTACTGTACATGTGGAGTACACTAGACTTAAGCAAACCCACATCAAGCCTGATTTAAGACTGTACGATAAGGGGTTGTTAATATGTATGTACTAGCTGTCTATACTCGTGTATGTTACTTTTGTACATTTTTCTACCTCAGAGGTCCTGAAGAAGCTGTCCAACCCCTGTAAGGAGCGGGACAGAAAGGGTGGTCCCTCAAGGAAAGGCTCTGTCAACCAGACCCGGCGCAAGCCCACTGCTGGAAACAAGAAGAGCCATCCTGGAAAACTTTGACTTTTAAGAAAGGAGAGGAGGGGGGCCTCCTGAGTGGCGCAGCGGTCTAAGGCCCTGCATCCTCGTGCATGAGGCGTCACTACAGACCCGGGTTCGATCCCAGGCTGTGTTACAGCCGGCCGTGACCGGGAGACCCATGAGGCGGCACACAATTGGCCCAGCGTCGTCCGGGTTAGGGGAGGGTTTGTCGGCCGGGATGTCCTTGTCCCATCGCGCTCTAGTGACTCCTGTGGCGGGCCGGGCGCATGCACACTGACTTCGGTCGCCAGCTGTACGGTGTTTCCTCCGACACATTGGTGCGGCTGGTTTACGGGTTAAGTGAGCAGTGTGTCAAGAAGCAGTGCGGCTTGGCAGGGTCGTGTTTCCAAGGATGCATGGCTCTCGACCTTCGCCTCTCCAGAGTCCGTACGGGAGTTGCAGCGATGGGACAAGACTGTAACTACCAATTGGGGAGAAAAAGAGGTAAAAAGTACAAAAAATGATCATAATAAAGGAGAGGAGGAAGGGTGAAAAAGATGGTGATGGACATGCTGTGGACCATATACATGTAATTGTGTTGGTGCTGTGGTTCTCTTCACTCCAATTATTTTTTAAAGATCTGATTGGTCAAAAGACCAATTAATGGAAAAATATCAGAATTGGACTGCCTGAACTGCAGACAAATGTGAGAATTAGACTATATGGACCATTGAATTTATTAAAGGCATATAAATGTAGCCTGAGCCTACTTATCCATGAATTCACAACAATTAATACAGTTTAAATGAAATTATTAGTTGAACAACTAATACAGGTAGCCTATATATACACTAAACAAAAATATAAATGCAACATGTAAAGTGTTGGTCCCATGTTTCATGAGCTGAAATAAAACACCCCAGAAATGTTCCATATGCACAAAATGCTTATTTCTCTCAAATGTTGTGCACAAATTTGTTTACATCCCTGTTAGTGAGCATTTCTCCTTTGCCAAGATAATCCATCCACCTGACAGGTGTGGCATATCAAGAAGCTGATTAAACAGCATGATCATTACACAGGTGCACCTTGTGCTGGGGACAATAATAGGCCACTAAAATGTGCAGTTGTCACACAACACAATGCCACAGATGTCTAAAGTTTTGAAGGAGTGTGCAGTTGACATGCTGACTGCAGGAATGTCCACCAGAGCTGTTGCCAGATAATTTAATGTTAATTTCTCTACCATAAGCCACCTCCAACATCGTTTTAGAGAATTTGGCAGTATGTCCAACCTGCCTCACAACCGCAGACCACGTGTATGGCGTTGTGTGGGTGAGCGTTTTGCTGATGTCAACGTTGTGAAAATAGTTTCTTATGGTGGCGGTTGGGTTATGGTATGGGTAGGCATAAGCTACAGACAACGAACACAATTGCATTTTATCTATGACAATTTGAATGCACAGACAGATACCCTGTCGAGACTCTGAGGCCCATTGTTGTGCCATTCATCCGCCGCCATCACCTCATGTTTCAGCATGATAATGCACGGCCCCATGTTGCAAGGATCTGTACACAATTCCTGGAAGCTGAAAATGTCCCAGTTCTTCCATGGCCTGCATACTCACCAGACATGTCACCCCTTGAGTATGTTTGGGATGCTCTGGGTCGACGTGTTAGACAGCATGTTCCAGTTCCCGCCAACATCCAGCAACTTCGCACAGCCATTGAAGAGGAGTAGGACAACAGCCTGATCCACTCTATGTGAAGAGCTGCATGAGGCAAATGGTGGTCACACCAGATACTGAGTGGTCTTCTGATCCACACCCCTACTTTAAAAAAAATAACAGATACATATCTGTATTCCCAGCCATGTGAAATACATAGATTAAGGCCTAATGAATTTAAATCAATTGACTTATTTCCTTACATGAACTGTAACTCAGTAAAATCTTTGAAATTGTTTCATGTTGCGTTTATATTTTTGTTCAGTATATTTGTTGATACAGTAGACCTACCCAAGTCCGATACTACACCTGTGACCTGTCATAAACATAATTCCTGTAGTGCTGAGCATGACTCGTGATGACATTTGACCCTGAGAAGTGTGATCGGCCTGGTTGCATAACCGCAGCAAAAGGACAAAGTATGTAGATTTTGCCCAATAGTCGACGGGGTGGGTTTACTGGGTGATCGGGTTCACAAACACACGCACACGGCTTGGACAGTGTACAGAAGGAGCCTCACAATGTCGGGGTCTGAGTTTGAATCTTTGGAGAAGATATTGGAGAAACATATTCCAGATGAGGAACTGAAAGAAGTTAAACGAATCTTGTTTGGAAAAGAAATCAAGTGAGTTGTTGTCGAATTCTGCACGCGACACTATCAGTCTGCAAAAATTGTAGGCTCGTTGTCTGTAGGCTACTAGCCAGCAGATCCAACCCGCTTGCTTACAACTGCACTAGGGTCAGACAGGATTCTTGTGTAGATAAAGAGAACATGGAGCCTGCACGAGTTATCGCTCAGAAAACGAACCTCAATCCAGGGATGAGAAAGATGTTGTACTCCGAATTATCCCAGTATCCCAACTGTTACACCAAAAAGATTGAACGACTGCTATTTTCTCCGGAAAACTGTCCTTTTCATCCTCATGCTAGGTAGCAGAAGCCACAGCAGTCATTTTGGAATGGCAGTGTCTGCAAATCAGCTCATTTACATTTACGTAATTTAGCAGACGCTCTTATCCAGAGCGACTTTGTTGTTCAACGCGATGTGGCATTCCATAATTGCTTCTGTGTCTATGGCTAGCTAGCGTGAGGACGAGAACGACAGTTTACTTAAAAACTAGCAGTCGTTCAATCTTCTCGGTGTAACATTTGGGATAATGGGACAATTCGGAGTCCAGCCAATGATGTATATAAACCCTGGATTGCTGATGCTATGTATTGGCCATTGAGAGGCTTTGAAGCCACCAGTCGGCCTTACTGACACTCCCCAGTAGGAGCAATCCTCCATAGGAATGAATGGAATTCTACAGTATTTCAATTAAATTGACAAAATTACATGTATATAAGTATTTATTTATTGTAGTGGGGACAGTAACATTAGTCATCTAAAAAAAAACTACTTTAAAGGAAATGTATATATATTTTTCATTTTTGTTATTTGTATGTTTAGCTCACATAATATAATTTAAAAGCATACATTAAGTTGTCTTTAAAATAATAGATGTGGCAAAAACAAATGTAGACATTAATAAATGCATTTCTACAGCTTCCAAAATACTTTATACAATGGTGGGGGTGCCAAGATGGAGGCACAGTGGCTTCAACACAGCGCCACCTATCAGTCATCTAGTGTTTATATAAATCATTGAGTACAACACATTTCTCATCCCTGGATTGAGGTACGTTTTCCGAGCCATATCTCATATCTCGCACCGGCTTTTACGGTGTCTTAATCTACACAGAAAACCTGTCCAACCCTAGTGCAGCTTTAAGGAAGCGGGTCGGATCTGCTGGCTAGTAGGCTACCAGAGAAAATAGATCAAGTTTCATAACTATTTGGACAGTATGTACAGCCACACTGCTATTATGAAGTGAAACATATAGGAAAATATTGCTGCCTCTTCATTTTCATATCCAATCATTCCTTTTCACTCTGATGTTTTGCATAGTGAGTAAATTATTTACAATGAAGTGGACTTTGACCAGTCAGTGTCCTTTCAACCGCTGTCATATTTGTGCCTGTAGATTGGGGCAGTATTGAACCTTTCATGGGGGTAATCCTCAGTCTTCAGTATATGGTTGGTACCCCATGGCAGCCATGGCCAAATTAAAGGGATAGTTAAATCAAAAACGGTTTTTGTTTGAATTTTGTTAGTTAGTCAACTGTTAATACAATTACACAAAGATGTACTTGTTTGAAGGCTTTACCAGCAATACAGGTGTTGCTGAGGCTCTGTGAACCCAGACGAGAGTCAATTAAGTCATTTCTGTCTGGGTAATTAGGGTTATCTGACCTTCTGTCCCTCCGCATATTGATTTATTTCCTCCTTGAAACTACGGTTTACAGTACATTTGACAATCTCTTGCAGGAAGTTGATTCTACCAGCATGTGCAGTGGAGGCTGCTTTGGAGCGGGACTTTGAGCTTCAGGGGTACATGTTTGAAGCTTCCCCGGAGCAGCTCAGGACCCCGAGAACTGTCCGGGTGGGCCTCATTCAAAACCGCATCGTTCTGCCCACTGATGCCCCTGTTCTGGATCAGGTTAGAGAGGAATGACTACTTGGATTCAATTTATTTTACCAACCAAAGCCTACTACAATATTGTTTGCAGCTATGGCTCTCTCTCCTTCTTCTCATTATATATGCATGGGAAGTTACAATTGCACTTTCAAGTCCTTGCTATGAGCAGTGTTGAGAAGATGCATGGGGCTTGGTGACTGATCCCTGTGTTCGTACCTCTGCCCAGATCACAGCGCTCCACAAAAGGATTGGTGAGATGGTGGATGTGGCGGCTATGTGTGGGGTCAACATTGTCTGCTTTCAGGAGGCCTGGAGTGAGTGACATAACTAGATCTCGGTCTTACTGGGGTAGCCTATTAGAGCTTATCAATGCTTTCCCGAAACTTTTCTTTGTGCAATTTGTTACAGAGTATACGATAATTCCACTTGAAATAGGATACAAATTGTGCCTGTTCACTTTACAGTAACTGTCGACTTTTGGAATTATAACAGGGTGATAGGATCTGGGTATACGGCAGTAGGTTCATTTGTCCTTAATTGGTCATAGTGACGTCAGCAGCACACCAAACAGTCTGTCGTCCTATTTGTTTTGGCTCCTAAATGGCATTTTGATGTGTTGTGAATGAGGAGTGCATTACTCTGGCTCCTTAGAGTCTCCCAGTATAGAAACACACTAAACTCAACCCTAAGTGCCCCATGAGGGAGGTGACCCCCATCCCCACAACTATTTACGACAATGATAAGCGTACACAGAGGTTTGCACCAAAATGCTTCTCATGGTGTAAAGACTGCTCATGTGACAAATAGTTGGAGCATATTGTGCATATTTTCTGTCCTCTGAGAGACATACTTATGATATGCACACAAAGTTATGTTTAACTGCTCTCTAGTTTGCCTTACTCTGACTGCCTTGAGTTTTTGGAGATGATCCTGCTTTGTTCCCCACCACAGCTATGCCCTTTGCTTTCTGTACCCGGGAGAAAGAACCGTGGACAGAGTTTGCTGAGTCGTCAGAAGAAGGATACACTACCCGCTTCTGCCAAGAGGTGAGATGTCAGGGGTCACCCAGAGTACAGGAATGTACCATGTCTAATGCAACACTGCTAGTGACTCATACTCTGAGAACAGTCAGAGTAGTAGCCATTTAATAGTATGGTTAGTAAGTATGCACAATTATACTGTAGTTTTACAAATTCCTTTAACAGCAATTACATTTACATTACATTTACATTTACATCATTTAGCAGACGCTCTTATCCAGAGCGACTTACTAATTGGTGCATTCACCTTATAGCCAGTGGGAAACCACTTTACAATTATTATTTTATTTTATTATTATTATTATTATTATTATTATTATTATTATTATTATTATTATTATTTTATTTATATTTTGTGGGGGTGGGGTAGGGGGGGGGGTAGAATGATTACTTTTATACTATCCCAGGTATTCCTTAAAGAGGTAGGGTTTCAAGTGTCTCCGGAAGGCGTCGTGAGGGAGCTTGTTCCACCATTGGGGTGCCAGAGCAGCGAACAGTTTTGACTGGGCTGAGCGGGAACTGTGCTTCCGCAGAGGTAGGGGGACCAGCAGGCCAGAGGTGGAAGAACGCAATGCCCTCGTTTGGGTGTAGGGACTGATCAGAGCCTGAAGGTAAGGAGGTGCCGTTCCCCTCACAGCTCCGTAGGCAAGCACCATGGTCTTGTAGCAGATGCAAGCTTCAACTGGAAGCCAGTGGAGTGTGCGGAGGAGCGGGGTGACGTGAGAGAACTTGGGAAGGTTGAACACCAGACGGGCTGCAGCGTTCTGGATGAGTTGTAGGGTTTAATGGCAAAGGCAGGGAGCCCAGCCAACAGCGAGTTGCAGTAATCCAGACGGGAGATGACAAGTGCCTGGATTAGGACCTGTGCCGCTTCCTGTGTAAGGTAGGGTCATACTCTGCGAATGTTGTAGAGCATGAACCTACAGGATCGGGTCACCGCTTTGATGTTAGCGGAGAACGACAGGGTGTTGTCCAGGATCACGCCAAGGTTCTTTGCACTCTGGGAGGAGGACACAACAGAGTTGTCAACCGTGGTGGCGAGATCATGGAGCGGGCAGTCCTTCCCCGGGAGGAAGAGCAGCTCCGTCTTGCCGAGGTTCAGTTTGAGGTGGTAATCCGACATCCATACTGATATGTCTGCCAGACATGCAGAGATGCGATTCGCTACCTGGTTATCAGAAGGGGGAAAGGAGAAGATGAATTGTGTGTCGTCTGCGTAGCAATGATAGGAGAAACCATGTGAGGATATGACAGAGCCAAGTGACTTGGTGTATAGAGAGAATAGGAGAGGCCCTAGAACTGAGCCCTGGGGGACACCAGTGGTGAGAGAACATGGTGCGAAGACAGATTCTCGCCACGCCACCTGGTAGGAGCGACCTGTCAGGTAGGACGCAATCCAAGAGTGAGCCGCGCCGGAGATGCCCAACTCGGAGAGGGTGGAGAGGAGGATCTGATGGTTCACAGTATCAAAGGCAGCAGATAGGTCTAGAAGGATGAGAGCAGAGGCGTGAGAGTTAGCTTTAGCAGTGCGGAGAGCCTCTGTGACACAGAGAAGAGCAGTCTCAGTTGAATGACCAGTCTTGAAACCTGACTGGTTTGGATCAAGAAGGTCATTCTGAGAGAGATAGCAGGAGAGTTGGCAATAGACGGCATGCTCAAGAGTTTTGGAGAGAAAAGAAAGATACTGGTCTGTAGTTGTTGACATCGGAAGGGATCGATTGTAGGTTTTTTGAGGAGGGGTGCAACTCTCGCTTTCTTGAAGATGGAAGGGACATAGCCAGCGGACAAGGATGAGTTGATGAGCGAGGTGAGGTAAGGGAGAAGGTCTCCGGAAATGGTCTGGAGAAGAGAGGATTACAATGAACAGATATGAAACTGTTGTCAAATAATGCCATTGCATAGATTGGAGATTGGCATTGCTCCTTAGTGTATATTATTTAGCATGTGAAATAATGTTCCATTGTTTAATTACAAGGCACATTCTACAACATTATATAGGCCTAATTGTTGAATGTATACTGTTTTGAGAAACAGAGTGATTGTACTGTAGGTTAGTTCGCAAAGCTAATAATATTGAATAATAAATAATAAATGTTTGTGTTGGGAGTTCATGCTCAGCTTGTGGACTAAAACATATAAAAAACATCAGCTCCCATCTGAAATGAGCATTCCAGCACGTAGCTGTGCGCTGTTGTCCACAATACGTCCCTGTGTCTACACGTACTGTATGTGTGCTGATAGAGATGGGTAATTCCAGCCTTGTCTCTTTGTATGATGACCCATGTCTAAAACTACTCTTGTTTGTCTTCAGCTGGCAAAGAAATACAATATGGTAGTGATATCGCCCATTTTGGAGCGAGAAGAGGTACACAACGTTCTGTGGAACACGGCAGTAGTGGTCTCTAACTCGGGCAGCGTGCTGGGTAAAACCAGGAAGAATCACATTCCCCGGGTGGGAGACTTCAACGAGGTCAGTACAGTAATCAATATTTTTATCAGCGATCAAACAATCAATCAAACAATTGTATGTATACAGCCCAATTTGTCACAAAGTGACAAAACACCCAGTATACAGTACTGTATGTCTCACAGCTGGCACTGTTGATCCTCTCCATGATGGTCTGTGCCTCTGTCCACAACCTATGTATCACCCAGGGAACAGGTGCCTTCTTTCACAGAATATGGTTTTCCAGTGAGCTTCAAGGAATTTAACAGTGAAACCACACGGGCACTAGTTAAATTACAGGGATCAGAGAGGGCTCTTGCATGTGTGGATAGCATACCTCCTACCCTACTTTACTGCCATAGTTGCCGTGCAGTACATGCTGCACTTTCTATGTCTGAAAGGTTATGTACATGTAAGTGTACAACAAGTCCTGAGCAGATCACTGTGTACATATTAATTGAATAGTGTCCTATTTGTTCATCAAACAGTAAGTCCTCATATCCAGCTCCCACAATAGTGTGTCTAGGAAGACATGGGTGTTCGCTCATTACTTGGTGAACACAACAGGTTCTCCATAATCATGTCATGTCATCCAATAAACCTATTTACAATGGATTCTGCATGTTCATGTTTTTTTTTTTGTCATTTAGCAGACGCTCTTATCCTGAGCGACTTACAGGAGCAATTAGGGTTAAGTGCCTTGCTCAAGGACACATCGACAGATTTTTCACCTAGTCGGCTCGGGGATTAGAACCAGCGACCTTTCGGTTACTGGCACAACGCTCTTAACCACTAAGCTACCTGCCGCCCCATGTTCATTGCTCATGTTCATTGTCCTACACTGACACCTACAGTATCAACCATTTCCACCATTTCCTTAGGAATACATTAGATCTGTAGAGGTTATGACAATTTATTTGAACCTTCTTTAACTTTAGTATTTTTTCTATATTTCCTTACACGTAACCCTGTTAAAATGACCTTTTACATCTTTTTATGTAAGATATACTATACTAGATGCAGATATGCACAGACTTTTGCTTTGACTTTTTATTCTTCCCTCCCTTACTCAGTCCACATATTACATGGAGGGAGACACTGGCCACAGAGTGTTTCAGACCCAGTTTGGAAAGATTGCTGTGAACATCTGCTATGGGCGCCATCACCCTCTGAACTGGTTAATGTATAGTATGAATGGAGCAGAAATCATCTTCAACCCCTCTGCAACTGTTGGAGGACTCAGTGAGCCCATGTGGTCAATCGAGGCTAGGAATGCAGCTATAGCAAACCACTGCTTCACCTGTGGAATCAACCGTGTTGGGACTGTAAGTACCACCAAAGAAAGGTTTATTTTGTTCCACATCTTCCTCTATTACAACCACTTATTATTGAGCCAAGTCCTAGGTGCATTGTAACATCTATTCTATGCTGCCCCCTACTGCCTCCATAGTCCAATTATCTACAGTATACTGGTATTCCTTCTATTGTGTATAGTAGCCTCATATGCCACTGCTAGACTTCACAGCTGGTGTAAATTACATAATGAATGTGCCATCATGATGCGGTTTTCTGACAAGGATATCTCTTGTTTTATGTAGGAGCACTTTAACAATGAGTTCACCTCTGGGGATGGAAAAAAAGGTATGAATATTTTAGTCTTTTTTTAGGACATTGTCCTCTCCTGCCTTATCCTGTATGTGACAAAATATAGTCATATGCAAATCTCTATTTCAACTCAACACTGCATCTTTCTGTCAAGAATTTGACATGGATCTATGTATGCATGAGATACTTCTGAATAAGTCAACGCATCGATAACGGATATCCAGACATGGGTCAAGTCTATGCCAGCATCATTGACAGTGCATAGACCCGTGTTTCATATACAGTGATGTCCAAAACTATTTGGACAGTGACACATTTTCTGTTGTTTTGGGTCTGTACAATATGTGAAAATGTTTCTAAAAATGTTTCTGAATACTTCTACATTAATGTGGATGCTACCATGATTACGCATAATCCTGAATGAATCGTGAATAATGATGAGTGAGAAAGTTACAGAGGCATAAATAGCATACCCCCCATAAATGCTAACCTCCCCTGTTATTGGTAATAGTGAGAGGTTAGCCTCTGTAACTTTCTCACTCATAATTATTTACGATTCATGCATGATTATCCATAATCATGGAATCATCCACATGAATGTAGAAAAGTTCAGAAACTTATTATATTCTTATTTACAATAAAAGTGACGCCAAAATGACACAATACATTATTTACCATTAATTTCTATTGGGCACAAAATAATCTGAAGAATAATCTGAAACACAACCCCCCTCTTTTGCCCTCAGAAGAGCCTCAATTTGTCTGGGCATGGACTGTACAAGGTGTCAAAAGCATTCCACAGGGATGCTGGCCCATGTTGACTCCAGTGCTTTCTACAGTTGTGTCAAGTTGGCTGGATGTCCTTTGGGTGGTGGACCATTCTTGATTCACACAGGAAACTGTTGTGTGTGAAAAACCCAGCAGCGCTGCAGTTCTCGACACAAACCGGTGCGACTGGCACCTACTACCATACCCCGTTCAAAGGCACTTAAATATTTTGTCTTGCCCATTCACTCTCTGAATGGCACACATACACAATACATGTCTCAATTGTCTCAAGGCTTAGAAATACTTATTTAACATGTCTCCTCCCCTTCATCTACACTGATTGAAGTGAATTTAACAAATGACATCAAGACTGATTCACCTGGTCAGTCTATGTCTTGGAAAGAGACGGTTTTCTTAATGTTTTATATACTCGGTGTAAGTGAATTTTTCCAAATACTTTTGGTTCCCTAAAATGGGGGGACTATGTACAAAAAGTGCTGTAATTTCTAAACCGTTCACCCGATATGAATGAAAATACCCTCAAATTAAAACTGACAGTTAACCTCATATTCATTGTATCATCCAAAGCACTGGAGTACAGAGCCAAAACAACAAATTTGTCACTGTCCAAATACTTTTGGACCTCACTGTATGAGCCACACCCCAGTGCAAAGTGTCTATCTGCTGTTGACACTCTGCATCCAGAACAGGCCCGGGGAAAGCAGCCATATCAACAAGTGTCATGTTGCTGAATGTTATTTCCACACTCATATCCAAAGACTTCAATACCCATGTATAAAGTTGCAGGTTGAACATGCAGTCCTGCCCTACTCTTGTTACACGTAGCTGAAATCTGACCAGGTAGACACAAGCCACCTGTCATCCAGTTGGGATTCCTCCGACTAGTTTTATTGAAAAGCTGATTGTCAACTAGTCCTGTCTTTGTTCCTTATAGCTCACCAAGATTTCGGGCACTTCTATGGGTCAAGCTATGTGGCTGCTCCGGATGGCAGCCGCTCACCAGGCCTGTCCAGAACCCGTGACGGACTCCTTGTGACCGAAATGGACCTTAACCTGACCCGGCAAGTCAGTGACAAATGGAGTTTTAAGGTGAACTACTGAGATTTCACAAGAACCTTATTTCACAACAGTGGCCATATTTTACATGATTTCAACTCATGTTTTTGGCAGTAACAGCAGTTCATCACGTCCTTCTTGGAAATGCATTTTTGCCTAACAGACATCACTATCTGGTCTACCTGTATAGCTTTCAGTTAGGCGATAACACAACCCTGGTCTATTACATTTGCATTAAGTGGTTTGCACTGTAACTATCTGCAGATGACTGGGAGGTATGGAGAGTATGCAGAGGAGCTCACCAGGGCCACCAAGCAGGACTTCAAGCCCAACATTATCAAGGAGTAGAAGATCCATGTGTCCTGAAGGGACCCCTACACAGAGACGTGCTGCTCTGTAGACAGTATCTCAATGAGGACATGAAGTCAGTGTTGAGGCAGACATGACTAGTGCCATCGAGAGTATGAACGGACCAGTCAAGCTAGCCATGAACTAAACCAAATTATCTGTTCAAATTATTTTATTGATTACAGTAAGTAAATGGAATAGTATATTTCATAAAAATAAAGTTTGCCATTTTAACACAACCAGGAATAAATAATTGTCTTCCCACCCATTTAGTAGATTGGGAAAATATCTTATGTTAAAATGAAAATTAAATAAAACATAATTATGGCTGGTACAAATACCATAGTGCAATAACATCATCCATGATACCAAAATGTACAAATAAATGTTGAATGAGAATTAAGTAAAGGTGTCATTCTACGTATTGATAGCGGTTTTCAACAGAAAACATCTTATGATCGAGTTCCTTTAAAACTTTACGGTAGTGTTAAGTCATACACTGAAGCAAAACCTACAAAGCATCCATCTACCCCGTACTGAGTATTTCAGACGTTACATTGTCTCCACTCTCCCTTACACTGTAAAGGGACCTTCCGATGAAACAACATTAACTGATTATCTGGTGCACACAACAAGAGCAAAGTCTGTTCAAAGCAGCTGGCTGAGGTTGAACATGATGTCCTGATGGCTGACATCTAAGCCTGCCAGGCAGATTTGGTTCCATAAACAGGCTATTGGTCAAGTTGTATTGCATTAAGAAAATGAGTTTGTGAAATGGGTTTGCCATTGTAATACAACACATCAGACTTCATGGACATTAATTACCTGAGTCTTTCAAAAACAATGTATCCCTCTATTCCCTGTTATTAGAAAATCCTAAATAATAAGTTACGTTTAACAGACAGACAAGCCACCAAAGGTCTCTTCACAATCCCCAAGTCCAGAACAGACTATGGTAGGCACACAGTACTACATAGAGCCATGGCTACATGGAACTCTATTCCACATCAGGTAACTGATGCAAGCAGTAGAATCATATTTAAAAAAACAGGTAAAAATACACCTTATGGAACAGCGGGGACTGTGAAGAGACACACACAGGCACAGACACACATACACATGATAAGACACACACTAAATATGTGATAGTGGAGTAGTGGATTGAGGGAACACACTAAATGTATTGGGTAAAGTGTTATGAAATGTAATGTAATGTTTTAAATTGTATATGACTGCCTTAATGTTGCTGGACCCCTTGGCAGCAGCTAATGGGGATCCTTAAATACAAATCAAACTAATAAAATAAGACTAGGCTCGTCTGAGGGGAGGTAAGCAGCTATACATGGCCCATCAGACTTGCATGACAAGTAGCATGACATCAGAATAAAGCATTAAGAAAGCATCATGTTGCCGTAAGCCCTTGTATGTGCATTGTTTTGTCCTCCTCTCCAAGGTTAGAAACAACTTGAGTGTCATTGGCATTTTGTCCACTCAGCATTAGGAATAGGAATTATGGTCTTGCACTGCTAACTATTTCACATGGCAATTGGTGGAATCAACTTAAACTAAACTAAAGGGGACACTGTCAAAATTCATTTATTCTATTTCATCTATCTGCTTGTCCCCCAACCAACGTAAAAACCACACTTGCTTTATTGATCTCTTCAGCTGTTATTCCTTTAGACACTGACGACTAGCATGGGCTTTGTGTGGTGAGATTGGTGTGGTAACGTTGGAGTGGTGTTGTGTGTTCTGTGAGCAATCAGCCATGTTAGCACTAGAGTGGACAGCCCAGGGCCATCTACAACACTGGGCCAGAGCTGGAACCAGCAGTCCCCGTTCAGGGACCTGTAGACCCACTGGTGTGTCATCATAGTGAGGATTGGACGCTATGATGATGTGGAGACCATCTGCATCGTCATCTGCACCATCAACATCAGCTCTCCTTGAAGATGAACAGAATATCCTCATCTGTCCCGTAGCTCATTCGAGCCTCTTCAAAGTTACTAATGCTGGTGCAACACACGCCTGCAAGCAAAACACCCAAAGGCTGTCTGTCAATGTCATATTTTCACTCTTACTCAATCTCTCTGTGCTTTCACCCTCTGGTTACATGTTCATGTAACGCACCATGCAGGGCACAGGGTCAGGTGTGGGTGTTATTGTGCAATTTATTAAGAAGTGTTTAAATGTAGAACTTCAATGCCCAAAAACACAATGTGATTTATTCCACACTTATACTTAATGATATATGGGTCTGGTATGTCAGTGGTACTGTTCACTTTTGGAGATGTGTAGAGGGAGGACTCACGGTCTGAGTAGGCAGGGTTGTTGTAGAAGATGCAGCCGGTGCTCCGGTTGAAGCCACACACAACCACAAAGTGACCCTGGTATTCTGGCTTCCTGCAGAAGCACTTCTGGCCCACAGGCAGGAAACAGCAGTACTTGACAGGCGAAGAGCAAAGTTCACACACCAGAACCACAGCGTTGACCAGCACTATGGCCACATGACTCTCGTCAAGATGTTCCTGGATTTCCTGAATTGTCACTGAGCTACAAGTGACATTCAAAAAGGGAGAAAGTTATTCTCTCTCTAGGTCTGGAAAACAACTATTACTAACCAGACAAGCCTATCATACAGTTTTGGAACAATTTGTCTTTCTTTATTTTTCACAAAGGTAACTAACCATTGTTTCACCACCACACTCTTGCTCTCAGCCTTTAGGAAGAGTTTGTTCACTCTGTCTTCCTCAGTGTCAAAATGCTTTTTGTAGAAGGACTAGAAACAGATCAAAAGAAACACATGGTAAGTCTCTCAGGTTAATTAATTCCTCTGTAGGAATTAATTAACCTGAGCATGGCGCTTGTAACACCAGGGTAATGGGTTCGATCCCTGGGACCACCCATATGTAAAAATGTATGCACACATGACTGTAAGTCGCTTTGGATAAAAGTGTCTGCTAAATGGCATATTATATTATTATAATTTAATTAAGGATATTTGTTATGGTGGGCTACATCAAAAAGGTGCGATGGGTCCGCACTCAAAAAGATGTCGCATAAAGCTTACTTCATTTTTAGAATTGTTTTATTAATACACACTGAAGAAAGCTGCATAGCCGAAAAGTCTGTGTACGTTATCCCTGATGCAGTGAAAATAATTGTAAAAAGCTTTATGCAACATCTTTTTGAGTGTGAACCCATCTCACCCTTTTGCTTATCTGAATTCACAAGTTTTACGCACCAACCAAACTTCTGGAAGACTGCGATGGTCCCCTTTTAATGGGTACATGACAATGAAATGTACTTATACATTATAACTATTGTAGTTCTTGTGATGGTCTACAAAGTGTTGACCCATTACCTGATTCCTGAAGCCCTTGTCAACTCCCAGTGTCTGAGTGCAGAAGCGGTGCCTGACCCCCAGCTGGCACATGAGGTAGGCCAAGTCAATTGTCCACACACTCTCCGTCAGCTTCAGCTCCCAGCATGCACCCTGAAACTCCTCATCACTCACAGGGTGGAGGTACCTACCAAATGATGGTCAAAAAGTGACACTTGCATGATGAGGTCTTCAGCATCACAATGTACTGTATCTACTGTAGTTAAAATGCTGACATACGCAAGTCTGTGTACCATGTATGTACAGTATATGATGAAATGTTCCCTTACTTCAAAACCATTCTTGCGCAGGCTAATCCACAGTCCCAGTGGTACAGCTGCCGAATGACAGGTACATTCAGCAGAATGGCATCATCTGTCAAAAACAAGATATGATGAGGCGGATGCAAATAAGTACACTATCATTGATACTGGTCTCACCCGGGCCTAAAATCTTTCTGTTACTTGCTGTTGTGGCAAGCTTCTCCAAATGAATTCAAATCGTGTTTACTAGTTAGCTAGTTAACTATTGTTTTTCTCATGGATTGGAAATTCCTTTAGCACCACTGATAAAGAAAGCAAGTACAATTCACATGTGACAATGTCATGAAATGGATGGGGTGCTTTTGCTCCACTGTTTACATTGGTGGCTAGCTAACGTTTGCTAAATTAGTTGGGGTCAACTACCAAACTCTACATTTCAAAACCACTCTCTAGCTAGAACATAACTACATTTACCTGACATTCTGTTGGATTGTTCTTTGCTGCTAGATGCAAAACCCAAGTTAGTCAGACTTGTTTACACTTGGTAGCTAGCTAATCCTCCGGAGATGGATTGCCTCATGAGGGTGTTGGCTAGGACTGCCTAGCTAGCAACGAAATTAGCTTACCCTAGCACATAACGTTAGCATTATTTACATCTGGTCGGTCGACTTGATGATGGTCGATTCGTTCACTAAGTTAACTGTTAGATCCTTCAAAGTGGTAGCTACAGCTTTGATGTATGTGAATAGTTGAGGATTGGTTTATAGTGTACACAGATAGTTCTGTTCAGCTAGCTAGTAAGCTAACTAGCTATATGGTTATATTCAGAGAAAACTACAAACGAAACAACGTTATGAAGCAGGAAAGAATAACTAAGTACTTCTGGGTCAAGGATTTTTGGAATCTTCAGCATAACAGTTCCGTCCTGTATGCTTTGTAAATGAATAATTAGGCGTAAACTATGGAAAATGTGCACAATTATTTATATATTTTATACTAGTTATCATAAAAGAATAATTAAAGTATTTATATGAGATATTATGTGATTTATTAGTTTATTTCTTATTTTTCAAGACTAAATGGTCAACAATGTTTTTTTTTTTATGTACTATCATTTATTGCACCATACATATTTTCTGTACGTTGTGTCGCAGTATAAGTGGGGTCCATTTTACTCAGGAGAACCTTTCGGTTCCAAATCTACAGAGTTTACACCCAGAGGAGCGTCGCTGCTAATTGTGGAGCCCTTAAAGAATGCCTTTAGCCAACTCTCTTGCTATCTCTCTCAGAATGACCTTCTTGATCCAAACCAGTCAGGTTTCAAGACTGGTCATTCAACTGAGACTGCTCTTCTCTGTGTCACGGAGGCTCTCCGCACTGCTAAAGCTAACTCTCTCTCCTCTGCTCTTGTCCTTCTAGACCTGTCTGCTGCCTTTGATACTGTGAACCATCAGATCCTCCTCTCCACCCTCTCCGAGCTGGGCATCTCCGGCGCGGCTCACTCTTGGATTGCGTCCTACCTGACCGGTCGCTCCTACCAAGTGGCGTGGCGAGAAGCTGTCTCCGCACCACGTGCTCTCACCACTGGTGTCCCCCAGGGCTCAGTTCTAGGCCCTCTCCTCTTCTCGCTATACACCAAGTCACTTGGCTCTGTCATATCCTCACATGGCCTCTCCTATCATTGCTACGCAGACGACACACAACTAATCTTCTCCTTTCCCCCTTCTGATAACCAGGTGGCGAATCGCATCTCTGCATGTCTGGCAGACATATCAGTGTGGATGACGGATCACCACCTCAAGCTGAACCTTGGCAAGACGGAGCTGCTCTTCCTCCTGGGGAAGGACTGCCCGTTCCATGATCTCGCCATCACGGTTGACAACTCCGTTGTGTCCTCCTCCCAGAGTGCGAAGAGCCTTGGCGTGACCCTGGACAACACCCTGTCGTTCTCCGCTAACATCAAAGGCGGTGACCCGATCCTGTAGGTTCATGCTCTACAACATTCGGAGAGTACGACCCTGCCTTACACAGGAAGCGGCACAGGTCCTAATCCAGGCACTTGTCATCTCCCGTCTGGATTACTGCAACTCGCTGTTGGCTGGGCTCCCTGCCTGTGCCATTAAACCCCTACAACTCATCCAGAATGCCGCAGCCCGTCTGGTGTTCAACCTTCCCAAGTTCTCTCACGTCACCCCGCTCCTCCGCACACTCCACTGGCTTCCAGTTGAAGTTCGCATCTGCTACAAGACCATGGTGCTTGCCTACGGAGCTGTGAGGGGAACGGCACCTCCGTACCTTCAGGCTCTGATCAGTCCCTACACCCAAACGAGGGCATTGCGTTCATCCACCTCTGGCCTGCTGGCCCCCCTACCTCTGCGGAAGCACAGTTCCCGCTCAGCCCAGTCAAAACTGTTCGCTGCTCTGGCACCCCAATGGTGGAACAAGCTCCCTCACGACGCCAGGACAGCGGAGTCACTCACCACCTTCCGGAGATACTTGAAACCCCACCTCTTTAAGGAATACCTGGGATAGGATAAAGTAATCCTTCCTGCAGTGCCAGACGTGTCCCCCTGCTTAAGCCAGTACATGTCCAGGCCCGTCTGAAGTTTGCATTTGGATGATCCAGAAGAGGATTGGGAGAATGTCATATGGTCAGATGAAACCAAAATAGAACTTTTTGGTAAAAACTCAACTCGTCGTGTTTGGAGGACAAAGAATGCTGAGTTGCATCCAAAGAACACCATACCTACTGTGAAGCATGGAGGTGGAAACATCATGCTTTGGGGCTGTTTTTCTGCAAAGGGACCAGGACGACTGATCCGTGTAAAGGAAAGAATGAATGGGGCCATGTATCGTGAGATTTTGAGTGAAAACCTCCTTCCATCAGCAAGGGCATTGAAGATGAAACGTGGCTGGGTCTTTCAGCATGACAATGATCCCAAACACACCGCACGGGCAACGAAGGAGTGGCTTCGTAAGAAGCATTTCAAGGTCCTGGAGTGGCCTAGCCAGTCTCCAGATCTCAACCCCATAGAAAATCTTTGGAGGGAGTTCAAAGTCTGTGTTGCCCAGCGACAGCCCCAAAACATCACTGCTCTAGAGGAGATCTGCATGGAGGAATGGGCCAAAATACCAGCAACAATGTGTGAAAACCTTGTGAAGACTTACAGAAAACGTTTGACCTGTGTCATTGCCAACAAAGGGTATATAACAAAGTATTGAGAAACTTTTGTTATTGACCAAATACTTATTTTCCACCATAATTTGCAAATAAATTCATTAAAAATCCTACAATGTGATTTTCTGGAGAAAAAAATTCTCATTTTGTCTGTCATAGTTGACGTGTACCTATGATTAAAATTACAGGCCTCTCTCATCTTTTTAAGTGGGAGAACTTGCACAATTGGTGGCTGACTAAATACTTTTTTCCCCCACTGTACATATTGCACCATACACCATTTTCTGTACACTGTTTTGCATGAAATTGGGGTCCATTCTACTCAGGAGCATCTCTAGTTTCAAAATCCACAGAGTTCACACTATGGGGAGTTTCGCTGCGCGTTCTACAAACAAACAATATGTTTATTCAAAAAGTGAAGAGAGATGCAATTTACAAAAAAAATGCATACTTTATTCACAATGAAGTTAATTAATCCAATACTTTTGTGAAATTGATAATCAACAGTAAAACAGAAGTTTCAAATGAAATGCAAGATCCTCTTCATCTCATGGGCTGAGTCAGCCCACTGGGCACAAACTGGTTGAATCAACATTGTTTCCACCTCATTTTAAGAAAATAAAAATATGCGTGATGATTGGGGAGATACTAACCTGTAGTAACATGATCTTACTAGGATACTGCCTCAAAAAACATATTTTATTTGTCTAGCCAAAACACTTTTTTTTGGACACGTAAGGCTGTCTGATTTAAATGTGTAGTCTGCAGCCTTCCCATCATTAAGATAATGTAGATCATTTACAGGTATGCCAGTCAGTTAACACTCCATCTTCTGATCACATTGTTTCCATTGTTTTGCTTAAGCAGTTAGCTTCTCACCTAATCAGCTGCTAATAGTCGGAATTTGGCACCTCCATTATAGGGCAAGCCAAGAGTGCAAGTCAGGTATACACTGAGTGTACAAAACATTAGGAACACCTGCTCTTTCCATGACATAGACTGACCAGGGGAAAGCTATGATCCTTTATTGATGTCACTTCTTAAATTCAATCCAATCAGTGTAGATGAAGGGGAGGAGACAGGTTAAAGAAGGATTTTTAAGCATTGAGACAATTGAGACATGGATTGTGTATGTGTGCCATTCAGAGGGTGAATGGGCAAGACAAAATATTTAAGTGCCTTTGACCGGGGTATGGTAATAGGTGCCAGGAGCAGCGGTTTGAGTGTGTCAAGAACTGCAACGCTGCTGGATTTTTCAAGCTCAACAGTTCCTTCTGTGTATCAAGAATGGTCCACCATCCAAATGACATCCAGCCAACTTGACACAACTGTGGGAAGCATTGGAGTCAACATGGGCCAACAATCCTGTGGAATGCTTTCAACACCTTGCCCAGACGAATTGAGGCTGTTCTGAGGGCAAAAGGGAGTGCAACTCAATAGTAGAGAGGTGTTGCTAATGTTTTGTACACTCAGTGGAAGCAAAAAATGAGTAATCTAAAATGGTTAATTTATTGTTTTGTAATTAAGATATAGCCCGGAATTAGTCAGTCAGCAGATAATTAAAGTGATAGACTGGACCCTGGTTTTATGGACAATAGTTTTCCCTCTAAAATGCTATATTTGTACCATATGGTGTCCATGCACCCCACATTAAGCTGTTTGACCAAAATAAAAGTCCAGCAACACTTCCTATGACCTAGCTTTTAACATTTACATTTACGTCATTTAGCAGACACTCTTATCCAGAGCAACTTACAAATTGGTGCATTCACCTTATAGCCAGTGGGATAACCACTTTACAATGTTGTTGGGTTTTTTTTGGGGGGTAAGGGGGGTAGAAGGATTACTTTATCCTATCCCATGTATTCCTTAAAGAGGAATCTGTTTTGTACAGATAACTGTTTAAGGTGCAATATGTACATCCAATATGAAAAATGTACTGCATTTCAGCTGATAGGCCACTCTTTAAGGGCCGCAGAATGAGTAGCGATGCTCCTTGGGGTTTCAACTGTGGATTTGGAAACTAGAAGTGCGCCTGAGTAGGCCATTCTTTAAGGGCCGCAGAATGAGCAGCGGCGCTCCTTGGGTTGTAAACTCTGTTGATTTGGACAGTATAAGTGCTCCTGAGTAGAATGGACCCTCCCACCTTTTACTGTGACACAATGTACAGGAAATTGTGTGCGGTGCAATATGTATGTCCAATATGAAAAACATACTGAGCATCTTGCAATACAAATGGGCTAATTAACAATGGGATTTAATAGTGCTTTCCAAAGTTGATTATTATAATAATAATAATATTATTATTAATATTGTTATTACTATTATTATTAATGGTAACATTATAAATCATATTTTGTTATTTGTATTATTGTTGTTACCATGATAACTATATAGTAATCATTACTTTTAATGCTGTTAACAATAATGTCAATAATATTACTTGTGCTATAAAGGCGATTATAAACTGGATGGTTCGAGCTCTGAATGCTGATTGGCTGAAAGTTGTGGTATACCACAGGTATGACAAAACATTTATTTTTACGGCTGGTAACCAGTTGGTCCTCTGTAGCTCAGCTGGTAGAGCACGGCGCTTGTAATGCCAAGGTAGTGGGTTCGATCCCCGGGACCACCCATACACAAAAATGTATGCACGCATGACTGTAAGTCGCTTTGGATAAAAGCGTCTGCTAAATGGCATATTATTATTATTATAATAGCAATAAGGCACCTGGGGGGTTTGTGGTATATGGTCAATATACCACGGCTAAAGGCTGTATCCAGGCACTCCACTTTGCGTTGTGCATAAGAACAGCCCTTAGCCATGGTATATTGGCCATGGCTAAGGGCTGTTCTTATTGCTTATTTAACCTTTTTCCATTTGTATATATTTTTTTACCATATTCATTGTGGGACTTTTATTTTGAAATCGCCGAGATCACGGCCTTATTCTTTCTAGGTCTTGCTTATTCTTGCTGGCTAAGGAGACTACCGAGCCAAACTCCCTTCCGGTGGCTAGGTGGCGCGCACACACCCATGTGCACACACGCACACGCACACACAGTCAAAAGTGACTGCAGAAACTATACTGCCCCTGAGAGAAACGCTGGTTGCGCACAAGAACAACATCCATCACTGTGTATCCCACATTATTAGAGTTGATTAATTGCTTGTGCACACTATACATTTAATATAAAACATGTATCTTAACGGTTTGAGCGTTGTTTGTAAAACAACAAAGCCGTAGTAGTGCAATAAACTGCCCCGTCGGCAGTAGGTGGCAGCATACAGTTCTCACCGTAACTTACTTAGGCATGGCTATAAATCAAACAGGAAATCAACGGCGCTGGAGAGGTTAGCTAGCTATCAAAGAAGCTGAAAGCATCTTTGTCATTCTCCCATAGCTAGACCTAAATAAAAATATTAGCTAGTGCTAACTGAATAATTGCCACGAATATTCGCCAACTGGTTTGCAAGGATTTAAACGGTAAGATAATACGTTTATCACCATGATTAGCTAGCTATAGTAGGTAAAATATTGTGGCAGTGTACACGATGAGCTAGCTAGGTACTGTACTATGCTTGCTAACTTCCTGCCAACCAATTCTATTCATCCTGTTTTAGCTACTAGCTACTGATTTTATTGGCAAAGAAGCGAACGTTAGCTATTAAGCCAACTATTTACTCTTTGACTAAAACCATTACGTTATATGTGGTGGTACTCGGAAAGATGTCCATTGGAGTGCCAATCAAAGTCCTTCATGAAGCTGAGGGCCACATTGTTACCTGCGAGACCAACACCGGGGAGGTGTACCGCGGGAAACTCATTGAAGCTGAGGACAACATGAACTGCCAGGTATGATCATGAATCTCAAACTTTAAAGTCAGGGGAGACACTTTTGATTTAGAAGTGGGGGGTTTGGGGTTGCTCCCTCAAATGTATTGGGCATCTAAAGCTAATTTCCTGCATTTCTATACAATCTAATATTACCCTTTTAGGGTCACTTTTATTGTAAATAAGAATATAATCTGTTTCTAACCACTTTTTCATGAACGTGGATGCTACCATGGTTATGTATAATCCTGACTGAATAATGATGAGTGAGAAAGTTATAGACTCATATCATACCCCCTTAAAATTTCTAATCTCCCCTGTTATTGTAATGGTGAGAGGCATGTCTTGGGGGTATGATATTTGTGCGTCTAACTTTCTCACTCATCATTATTCACGATTCATTCAGGATTATCTGTAGAGTCACAAGCTTGATGTAGTCATTGCGTGCTATGAATGTGGGACCAAATACATAACTTTTTACTACTTTATTACACATACAAGTGAATTTGTCCCAATATGTACAAAAAGTGTTCTAATTTCTCTACGGTTCACCCGATATGGATGAAAATACCCCTTCAAATTAAAGCTGACAATAAGCACGTTAACTTCATTGTCACTGTTTGAATTAAAATTCAACGGTTTGGAATATAGAGCCAAAATAAGAAAAAAATCCCTGTCCTGCCCCGAGTGGCGCAGTGGTCTAAGGCACTGCATCTCAGTGCTTGAGGCGTCACTACAGACCCCCTGGTTCGATTCCAGGCTGTATCACAACCGGCCGTGATTGGGAGTCCCATAGGGCGGCGCACAATTGGCCCAGCGTCGTCCAGGTTTGGCCGGTGTAGGCCGTCATTGTAAATAAGAATTTGTTCTTAACTGACTTGCCTAGTTAAATAAAGGTAAAATAAAAATAAAAAAGGCTCCACCGCCCTGCAACACCCCAATTCAACATACCCCACTCAGATTTAGGATCTTAGTGAAACATTCATTATTGGTTTCAGGTGTGTTAGGCCAGAGTGACAACCGACAGTGCGACAGACCCCCAGGGCCAGGACTGAGCAGCCCAGCAGCTAGGGATTGCCTAAATAGGTGTCTCCCCTGACCTGGGCATGTTTTCAATACAGACTCCTTTTGTCGTACAGTATTCCATATAAGGCATCCAGACCTTATGAAAGTTGCACAGTAAACCTTTACTCTTGTAATAAAGCAAATCTAGTGATACATAACTTGACATTTCTGCCATCCATTGTGACATTGTGGGAGGATAACCAACCTTCCAATTAATGGCAATGCATTTCTTAGCCACTACAAATGCTAGGTTACACAGTTTCTTCTGATAAGTCTCCAGTACCAACATTTCCAAGCAAACAAAAACAGGGAGAAGGGACATGCTGAGATAAAATAACATACTCTTTGCCAGAATTCAGCCAACCTTCACAAGAGTCCTCTTGGTCCTCTATAGCTCAATTGGTAGAGCATGGGCGCTTGAAACGCCAGGGTAGTGGGTTCGATCCCCGGGACCATCCATACGTAAAAATGTATGCACACATGACTGTAAGTCGCTTTGGATAAAAGCGTCTGCTAAATGGCATATTAAAGAGCGTAACATATGCAAATATGTCCCCTTTTGTGTTTTACACCTCCAGGAGAGGAATTACATTTCTGAGTCCATGATATTCAGTTTCACTGGCATATAGTACGTTCTATGGAAGGTCTTAAACTGCAGTAATTTGTGTCTGAGATGACTGGGCATTCAAACATATCTGTATCCATTCATTATCATCAATAGTGTCTCCCAGGTCTTCCTCACATTTTCTAATCAATTTTAGAATAAGGCTGTAACCTAACAAAAAAGTCAAGGGGTCTGAATACTTTCCAAAGGCACTGGATATCTACAGAAATAAGACATCCTGCTTCTGTTGCCTATTTGAGTGTTTGGTTGATAGCCTACTGATTCCGTGAGCACCAAGCCTCACGCAACAATTTCACTAATGCGGCTGTTTTGAATCTTTGCTATGCTGTAATAAAGGCTTTACACCTTTTTTTTTCTTCTTTTCGTGAGACCAGCCTCTGGTATTATTTAATTTATTTAGTGTTCCACTGTTCCAAATATTCAGAAATTATATTTATTATAATAATAACCCTCATTTTTCCTTGATCTCCTTGTTGTTAATATTATTATTATGATCATCATTATAATAATAAGTAATGTCATTATCATTAGTAGGCTTAGTATAGCAGCCTTGTATAACCACCATCGAGCTGTAGGCCTAAGAGCGCCTCCTGTTTAGTCTTAATACCGTAACTTACTTAGGCCAATATTTCAATACTTATATAGGCTACTGTATCAATCAATCATTTATTTGTCATCACACAGCATACGAGTTGTTCATGATGTGAAATGCAATCAAGCATTTTAGTTTTAGAATAAAATAACAAGGCGACCATTGAATAATTAATAATTAGCTTAAACAATAAATAGGCCTAAACTGTTCCATTTCGGAAATTGCATTCACAAATGAATGCAACTTTTTTTTTAGTCTTGCTGTAATAAAGGCTTTACAATTATTATTTTTTACAACACTCTGGTACGCTTATAAATTATTTAGTGTTTACATTGTTCCAAACAGTCAGACATTTTTTATTGTAATCTAACAGCACCTGTTTGGCACCCACAGTTCTAATATGCACGCAGTGCTTGCTCCATACCTTCTTTTTCTTGATCTCCAGTATTTTCCAGAAATAGACAAAAGCGTGTCACGTACAGAGAGCAAATATTGAGGGAATAGGGAATGTTTTTCCTAAACAAATTAGGGATTTTGGAACAACTTTTCAGTCAGAAATGGCTGTAATTATGTTGCAGCTTCAACAACACTGACAGCTATACACACTAATGTTCTGTGGTGGTCGCTGCAGCAGGGAGGAGAGATGGATAACGGGTGTTAGTCACACAGTCACTCACTGTCTTTTTTTAACACAGCACAGCAAGTCTGAGTCAGGCGGCACAATCAAATCAATTGCGGTCGGACTTCCTCTAGTAATTTGCGTGTCTTAATTATTTCATCAAACAGATAGCTAGAGTCTAGAGCTGAACTGGCTGTGGTAGCTAGTTCATTAACTTCAGACAAAACTTCAGTCGAGGGGTTGAAACATGTAATGCATTAGCTTACGTTACATGTCAGTTACACTACTAACTCGGCACTGGGAATACTATTTTTTTTTCTTCTGTTAAGTCAAACAGCAGATACCTTGCCAGCTGCATCAGTAAAATAAAGAATAGCCAGTTTCTGCTCTGCTTGCTTTTACAACTCTGAGAAAAAGCACAACACACAGACAATAGCTGCCGCTGTTCGCACTCTGTGGTGTTCGCATGGTCCTAAATCCAGCCGGCCAAAAATGCTATTTCAGAATGTGAGGGGTCATGTCTCTCTTTTTAAACTTTTTAAAAAATGATATAGCAAGCTAGATACAAATCAGCCTCTGTGATCCCTGAGTCCCCCATAAAGTAGCTGAGGAATCCTCAACTCCGTTCCCTTATATCGAGGCGGAGTTGAATTTTGATGACTGGTTGCGGATTTGCTAGCAACAACATTGAGTCACCATCAGTTGATTCTTGTAAAAATGTCAATTCTGAAAACTCTTACCTGTACCTATGTTTGTCCTGTACAACTGCGGCGCTTCCGCGGGGTGCTGAAATTCATACTTCTAATAAACACTTGTAGCGAATACAACCACCAACTTTTTTTCCTCGTTGCTCATACTATGTATTAGGTAAGCTGAGATTCAATTGGGTCCGTGCTATCCGGTACCTTGGCATGTCCCTACCCTAACCTTAACCCCTACCCTTATTCAGGTGTCAGCATGCTTAACTTCGGCTGGCGCCTAGTCGAGCTCGGCTAACTGAACGAGTGTGCTCGCGTACTCCCTTAAAGGCCTTCGCTTGAAAAACGAGAATCGTTTTCAGAATTGACATTTTTTCAAGAATCGACTGATGGTGACTCAATGTTGTTGCTAGCAAATCCTGCAACCAGTCATCAAAACTCAGCTCCACCTCCATATAAGAGAACAAGAGTTGAGGGTTCCTTAGCTACACATGAAGTAGTCCTCCACAACCTACCCCCTCCCATCCTCATCTAAATGTGATGTATTTCTTATTACACATTCTGCCCCCTCCAGATGGCCAACATCACAGTGACCCACAGAGACGGCCGTGTAGCCCAGCTGGAGCAAGTGTACATCCGAGGCAGCAAGATCAGATTCCTCATTCTCCCTGACATGCTGAAGAATGCACCCATGCTAAAGAGTATGAAGAACAAGAACCAGGGAGCTGGAGCAGGAAGAGGAAAAGCTGCCATTCTCAAAGCACAAGGTACATATTTATATTACATTCTTGCCCTAATCAGACCCACCTTGGTATCCTACTAGACTGGGTGCCAGTCTGTTAGTGCCATCACGCCAACTCCTTGTCAGTCATTGGCTGTGTCCGAATACCCATTCTAGCATACTCCATACTTAAACTGCATACTATGTAGGCTACTCATCGTCACATACTATTTAGCACGTACTGTTTAGTAAAAAGTATGCATTATGTCACGGCCGCAACGTAGTAGCGGATCCTGACTGGCTGAGTAGGTGGAGCGGGGCTGAGTGTGGGAGGATTTTCCCAAATTCAACAGACATGCATTGCATTAACCAGCCTGATAATAGCTAATTTCTAACTCTATTAAATTCTCTAAACTCTGAATAGAATAGAAATGGAGTTATAGGCCTACTCAGGCTGGTTATAGACAGACTATCACATTCTACCTATACCGTAGCCCATATAGCCCATCTATCCTATTTAAAAATGACTGAAGACAGAAACTGATCATTTGGTTCCATTTCAACATATTTATTAGTGAAACCAAAGCGCTCTAACATATATACATTAAATAGCCTATTACACACACGAAAACTTTTCAAATGTTCAAATCAAAATGCTATTGCACAGAAAAACGTGGACAATCGGGTGCATCGCAAATTCAGTACCACTGGACAGCAACATATTAAACTAAAGCACTGATCATTGGGAACGAGATCAGAATGATTGCTAAGTCTTGATCCATTAATTAAATAGGTAGCCTACAAAACTTAAGCAATCCATATGTTCAAATCAAAAGGCCTGATTTAACATGACGTCAATAACGCAGCCACATCCCGAGTCTCCTGTGCCGACACATTCAGAAATCAAAAGATGGTTTAGTATTTCGTTAAAAAACTTAACGAAGGCCAAGAGAACAATAAACCATTTTCAATGAGAAAACAGAAATCCACTTTGGGTAAAAACAAAAAAACATATGTTTTCAAAGATATAGCCTACGATGCAATACTCATGATCATTTTAAGGAGAACAAAAACTACTTAGCCTACATTTGAACAGCACCGCAGAAGCTTCGCTATTCGGCATCTTCCCAATTAAGTAGCCTAGATTTGGCTACTTGAAGAGAACTAGGGCCTATCACTCGCAGTCCACCTCTTCCAATGCATTGTGGAAAAGTGTGCATCAAATTCTACTAGATGATGAGCAGAAATGAGTATAACATCCTGGCATTTAAACCATAGTCGATTTTTGAAAATTCACATACTGTAAAACATATTACATTGTGTTGTTTAAGTGTTCCCTTTATTTTTTTGAGCAGTGTAACTCCAAGTCAATCACACTTCTGTGAAATCAAACTGTCCACTTAGGAAGCAACACTGATTGACAATCAATTTCACATGCTGTTGTGCAAATGGAATAGACAACAGGTGGAAATTATAGGCAATTAGCAAGACACCCCCAATAAAGGACTGGTTTTGCAGGTGGTGACCACAGACCACTTCTCAGTTCCTATGCTTCCTGGCTGATGTTTTGGTCACTTTTGAATGCTGGCGGTGCTTTCACTCTAGTGGTAGCATGAGACGGAGTCTACAACCCACACAAGTGGCTCAGGTAGTGCAGCTCATCCAGGATGGCACATCAATGCGAGCTGTGGCAAGAAGGTTTGCTGTGTCTGTCAGTGTAGTGTCCAGAGCATGGAGGCGCTACCAGGAGACAGGCCAGTACATCAGGAGACGTGGAGGAGGCCGTAGGAGGGCAACAACCCAGCAGCAGGACTGCTACCTCCGCCTTTGTGCAAGGAGGAGCAGGAGGAGCACTGCCAGAGCCCTGCAAAATGACCTCCAGCAGGCCACAAATGTGCATGTGTCTGCTCAAACGGTCAGAAACAGACTCCATGAGGGTGGTATGAGGGCCCGACGTCCACAGGTGGGGGTTGTGCTTACAGCCCAACACCGTGCAGGACGTTTGGCATTTGCCAGAGAACACCAAGATTGGCAAATTCGCCACTGGCGCCCTGTGCTCTTCACAGATGAAAGCAGGTTCACACTGAGCACGTGACAGAGTCTGGAGACGCCGTGGAGAACGTTCTGCTGCATGCAACATCCTCCAGCATGACCGGTTTGGCGGTGGGTCAGTCATGGTGTGGGGTGGCATTTCTTTGGGGGGCCGCACAGCCCTCCATGTGCTCGCCAGAGGTAGCCTGACTGCCATTAGGTACCGAGATGAGATCCTCAGACCCCTTGTGAGACCATATGCTGGTGCGGTTGGCCCTGGGTTCCTCCTAATGCAAGACAATGCTAGACCTCATGTGGCTGGAGCGTGTCAGCAGTTCCTGCAAGAGGAAGGCATTGATGCTATGGACTGGCCCGCCCGTTCCCCAGACCTGGATCCAATTGAGCACATCTGGGCCATCATGTCTCGCTCCATCCACCAACGCCACGTTGCACCACAGACTGTCCAGGAGTTGGCGGATGCTTTAGTCCAGGTCTGGGAGGAGATCCCTCAAGAGACCATCCACCACCTCATCAGGAGCATGCCCAGGCGTTGTAGGGAGGTCATACAGGCACGTGGAGGCCACACACACTACTGAGCCTCATTTTTACTTGTTTTAAGGACATTACATCAAAGTTGGATCAGCCTGTAGTGTGGTTTTCCACTTTAATTTTGAGGGTGCCTCCAAATCCAGACCTCCATGGGTTGATAAATTTGATTTCCATTGATAATTGTTGTGATTTTGTTGTCAGCACATTCAACTATGTAAAGAAACGTATTTAATAAGATTATTTCATTCATTCAGATCTAGGATGTGTTATTTTAGTGTTCCCTTAATTTTTTTGAGCAGTGTATGTTTATTGACAAACAATTTGCTTTGTCTCCTCTTTCACAGTGGCTGCCAGGGGTCGAGGACGTGGAGGGATGGGAAGAGGAAATATTTTCCAGAAAAGGCGATAGTTTAAAAATATATATTTTCTACTTTCTATATTACAACTTCTTTGTTATTCTTTTGTGATCAATGATGTGAAATGACAATTTCCATATTAAAATGATTTTCTTACTATTTATTTGTACCTTGTTTTAAGGTAGCCTAATAACTAATAACAGATTATACACTACACATTTGAAGAGGCTTAATCTGGAATATAAGGAAATATTAGTACATGCCCCATGTATGATGTTTAGCGGGCAGGGGCTGGAGATTGGAGATAGGTAGAGGTCTGGAGAAAAGAAGATGGATTCAACATTCTCCCACAATGTGAACAGACCACTTCTCTGTGCAGGATCTACTGGGTCCCGTAAGTGGTTTCTCCCAGCTGTACAGACCAATAAGAATTTGGCAGATTAACATATGATTTATACAACTAATTTAAGTAAAATCTGCATAATTAAAAAGTTGATTAACAGTCAAGTTGAGGTTGTTAAGCAAAGAATAGTGATAGTTATTGTTGTAAGTATTCCCTGATAATTGCTGGTGTTTACTTAATTTGGTACTGTATATAGGGGAATAAGAGTTTGAGGAGTCAGTAACTCACAGGTTCACCAGCATCGTCATCAGTGTTATCCAGATATGTGAATTTGTGTTTGCTGTAGTAATCTCTTCTCTTTGTGCATGTCAGGAGAAACCAGTTACAAACTGCATCCACCTAAGGGTACACACTTGCATGACTATATCAAACTGAAAATGACAATTAAATTACACTGTATTAACAGGCTAACATTTCTCAGAAGTGCTTTATGGTACTAATAATTAATGTTTCTTTACAAACAATGAGTGTTTGGAGATGGCCCCAGTTAACAGGACTTACCAAAGACAGAAACGTAAGCGCTGCACCTACATTCACTATGGTCGGAACCATGTTGAATTTACCTGCCTGTAAAGAAAGAACAGCAGAGCAAGGTAGGCCTATTTGTCATTTGACACTAAAACCCTTATTGTGGTGGTCTCAATCAATTGTTGCCTTTACCATCTTGTGAATATAAAGCTCATATATTGTCAAAATTAAGTATTCTACTCCTGTGGTTGAAGAATAGATAGCTTTTTATGTTGAGTCTCACCGTTCCAAAAACAATGACATCAAACCGGATTCCATATGCTTTGATCAATGTTCTTGTTTCCCTACCATCTGTGGTTTTGTAGTACTTGGCAAACCTGTGGAAATAAGTCTTGTTGAAAAGCTGTATTTATTCTCTAACAGTATTGTGTCCACAGGTTCATTGATCTCACCTAAAGTTGTATCCAGGGGCTACGTTGTTTTCAGGAATTTTGTTGTCTAGCCTGCGGAAGGAGTACTTAGGGCCACAGTAATGTTCAGGCCAGTCCAGGTCACAGCTCCAGTCAATCACAATCCCAAGAACACCACCCTTAACAACCATTTAGACTCATTTCAAATTATCTATTTAAATGTGTAATTTTATATACCAATGAGTGACACCACTGCCAAAATGTGGCCTGATGGACAAGGATGATTAAAGCCCCCTCCCATTCAATTGCAACATAAACCAAACACAGCATTGAGAATAACTACAGGAATATCTAGAATGGGCTTATGCAGAATCAAGGCTTGTAAGTGACCTAAGAGGAGAGTGTACAGTTAAATGTTATACCCTGATAGCCATGGTCTGAAAGTCCTCCTCAGCTTCAGAGACCATGTCTTTGAGGCGGAAGATGGGACAGTCAGGGTCTGTTATGCGATTGAATTCACATTGCTTCAGATATGAAGAGTTAACATCAGACAAAATGTTTCTTCTGCAAGAGACCAAAGATAAATTATTAGGTGTTCTGCAGAAAAAAGTAAAACTCAAGCAGGTGTTCTGCCTTTATTCCTTTTCATGTTTCATTTAGGTGCCGGACAAACAAACATGACTCACTTGTGAAAGTTGAATTTGGGGTAGGTCACACTGTTCTTGATTAGCACCGTGAAGTCCTCTGCTGCAGCCAGCAGTGCCTGTCTATGATACAAAATGCGTTACACTTATAATACCTTGCCCCATGAGTATACCCTCATTAATCATATTATAATGTGTTCTTACTTACTCAGGTAAGTTAGTGTCTATTTCAAGAGGACACCAAGATAGCACTTCACATGTATTGACAGTCTCTGAGTAGTTCATGCATAGCCCTGTCTGGATACCTTTTAACAGAGTAATATGATTAGAAAACATTGCTGTTTAGTTAATCAAATATGTTGCAGGATGATTCTGAAAATATAATTGAATTTCAGGATAATTTTCTCTGGAGCAGTAGATATTTATTTTCTTACGAAACCCTGAATGAATGTTTCAGCTATCTCCCTGTTGGTTGCTGCCCTTGTTAACAATTTTACAACGACTCATCAGCAAGGCAAGAAGGCCTACCGTTTCCACGAACATCACTGGATCCCTCTAAGCAGTCACTGTTTGACACGCAAATGGTGGATTGGTTTGGGAGCTTAAGAAGATACAGGATCGCATTTCACTATCATTCAAATACTTTTTGATTACCATTGAAATAATGGTTGTATAAAGCATATCTTCTAAGTCAATGTATTATTTAAGTATAAATACAGTCCAACTTAACATTTCACTGGACATTTTAAGTAGTGTTTAATTCAAACAATAAATACACATTTTACAATATAGACTTACACATTTCAATGTCTTTTAAATGAGAAATCAACAGCTTACCTCTGGACAGCTCGATTGAGTTTGATTGGGGGTGACAATCATGTTGGTCAACACAAAGAAAGAACTCTCACCCTGCCAGACAGAACACATTTTCCTAAAACAAATGATCTTTCTATACAAAAACAGTTACCAATACAATCTGAACTCAAACGAACAAAAAAGTGATACACTGCAGATAGTGTATGGAGTATAGGATGCTACCCGAGCAGTTGTGTAAAGTACTTATGTAAAAATACTTTAAAGTACTACTTACGTTTTTTTTTTTTTTTTTTTTTTGGGGGGTGGGGGTATCTGTACTTTACTTTACTATTTATACATTCCTAAAGAAAATAATGTACTTTTTACTCCATACCTTTTCCCTGACACCCAAAAGTACTGAATGCTTAGCAGGACAGGAAAAGGGTCCAATTAACACACTTATCAAGACATCCCTGGTCATCCCTACTGTCTCTGATCTGGCAGACTCACTAAACACACATGCTTAGTTTGTAAATTAAGTGTTGGAGTTTGCCCCTGGCTTTCCGTAGATTTAAAAAACGATAATATGGCGCCATCTGGTTTGCTTAATATAAGGAATTTGAAATGATTTGTACTTTTACTTTTGATACTTAGGTATATTTAAAACCAAATACTTTTAGACTTTTACTTGAGTAATTTTCTATTAAGGTATCTTTACTTTTACTCTAGTATGACAACTGGGTACTTTTTCAACCACTGTACCTGAGGGGGGATGTTGTAATCAGCCACGTCCCACACACGGGCGCCCAGATCAGAGGTGTTGGTGAAGCCAGTGCCCTTCACCTTGGTTGTGACAGAACTGATCACTGAGTCTGTTTCCTGGTAGGACTTCTGCACCACACAGACATAGCTATAGTGTAACAGGACACAGGTGCAGAGACAAAGTGATACATTCACACATCCACTCTGACTAAATGTAGTGGAACACTGGCTTTTTAATATAAAAAACAAAATAATTGAATCCCCAACTTACCCAATCACATAAAAGATGATCAGAAACTGGATTAATCTGAAGACAGATCCCACTAGTTTGCTCTTCACCACAATCATTCTTGGTGTTTCATATTCAAAGAAACAGCTGTGGCAGCTCTGACAGCTGCAGCAGCCCATCTTCAGAGTTCTGGTTACACTGTAGAAAACTAGCAATGAGGGTGATAAAAGAGGTAAAGAGGTGTCACAGCCTGCTGAGATAATAGTCAAATCATTTTCATGGCTAGTATGAAAATTACAACTGACCCGGGCTCATTTGGCAAATTTACCATATCTGAAAATAGGCATAATAAACCTGCTGTTCATCCACTCCAATGGCTGCATGAAAACGGTATGTACTGCTGTATGCACACAAGAACTAGAGAAGTTGTGAAATTACGTTATCAAGTCAACAATATTTTCAAAGTTACATTTATTGCACATGGTAAAAAACATATGTTCCAATACAACAAATAATTGAAATAAGTCACATGTAAGTAGACAGTCAAAGGAAAGATAAAGCAATTCCCACATCCAGTTAGCTCCTGTTCAGTGTCAGCTAAGATAAAGTCTATTACGTTATTTCCCTCTTCATTATTGATGGTCCCTACACAGTGGGATGGATGGACACAATATCTACAGGCGAAGATAATGTTCTGGTTGAAAATGTTAACCTTAATGCTGAATGGAAGATTAGATCAATACACCAGTTCAAATGCGTTGTACAGTCGCTACATTATGAGGACCAATCTCTGATGGAGCTTTCTATAACACTGACTCTTCCTCTTCCCTAAAGCTGTGTGTTAGGGCCGGACTGGTGAGAGGTAGTTCTCCTGGGCCTCAGACCAGTGTACTCTCCATCTTGGCTGGGGTACTCTTCTCTGATTCTCCACAAACTACAACTGGGCATGACAGGGATGCTTTCTCTGAGTGGGGCCCCGAATCTCCAGCTGATGTACTGTCTGTAGGCGCAGTGGCGAAGGGCGGCGATCCGCTGCTCCCCCTCGGTCAGGTCAGAGAGAGGCTCCCTGTACAGCAGCACTATATCCAACAAGGGCCGACTCAGCACCAGCTGTTCAAACAGGGAGGAGGTGGTGATGCAGCGACCACTGCTCTGTCTGCAGCACAGCTGCTCCTGGGGATGGGTGGAAGGAAGACAGCAGCCACACAGACACCAGGCTGGACGGTTGGGCTGGGGGAGAACCTGGGGCTGCTTGCCTACGATGTTCCCTTTCTGCAATACACCAACCATGGCACTTAGGTGCCCTGTGTCATCCTGGCAACAAGTGTGCAATACATATCAAATTAGTCATATGCACTGATACAATATGCATGTATTACCATACTGACTTACTGTATAAAAGACGAGGAGGATAACAAAGTGAGCTTAAAAGTGACATCTTTAGAGCATCTGTTGTATCGGGGTGAGAATGGCACTGCATTGGGGAAAACACAGTTATGCTAACCTTGCATGGGTGAATGGAGATGGGCTTCACTTGTTGTAAACTTTTCTTATGTGATCTTTTCACCACTCTTATATGGTTCTCGTCCACAAACGAGACACAGAGAATGCACTGGAACATAGAAGAAGAATAGTCTCATTGTTCAGCGTCTCACCACATATTTACCTCAAACAATTCAGCCAATGATAATGAAAATCTTGCTGTGGGTTTGTATAATCCTCAGTGGGGAATGCCATCCCACTCCTACCTGCTGTCTGTCCTGAACAGATTCAACCTTCTTCTCTGAGTAGTTCTGTCTGGCTTCTTTAGAGTAACAGCTGGTCCCAATGAGCCAGTCGATGAATACAGTGGTCTATGAAAAATCACAATCATTGTCCTTTACTTTGCCTGTTATTAGTTTTGCATTTGAAACAAGTTGGATAAAAATAGCTGAATAACACTCACCAGTGCATAATATGATAGAGTTGATCCAATAAAGATGATCAGTTGGATTATGCTGAATTTTCCTGCCTTAAAAGAACATTCATGATATAAATTACCATTTGTATTTTTCTGATTTTCATTAATTAGAATAATAAATGCAGCCTCCCGAGTGGCGCAACGGTCTAAGGCACTGCATTGCAGTGCTAGAGACGTCACTACAGACCCGGGTTCGATTCCGGGCTGTATCACAATTGGGCCAGCGTCGTCCGGGTTAGGGGAGGGTTTGGCCGGGGGGGCTTTACTTGGCTCATCGCGCTCTAGCGACTCCATGTGGTGGGCCGGGCGCCTGCAGGCTGACCTCGGTCGTCAGTTGAACTGTGTTTCCTCCTACACATTGGTGCGGCTGGCTTCCCGGTTAAGCGGGAGGGTGTTAAGAAGTGCGGTTTGGTGGGTCATGTTTCGGAGGATGCATGACTTGACCTTCGCCACCCGAGCCCATTGGGGAATTGCAACGAAAAAGGGGGTAAAATATATTTAAAATAAAAAATGCACATTCACAAGATTACCATCATTATTATTGGAGGTTTAAATTATGAGACTTACTGAGTCATACAAACCTTTCCAAACACCATGACATCAAACCTGATCCCAAATGCTTTAAACAGGGTTCTCTCCTCAACACCTTTCTCTATCTGATATCTGGCAAACCTGCCAACACAAGTAGTAGGTTAAACAATGTAATATCTGGATTGCACTGATATATAAAATTACACAAATGTCTATATCACTATTGATTGACAGCTTTCCATAATTTGACATGGGTCAGCTGACCATGTATGACCTATGACATGACCACTGGCCTCAAGAACAAGGCCTGTCACATTTACCTGAAGTTGAGACCAGGGTACAGTGTTCTATTGCTCTCCTTCTCATCCAGCCGGCGGAAGGAGTATTTGGGCAGACAGTTCCGCAAGAACCCGTCCAGGTTACAATCCCACTTGATTTGGATCCCAATGACGCCACCCTTTGGTGAGAGAGCATGGTGGAGACGATCTACTCAACTTGTTTTACATCAACCTGACAATCATGTAATCTGACGTAATTAAGGTGATTTAGGGCTAGATTCAATCCGTATCGCCGAAGTATCGCGGAACAGCCGCGTTATATCTCGATTTAAATTTAAAGGCAATGTTCCCGCGTTTGTGGAGACTGCAGTCACGGTAAACGCTGCGCATTGGCCCTCCTGTAGCTCAGTTGGTAGAGCATGGCACTTGCAACGCAAGGGTTGTGGGTTCGATTCCCACGGGGGGCCAGTTTGAAAAACGTATGCACTCACTAATTGTAAATCGCTCTGGATAAGAGCGTCTGCTAAATGACTAAAATGTCAAAAATGTCGGCTCAATCGGAAATTACCTTAACATTTTTACGCAGGTACGGATTGAATCCAGACCATAATTCTGTAATTCATTAAGTAATCAAATATGTCCAACGTTATGAAATGCCAGTATGTGCAGTGCCAAAATTGATGCAGACAACAGTGAGTGACATCCATAATTGAGGGTCATAGAGTTAGTTTATGTGAAAGTTTGTGGTTGTTTGAGAAACTCCCTCTAACAGAGCAGCCCACCTCAACTGCCATCTCTGAGAAGTTTTCTCTGGCCTCTTGTACAATGTCCCCCAGACGGAAGATGGGGCATGAGGGGTCTGTATGCCTGTTAAACTGGCAGCGCTTCAGGTAGCTTTCCGTCATCTCAGGGAGGATGTTCCTTCTGTAAGACAAAAACGCATCAGTTAGATCCACTTTCACTGAATTGAAGAATGTGCTTGTTTTCCATATGATTATGACAGATGTAAGATCTTAATTTGAGCCAGTTTGCTACAGCAGGAAAATACAGTGGGGAAAAAAAGTATTTAGTCAGCCACCAATTGTGCAAGTTCTCCCACTGAAAAATATGAGAGAGGCCTGTAATTTTCATCATAGGTACACGTCAACTATGACAGACAAATTGAGAAATAAAAATCCAGAAAATCACATTGTAGGATTTTTTATGAATTTATTTGCAAATTATGGTGGAAAATAAGTATTTGGTCACCTACAAACAAGCAAGATTTCTGGCTCTCACAGACCTGTAACTTCTTCTTTAAAAGGCTCCTCTGTCCTCCACTCGTTACCTGTATTAATGGCACCTGTTTGAACTTGTTATCAGTATAAAAGACACCTGTCTACAACCTCAAACAGTCACACTCCAAACTCCACTATGGCCAAGACCAAAGAGCTGTCAAAGGACACCAGAAACAAAATTGTAGACCTGCACCAGGCTGGGAAGACTGAATCTGCAATAGGTAAGCAGCTTGGTTTGAAGAAATCAACTGTGGGAGCAATTATTAGGAAATGGAAGACATACAAGACCACTGATAATCTCCCTCGATCTGGGGCTCCACGCAAGATCTCACCTCGTGGGGTCAAAATGATCACAAGAACGGTGAGCAAAAATCCCAGAACCACACGGGGGGACCTAGTGAATGACCTGCAGAGAGCTGGGACCAAAGTAACAAAGCCTACCATCAGTAACACACTACGCCGCCAGGGACTCAAATCCTGCAGTGCCAGACGTGTCCCCCTGCTTAAGCCAGTACATGTCCAGGCCCGTCTGAAGTTTGCTAGAGTGCATTTGGATGATCCAGAAGAGGATTGGGAGAATGTCATATGGTCAGATGAAACCAAAATGTAACTTTTTGGTAAAAACTCAACTCGTGTTTGGAGGACAAAGAATGCTGAGTTGCATCCAAAGAACACCATACCTACTGTGAAGCATGGGGGTGGAAACATCATGCTTTGGGGCTGTTTTTCTGCAAAGGGACCAGGACGACTGATCCGTGTAAAGGAAAGAATGAATGGGGCTATGTATCGTGAGATTTTGAGTGAAAACCTCCTTCCATCAGCAAGGGCATTGAAGATGAAACGTGGCTGGGTCTTTCAGCATGACAATGATCCCAAACACACCGCCCGGGCAACGAAGGAGTGGCTTCGTAAGAAGCATTTCAAGGTCCTGGAGTGGCCTAGCCAGTCTCCAGATCTCAACCCCATAGAAAATCTTTGGAGGGAGTTGAAAGTCCGTGTTGCCCAGCGACAGCCCCAAAACATCACTGCTCTAGAGGAGATCTGCATGGAGGAATGGGCCAAAATACCAGCAACAGTGTGTGAAAACCTTGTGAAGACTTATAGAAAACGTTTGACCTGTGTCATTGCCAACAAAGGGTATATATAACAAAGTATTGAGAAACTTTTGTTATTGACCAAATACTTATTTTCCACCATAATTTGCAAATAAATTCATTAAAAATCCTACATCCTATTTTCTGGATTTTTTTTTCTCATTTTGTCTGTCATAGTTGACGTGTACCTATGATGAAAATTACAGGCCTCTCTCATATTTTTAAGTGGGAGAACTTGCACAATTGGTGGCTGACTAAATACTTTTTTTCCCCACTGTAATCCTGCAGCAAGAGGAAATTTGAATTATTATATGGATTATAATTAATGGCCATTTTTGTAAGGGTTGATACATTTTTCCTTATGGAAAATCAAGTCTGAAATGTCAAAGTGGAAATTACAAACTTCTGAAGCCTTTAAAATGTTTAAACCTCAAATACACTACAAGTTTTAAATGTCCTGCATTGCAGGAAAGTTATCCTGCAACTGGGTGTTCAAATTAAGATCCTACATCTGTAAAGGTGGTAAAGGTTACTCTGAATATAATATACTTGAGAACTGTGGTGTGCAAACAAAAAAGTGAAATTAATTGATATTGAATTGGACTGTCTCACCTCATGAAGTTAAAGTTTGGGAATCTGACGTTGTTTTTGATGAGGACTGTAAAGTTCTCAGCTGATGCCAAGAGAGCAGGCCTAGATGTCAGAGCAGTCATCAATTGCATTATTGAAGCATAGTTGTGAAAACAATAATTTTTTACAGCAGACGGTTTCATTTTCACTTCAAAGTTTCTGTGAAACTACTGTGAAACAATGTTCCTTGGCATATTTGACTCTATATACACATGCAGCACTAACAAAGTGAACTTCCTCCACATTAGAGGAACTGAAGTATAAATATAGCTGTCGGACAGTGGTCTATGTAGAAGAGAAGATAACATTATTTACTGAGTAACTAACCTCTGAAGAGACCACAAATCAAATCACAATGAATTTGATGAGAGAAAGAGGACAGACACACATAAATGCAATAAAATAAAATCACATAAAACTGATGCTGAGAAAACAATAATAGTGAGCATATTTACTTGGGGGGCTTTTTCTTGGTCTCTATGGGGCACCATGCAGACACCTCACATGTTTTTCGTGTCACATCAAACTTCACACATGCACCTGTCTGAACCCCTGATGAGGAAAGCAACATTTGAATTATTGTATGGTTCTCATGACAAAAAATACTAACTATTATCTTAGATGTTCTATTATCATGTGTCTACATGTTTACTACTACTGTGTAAACGTATATAACAATAATGTATCTGCCTATAGTAAAGAACCCAGAGCAGAGCTGACCGTCTGAAACCTCAACACATCAGGGACAAATTCCTCCCATCCATGCAAGAACTAATGGTATCACCAGATAGAGATGACACAAACAGAGGAGAAGGATCATGGGAGAAGTTCTAGACAGTTGTAGTTGTACCGTGACTGTGCTGATCCCAGAACCCCTTTGCACAGTCCTTGTCTGTCTGACACACTTTTCCATAAGGAGGGACCTGTAATATAAACACTCCTAGGAGATTAGTGGGTTCTAGTCATCAAATAGTCTGGTTAATATAAATTATATAAGACATTAGAATGTAGAGGAATTGGAGAGGGACATCCTACTGGCACTCTACCTCAGGGCATTTTCCTTGCCTTTGTTCTTTTGTAACAATGACATTGGTCACCACAAAAAATGAATTCTTTCCCTTAAACAGAAAGTCAAACAAATGTATAGAAAGTCAGAACCAATGTAAAAATATGTGCATGTATATCACAAATGTAATATGTGTATAATATACAACAATAAAACAACAATATTCTCTCACTCTCTCTCACACACATAAACACACACACACACACACACACACACACACACACACACACACACACACACACACACACACACACACCTGTGATGGTCCACTGTAATCCACAACGTCCCATACTATAGCACCAACATCTGGTAAACTGGTCAAGGCCACTCCCTTGACCTTAGCAGTAACAGAGCTGACCACATAGTCATGTTCTTGGTACTCCTTGTTCCAGAGCATCATAATGCTACAATATAAAACAATATTTGATCATGGTATGTTGCAAATTGGAGTAAGTTAGCCTACTTTTTTTTATATATATATATATATCCCTGATCGTTTTAAAATACTATTGGTAAGGCTACAAGGGGATGGATGGTAAACAATTTAAAATAAATAGTAAATACAATTGATGCATGTAATACATAATTATTTTACAATGAAATCATTATATAAAACATTCATACTTTATTTTCATGCACACATTCTTGATCAGTCAAGGCGCGTGGGCGTTCGTCGTCTATTACCGTTATTACCGCAAGCTAAATCCTTCTGCAGAATAGCCTACTCACCAGATGAACATCAGTATGACTCCGTTAAATGTCCATTTCAGCGATCCGAGCCTTACACTTTGTATTCGGACCAGTTTATGTGTTTCATACTCACATAGATTTAGCAGTTTACAAGGCATTTTGGACTGACTGAGAGAAGCGATCTCTTCTGACTCATACTTGGTTCTTCTCCTTCCTCAGTGGGTCAGTGATCACATGCCCTTAGGATCTGCATATAGCTGTTGCAGTTCCATTGACCGAACAATATTCTACGTCTGTGAAATTCAAGACTGGTCCAGTCATCGTTGTTGTGGAGGCAGTGTGCAAGCACATCCCTATTGAGCAGCCAAAGCGGAAACAAAGTAGCCTTTGTCGATTGTTTTAAGTTATTTGTTACTTTGAAATGATTTGACAATAAATTGCATGAAAAGTACATGAATAATCATATATTCATATTGACTAATGATGTAGGCCTTGGGGTATACAGGTAATAACATGAAAATAGGTAAAGGGTATTAAATAAAGATTTCTGTCACTATCAGTATTTGCAAATCAAAGGGTCACATATCCTCATGAAGGGAGTCATTGTATCTGGGCAGGGGCGCAACTTTCACTGGGGATGGGGGGGGGGCATTCTGAAATTGCATTTTTGTCCCCCACAGTTTTAATCTTTGGAATGTGATACAAAACTAGGCAAAGGTGTGCTTTAGGACCATGCAGACACCTACGAGCGGTCGGGTAGGCTGTTTGGAGTGTTTATTCGACTGGATTAAGGACCACGCGGGCACCACAGAGCGGGCTGACAGGCTGTGTGAAGGCAAAGCTTCTGGAAGGCTGGCTGGACCTGCACGGGAGAGTTGAACATAGTTCAGTGTACACGTTGCACTCTTTCACCAAGTTGTGAAAGGAACAGAAACTGGCTACTCTTTAGTTGACTGATGTAGCCGGCAAGGTAACTGCTGTTTAACTTAACAGAAAACCCCAGAAACTAGTGTTTATTCGCAGTGCTGAGCTAGTATTGTAACTGACATGTAATGTTAGCTAATGTTTCATCCCCTCTCGACTGAGGTGAATGAATAACTTACGCTAGTGAGTAGGTACCTCTAGTTATCTGTCAGATAGTAATAATAGCCACCTCATATAGCTATCTAACAGCAGTTTTTTGTATGGACATGTTTTGTAGCCTTTGTTTTGTCATGTTTCAGAAGTAAATTAACTTGGCAAGCTTTCGCCAGTTGATGTACTGTTAGAGAGAGAGCTGGCAAAAAGTTGGCTTACATTAGCTATTATTATTGCCTCAATCAAACTAGACCTGAATCAAACAATGAAGCCATCGGGCAAACGATTGAAGATTGATATTCAGAAGTTTTTTCAGCGCAATGTGAGTTCTATTAGTCAGTATGTCAATGTAATGTTATTGATCTGTCAGTTTCCCTAGCTAATTCCTTACTTTTCATACTGACACAGTAATAAACAGCTCTAACGTTACAGGCTTCACTGTCATGGTGCACAGTAGAGGTCTGCGCGGGACTTCATCTCGCTCCCACCCACACCCGCTGGCTTTCTGTCCGACTCCCACCCACTACCACAAGAACTGGTCCCAAACCCAACCGCAGTCCCGCAATGTTATTTTAGGCGTATGTGACGCAGCTCACTTGCCAGCCATGGTCCCAGCTATTTTGCGCCCTATAGGTAATATCAAATGCGCAAAAATAACTTAAGAAATAGGTTAAATTACCAGAGATTCTCACATGGCCCTTACATTGTATTACTGGGCTATATCAGCCAATATGCTAGATGTAGTTTGAAGAGAGCAGTTGGAGAGACTTGCACTTTCTCTTTAGCTATTTTTATAGCCTACCTTTTAGGAGTGGGAAGATTTTCAGACTGAGAAATATGGGTGATCAATATTTAGGCAATGTAGTAAACTATAGCCTAATCGTAGGCCTATTTAGGAAGTACATTTCCTTGGAAAAATAACTGTCCCGTGCTACTCCGTCCATGTATACAAAGGCTATAGCCTACCAGTGGTGGAAAAAGTACCCAATTGTCATACTTGAGTAAAAGTAAAGATATGTTAATAGAAAATGACTCAAGTAAAAGTGAAAGTCACCCAGTAAAATACTACTTGAGTAAGTGTCTAAAAGTATTTGGTTTTAAATATACTTAAGTATCAAAAGGAAATGTAATTGATAAAATGTACTTAAGTATCAAAAGTAAAAGTAAAAGTATAAATCACTTCAAATTCCTTATAGTAAGCAAACCAGACGGCACCATTTTTTTTTTTTTTTTTTATGTTCAGATAGCCAGGGGCACACTCCAACACTCAGACATAATTGACAAACAAAGCATTTGTGTTTAGTGAGTCCGCCAGATCAGAGGCAGTAGATGACCAGGGATGTTCTCTTGATAAGTGCATGAATTGGACCATTTTCCTGTCCTGCTATGCATTCAAAAAGTACTTTTTGTGTCAGGGAAAATGTATGGAGTAAAAAGTACATTATTTTATTTAGGAATGTAGTGAAGTAAAAGTAAAAGTTGTCAAAAATAAAAATAGTAAAGTAAAGTACAGATACCAAAAAAAACTACTTAAGTAGTACTTTAAAGTATTTTTACTTAAGTAATTTGCACCACTGTAGCCTACTCTATTTAATTGAGACTACACGTGCACCTGATCTCGCAGGTATGGCTACTGAACTGGAGGCAGCAAGAATGATGACAGTGACACTTGCTACGTTTTGCATAATCCACTTCTTTTCATTATCAATATTTATTTACAGACACTGTAGTAAACTACAGTCTAATCGTATTTAAGTTAATTTCATATTCAAGTTAACTGCCACAAGATTGTTCGCCAATGTAGGCAGCTTACTCTATTTCAATGAGAACACACATACTAGGTGCATTTGAACTCTAACGCCCAACTAGGAGAGGTAGGCTACTGATGTTGAAGCAGTGAATTCTGAAAAGTATGTGTTTTTAATACAATAGGTAGGCTAACGCATACAAAACAGAAAGAGGACTGTTTCAAAATAATCTGTGGGACAACAAAAATATTTTCATCCCAAAGTCATCTGTCTGACCGCCTGCTCCCCCGCTGTTAAGTGAATTATTTAACAAACTATTTTAGTGTCTCTGTGCGTCTCCCAAAAGGTTGTAAGTCTTTTGGGATTTAAGTAACAGCCAGAGTCCCGGTCTGCATAGTCAGAGATATTTATTCATTGAGAATTCTGAAACAAAATGGTGGTACAATCCTTTTATACACATAAGTCATACTAAAAATCCTGCCCCTTTATCTTGGTTTAGACAGTTCTCCATTGTTGTCTGGTCTAACTCTTACTCACATTGCTAAATAGTAGCTCAATGGTAGCTTACTGGTCCTACACTCACACATTTCTAACACATTATACACAGTTTCAGGGTGTAATAATTAGTCATTAATAATTAATCTATCACCCGCCTGTAGCATGAAAAATGCTGATCACACTGCAATGATCTCTGTCGGGACCCGCAGGTCCTGCAGGCATCCTGCGGGAATGCAGCCCTCTAATGCAGTCAGTACACAACACTATGCTCATCATGTATTAGCAGGATCAGATGGTGACAGTGGTCCCAGAGGGTCAGACAGCCAGGGAAGACCAGTCCACGGTGCTCAGGTGAATTTTGAAGTATATTCAGTGAATTCTACAAAGTTCCATCTTGAATTGATGGGTAGACCTACAGTAGCTACAGGATCTGGGAATAATGGTAATTTCAATTATTGAACCAGTGATTCTATTCTTGGATAATATAATGTATAGATGTAGACCAAGGTAATTCTTTGTCATGCCTCATTTTAGGAGGATCAGATGGTGACAGGGGTCTCAGCAGTCAGACAGCCAGGGAAGACCAGTCTGTGACAGAGGTGAGGTGAATTGTTGCAGATACAACACTTTATTCTCTCTGTCCAGCAAACACTGGACAAGCCAGATGCTATTTTAAGGCAGTCTGACAAACCTCCAAAGTTGATTTCCAAATTGTATCAAGAGTTGATAGAGGCTTTTCCCGATGACACAAAACATGTAAAACAAAAATGTGAGGAAGACCTGGGAGACGCTATTGATGACGATGAATGGATACATACAGTATATGTTAGAATGCCCAGTCATGTTCATAGAATCTCAGACATAAATTACTGCAGTTTAAAACCATCCATAGAATGTACTATATGCCAGTGAAACTGAATTTCATGCACTCAGAAATTGTATTATTCTACTGGAGGTGTAATGCACAAAAGGGGACATATTTGCATATGTTGTGATCTTCTGAAGGTTGGCTGAATTCTGGTAAGAGTATGTTATTTTATCTCAGCATGTCTACAGATTCTCCATTCTCCCTGTTTTTGTTTGCTTGGAAATGTTGATGCTGGAGACTGTTATCAGAAGAAACTGTGTAACCTAGAATTTATATTGTCTAATAAATGCATTGCCATTAATTGGAAGGTTGGTTATCCTCCCACAATGTATGGAAGAAATGTCAAGTTATGTACAGTATCACTAGATTTGTTTTAAGATTAAGGATATACTGTGCTACTTTCATAAAGTCTGGATGCCTTATATGGAATACTGTATGACAAAAGGAGTCTGTACTGAAAACATGCCCATGTCAGAGATTTAGGCAATCCCTAGCTGCTGGGCTGCTTAGTCCTGGCCCTGGGGGTCTGCTGTACTGTTGTCACTCTGGCCTTGGCCTAACACACCTGAAACCAATAATGAATGTTTCACTAAGATCCTAAAGCTGAGTGTGGTGTGTTGGGTTGGGGCGCTACAGGGCCGTGGACCCCTAGGGGCAGGACGGGGTGACCCAGCTATATTATGTGCAAGTAAAAAGAGCTCTACAGTACTGTTAGGCCTATGATATGAATTATACAGAGGGTGTACTGTTTCTGTGTGTTAATGGGTAGGTGTATGTGTGTTTTCATTCAACTTTTGTTTTCCAAACCTTTCCCTTGAGACAAGTTGTGTTGGGGAGAGAGTTGAGTTATTGACTAGACTGGTGGGGGTCGGGCGTGTAGGCGTCTCGGGTTGGCTGGGCGGTCTGGCTGAAATTTGATATAGAGGCAGTTGTCTTTGTACTTTATTTGTAAGAGTTGTTCATTTGTTAGGCTATTGGTTAAAGGTGCAATACAATATTGATTATTGAATTATCATGGATCTAGTTCAGTCTTATCAATGCCTTATATGGAATACTGTATGAGTTGATAGAGGAGTTGATAAACATATTTAAACATATTTAATAATCTCTTACCTAGCTTTGATGACTGTGGGCATTTTTGCTTACTTTTTGTTGTTCTAAATAGGGCCATGGGTCATATTAGATTGTGTAGAAATGCAGGAAATGTGCCAAGTTATGTCCCCCTCTGCAAATAGCACTGCTGGGTGATTTAAAAAGTCATAGTCAATCGATCAATAATATAATAATACTCTTAGCAAAAATGTTTATTTTTAATTTACAATATGTAGAATCTATGAGAATAGAAAGGTTCAGAACTTTTGTGAAAAATCACAACAAAAATATATGGTAAATAGAAATCTAAATTGGATGGTGTTCAGAGATAGATGGGAGGGGTTGAGTGGAGCTGAAGGATGGGACTAAAAACAAACAAAATATAACAATTGTAAAATATACTGTGTCCATAAATTTGGATTTCATGTAATGGACATACACAAAATAGTCCAAATTGGTGAAGTGAAAGAAATAACTTGTTTCAAAAAATTCAAAAAAATAAATAACGGAAAAGGGGTGTGTGTATATGTATTCACCCCCTTTGCTATGAAGCCCCTAAATAAGATATGGTGCAACCAATTACCTTCAGAAGTCACATAATTAGTTAAATAAAGTCCACCTGTGTGCAATGTAAGTGTCACATGATCTCAGTATATTAACACCTGTTCTGAAAGGCCCCAGAGTCAGCAACACCACTAAGCAAGGGGCACCACCAAGCAAGCAGCACCATGAATACCAAGGAGCTCTCCAAACAGGTCAGGGACAAAGTTGTGGAGAAGTACAGATCAGGGTTGGGTTATAAAAAAATATCCGAAACTTTTAACATCCCACGGAGCACCATTAAATCCATTATAAAAACATTGAAAGAATATGGCACCACAACAAACCTGCCAAGAGAGGATCGCCCACCAAAACTCACGGACCAGGCAAGGAGGGCATTAATCAGAGAGGCAACAAAGAGACCAAAGATAACCCTGAAGGAGCTGCAAAGCTCCACAGCGGAGATTGGAGTATCTGTCCATAGGACCACTTTAAGCCGTACACTCCACAGAGCTGGGCTTTACGGAAGAGTGGCCAGAAAAAATACATTGCTTAAAGAAAAAAATTACCAAACGGCATGTGGGAGACTCCCCAAACATATGGAAGAAGGTACTCTGGTCAGATGAGTCTAGAATTGAGCTTTTTGGCCATCAAGGAAAACGCTATGTCTGGCGCAAACCCAACACCTCTCATCACCCCGAGAACACCATCCCCACAGTGAAGCATGGTGGTGGCAGAATTTAAGGAATGATGGATGGCGCTAAATACAGGGAAATTCTTGAGGGAAACCTGTTTCAGTCTTCCAGAGATTTGAGACTGGGGCGGAGGTTCACTTTCCAGCAGGACAATGACCCTAAGCATACTGCTAAAGCAACACTCGAGTGGTTTAAGGGGAAACATTTAAATGTATTGGAATGGCCTAGTCAAAGCCCAGACCTCAATCCAATTGAGAATCTGTGGTATGACTTAAAGATTGCTGTACACCAGCAGAACCCATCCAACTTGAAGCAGCTTTGCCTTGAAGAATGGGCAAAAATCCCAGTGGCTAGATGTGCCAAGCTTATAGAGACATACCCCAAGAAACTTGCAGCTGTAATTGCTGCAAAAGGTGGTTCTACAAAGTATTGACTTTGGGGGGGTGAATATTTTGCATCTTCAAAGTGGTAGGCATGTTGTGTAAATCAAATGATACAAAACCCCCCCAAATATCCATTTTAATTCCAGGTTGTAAGGCAACTGTCACGTTTGTTGTATAAAAGGATCGGACCAAGGTGCAGCGTGGTATGCGTACATGGTCGTTTATTATGTAAACACTTGACAAAATAACAAAATCTACAGAACGTGAAGTTCAAGAGGCTAAACATCCAACAAGCCAAACAGAAACAAGATCCCACAACTAAAGGTAGGCAAAATGGCTGCCTAAGTATGATCCCCAATCAGAGACAACGATCGACAGCTGCCTCTGATTGGGAACCACACCCGGCCAACATAGAAATAGAATAAACTAGATTATATCCAAATCACACCCTGACCTAACCAAACAGAGAATACAGGTGATCTCTAAGGTCAGGGCGTGACAGTACCCCCCCCCCAAAGGTGCGGACTCTGGCCACAAAAACCTGACTCATTAGGGGAGGGACCGGGTGAGCTTCCAGCCTCGGTGGCGGCTCCGGCTCCGGCGTGACGTAGGCAGTAAACTCCTCTCCTATCCTGCCTCCCAGTTGCACACCCGGTCCGGTCTGGACCCCAGTGCGATGCTCCCCTTCTCAGTCCTCCCACGATGCACCAAGCCCTGTCTGGACCCTGGTGTGGGAGCCCTCGACCCTGGAGAGGGGCTGAAGTCTGGTCCTTTACCGGCTAATATCTCCTCCCATGTCCAAAATGTCTTCCCCACCTGTGTCCAGGGTGTCTGCTCCTCTTGGCCACGCTGCTTGGTCCGTTGGTGGTGGGATCTTCTGTCACGTTCGTTGTATAAAGGATCGGACCAAGGTGCAGCGTGGTATGCGTACAGGGTCGTTTATTATTTAAACACTTGACAAAATCCAACAGAACGTGACATTCAAGAGGCTAAACATCAAACAAGCCAAACAGAAACAAGATCCCACAACTAAAGGTAGGCAAAATGGCTGCCTAAGTATGATCCCCAATCAGAGACAACGATCGACAGCTGCCTCTGATTGGGACCCACACCCGGCCAACATAGAAATAGAATAAACTAGATTCTATCCAAATCACACCCTGACCTAACCAAACAGAGAATACAGGTGATCTCTAAGGTCAGGGCGTGATAGCAACAAAATAGGAAAAATGCCAAGGGGGGTGAATACTTTCGCAAGCCACTGTATAAGCTGGAAGTAGAAGCCTAAGTGAGGGATGGTAGGGTTAGGGGAAAATAATAAAGGAAAATATCAAATAAACAAATATATATATATATACACTACCAGTCAAAAGTTTGGACACACCTACTCATTCAAGGGTTATTCTTTATTTTTACAATTTTTTACATTGTAGAATAATAGTGAAGACATCAAAACTATGAAATAGCACATATGGAATGATGTAGTAACCAAAAAAGTGTTAAACAAATCAAAATATATTTTATATTTGAGATTCTTCAAATAGCCACCCTTTGCCTTGATGACAGCTTTGCACACTCTTGGCATTCTTTCAACCAGCTTCATGAGGTAGTCACCTGGAATGCATTTCAATTAACGGGTGTGCCTTCTTAAAAGTTAATTTGTGGAATTTCTTTCCTTCTTAATGCGTTTGAGCCAATCAGTTGTGTTGTGACAAGGGAGGGGGGGTATACAGAAGATAGCCCTATTTGGTAAAAGACCAAGTCCATATTATGGCAAGAACAGCTCAAATAAGCAAAGAGAAACAACAGTCAATCATTACTTTAAGACATGAAGGTCAGTCAATCTGGAAAATTTCAAGAACTTTGAAAGTTTCTTCAAGTGCAGTCGCAAAAACCATCAAGCGCTATGATGAAACTGGCTCTCATGAGGACCGCCACAGGAATGGAAGACCCAGACTTACCTCTGCTGCAAAGGATAAGTTCATTAGAGTTACCAGCCTCAGAAATTGCAGCCCAAATAAATGCTTCACAGAGTTTCATGTCACAGACACATCTCAACATCAACTGTTCAGAGGGGACTGTGTGAATCAGGCCTTCATGGTCAAATTGCTGCAAAGAAACCACTACTAAAGGACACCAATAAGAAGAAGAGACCTGCTTGGACCAAGAAACACGAGCAATGGATATTAGACCGGTGGAAATGTGTCCTTTGGTCTGGAGTCCAAATTGGAGATTTTTGGTTCCAACAGCCGTGTCTTTGTGAGACGCGGTGTGGGTGAACGGATGATCTCCGCATGTGTAGTTCCCACTGTAAAGCATGGAGGAGGAGGTGTTATGGTGTGGGGGTGCTTTGCAGGTGACACTGTCTGTGATTTATTTAGAATTCAAGGCACACTTAACCAGCATGGCTACCACAGCATTCTGCAGTGATGCGCCATCCCATCTGGTTTGGGCTTAATGGGACTATCATTTGTTTTTCAACAGGACAATGACCCAACACACCTCCAGGCTGTGTAAAGGCTATTTTACCAAGAAGGAGAGTGATGGAGTGCTGCATCACCAATTGAGATGATTTGGGATGAGTCGGACGGCAGACTGAAGGAAAAGCAGCCAACAAGTGCTCAGCATATGTGGGAACTCCTTCAAGACTGTTTGAAATGCATTCCAGGTGAAGCTGGTTGAGAGAATGCCAAGAGTGTGCAAAGCTGTCATCAAGGCAAAGGGTGGCTATTTGAAGAATCTCAAATATAAAATATATTTTGATTTGTTTAACACTTTTTGGGTTACTAAATGATTCCATATGTGTTGTTTCATAGTTTTGATGTCTTCACTATTATTCTACAATGTAGAAAATAGTAAAAATAAAGAAAAACCCTTGAATGAGTAGGTGTGTCCAAGCTTTTGACTGGTACTGTATATTTAAAAAAATATATATGGGGGATTGGAAATGACAATTACATTGATGGAAGCCATCATAGAATTGGATGTATTTAGCCATCATAGGAGCTTGAAAAGGAGGACTGTATGTCACAGACTAGGCTATATAGCTTCAGCAACAAGGTACCATATTCAATTGGTTTCACTGTCTAGTTCAATATATTTACTTTTTGTTATTATGTGACATTCAAATGTTTTATCCATACAGTGCTTGTGGTATTACACCTGAGAAAAATAGAACATCTGGATTAAAAAACATTTGCATTGTGAATTACATGACAAGAGCACAAAACATTGTTTTGAATAAGCTAACGTGTACAAATCATGGCACGATGGACAGAGTGTCAAGGCAGACAGTAAGTTGCCATGTTTATCCTCAATAGGGATAATGAGTGGTTGAGCTTATACAGGAAGAAGTATTGACTATCTTCCATCCCTACGACCTCCCCCTGCCTTCAATTTAATCTCTGTCTGGTTACAACATTGCAAATCCAGTAATTGTCTACATTCTATTCCCAATGTATACTTCATGCATGCTTTTCATAAAAGCAAAATGGTAATGACCGTCGTGACTTGCCTTCATCATGACTTATTTGTGTTTTCAAATTCTGTTTTGGAATGGCCATGCACTACCATCAATTAGCGTTGTCTCTCATTTACATTATCTCTGATAGTCATGACCCACAGAAACAGATTTGCATTAAGGAATAGTTATTTTCTCTATAAGATGCTATGTCGATAATACTCTGCTTCATAACAAAGAGGAGTTGTGCCGAGTTGTTCTATGGATTTTGGACAACATGCAGTCCAACTGTATGGTATACAGTGGGGAAAAAAAGTATTTAGTCAGCCACCAATTGTGCAAGTTCTCCCACTTAAAAAGATGAGAGAGGCCTGTAATTTTCATCATAGGTACACGTCAACTATGACAGACAAATTGAGGAGAAAAAATCCAGAAAATCACATTGTAGGATTTTTAATGAATTTATTTGCAAATTATGGTGGAAAATAAGTATTTGGTCACCTACAAACAAGCAAGATTTCTGGCTCTCACAGACCTGTAACTTCTTCTTTAAGAGGCTCCTCTGTCCTCCACTCGTTACCTGTATTAATGGCACCTGTTTGAACTTGTTATCAGTATAAAAGACACCTGTCCACAACCTCAAACAGTCACACTCCAAACTCCACTATGGCCAAGACCAAGGAGCTGTCAAAGGACACCAGAAACAAAATAGTAGACCTGCACCAGGCTGGGAAGACTGAATCTGCAATAGGTAAGCAGCTTGGTTTGAAGAAATCAACTGTGGGAGCAATTATTAGGAAATGGAAGACATACAAGACCACTGATAATCTCCCTCGATCTGGGGCTCCACGCAAGATCTCACCCCGTGGGGTCAAAATGATCACAAGAACGGTGAGCAAAAATCCCAGAACCACACGGGGGGACCTAGTGAATGACCTGCAGAGAGCTGGGACCAAAGTAACAAAGCCTACCATCAGTAACACACTACGCCGCCAGGGACTCAAATACTGCAGTGCCAGACGTGTCCCCCTGCTTAAGCCAGTACATGTCCAGGCCCGTCTGAAGTTTGCTAGAGTGCATTTGGATGATCCAGAAGAGGATTGGGAGAATATCATATGGTCAGATGAAACCAAAATAGAACTTTTTGGTAAAAACTCAACTCGTCGTGTTTGGAGGACAAAGAATGCTGAGTTGCATCCAAAGAACACCATACCTACTGTGAAGCATGGGGGTGGAAACATCATGCTTTGGGGCTGTTTTTCTGCAAAGGGACCAGGACGACTGATCTGTGTAAAGGAAAGAATGAATGGGGCCATGTATCGTGAGATTTTGAGTGAAAACCTCCTTCCATCAGCAAGGGCATTGAAGATGAAACGTGGCTGGGTCTTTCAGCATGACAATGATCCCAAACACACCGCCCGGGCAACGAAGGAGTGGCTTCGTAAGAAGCATTTCAAGGTCCTGGAGTGGCCTAGCCAGTCTCCAGATCTCAACCCCATAGACAATCTTTGGAGGGAGTTGAAAGTCTGTGTTGCCCAGCGACAGCCCCAAAACATCACTGCTCTAGAGGAGATCTGCATGGAGGAATGGGCCAAAATACCAGCAACAGTGTGTGAAAACCTTGTGAAGACTTACAGAAAACGTTTGACCTGTGTCATTGCCAACAAAGGGTATATAACAAACTATTGAGAAACTTTTGTCATTGACCAAATACTTATTTTCCACCATAATTTGCAAATAAATTCATTAAAAATCCTACAATGTGATTTTCTGGATTTTTTTTCTAATTTTGTCTGTCATAGTTGACGGGTACCTATGATGAAAATTACAGGCCTCTCTCATCTTTTTAAGTGGGAGAACTTGCACAATTGGTGGCTGACTAAATACTTTTTTTCCCCACTGTATCTGTCCTGGTTGTTATTGGAGTGCTATGGAATACCTTCAACATAATCACAACCATGGTCCAGCAGTGGAAGGCTGGAGGCGTCCAGACTGTTCGGCTGATCAACTCCTCTATCTCCCTGGGCAATATATTCCTGCACCTCTCCACCTTTGGCATCGTTGCCATCATGTGGGGTGGGGTGATGTGTTGGGATGATCTGCTCCTGTTCTTCCGCGCCATTTTGTATGTGTGGCTGAGCAGCAGCTGTTTGAGCTTCTGGTCCATCGCCTGGCTGAGTGTCCTCTACTGTGTGAAGATGGTCAACTTCACCTCTGAGCTGTTCGCTAAGATCAAGACAAATATCTCCCCCATCATCAATGTGGCTCTTGCAGTGACCTTCCTGAACTACTGTGTGATGTTTTCCTCCTTCTTCACCCTTCAGTACTGTAACGAATCGTACGTAACACCTTTACGTGTTAGTCTTCATCTGCTACCTGGCTCCGTTACCTTTGATGGTGATGCTGCCCTCCTCCCTCAGACTGGTGGTCCATCTCTGTATACACACGCTGGAGATGAGAAAGAACAAGACCGAGGTGAGTGCTGACTCCTACCTGCTGGTGTGCAAGCTCACTGTGGCCCTGGTGGGGGTCTACATAACCACTCTGACCACCATCTCCATGTACTATCTCTCTGAACTATATTGCTCTGACACCAGCATTAACTCACTCCTTTCTGCGGGACCAAAGTATGAAATTCATCAAGCAAAAGTAGAGAAACCGGGGCAGCTTGATATGCTTTTGAGTTGTAGTACATTGTCTCCTTTTCAGTTCTTCAGGACAGTATATTTTGTCATTGTCAGATATCACCATAGAATTAGGAATTAGAACTTGGATATCACAACCAAGTTCTAATTTTCTTGTTGTAAAATCTATTTTCGCTACTGCTGTTTTTGGCTTTTTATCCTTCAGTGTACTGGGTTTCATAGTATTTGTTTTTAAATACCGGTGCATTTATTGACTTTATTAGTCTTTTCACCTTTTCAATGTCTTTTCTTATTGATGGTATATGTGGCTTTATTCACTGAGTGTACAAAACAGGAGCACTTTCATAGACTGACCAGGTGAATCCAGGTGAAAGCTATGATCCATTATTGATGTCACTTGTTAAATACACTTCAATGAGCGTAGATGAAGGGGAGGAGACATGTTAAATAAGGATTTTTAAGCCTTGAGACAATTGAGCGCGGATTGTGTATGTGTGCCATTCAGAGGGTGAATGGGCAAGACAAAATATTTAAGTGCCTTTGAACAGGGTATGGTAGTAGGTGCCAGCCACACCGGTTTGTGTCAAGAACTTCAAAGCTGCTGGGTTTTTCACGCTCAACAGTTTCCTGTGTGTGTCAAGAATGGTCCACCACCCAAAGGACATCCAGCCAATTTGACACAACTGTGGGAAGCATTGGAGTCAACATGGGCCAGCAAGAGTTTGAAGAATGTTCTTTCAGGTTTTGGACTGCAGAACCTTTGCATCTCTCACCAAATTGTACTTTAGATTCTATTGTTTAATTGGGCATTTTCTTTTAAGAAAAAGAAAATAATTTGAAAAATGGGAAGAAAAGTTTGAAGAATGTTCTGTCTGGTTTTGAACAGCAGAACATTTGCATCTCTCTATAAATAGCACTTTAAATAAAATAAAATAAAATTGTATTTGCCACATGCGCCAAATGCAACAGGTGTACAGCCCTTAACCAACAATGCATTTATTTCTTAATAAAAAAGATAAAATAAAACAACTACAACAAAAAAGTGTTGAGAAAAAAAGAGCAGAAGTAAAATAAAATAACAGTAGGGAGGCTATATACAGGGAGGTACCGGTGCAGAGTCAATGTGCGGGGGCACCGGCTAGTTGAGGTAATATGTACATGTGGGTAGAGTTAAAGTGACTATGCATAAATAATTAACAGAGTAGCAGCAGCGTAAAAAGATGGGGTGGGGGTGCAAATAGTCCGGGTAGCCATGATTAGCTGTTCAGGAGTCTTATGGCTTGGGGGTAGAAGCTGTTGAGAAGCCTTTTGGACCTAGACTTGGCGCTCTGGTACCGCTTGCCGTGCGGTAGCAGAGAGAACAGTCTATGACTAGGGTGGCTGGAGTCTTTGACAATTTTGAGGGCCTTCCTCTGACACCGCCTGGTATAGAGGTCCTGGATGGCAGGAAGCTTGGCCCCAGTGATGTACTGGGCCGTACGCACTACCCTCTGTAGTGCCTTGCGGTCGGAGGCCGAGCAGTTGCCATACCAGGCGGTGATGCAACCAGTCAGGATGCTCTCGATGGTGCAGCTGTAGAACTTTTTGAGGTTCTGAGGACCCATACCAAATCTTTTCAGTCTCCTGAGGGGGAATAGGCTTTGTGCCCTCTTCACGACTGTCTTGGTGTGTTTGGACCATGATAGTTCATTGGTGATGTGGACACCAAGGAACTTGAAGCTCTCAACCTGCTCCACTACAGCCCTGTCGATGAGAATGGGGGCGTGCTCAGTCCTCTTTTTTTCCCTGTAGTCCACAATCATCTCCTTTGTTTTGGTCACGTTGAGGGAGAGGTTGTTATCCTGGCACCACAGGGCCAGGTCTCTGACCTCCTTCCTATAGGCTGTCTCATCGTTGTCGGTGATCAGGCCTACCACTGTTGTGTCGTCGGCAAACTTAATGATGGTGTTGGAGTCGTGCCTGGCCATGCAGTCATGGGTGAACAGGGAGTACAGGAGGGGACTGAGCACGCACCCCTGAGGGGCCCCCGTGTTTTAGGATCAGCGTGGCAGATGTGTTGTTACCTACCCTTACCACCTGGGGGCAGCCCGTCAGGAAGTCCAGGATCCAGTTGCAGAGGGAGGTGTTTAGTCCCAGGATCCTTAGTTCTATTTAAGTTCTATTGTTTAATTTATTTTAATAATTCAAATTCATTTGAAAAAAAGGGAAACAGACACTTGGATTTGATTAGATTTATGATCAATAAATTAAGTGTTTATTCTAACAAACCATGCACTTAAATAAAAATGTAAGACAAAAATATAAAGCATTGACACTCTCACTACTTGGTGGTAAAAATTTTCTCATCATGAGTTAGTTGAACATCTTCTGAATCTTTGGCTTGATAAATTCCAGCATGCCATTGTTCTGAAATGTTTGTGGCAGGCTGTCCACATGCATGATGGTCTTGTGAGCTTCGTCAAACAGAGCCTCGCCAAGCTCCTTCTTTACCCTGTCTCTCCAGACACTGAGAGTGGGCCTGTTCTCAAACACATCCAGACCAGTACCAACTGGCTGAAAAACATACACACACAGGAAAACCCATATCATTTCAGGGAAAGTACAGCAATAATCTGCAACCTAGGAGGGACACTTACAACAGTTAGTAAGAGAATCCCTCACACAATAGCTTCAAAATCACTCTATGCACAACTCACTCTTCCTTACCCTTTCACTTTTGACACATTTAAAAGTTACCTGCATGATCTCTACTATGGCCACCAGGTCTGCTAGTGAGATCTTCTCCCCAATTATAAAGGGTCTGTCCTCCAGGAACTTCTCCTCAAACACCTTCAGAGACTCCTCCAAAGCAGAGTCAATTTTCTCCTTGGGGACTTCTGCACCAGTTATGATGGGAACTATTGCCTAAAAATATTTTCAGATTCTTTCAATTTCACTTGTCTATACCAATACTTATTCAATATGGTTTAAGATAATAATCCACTCCAGTGATAATATGTCTACAGTGCCTTCAGATAGTATTCACACCCCTTTACTTTTTCCACATTGTTGTGTTACAGCCTTAATTTAAAGTTGTTACATGTATATGTTGTGTCACTGGCCTACACACATACAATTATCTGCAAGGTCCCTCAGCCAAGCAGTGAATTTCAAACACAGTCAACCACAAAGACCAGGGAGGTTTTCCAGTGCCTCGCAAAGAAGGGCACCTATTGGTAGATGGTTAAACATTTAAAAAGCAGACAATGAATATCCCTTTGAGCATGGTGAAGTTATTAATTACACTTTGGATGGTGTATCAATACACCCAGTCACTACAAGAGATACAGGCGTCCTTCCTAACTCAGTTGCCAGAGAGGAAGGAAACCGCTCAGGGATTTCACCATGAGGCCAATGATTACTTTAAAACAGTTACAGAGTTTAATGGCTGATAAGAGAAAATGGAGGATAGATCAACAACATTGTAGTTACTACACAATACTAACCTAAATGACAGAGTGAAAAGAAGGAAGCCTGCACAGAATAAAAATATGACAAATCATGCATCCTTTCTGCAATAAGGCACTAAAGTAAAACTGCAAAAAATCCAACACAACACATCACTGAGTACCATTCTTCATATTTTCAAGCATGGTGGTGGCTGCATCATGTTATGGGTATGCTTGTCATTTGCAAATATACACTGGAGTTGCTTACCAAGACAACATTGACTGTTCCTGAGTGGTCTAGTTGAAGTTTTGACTTCAATCGGCTTGAAAATCTATAGCAAGACTATGATAATGGCTGTCTAGTAATGATCAACAACCAACTTGACAGAGCTTGAAGAATTTTTAAAAGAATAATGTGCAAATATTGTACAATCCAGTTGTGCAAATCTCTTAGAGACTCACCCAGAAATATTCACAGCTGTCATCTCTGCCAAAAGTGATTCTAACATTTGGTGACTCAGAGGTGTGAATACTTATGTAAATGAGATATTTCTGTATTTCATTTTCAATAAATTAGCAAAAATGTCTGAAAACATGTTTTCTCTTTGCCATTATGTGATATTGTGTGGAGAATTCAGGTTGTAACGCAACAAAATGTGAAATAAATGGGTATGAATACTTTCTGAAGGCACTGTATATCACTGCCATAGACTTAAATTATCAATGCTAATAGCTTTCCTTCAGTCATTAACTAAGTAAGTTATTAGGTAACTCATTATTTGTACAAATGGTTCAATAACCAGCCAAGGAGGGCAAGTTCCACTTACAGGACATCTTGGTTGGATGTTTAGCTCTTACCCTGAACCAGAACACCTTTGAGCCATGGGCTCGCATGGCTGAGTGTTGCCAGGACAGGTACTCGTTGACTCGGGCTCAATTTTGCAGGTATGCTGGGTACCAGTGGTCTGAATCTGAGGTACCAAATTTCTCAGCCATGTACTTCAGGATGGCAACACTACAAATAAGGAGAGATATATTCATTGAAGGAACTACACAAAAACCTAAGTATAGTTATGTAAGTCTCTCTGTGTAGCTTACAGTAGGCTACTTCACCTCTCTGTAAGAATGAAGTCTCCATCTCTCATGACTGGGACCTTTCTCACGACACTAATCTTGCCAAAGTCTTCTCCATACTGCTGGCCTGAGGAGCACAAAATCACAATTGTGACACCTGACCCTAAGAAAAAGTTACACTGATTTACTTTTAAGGAATAAAGTGATTTTGTTGTTATAATGTATCCAACAAACTACATAATTGTTTGAATCTACACATAATGCAATACTTGATGATCATCTATGGTGAAAAAACGTTTCCATACGTATTTCATGTTTCATGACTTTTCTGTAGTTATTGGGTCCAGTTAGATATTACCTTCTGAAGTTTAAAGTTTGCAATTCGTTGGTTTCACCTAGAATGTTCTAGCCTACATGAAATCTAACTTACATTGTCATGATAGGCTACTAGGTTACTTCCTAACTTTATTTACAGTAGGCCCATTTACTAAAATAGTTGGGTGTTTTCTATTTTCTGATTTACCTCGAATAGAATTTCACTAGTCTATATTTGAACATGCATGCAAATGTTATCCACACAAAAACTCTATTGTGTTAAAGTCGTGAGAAGATATACTAGGCTATATCGTCAATATAGACATAATAAATCACATTCCAAATATCTCACTGTACCTGAAGCCAGATCGACTAACTTGAAATCAAACGGAATATCTGTTTTCTTTGCAAAAATGAACACAGAACGACATGGCTGAGAGTGCAGATCAAGGTACAATTCCAACGGCATTTTCACAGAGGCAGAAGTCGATATTTGGTGTCGTATTTCTTCCCTGCACCCGTTATCCTTTACGTTGGTATGGAGCCCCTCCCTATAGTCAAATGATTATAAGTGGTTGCGAACAATGTTCCCTCTAAACTGCGCGCGTACGCCGGCCGCGCACTACCTCCAGGACTGCGGAGCAGAAGAAATGCCATTTTACATTTACATTTTACATTTTAGTCATTTAGCAGACGCTCTTATCCAGAGCGACTTACAGGAGCAATTAGGGTTAAGTGCCTTGCTTAAGGGCACATCGACAGATTTTTCACCTAGTCGGCTCGGGGATTAGAACCAGCGACCTTTCGGTTACTGGCACAACGCTCTTACCCACTAAGCTACCTGCCATGCCACGCAGAGATGCAAGAGATTGAACTTCACTGAGTTCGCCCCATTAGTTTGCACTATATAGATCATCGTTTTTTCTGTGATCGAATCAACATTATATCATCCCCTTTTCAAAGCAACAAACCAAAACAAATCTAACTTTGCAAGATTGAATCTGTGATTTCTTTATGGGAGTGAATGCGCTTTTAAGATCAGAGCGCAGAGCCGCAGGTGTGCACATTTTTGATATTCTTTGCTAGTTAGCGAGTTATTAGATCCGTTATACATAAGTATAGGTCAGCAATGAGGAGTTACTGCTTCCTACAAGAGCACAAAACACGTAGGCTACATTTCAAGCTGTCTTTAAAAAGCTAGTCGGGTAAATAGCTTATGTCTTAATTAAAGGGGCAGTGTTGTATTTTGAGACAGGCTTGAATATGCAAATAAGCCAGTAGGCAGAGGAGTAGCCTACATTGTCTAATTCTCTGCATGGAATAATAATGTGTTTTATTTTGTAAAGTTGTTTCTTGCATCATACAACACAATACAATGCAATTTGTTGGTAGGCCTACATTATGCTCAAATAGCTACAATAGCCTATTGGCTATTGTCTAAAACTGTAAAGGTACAATGTCAGTGTTCACTGTAAACGTTTGCCAGAAGTTGCACAGTTGCACAGAGTTTCCGCTTACAAGACCAAACATTTTCTCCGTGCCCCAAAAAATTAGAGGGAACATTGGTTGCGACAGTTCAATGTAGAAGTGTCGGCTTGTGGTTGTCTGGGCCAGGCGTTGGTAACATTTTGAAAATATTTATGAAATCATCCAGACACAATAACTGAGCTGTCAATCATTTTTGGACTTTCAATAGGTTCAATTTATACTTCTTACAAGGTTTATGATTTTTATTTTTCTACCAAAGTTGATAACCAGTGGTGCAGTTGATAAGTATCAACTGCACCACAATAAAGATCATGTTAAGTAGGCCAAGTTTTTGTTTACTAAACTAAAGTATGCTGATAAAGTGCCAGATAGATTAGGGAGGAGGGGGTAGTCCAGCAACTCTTTCACTCCACAGAGACAAGGGCCTAGTCTAGCCATGGTTGAGGTTAACTGATAGTCCATTTAAACTCTTCCACCTCCACTTGGTATGCAGTTGACTGCTGTAGCATTTAGCAAATTAATATAAAAACAGGTTTAGAGCTTACATAGGTGTCCCTGATGATGTCATCTGAATATTGTTATTCTTGTGCAGCAGGGGTCTCTGCAACACCTGCCATAGTCCTATTGCCCATGTTTCAGATGTTTTCTTCACTTTCACTCTACACGCACAGTTTTGCCCAATGTATCATTGTTATTATGTAATGATTAGAGCATCAGCGTGTATCTTGCTTGGAAAACAGAAAGAAACTGACTTATGAACAAAAATAGCTTTGAAGAAATAATTAACTGATCACGAAAGCTGTACATGACATCATTACAAATAAAATCACTACCATACTACATCATGGTTTGATCTTCCTTCAATCTCAGTAAGGGACCCAACCAAACTCCTACCTCATTCCTTTGTTGTGGTAAGTCTCACAGGAGGTCAAGCCAGGTCACTCATGGGGAGAAAAAGAGGGATAATGTTTCTCCCTTGGGCCAATTTTCACGACCCTGCAATATCCAGCCTATGAGACCAGGCTGTTGGGGACTGGTTACAAATAGGGTCCGATTCCAACCCGAGTTAAGCACAATTCTATGGAATGTAATTCCCTTTTTATGCACTTTTCTCTCTATGTGTATTCTGACCTTTAACTTCAGCATGAGAATAGCATGATATTCACCTGCTATTCATTTGGGGTGGAGATCAAATAAATGAAGGTTTGGCGTAGGTGTGTCTACAGATACGCCGTATTCTGACCATTACTTCATTCCCTAATAATTCCACCACCTTTACGCACGAGGAAACCATGAATAAGGTCCAGCGAAACTACCGGTTCCAAGTGGAAAAAGCATCTACTCTATCTCTATTTTTTCTGATAGAAATAACACCGTTGTCCATGCACTGTAATTTATGATTTGATAAGAGCTATTGATAAGAGCTATGTAAATTAGTAATCCGTTTGGATAAGGGAATTGTAAATGTACACTGAGTGTATAAAACATTATGGACACCTGCTCTTTCCATGACATAGACTGACCAGGTGAATCCAGGCGAAAGCTATGATCCCTTATTGATGTCACTTCCTAAATACACTTAAATCAGTGTAGATGAAGGGGAGGAGACAGGTTAAAGAAGGATTTTTTATTCTTGAGACAATTGAGACATGGATTGTGTATGTGCCATTCAAGGGTGAATGGGCAAGACAAAATATTTAAGTGCCTTTGAACAAGGTATGGTAGTCGGTGCCAGGCACACTGGTTTGTGTCAAGAACTGCAACGCTGCTGGGTTTTTCACGTTCAATAGTTTCCCGTGTGTATCAAGAATGGTCCACCACCCAAAAGACATCCAGCCAACTTGCCACAACTGTGGAAAGCATTGGAGACAACATGGGCCAGCATCCCCGTGGAATGCTTTCGGCACCCTGTAGAGTCCATGCCCCAACGAATTGAGGCTGTTCTGAGGGAAAAAGGGGGGGGGGGGGGGGTGTCCATAATGTTTTGTACACTCAGTGTAAATTACACTTGTTTTAGATATATTTGACCTTATAATTGTTGGAGATAAACGGGAAACCAGTCATATTACAGCAAACTGAAGCATATTAACATATCAACTTTCCCACAGTAAGGTTTATGAAATACTGTGCCATTATGCAGAATTTAAATTGTACAGTCGTGGTCAAAGGTTTTGAGAATGACACAAATATTAATTTTCACAAAATCTGCTGCCTCAGTTTTTATGATGGCACTTTGCATATACTCCAGAATGTTATGAAGTGACTCCCGAGTGGCGCAGTGGTCTAAGGCACTGCATCATAGTGCTAGTTGTGCCACTAGAGATCCTGGTTCGAGTCCAGGCTCTGTCGCAGTCGGCCGCGACCGGGAGACCCATGGGTGGCGCACAATTGGTACAGCGTTGTCCAAGGTAGGACAAACAAAAAAACATGTATGCATTCACTAACTGTAAGTCTCTCTGGATAAGAGCATCTGCTAAATGACTAAAATGTAAATGAAGAGTGATCAGATGAATTGCAATTAATTGCAAAGTCCCTCTTTGCCATGAAAATGAACTTAATCCCCCAAAAACATTTCCACTGCATTTCAGCCCTGATCACATCATGTCAGTGATTCTCTCGTTAACACAGGTGAGAGTGTTGACGAGGACAAGGCTGGAGATCACTCTGTCATGCTGATTGAGTTAGAATAACAGACTGGAAGCTTTAAAAGGAGGGTGGTGCTTGAAATCATTGTTCTTCCTCTGTTAACCATGGTTACCTGCAAGGAAACACGTGCTGTCATCATTGCTTTGCACAAAAAGGCAAGGATATGTCTGCTAGTAAGATTGCACCTAAATCAACCATTTATCGGATCATCAAGAACTTCAAGGAGAGAGGTTCAATTGTTGTGATGAAGGCTTCAGGGCGCCCAAGAAAGTCCAGCAAGCGCCAGGACCGTCTCCTAATGTTGATTCAGCTGCGGGATCGGGGCACCACCAGTGCAGAGCTTGCTCAGGAATGGCAGCAGGCAAGTGTGAGTGCATCTGCACGCACAGTGAGGTGAACACTTTTGGAGGATGGCCTGGTGACAAGAAGGGCAGCGAGAAAGCCACTTCTCTCCAGGAAAAACATCAGGGACAGACTGATATTCTGCAAAAGGTACAGGGATTGGACTGCTGAGGACTGGGGTAAAGTCATTTTCTCTGATGAATCCCCTTTCCGATTGTTTGGGGCATCCGGAAAAAAGCTTGTCCGGAGAAGACAAGGTGAGCGCTACCATCAGTCCTGTGTCATGCCAACAGTAAAGCATCCTGAGACCATTCATGTGTGAGGTTGCTTCTCAGCCAAGGGAGTGGGCTCACTCACAATTTTGCCTAAGAACACAGCCATGAATAAAGAATGGTACCAACACATCCTCCGAGAGCAACTTCTCCCAACCATCCAAGAACAGTTTGGTGACAAACAATGCCTTTTCCAGCATGATGGAGCACCTTGCCATAAGGCAAAAGTGATAACTAAGTGGCTCGGGGAACAAAACATCGAAATGTTGGGTCCATGGCCAGGAAACTCCCCAGACCTTAATCCCATTGAGAACTTGTGGTCAATCCTCAAGAGGCGTGTGGACAAACAAAAACCCACAAATTCTGACAAACTCTGACAAATTCTGACAAACTGAAGTTAATTGACAGCATGCCAGTGCGGATTGCAGAGGTCTTGAAAAAGAAGGGTCAACACTGCAAATATTGACTCTTTGCATAAACTTAATGTAATTGTCAATAAAAGCCCTTGACACTTATGGAATGCTTGTAATTATACTTCAGTATACCATAGTAACATCTGACAAAAATATCTAAAAACACTGAAGCAGCAAACTTTGTGAAGACCAATACTTGTGTCATTCTCAAAACTTTTGACCACGACTGTACTGCCTTTTAACTTGCAGGGATGGGCACTCTCTAATGTCTAACAAGAACACATATTCAACTGCCAATTTACTGTTAGATCCCTTCAGTTGGTATAGCCTACACTACCGGTCAAAAGTTTTAGAACAGCTACTCATTCAAGGGTTTTTATTTATTTTAACTATTTTCAACATTGTAGAATAATAGTGAAGACATCAAAACTATGAAATAATATATATGGAATCATGTAGTAACCAAAAGAGTGTTAAACAAATCAAAATATATTTGAGATTCTTCAACTAGCCACCCTTTGCCTTGAAGACAGCTTTGCACACTCTTGGCATTCTCTCAACCAGCTTCACCTGGAATGCTTTTTCAACAATCTTGAAGGAGTTCCCGCATATGCTGAGCACTTGTTGGCTGCTTTTCCTTCCTCTGTGGTCTGACTCATCCCAAACCATCTCAATTTGGTTGAGGTTGGGGGATTGTGGAGGCCAAGTCATCTGATGTAGCACTCCATCACTCTCCTTCTTGGTAAAATAGCCCTTACACAGCCTGGAGGTATGTTGGGTCATTGTCCTGTTGATAAACAAATGATAGTCCCACTAAGTCCCACTAAGCCCAAACAAGATTGGATGGCGTATCGCTGCAGAATGCTGTGGTAGCCATGCTGTCACCAGCAAAGCACCCCCACACCATAACACCTCCTCCTCCATGCTTTACGTGGGAAATACACATGCAGACATCATCCGTTCACCCACACCGCGTCTCACAAAGACACAGCGATTGGAACCAAAAATCTCAAATTTGGACTCCAGACCAAAGGACAAATTTCCACCGGTCTAATGTCCATTGCTCGTGTTTCTTGGCCCAAGCAAGTCTCTTCTTCTTATTGGTGTCCTTTAGTAGTGGTTTCTTTGCAGCAATTCGTCCACAAAGGCCAGATTCACACAGTCTCCTCTGAACAGTTGATGTTGAGATGTGTCTGTAACTTGAACTCTGTGTTTTTGCGACTGCACTTGAAGAAACTTTCAAAGTTTTTGAAATGTTCCGTATTGACTGACCTTCATGTCTTAAAGTAATGATGGACTGCCGTTTCTCTTTGCTTATTTGAGCTGTTCTTGCCATAATATGGACATGGTCTTTTACCAAATAGGGCTATCTTCTGTATACCCCCCCCTACCTTGTCAAAACACAACTGATTGGCTCAAATGCATTAAGAAGGAAAGAAATTCCACAAATTAACTTTTACGAAGGCACACCTGTTAATTTAAATGCATTCTAGGTGACTACCTCATGAAGCTGGTTGAGAGAATGCCAAGAGTGTGCAAAGCTGTCATCAAGGCAAAGGGTGGCTATATAAAATATATTTAGATTTGTTTAACACTTTTTTGGGTTACTACATGATTCCATATGTGTTATTTCATAGTTTTAATGTCTTCACTATTATTCTACAATGTAGAACATAGTAAAAAATAAAGATGAGTTGGTGTGTCCAAACTTTTGACCGGTGTTGTACATTATCATTCTATTTAATTACATTGTTTCATTTACCTTCATTTGCGTCCTCTGTAAAGGCCATCACGGCCATTTGGTTGTTGCTGAGGATCATTAGTAACAGTTGATAATATATTTTAAGAAATACATTTAAATTGTTATGGAGCGGAGTGCAGACCTAGCCATAACAGTTTGAACCTGACACATGGCGCAATACTTGGCTGCGTCATCACACAGTTCTATTGTTAGTGCAGGCCTACTATTGTACACTATTCTCCCTATTATAATTCTATGTACACTAATCTTCCAACATGACCATGGGTTAAAGAACTGAATGTGGCAATTTTCTGAATGAATCAAACCACTGTTTTCTTTCTTTCGTGCGTAAAGGCTCTCCAAACCTGTTTTATATGATTCATAAATACTTTCATAACCCTATATAATCAACAAGATCAAACTATTTTTTAATCTACCAATTGGTGCTGAAACGGAGACGAATATGCATATATTTAGATGGCTTTCTTTCATTGATCCCTAATATTCTGAACCCGTTCTCTCAATATATTATTTTGAGTCTGTAAACAAAATTCTAACTAAAAGGTACACCGTATTTAAATGGTTGGCTTACAATAAATGTACAGAAACCCTATTGAATGAAAATATATTGTCCTTACCAATAACCTGTGTGCCAATGTAAAAAAATAACATACAATTACACATAATAATCAATGTGAATATGTTCATATTGTAAGACTAGATCAGCATTTACAGATTAACCAAAGTGTAATGAGTGTTACTCACACAGACTGGAGTTTAACACAGACCTGACATGCTTTTAAGGCCAAGGTTTATATATCAAACACCTCATAGGATTCATAGCTGTACCTCTCTGTAAAGAGCAATGTGATTTTCCCAGTGTTGCTCACAGGTGATACAAAACAGAAACCCTTTCTTGAGAAAAGGAATGAAAGGTCCTGAAGACATCATGCTGGGGTCTGCCATTTGAGACAGATTTAGGCAGAGAGGCCTAATGCAGCCAAGCTTTAATAGCCATTTCACCCCTACCAGGAGAATGATCTCACTAGAGAGCAATGCTGCACACAGTTTGGAGACAAATGTGCTGAGTCCAAATCATAAGCATACAACAAAGGAAATGAGTCAGTTCCAACATGATATAATCTGTGCAACTGATAAGCAGACATGCAGTAGCTTCAATTCATAATACATTGGAAACAGCTATGTTTTGGGGTTCATGGGCAAAACACTACAACAACAACAACAAAGGGTATTTTATGTGGTGTAATGGAGCATAATGTTTGCACTAGTCCATACTATTCTTTAAGATTACTTCACCTGCACAAAGGTATTCACTTCATAATAAATTATATCTGTCTAACCAATAGGGGGCCCAATAAAGTAGGAGAGATGAGGTGGGTGAGAGGGACGCTGAGGTTAGTGTTCATCAGCCACCCTGGCCCTGGTTCATGAGAATTACTTTGTAGTGAGTTGGGTTATAAACAGTAAGCAAGAAGTAGGGTGGGCACCATAGCCACGGGAAGTAGGGGTGCTGAGGGTGCTGTAGCACCCCCTGAAAAATCAGAATAATAACAAATATATAAACAGCTGTAGGGCGAGCAATTTTTTGGTTGCAGCATCTCCACTTTGGCAAAAAAGGTAGTTGTATAATTAAGAACAGTATCTTGCAGGATTCAATAGTTGTAAGAATTGTTGCCCTGTCCCTTTCTCTGCTATTGTCATTCTAATGGAATCCAGAAAGAACAAAACCCTGTCATCAAACATTTACATCAAAAGGTGCAAAGTTATGGGCAAAGACACAAAACATCCACATCAAATTAAATATTTTTCTTGATGAAATAACATGGAAAACAACAACTTTTTGTGCAGTATTCATTTACCATCCTTACAAACCACTTAATGGAAATGTACATTACTGTATTGTACATAGGCTGGTCATCTAGGTTTGTACCTGTAGACTTTCCATCACCATGAAGAAAAACAATGCACAATACAGTAATTGAGTAAATTGACACATCAAGTGGTTTGTGATGATGTGATGATGTGGCTCAGTTGGTAGAGCATGACACTTGCAATACTAGGGTTGTGAGTTCGATTCCAACGGGAGACCAGTACGAGATAGTATGAAAATGTATGCACTCACTACTGTAAGTTCCTCTGGATAAGAACATCTACTGAGAAGGAATGAATAGACCCTTTCAGTTTTCACATAGAAATAAGTTTCATTTGCATAGTACTTCAATAAACTGGAAAACATATATCAAGCAAGTATTTTTATATTCTACAAGTATTATCAGATTAATTGTTTTGTACAGATAATTATCACACTCAAGTTACAAATGCTGGTAAACACTTAAATACATGTAGTTTTTGACTGATGACTGATATAAGGGCCTGTATGTGATAGGCCTATCTGGCTTATATGATTATGATGGTCATAATGCTTCTTGACAGTGTCATAAAGTGTATTTTTTTTGTCCAAGTAAAGTGACACAGGATGGTCATAATGCTTCATGACAGTGTCATAAAGTGTATTTTCTACAAGTTATTTAAAATATGATGGGGGGAAAAACATGACTGTAAATAATTAATTACAACAACAACAAAGGATTTAAGAAACAAACTTTAAAACGAAAGGAAACTTCTTGGCAGGGGAAAAACTAATTTGGGGTTTGACACTCTTATGTAGGCATCATAACCAGACATAAAATAACGCAATGCATGTCACAACAGATGTAAATATATGGTTCATGACAGTGTTATGACCATATTATGACATGGTTATGTCCTTGTCATAAAGTGTTATGACACTGGGTGTCAAGTAAAGTGTTACCGCAATTTAAAAATCATTCACACATACACACACAGACGCACACATACCTCTTTATACTCTCTTTCTGTGGTTTGTGTGTTGTGATTCTCTTTCAGGCAAATGGGATTTATTAGGGCCTTTTCCCTGTACCTAACGTAACGTCTGTCAGTAATTAAATAGACTGGCAATGTTCAATTCCTCAATCCTGTTATTTAATGCCCATAATTACTGACATTAACTTAAATGGAGTTTCAGGGAATGCCTTGCTGCGGGTGTTGCAGCTTTTTTGTGGCTGATGGACTGGTGCCCACTTGGAGATGGGCACCAGTCCTAGGACCAAGGTTTGGGTTATGAGGGTTGTTGTGACACATTATTTTCAAATCAAAGACACAAATGGTGATATGTATATGGAAACAATCACACAGCTTGTTGCAAACGAAATGTTTGTAGCCTATACAGTTGAAGTCGGAAGTCTACATACACTTAGGTTGGAGTCATTAAAACTCATTTTTCAACCACTCCACAAATTTCTTGTTAACAAACTATAGCTTTGACAAGTTGGTTAGGACATCTACTTTGTGCATGACACAAGTCATTTTTCCAACAATTGTTTACAGACAGATTATTTCACTTATAATTCACTGTATCACAATTCCAGTGGGTCAGAAGTTTACATACACTAAGTTGACTGTGCCTTTAAACAGCTTGGAAAATTCCAAAAAATGATGTCATGGCTTTAGAAGCTTCTGATAGGCTAATTGACATCAATTCAGTCAATTGAAGGTGTACCCATGAATGTATTTCAAGGCCTACCTTCAAACTCAATGTCTCTTTGCTTGACATCATGGGAAAATCAAAAGAAATCAGCCAAGACCTCAGAAAAAAATTGGTTCATCCTTGGGAGCAATTTCCAAACTCCTGAAGGTACCATGTTCATCTGTACAAACAATAGTACGCAAGTATAAACACCATGGGACCATGCAGCCGTCATACCGCTCAGGAAGGAGACGCGTTCTGTCTCCTAGAGATGAACGTACTTTGGTGCGAAAAGTGCAAATCAATCCCAGAACAACAGCAAAGGACCTTGTGAAGATGCTGAAGGAAACAGATACAAAAGTATCTATATCCACAGTAAAACGAGTCCTATATCGACATAACCTGAAAGGCCGCTCAGCAAGGAAGAAGCCACTGCTCCAAAACCACCATAAAAAAGCCAGACTACGGTTTGCATCTGCACATGGGGACAAAGATCGTACATGTTGGAGAAATGTCCTCTGGTCTGATGAAACAAAAATAGAACTGTTTGGCCATAATGACCATCGTTATGTTTGGAGGAGAAAGGAGGATGCTTGCAAGCCGAAGAACACCATCCCAACCGTGACGCACGGGGGTGGCAGCATCATGCTGTGGGGGTGCTTTGCTGCAGGAGGGACTGGTGCACTTCACAAAATAGATGGCATCATGAGGAAGGAAAATTATGTGGATATATTGAAGCAACATCTCAAGACATCAGTCAGGAAGTTAAAGCTTGGTCGCAAATGGGTCTTCCCGTGGACAATGACCCCAAGCATACTTCCAAAGTTGTGGCAAAATGGCTTTATGACAACAAAGTCAAGGTATTGGAGTGGCCATCACAAAGCCCTGACCTCAATCCTATAGAAAATGTGTGGGCAGAACTGAAAAAGCGTGTGCGAGCAAGGAGGCCTACAAACCTAACTCAGTAACACCAGCTCTGTCAGGAGGAATGGGCCAAAATTCACCCAACTTATTGTATGAAGCTTGTGGAAGCCTACCTGAAACGTTTGACCCAAGTTAAACAATTTAAAGGCAATGCTACCAAAAACTAATTGAGTGTATGTAAACTTCTCACATTCTTAAAATAAAGTGGTGATCCTAACTGACCTAAGACAGGGAATTTTTACTAGGATTAAATGTCAGGAATTGTGAAAAACTGAGTTTAAATGTATTTGGCTAAGGTGTATGTAAACTTCTGACTTAAACTGTATGTGCCATTACCAGTTGCCTGCGGGAATAGCTAAACGTTGGCCAGTTAATATCGGCCCAAACATAAACAACAACCTTAAATGAAGAATAAATAACATTTGAGTTTAACATAAGTTGTTTTTCCAAAAGACAAATTGCTATTCTGGTTATTGCAGTTAGATCATCTGTTTTGAATCGATGTTAGCGCAGCATAAAATGGGTTAAATGTCACGTGGTAGCGGGTGGTATTATCACTCGAGGCTATAAAATGTGTATTTGATGAATGAGAACAAAGAATCAGAACCTTTATAAGAGTCCCCAAGACGCTGCGCCGTCACTCTTTGGCCTTAAGAGAGAGCAGAGAAGACTACTGCCAGTGCACTCTGCTGTTCACGGGTCCAGAAGAAGATGATGATGATGATGATGCGGACTTCTGTCCTTCTATCCTGCGTCTTTACGCTGCAGTGCCTCCGAAGCATGCATTGTTCGCCAGTGCCCGAAGCAAGCAGGTACAAAGCGGCGCCGGTGAGTGCAGGATACTTGAGTTTTATAAATGTTTCTTTGTTTGATAATATCTCTCAACAGACACATTTAACTTGATAGTAATTGCTGGAAGTTTCTTCGGTATTGCAAGTCATTGCCAACCATTATCCGTGCATTTCCAATTCACCTGCCATTTCAAATCATGCACACATGAGAGTGCAGAAAAGTTTATTTTATTTTTCGAATGGTCAGTGTGCTATACCCACACAACAGTTTGCTTGCAGTTATGATTGTGCTGAGCCCGGGTTGACAGACACCAACCTGCTGAATGTTTAAAACCAATCTGGCAAACAAATAATCTTGTAGATGTTATGTTCAATATTACTAGAAGGGTTCTATGTCAATACTTAGTGTTAAGATGATACGCCTGCCCAGTGGACAACGTGTCATATCTTTCAACGATGACCAATATGACAGGAGTGAATCACAACATAATATTTTAAACACAGCATCATTAATCCTAAACAAAAAGATGTCTCTGTCAAATACATAACCAAAAAAGTCTAAGCAATGTTGCATTTATAAACTTCACAGAGCCACTGCCACAACATTAACACTGACATTAAGAAGGCTTTTATTTTCAAGCTTGGCTACCATGGCACAACTGAAAGTCCTGCAGGGTGTGGGCATGTGGTAAATAGAGAAGGTAATTTAGTTATTGTCTCTGCAGGGCAGGAAATTATAATAACTGGTCTATAAATACATTTTGTCAACAACCCCATGAATGAGAGGATAAAGAGATATTGCTGATAACTTGCAATTTTTGCCTACTGCCTCAATTACAGAGTTTATCGTCTACTTTAAGATGAAAACTAAAAAAAATGGACTACTGTAAACCTACTGTATAAAGGACGAGTATGACAAACGTCCCCTCAATGGAATGGAGGAAAAGTTGTTAGTTTAGTTTCTACTCTCTTCCTTTCACTGAAATGACTTGCACCAGCGATGGCAACACATACAAATAATAATTAAATGTTATCCCACTGGGCACACACTGTTTGAATCAATGTTGTTTCCACGTCATTTCAATGAAATTAAGTTGATGTCTAGTTGGTAACTGAACTGAAAATCTGTAGTTTTGTTAATTTGTTTCCCATTGTTGACAAACGAGTGGGTGATTATACAAGCACGGACAAGTTTCTCTGTATGTGGCATCTCTGTATGTGGCGTCTGGGTCAGGAAACACAGTGCCTGTTTGCTCTCTCAGGGAAAATGGAGGGAAGGGAACACGATGGGCTCACTGGATATCCCGTTGTGAAAAAAAGCCATGTCCCTTGGTTTTTCTTCCTGTTTTGCTCCATTAGTTCTGTCCTCTGGCCAAACTGACTACCAGACACCGTTTGACCAGAGGGATTACTAGCCTCAGTTCCCATAGCATCCACCTGTTGAATTAAGCCACAGCAGCTCCATGTCACTGGAAGGCTCCTATGGAATTAAAAGTTAGAACGCATTGAAAAGCCCCTCCATCTTGAAAGGTGATTGGTTTCTGTAAAGCATCTGTAAAACAGAGGAGGGTTCCTGAGGACCATAAAAAAACCAGGAAATTAATATGATCAGGTCATGCAAGGTGAGAGTGGCATCATCCCCATGATTCTCAGCTCAGCATGAGGAAGTTTGTTTGCCAGGAAATATAAGAGAGCACAGTAAGTACCCAGAGGATTTGTAATATATCTTCCATTGCCTGGTGTTACTGATTGTGGCTGATGTATTGGATTAAGGAGCATAAGGAGGCAGATACCAATGAATGTATTGATAGTGGTGCATCTATCTCTCACCTCATCAGTTTAATCCTCTTTCCTGTTATAGTGAAATAGTTTGTCTGTATTTACTCAGTTGTATATATACACTCTCCAAATCCAGACCATATCTGATTTCTCATGTAAACATTCACTCAAGAAGACCAATTTCTCTCATCATAACTAGATTCACTCCAGAATGCTTACCAAGTTGCTCAGTTTGCAGAAAGAAACCTCTAGTAATGTTCTAATAGGAAAGGGTTTTAGTATCCTCCTTTTTATAAGTTCTTACAAGACATAGTGAGACCTGACAGAATGTCCACATGTTATAATGTCAGTGCTTTAGTATAGATGGAGAGACTTTTCAGAGGCGCCTTGTACAGACACGTTGAGTTGTGCTGTTTGAATACCACTCTGTCAGATCCCCTCCACTGCAGAGATCTTGTCATCACTGTTACCAGAAGCTAGATGTGTCCATACATGTAATGAATCCCCCTCCCAAAACACGTTGGTTCACACACACAATGACAAAACATCCTGAATCACGTAGAGGCCCACTTTCGGGGGTGTACTACTTCATAAATGGGCTATTTGCATAGTCAGCAGAACAGAATATGATGGACTGACTGAGTGCCAGCCAAAGCAGTGAAAGCACGGACAACACCACTTAACACTGTGTACTGGGTATACACTACATATGTACATAATTACATGTGTCCAGACTGTACGCGCAATGGATATACACACAGAACACCATATACAGTACATGCCTTAAATGTAAACAAAGGCATGCAAATTGAGGACAGTCAAAGTTTACGGTTCAACCCGTAACACCATGGAAGTGAACTTTGACCTTTACTCTGTTGGGAATCTGAGGGGAGGAGCTGTGCTTTCTCTCACCTCAGGGGCTAGACTGGTTCATTTGATTGATGGGAGGGGATAACTTGTCAACAACACTCATTTCTCTTCTCATTTCTCTCTTTGAAACATGTTGAGTGCACACTCCTACTGCCTGTTAGCCATGATTTACAATGTACTGTAGATAGCCCACACTTCCTTTCTCATGCTGTTGGGAATATGTCTTATCACCAAACTAGATTAGAGAGCAACCCTAACATCCATATATTGAGTTGAATTCGAGTTTGCAAACTCTACAAAGTGAAATGCAGGCGGAAGGACTGAGAGTTCTGCATAGTGTTCCTCCCTTGATTAGGGGCACATAACTCAGGGTAAGGCCCTCTCGTTTTGAGGTCTGGAGCACATTCCACAAATCCTGCTGTGCATTGTTCCCCTTATAGTGGGGCAGCTAAGCACAACATTTTGTGATAAAAGCACCAAATCTGGCACATAGGTAGATTTATGTACCCTGACAAGATTTAGATATGGAGCCACAACAGATTTGGCCCCTTGGGGCCGTGGTAGACATCTGAATTTGCTTCTGATATGGGCATTGCAAAGTAGCTTTAGTAGCCATTTGTTTACATGCTTATGTACCTGGTAGGATGTGAACCCCAGTCTCCAGCTCCGGAACCAAACATCTGAACCAAAATAAATATTCTGTCTATGGCCTAGGGGGGTTTTAAGCCGCAGGCAGTACCTCACGCATTCTACCTCATCTCTGCTACACTCATTTTTACAATTTGACCTACATGACTGCTGTGTTTCCTTCTGTACTCTTTGCAATATAAATCAAATCAAATCAAATTTTATTGGCCACATGCGCCGAATACAACAGGTGCAGACATTACAGTGAAATGCTTACTTACAGCCCTTAACCAACAGTGCATTTATTTTAAATAAAAAAGTAGAATAAAACAACAAAAAAAGTGTTGAGAAAAAAAGAGCAGAAGTAAAATAAAATAACAGTAGGGAGGCTATATATACAGGGGGGTACCGGTGCAGAGTCAATGTGCGGGGGCACCGGCTAGTTGAGGTAGTTTAAGTAATATGTACATGTGGGTAGAGTTAAAGTGACTATGCATAAATAATTAACAGAGTAGCAGCAGCGTAAAAAGATGGGGTGGGGGGGCAGTGCAAATAGTCCGGGTAGCCATGATTAGCTATTCAGGAGTCTTATGGCTTGGGGGTAGAAGCTGTTGAGAAGGACCTAGACTTGGCACTCCGGTACCGCTTGCCGTGCGGTAGCAGAGAGAACAGTCTATGACTAGGGTGGCTGGAGTCGTTGACAATTTTGAGGGCCTTCCTCTGACACCGCCTGTTATAGAGGTCCTGGATGGCAGGAAGCTTGGCCCCAGTGATGTACTGGGCCATACACACTACCCTCTGTAGTGCCTTGCGGTCGGAGGCCAAGCAGTTGCCATACCAGGCGGTGATGCAACCAGTCAGGATGCTCTTGATGGTGCAGCTGTATAATTTTTTGAGGATCTGAGGACCCATGCCAAATCTTTTCAGTCTCCTGAGGGGGAGTAGGCTTTGTCGTGCCCTCTTCACGACTGTCTTGGTGTGTTTGGACCATGATAGTTTGTTGGTGATGTGGACACCAAGGAACTTGAAGCTCTCAACCTGTTCCACTACAGCCCTGTCGATGAGAATGGGGGCGTGCTCAGTCCTCTTTTTTTTCCTGTAGTCCACAATCATGTCCTTTGTCTTGGTCACGTTGAGGTAGAGGTTGTTATCCTGGCACCACACGGCCAGGTCTCTGACCTCCTCTCTATAGGCTGTCTCATCGTTGTCTGTGATCAGGCCTACCACTGTTGTGTCGTCGGCAAACTTAATGATGGTGTTGGAGTCGTGCCTGGCCATGCAGTCATGGGTGAACAGGGAGTACAGGAGGGGACTGAGCACGCACCCCTGAGGGGCCCCCGTGTTGAGGATCAGTGTGGCAGATGTGTTGTTGCCTACCCTTACCACCTGGGGGCGGCCCGTCAGGAAGTACAGGATCCAGTTGCAGTTGGAGGTGTTTAGTCCCAGGATCCTTAGCTTAGTGATGAGCTTTGAGGGCACTATGGTGTTGAATGCTGAGCTGTAGTCAATGAATAGCATTCTCACGTAGGTGTTCCTCTTGTCCAGGTGGGAAAGGGCAGTGTGGAGTGCAATAGAGATTGCATCATCTGTGGATCTGTTGGGGTGGTATGCAAATTGGAGTGGGTCTAGGGTTTCTGGGATAATGGTGTTGATGTGAGCCATGACCAGCCTTTCAAAGCACTTCATGGCTACAGACGTCAGTGCTACGGGTCGGTAGTCATTTAGGCAGGTTATCTTAGAGTCCTTGGGCACGGGGACTATGGTGGTCTGCTTGAAACATGTTGGGGACATGTTGAAAATGTCAGTGAAGACACTTGCCAGTTGGTCAACACATGCTCGGAGTACACGTCCTGGTAATCCGTCTGGCCCTGCGGCCTTGTGAATGTTGACCTGCTTAAAAGTCTTACTCACATCGGCTACGGAGAGCGTGATCACATAGTCATCCGGAACAGCTGGTGCTCTCGTGCATGCTTCAGTGTTGCTTGCCTCGAAGCGAGCATAGAAGTGGTTTAGCTTGTCTGGAAGTCTTGTATCACTGGGCAGCTCGCGGCTGTGCTTCCCTTTGTAGTCTGTAATAGTTTTCAAGCCCTGCCACATCCGACGAGCGTCAGAGCCGGTGTAGTACGATTCAATCTTAGTCCTGTATTGACTCTTTGCCTGTTTGATGGTTCGTCGGAGGGCATAGCGGTATTTCTTATAAGCGTCCGGTTTAGAGTCCCGCTCCTTGAAAGCGGCAGCTCTACCCTTTAGCTCAGTGCGGATGTTTCCTGTAATCCATGGCTTTTGGTTGGGGTATGTACGTACGGTCACTGTGGGGACGACATCATCGATGCACTTATTGATGAAGCCAGTGACTGATGTGGTGTACTCCTCAATGCTATCTGAAGAATCTCGGAACATGTTCCAGTCTGTGCTAGCAGAACAGTCCTGTAGCTTAGCATCTGTGTCATCTGACCACTTTTTTATTAACCGAGTCACTGGTGCTTCCTGCTTTAGTTTTTGCTTATAAGCAGGAATCAGGAGGATAGAGTTATGGTCAGATTTGCCAAATGGAGGGCGAGGGAGAGCTTTGTATGCGTCTCTGTGTGTGGAGTAAAGGTGGTCTAGAGTTTTTTTTCCTCTGGTTGCACATTTAACATACTGGTAGAAATTAGGTAGAACGGATTTAAGTTTCCCTGCATTAAAGTCCCCGGCCACTAGGAGCGCTGCCTCTGGATGAGCGTTTTCCTGTTGACTTATGGCCTTATACAGCTCATTCAGTGCAATCTTAATGCCAGCATTGGTTTGTGGTGGTAAATAGACAGCTATGAAAAATATAGATGAAAACTCTCTTGGTAAATAGTGTGGTCTACAGCTTATCATAAGATACTCTACCTCAGGCGAGCAAAACCTTGAGACTTCCTTAGTATTTGATTTTGTGCACCAGCTGTTATTTACAAATATACACAGACCGCCACCCCTTGTCTTACCGGAGTCAGCCGTTCTATCCTGCCGATGTAGCGTATAGCCCGCTAGCTGTATGTTATCCATGTCATCGTTCAGCCACGACTCGGTGAAACATAAGATATTACAGTTTTTAATGTCCCGTTGGTAGGATAACCGTAATCTTAGGTCATCCAATTTATTCTCCAATGATTGAAGATTGGCTAATAGGTTTGATTGGAGCGATAGTTTACTCGCTTGCCGTCGGATCCTTACAAGGCACTCCGACCTACGTCCACGATATCTCCGTCTCTTCCTCATGCGAATGACGGGGATTTGGGCCTTGTCGGGTGTCTGTAGGATATCCTTCGCGGCCGCATCGTTGAAGAAAAAATCTTCGTCCAATACGAGGTGAGTAATCGCTGTCCTGATATCCAGAAGCTCTTTTTGGTTATAAGAGACGATGGCAGAAACATTATGTACAAAATAAATTACAAATAATGCGGAAAAACACACATAATAGTACAATTGGTTAGAGGGCTGTAAAATGGCAGCCATCTTCTCCGGCGCCATTACTGTTACATTTTGGTTTTGGGGATATCCAGAGCAAGAAGTATAGCCCAGAAATATGACTTTAAAATATCGAAGAAGTATAGGTGATTACTTTTTGTAGATTAAAGGTTTGTAAAATAGTGGTACAGTCTGCAGACTTTTAGTAAAATGGTTGTGGCTCCATATCTTAATATTTTCAGGATACCTCAATCTACCTCTGTGCCACATTTGGTGTGTAAATCTTAAAATAGGCCTTCTAAAATGTAAATTGTATTACCATCTGTGGCCATTTCATAAGTTGACTGCCACGGCCCCAAGAGGCCAAATCGGTGGTGGCTTCATTTCTAAATCGTTTCAGGGTACATTAATATACCTCTGTGCCAAACTTGGTGTGTTTATCTAAAATAAAATCCTCCAGAACTCTTAACATTGTATGACCCTCCAGGGGCCAAATCTGGGGTGGCTTCCCAGAAAGTTTTACTGTCGGCGCCCACTTTTAAAAATGGCTGCCACGCCCACAGGGCCAAATCTGTGGTGGCTCCATATCTAAATGTTTTCAGGGTACATAAATCTACATCTGTGCTAAATTTGCTGCTTTTATCACAAAAATGCACAACACATTTTTGCAGCTTTCAGTCACCCCACTATTATCTCACAACTCCACAACACTATAGCCTCACAGAGCAGTAGCTAGCTCCCAGAAGGAGGGTGGTCACTTCAGCAACATGGTATCTTAACCCAATGACAAAATGATTATCTGACATCTATCGTTCATTTAGAAGACACATCAATACACTACATTCTCATGTTCTTAGTGTATTAGGAAATCTAATGGGTTTTACAGTAGCAGTGTCATAGGAAATGCACTATAAACACTTTTTTGATCATAAATACACCCCAATGCCTCCTGAATTGCAATGCTGCAGGAGCTGTAAAAGGCCTGGAATTGTACAACTTCAAAAAGCCATGGAGACGCTGTGCCACTGACAGAATTTCTCCTTTCTGTAATTTACGCTTGAGGTATGAGTTAATGAGCAGAGCCATTTCCTCTGGGTTCTGCAGGGGGATATTTACTGTAATAGTTCCTATGTGTAATGATAACTGACAGTACAGTAAACTCCAAGCCCACTCCAAGACAACAAGGGAAAACACTCTCTGATGCACAATTCAGTTTTTTAGTCAGTGGAGATTTCCAGTTATTTTTTACCTCTCATACTCCCACCTTCAGAAATACTTACAGGCAATCATGTTAAGGCAATGTCAATGCATGCATGGATTATAATAAAAAGTAATGCATTTGGATACATATTTCTACCAAAAATATTGTTATTATTGTAAACTTGTTTTCTAATAAATGTTGCTTATGTTCCTGCTTTTTCAAAGGGATGGCTCCAGAGGTCTGATCTCCACGACCTGAAGAAGAGAGGAAGAGTTGCCCATCCTCAGGAAACACTCAAAGACACAGCCTTGGCCAGAGGAGACCCTATAAGAGCAGCACTGGTAACTAACATCACTGAGGTGTCTAACCGCCCCCGCTGTGGCGTTCCTGACTACCCCATGCTGAAAGATGTCCTCTACAGGAGGAATCACAGGCAGAAACGCTTTGTCCTGTTCGGGGGGCGCTTGGAGAAGACTGACCTCACCTACAAGTAAGGAGATATTATTATTATCTTCGTATAACCACACTGTTGAACGGCTTGTATGTATTTAGAGATGGATCTGGACCCAACCAAGGAAATATAATTTTCTATCAGGTAATAGGACATGTTTTGGTGCATAGTTGCCAGTAGAACTGGTTATAAAGGTACAGTATGTCCAGAATCCAGTGTTACTCTATCCATCATTTGTTTATTGAGTCCCCTGTTTTGGTCATAGCTCTCATATTCTAACTCAACAAGGCAAGCAGGAGTTGCACTCTCATCACATTTGCCTTAAAAACAAAGTGTGTCTCTGAAAAGGAGGAACCTATAATGTTATTACTTTGCCTCCTCCTGAGACTCACGGCATGGAGTGTCTGGGCTGGGCTGTCTGTCGGCTGGCTGCTGCCTCTCTGTCTGTGTCCTCTGGTTCCTCTCATTGTAGCTGTTCTTTATCATAATGCATGGCATCTAAAGAGCCACTCAGAGAGAGGAGGAGAAGGCAAGCCATGATGGGCTACTGAGACTGCTGGAGTTGAGCAATACATTTGTCTTAATGTGACCAGGGATAGGAGTAGTGCTCGCCTGTGTCATGGCAGTGTTACAGTGGGAGCCCTCGTACTTAGGACAGTGGAATCACTGGGTTTGCCAAGGGCTTTAGTTTGGATAGTCCACTTAGGCATGCATTTGACATGAATGACAAGCCATTAAGAAATCATCAACATCTTTGATGATTCCTTAATTTAATTGTAATTGTTGACATATGAGCTCTCTAAATAGTTTCTTTGTATTAGTCATACTGGGTGGTTTTACCTGAGACAGCTCATGTAAAGGTGAAGGAAGAGGACTGTAATACACTTATCTTACAGAGCCTGAGGGTCTTTTTAACAGCACACCTCTTGGTTGATTTGATGGTTAGATATCAGATGAGAGGGAGGTTATAGATATGCAAGGCTGGTGGTCTAAGTGTGTTTCTACAGACTACAGATTATGGTGTGTGGGTGTGTGGAGTTTACGGTCTCTGATGTTTACATCTATATCTCTTCCTTCCTCAGAGTGGTTCGCTTCCCCTGGCAGATGAGTGAGGACAAGGTGCGGCGTGTCCTGCTGGAAGCACTGACAGTATGGAGTGAGGTCACACCCCTCACCTTCACTGAGGTCAGCAGTGGAAAGGCTGACATTGTCATCGACTTCACCAGGTACGCATGTGTGTACAGTAAGTGTATTCAAATGTCAGTACAGTAGTACAGTATGTGTATTCAAATGTCAGATTTTAAGTTACTGGTCTGCCAGCACTTTCCTGATATGGATCTCTACTGTAGGTACTGGCATGGAGATAACCTGCCCTTTGACGGCCCTGGGGGAATTCTAGCCCATGCCTTCTTCCCCAAGACCCACAGGGAGGGCGACATCCATTTTGACTATGATGAAGCATGGACCCTTGGCAACTACATGGGTGAGTGTTTGCTTGGCAGGGAACATGCAGGAAGTATGAAGAGTTGATTTACATAGAGCTCTATGTAAAATGAGTACAGTCAGGAAGTAGTTGTCAGCTCTGTGGTTGTACTGTGTATCCCCGTAGGTGTGACCCTCTCCCTGATTCCACTGCAGGCACAGACCTCCTCCAAGTGGCTGCTCATGAGTTCGGGCATGTTCTGGGCCTGCAGCACTCCTGGGAACCGGGTGCAGTGATGTCCCCCTATTACAGCTTCTCCTATCCCCTGGAGCTGAGCGAGGATGACAAGCTGGGGATCCAATACCTGTACGGCCCTCGTCCACATGTCCCGCCCCCACCTCCACTATCACCACCGCCACAAATCACCACAGAGACCAATGAGATCATTAGTAGTATTGTGAGTGTTAATCTTGCCATTCATATTTTTTGAGGCGCTGCACAGGCTGTCACAAGCCGGGCTAGAACTCCGGTCTCAAATGTGTAGAGCTGGGGGTACTACCCCTTAGCCACAGAGGAGATGTTGTAGGACCCAAATGAAACACCCAAGGCAATACTCCAGGTAAGTAGATTTAATGTTCCAAAACAGGAGGCAAAACAAAACAACTCCCCGAGGGGAGAAAAACAAACTAAAGATAACTTCGAATAACTTACTAGGACTGATACGGTGGGACAAAGCAGGAGACACATAGACAGGACGCAATAACCAAGTGAGAAACAAGGGGAAAACACACAGCTAAAATACTCAAGGGGAAACAAGGCACAGGTGACATAGATAAGCTAATTAGGACACATGAGGAAAAACTAAGGCAAAGGGGAACACAGCTGACCTCTAGAGGCCAGGAGACAAACAGGGGAAGCAGGAAGCTGACAGGACCCCCTCCTCTAGGAACGACTCCTGACGTTCCTTCCAGAACACCCTGGCCCCAGGGTGCGAAAATCTCGGATCAACCCTGGGTCCAGGATGTCCCTGGCCGGAACCCAGGAGCGCTCCTCTGGCCCGTAGCCCTCCCAGTCCACCAGATACTGCAGAGAGTTCTGGACCCTCCGGGAGTCCAGTATCCGGCGGACTGTGTAGGCTGGCTGGCCGTCTATGATCCTGGGAGGTGGCGGGGGTCTGTGGGGGGGCAAAAGGAGAAGACAAGACAGGTTTAAGGAGTGAAACATGGAAAGTGGGGTTAACTCTAAGGGAGCGAGGCAGAACTAAACGATACGACACAGGGTTAACCTTTCTAGAAATGCGGAAAGGGCCGATGTATCTCTGGGAAAGCTTCTTGGATTCGACCCGGAGGGGCAAGTTCTTAGTGGCCAACCAAACTCTCTGACCAGCTCGGAAACTAGGGGCCGTCCGGCGGTGGCGATTAGCCTGACTTTGGTATCTCTGGGAGGTCCGAAGGAGGGTACACCTGGCCTTCTTCCAGGTCCGCCTACAGCGTTGGACAAAGCGCTGGGCCGAGGGAACACCAACTTGCGCCTCTTCCTCTGGAAACAAAGGAGGGTTGTAACCGAACTGGCATTCGAAGGGGGACAATCCGGTGGCTGAGGACTGGAGGGTGTTGTGGGCATATTCAGCCCAAATGATATAGGTGGCCCAAGACGTGGGATTACTGGCCGCCATACACCGCAGGGTGGTCTCCAGATCCTGATTAATCCGTTCCGTTTGGCCATTAGACTCTGGATGGAATCCTGACGATAGGCTGGCTGTGGCCCCAATAAGCCTGCAGAAGGCCCCCCAAAACCGGGACGAGAATTGGGGACCTCGGTCAGAGACCACGTCCAGGGGAATGCCAAATATCCGGAAGACATGGTTCATGAGGAGCTCCGCAGTCTCCTTAGCCGAGGGCAGCTTGGGCAGGGGAATAAACCGGGCAGCCTTAGAGAAACGGTCTACCACCACAAGGATGACGGTGTTGCCCTGGGATAGAGGAAGTCCCGTAACAAAGTCCAGAGAAAGGTGTGACCATGGCCTTCGAGGAACAGGTAAGGGATGGAGCAGTCCCTGGGGTCGCTGGCGTGTCGACTTTCCCTGGTTGCACACAGGGCAGGCCTCAACATAGACCTGCACGTCCTTCTTGATGGACGGCCACCAAAACCGCCGTCGGAGGAACTCCAGTGTGCGAGCACTGCCAGGATGGCATGTCAAGGGCGACTCATGACCCCACTGCAAGACGCGGGCCCGAACCGAGAGAGGAACGTACAGGCGACCGGCAGGACCACCGCCTGGATCGGGCTCATGGGCAAGAGCTTCTCGTACCCCTCTTTCTAGTTCCCACTGAAGAGGTGCGACGATCCTAGACCTCGGAATAATCGATGCCAAGGGCTTCTCTTGTACCTCGGGAGAATAGACTCGAGACAGAGCATCCGGCTTGACGTTCTTGGTGCCAGGTCGGTAAGTCAGGATGAACTGGAATCGATTAAAGAAAAGGGACCATCGTGCTTGCCGAGGGTTCATCCGCTTAGCCTGTTGGAGATATTCCAGGTTCTTGTGGTCTGTGAGAACCTGGAAAGGGTGCTGAGCCCCCTCAAGCCAATGGCGCCACTCTTCCAAGGCCAGTTTAACCGCAAGCAACTCTAGATCCCCCACGTGGTAGTTGCGCTCGGCCTCAGACAGGCGGCGAGACATGAAGGCACAAGGGTGTAATCTCCCATCCGCACCCCTCTGTGACAGGACGGCTCCCACCCCCACCTCTGAGGCGTCCACCTCCACCACGAAAGGTCTCTCTGGGTCAGGGGTCACCAGAATCGGAGCAGAAGTGAAGCGGCGCTTGAGATCCTCGAAGGCCCCTGCTGCTTCCGGACCCCAGTGAATCTTGGTCCCTCCTCCCTTGGTAAGCGTCGTCAAGGGGGCTACCACCGAGCTGAAATTCTTGATGAACTTCCGATAGAAGTTAGAAAAGCCAATGAACCGTTGAACCTCCTTGACCGTGGCAGGTGTGGGCCAATCGTGGACCGCCTTGACCTTCTTGGGATCCATCTCTAGGTGCCCGGGAGTGACAATAAACCCGAGAAACTGAGTCTGAGAAACATGAAATTCACACTTCTCAGGCTTAACGTAGAGGTGATTGTCAAGGAGCCTCTGGAGAACCCGGCTAACATGCCCCTCATGCTCCTTCAGTGACCTCGAGAAGATGAGGATATCGTCCAGGTACACGAAGACGAACAGATTAAGCATATCCCGGAGAACATCATTAATCAGGGCTTGGAATACTGCGGGGGCATTGGTGAGCCCGAACGGCATCACCCGATATTCATAGTGTCCCGTGGGCGTGTTGAACGCCGTCTTCCATTCGTCTCCTGGCCGGATCCGCACGAGATGGTAAGCATTGCGGAGATCCAGCTTAGTAAAAATGGAAGCCCCTTGAAGCAGCTCAAAAGCAGTGGCCATGAGAGGAAGAGGGTATCGATTCCGAACCGTGATCTTGTTGAGTCCCCGGTAATCAATACAAGGCCTCAGACCCCCGTCTTTCTTTTCAACAAAAAGAAGCCCGCCCCAGCCGGGGAAGTAGAGGCATAGATGAGGCCGGCTGCCAAGGACTCCTTAATGTAGGTGTCCATAGCTGCGTGCTCGGGGAGGACAAGGAAAAGATCCGACCTCTAGGAGGGCAGCACCCAGGGAGTAGATCAATGGCACAGTCATAAGTGCGATGAGGCGGTAAGGCAGTAGCCCGGGCCTTGCTGAACACTGCTTTGAACCGATGGTAAACACTGGGGACTCGGGAGACGTCAACAGACTCTTGAAACTGGGTACTAGGGGCTGAGGAACTCTGAAGCATGCAGGTGAGTTGGCAAGTGGGACCCCAGCTAAGAATGGTGCCAGTAGGCCAGTCGATCTGGGGATTATGTCTGCATAGCCAAGGGTGACCCAGGATAATAGGATACTCGGGAGAGTCAATGAGATAGAAGGTCTCCTCCTGCTGGTGTTGAGAGATGGTAAGTCGCAGGGACTGAGTCGCCTCAGTAACTTTTCCTGGTTCCAGAGGTCTGCCATCTAAGGCTGTAACTGCCTGGGGTTGAGGAAGTAGTTGGGTAGGGATCTTAAGTTCCTTAGCCAAGGTTACATCCATAAAATCACCTGCGGCACCGGAATCGATCATAGCCTGGACCCGATGCTGGTGGCCCTCCCAGGACAGAGTGGCTGGAATAGCTAGGACCGCGTTAGTAGGAGGAGCTCTAATTTTCCCCATCACAACCCTCCTGTAGCTGGGCGGGGACAGGCGTTTCCCGAAAGCTCGGGGCAAGTGGAGCGGAAGTGGCCGGCAACCCCGCAGTAGAGGCACCGACGCTCCCCTCATGCGACGTTCCCTTTCGTTGGAAGAAAGCCTGGAACGGCCTAACTGCATGCTCTCCGGGGAATCCTGGGGCAGTTCAGGAGCCGGGGCAGCTCTGAATGACGGAGTCCAAACAGGAGAAACAGAGCTGCTCAGAGGAACTTGGGACTGAGACACCTGACGGCGAGCCGTTCTCCGCTCTCTTAGACGATTGTCCAGGCGGATGGCCAAGGCTATGAGGGACTCGAGATCTTCAGCTGGTTCACGGGTGGCTAACTCATCTTGAAGGGGCTCAGATAACCCTCCCTGAAAGCAGACCCTCAGCGCTTCATCATTCCATCCGCTCCTTGCTGCTATGGTTCGGAACTCGATGGCAAAATCTGCCGTGCTTCGGGGGCCCTGACGGAGAGACAGTAGGCGCTTGGAAGCCTCCCGCCCACTGACAGGATGATCGAACACCCGCTTGAACTCTTCTACAAATGCAGCGTGGGAGTCACAACAGGCCTCCTGGGACTGCCACACCGCAGAGGCCCAGGCGAGCGCCTTGTCTGAAAGAAGGGTAATGAGGTAGGCAATCTTGGAACGGTCTGTGGGAAAACTTGAGGGTTGGAGCTCGAAGGTGAGGGAGCATTGGGTGAGGAAACCCTGACAAGAGCTTGGATCCCCAGAAAAGGGCTTGGGAGGTGGTAGTCGGGGCTCCGCCAACCGAGAAGGCCTGTCGTCACTGGGAGGTGACCGGGGGAAGGGGGAGAACCAAGGAGGCGTTCAAAGAGCTGGTGAAGGGAACTCATCATTTCGGCCAGGAGTTGAGAATGTCTAGCCATCAGCTCCTCTTGTCGGCTGAGAACGGCTTCATGGCGCTGGAAAGAAGCCTCATGTCGAATGATCACCGCCAACAGGTCCTGGGAACTGAGTGTTTCTGGGTCCATGATTGACTTGGTTATTCTGTCACAAGCCGGGCTAGAACTCCGGTCTCAAATGTGTAGAGCTGGGGGTACTACCCCTTAGCCACAGAGGAGATGTTGTAGGACCCAAATGAAACACCCAAGGCAATACTCCAGGTAAGTAGATTTAATGTTCCAAAACAGGAGGCAAAACAAAACAACTCCCCGAGGGGAGAAAAACAAACTAAAGATAACTTCGAATAACTTACTAGGACTGATACGGTGGGACAAAGCAGGAGACACATAGACAGGACGCAATAACCAAGTGAGAAACAAGGGGAAAACACACAGCTAAAATACTCAAGGGGAAACAAGGCACAGGTGACATAGATAAGCTAATTAGGACACATGAGGAAAAACTAAGGCAAAGGGGAACACAGCTGACCTCTAGAGGCCAGGAGACAAACAGGGGAAGCAGGAAGCTGACACAGGCAAATAAAAATAATATAAGACATAAAATACAACTGAGATACTAGCCACACAAGAATACACATGATATGACAGTATGGAGATGCACTAGTGATCCTCTTTCTGTCTCCAGCCTGACGTCTGCCAGACAGACTTTGATGCTGTGTCTATGATCCGTGGAGAGCTGTTCTTCTTTAAATCAAGCTATGTGTGGCGCATTCGGGAGGGGCGGCTGGAGGCGGGCTACCCCGCTCTGGCATCCCGCCATTGGAGGGGGATTCCAGAGAGCATTGATGCTGCCTTTGAAGACCAATCAGGGAATATCTGGTTCTTTCAAGGTGTGTGACAGAGATATTGGCTGTTTGTGCTGTGGTTAGTTAGGTATGTCTTGTGAGAATAGGGTTAGATAAGCCCCAAGTTGAATACAGACAAGTAAATATACAGTGAGGGAAAAAAGTATTTGATCCCCTGCTGATTTTGTACGTTTGCCCACTGACAAAGAAATGATCCGTCTATGATTTTAATGGTAGGTTTATTTGAACAGTGAGAGACAGAATAACAACAAAAAAATCCAGAAAAACGCATGTCAAAAATGTTATAAATTGATTTGCATTTTAATGAGGGAAATAAGTATTTGACCCCCTCTCAATCAGAAAGATTTCTGGCTCCCAGGTGTCTTTTATACAGGTAACAAGCTGAGATTAGGAGCACACTCTTAAAGGGAGTGCTCCTAATCTCAGTTTATTACCTGTATAAAAGACACCTGTCCACAGAAACAATCAATCAATCAGATTCCAAACTCTCCACCATGGCCAAGACCAAATAGCTCTCCAAGGATGTCAGGGACAAGATTGTAGACCTACACAAGCCTGGAATGGGCCACAAGACCATCACCAAGCAGCTTGGTGAGAAGGTGACAACAGTTGGTGCGATTATTCGCAAATGGAAGAAACACAAAATAACTGTCAATCTCCCTCGGCCTGGGGCTCCATGCAAGATCTCACCTCGTGGAGTTGCAATGATCATGAGAACGGTGAGGAATCAGCCCAGAACTACAAGGGAGGATCTTGTCAATGATCTCAAGGCAGCTGGGACCATAGTCACCAAGAAAACAATTGGTAACACACTACGGCGTGAAGGACTGAAATCCTGCAGCGCCCGCAAGGTCCCCCTGCTCAAGAAAGAACATATACAGGCCCGTCTGAAGTTTGCCAATGAACATCTGAATGATTCAGAGGATAACTGGGTGAAAGTGTGGTGGTCAGATGAGACCAAAATGGAGCTCTTTGGCATCAACTCAACTCGCCGTGTTTGGAGGAGGAGGAATGGTGCCTATGACCCCAAGAACACCATCCCCACCGTCAAACATGGAGGTGGAAACACTACGCTTTGGGAGTGTTTTTCTGCTAAGGGGACAGGACAACTTCACCGCATCAAAGGTACGATGGACAGGGCCATGTACCGTCAAACCTTGGGTGAGAACCTCCTTCCCTCAGCCAGGGCATTGAAAATGGGTCGTGGATTTGTATTCCAGCATGACAATGATCCAAAACACATGGCCAAGGCAACAAAGGAGTGGCTCAAGAAGAAGCACATTAAGGTCCTGGAGTGGCCTAGCCAGTATCCAGACCTTAATCCCATAGAAAATCTGTGGAGGGAGCTGAAAGTTCGAGTTGCCAAACGTCAGCCTCGAAACCTTAATGACTTGGAGAAGATCTGCAAAGAGGAATGGGACAAAATCCCTCCTGAGATGTGTGCAAACCTGGTGGCCAACTACAAGAAACGTCTGACCTCTGTGATTGCCAACAAGGGTTTTGCCACCAAGTACTAAGTCATGTTTTGCAGAGGGGTCAAATACTTATTTCCCTCATTAAAATGCAAATCAATTTATAACATTTTTGACATGCGTTTTTCTGGATTTTTTTGTTGTTATTCTGTCTCTCACTGTTCAAATAAACCTACCATTAAAATGATAGACTGATCATTTCTTTGTCAGTGGGCAAACATACAAAATCAGCAGAGGATCAAATACTTTTTTCCCTCACTGTACATGTAGGCAGACAAGCAGTAAAATGACTGCATTATAGCGTTATGCCCTTTTTGGTTACCCAGAAAAGGGTTCTTCCAAGACCAAATTCAGCAACCTTAAGTAGGGCATGTCAAGAGTGACTAGAGTGTTGAATAGCCAAGAGTTATGGAAACTATGAAAACATAGCCCAGATCCTTGAAGGGCCACAGCGGGGGCATCTACTGTATAAAGTTCTCTCTCTGTCTCTTGCAGGTCAAAGCTACTGGGTGTTTGATGCAGAGAGACAGATCACAGGGCCAGACCCTGTGCAGAGGCTAGGCCTGTCAGTCTCCCACATCCAGGCAGCCCTGTGCAGGGGCCAGGACAGCAACTATAACACCTACTTCTTCAAGTCAGGCAGCTACTGGAAGTTCAGCCCCAAGGAGAACCGTGTGGACTCTGTCTACCCTCGCAACATGCAGGACTGGAGCGGCATCCCCAGTGATGTTGATGCAGCCTTCAAGGACCAATACGGTAAAAATCTTATGAATGAATCACCCAATCAGCTTTCAATTTAGAATTTTAGAATATTGATAACTGGCAGTTGGGACATTGAGTGCGCAAACATCACTATGTTTGATGTACAGTTACAAGATGACATGGTGTTATACCCTGGGTTGACCTGAACAGATGAGCCTATGTTTGTTGTATTGTGAATAAAATTTGCAGCGGTCCACGCATCTGAATGAACTTAAGACTCCGTTCTATGCGCACCAAAATTACGATCTGCTTCTCTGAACTGCCTTGTGAAAGCCTAACACTGTAAGATCATATTAGATAATTTAGCTAGTCATGTTGGCAATAGAACAAGCTTTCAAATTATGCCCACCTGACCTAGATTGTGATTTATAATGGACCGTTTTTGGATTGCGTAAACAACAACAGTAATTATGGAAAGGCAGGGATGCAGGGCTGTGATCCAAACAAAACAAATACAATTGTGCTTGCTCTAGTTCCTTAACGGCACAGCTAGGAGAGATCAAAAAAGTTGAAGACACTTCTTTGAGTCATAAAAGTGCATTGAAATGACTTAAGAACTGTGTACACTTTGGAGAGGTGTGTGGCCACTTGGAGACCCAAGTTAGTCCTCTCACTCAAACCCTTGTCATTTTTTTGTCTTATGTTGCACCTACCCCACATTTCCAGGAAAATATCATGTTACTGAATGTATCCAGAATATTTTCAGATTTCGTTATCAATAAATGCAGCATACAGTAAATGTAAAATGCACATAAAATCAACAGTGTAATGTTTGGATTCAGTCTTGTGTTAAGTGAACTGTTGTGTCGTCACCTTTAGTCTAATAATTTTTCCATAATCTCCAAACTGTTCCCTTTTAATTACTACCATGGTTATGCATATGTTTTCCATATTTCTTCTGTAAGAAACATTTCATTTTAGCCCTGTCCATATAGACCAATTCCCACGAGTGATCTTTTTTTCATTGACAGGCTATGTCCACCTTATCCGAGGGAGGCAGTACTGGAAGTTTGATCCTGTGGAGATGAATTTACTACAGGGGTATCCTCGCTATATTGGAATGGACTTCTTTGGTTGCAGAAATGCATGAATAATCATTATTAAGTGATGCTGCTGTCTAAAGATCAAACCCAAGTCCAAGTCTAGTCCAACCATGCTCTCGTCCTTATGGTCTTTTCAAATACAACATTGTAATGTTGTGCATTTTTGGGAACAAGACCAGTGCATCTACAGAGGCCTCTTCATCTTCATTAAAATGTTGAAGAAACTAACTATTTAGAGAGAGACTTTATTACTTTACTTGAGTGAGTTCCAAAAAAATTAGTGTTCTTCCTCCAAATATGATTGTTTACACATGATCTTAACACTTTGAATGGACTAGATCCTTTTTTCTTCTCAGGAAAACACTAATTCAAATGTTTCCTCAGAGTTTGGACATCATGTGCAGCTATGTACTTGTATTTATTTGTTACTGGGTTCGGTTCTATGGTCAGAAGTTGCGTTGTTCAAGACCATGGGCTGAGAGGACAGTGCCATCTACAGTGCAGTACCAGCCCATTGCAGGAGGTTGTTTTTAACTATATTATATGACGTATAATTTACTCCAGAGATGTTACAGCATAAACATGTTTGCGTTGTTCTTAACGGGAAATATGTCTAAGGCACTGCAATTAAGGTGCTAAATCTGGAAATCACTGACAATCAGGGGCACTTTTTGTTCTCAGATGTTATGAACATTTACTCACGGTCTTACATGTATGACATCAAGTACATTATCGCGTCACATTTATGTTCTCTCTAAGATAACTATACTTAATTCAATAATGTTCCATCCATGTTGCTCTCAGTCAGTGCAAAGGGATGGAGTGAACTTGGTGCTGCATTATGTGAATCTAAGCCATGAGGATACGTAATTTTTGGTGGGCCATTCACAGCAGTTTGTCAGTGCAGGACATTGATATATCTGCTTTACTGTAAATATGTATTTCTGATATTTTGTGTTTGACAGCCAATAGCTGCAGCCTGGCAGATTACTCGTTTTTAGTCTTTGTCTTCTAACATTTTGGGTGTTGACTATAGAGCTCAGAATGATTTCGGGACATAATTTACCTTTAATTAAAATAGCCATTATATCTGTTCTAATTACATATCTTTATGTTTTAACATGTTTTTCTACTCAAATGTCACATTTACTATATAAATACAAATATATGAATTCTGGACTGTGTTTTGGTACAAATAAAATATTTCAGCTTGAGTACATTGTCCGTTTTTATTAATCAGATAGATAAATTGATTGATTGAATAATATAAACTGAACAAAAATATAAATGCAACATGTAAAGTGTTGGTCCCATGTTTCATGAGCTGAAATAAAAGATCCCAGAAATGTACCATACGCACAAAAAGCTTATTTCTCTCCAATGTTGTGCACAAAGCTGGGTGCTGAGGAGTATTTCTGTCTGTAATAAAGCACTTTTGTGGGGAAAAACTCATTCTGGACCTGGCTCCCGGTGGGTGGGTGGAGGGGTGTGTGTTTGTGACAGGTTAAAGGACATATTCATAGCCTGTTATACACTAAAAAGTATTAGTAAGTTCATGGTATGTAAGGATCTTAAAATATCTAAGGTTAAAAAGATCATGCATCCAGTACTAGTTCATAGAGATTGATAAAATTCATAAATGTGTTAAAATCCGTCAAGTGTAAAAGGGTAAATATTGTAAGAGGAATGTGTAAACGTTATATTGACTACTTTACTTTGTGGTGCCTAATTTAAGGGTAAAAGTGTTAATCTGTGATCTACTAAATGCTCTTAATCTATGAGCCTGAGATCGATTGCTCTGGTCTCCACCCAACTTTCTGGGGAAATCGCGGTCTTTTTTCCTCATTATACTAAAGTTTTCAGTGAGGAAACAACTGCATCACTCTCGTGATTATTTCTCCCCTTTTTTCAGGTACGTTATTGATATAAAACGAGTTAATTTGAATGTAATAACTTGCTAACATGTCAAGAGAGTTTAAGGTATGTGTTAGTAACATCTTGAGTAAGTTAGAGTTAAGTTGAAGAGAGTTATTAGGTGCGTGTGTGAGTGAAATCTGCTTGGTTGCAGCGAAGATTAGCTTCGTACTGAGAGTAGCTGCCATTTTATGCTAATTGTGAATGAACATGTGCGCTGTTAATAATATATTTGGGGTTATTTGTATAATGTGTTTCGAATACTTTGTTGACATGGTTGATAAATGTAGTTATGGGTTACTGAGCTAAAGCTACTTTGTGTTTGACAGTTATATTGAAACATTTGTATATGTTTTAGTGAATTACAGTTTATGCTGTTGTGACTTGAATAAGCTTTGTACCCTACAAAACTCTGGTTCCTGTAGATCTGTTGTTCTGTAAAATGTGGTATTTTTGTAAAAGGATTATACTAAAGTTTTCAGTGAGGAAACAACTGCATCACTCTCGTGATTATTTCTCCCCTTTTTCAGGGGCGTAACATTTTGGAGGCTCCGCTGAGATTGCTGCTCAGATGTCCGGCTTCCACATCCTGGTCGCTGAATTCCGAGCCAGCTAAATCCCTACATAACAACCCAGGCAGGCTGCAGTGAGGAAAGTGTTGCTGTTCGAGGGGAGCTGGAAGTTGGTGGTTAAGTACGTGTCAACTGAGGCCGTTGAGAGACCATCAGAGACAGTAAGGACCATCTAATTCAGAGTCAACTCCTGCACAGTAAAGGTTCCTCCTGTCCTGTCAACATGACAACCGCCTTGGAAGAACTACAGGAAGAGGTAGTAGGAGAATTGCACACCCTGACTAAAGACAAGTTACTAGACGTATGTGATTTCCTTGACATATCAGGCGAACAGAGAAGAGTTATTCAAGACAAATCCCGCATATCACTGATGACTCACATTATGATGTTCCTTGAAAGAGAGGAAGTTGCAGAGTTAGAAGATGGCGGCATGTCGGAATTATTGCTACTTAAAGACAAAATGACAGAGATTATCAGTGGCATAGATAGCAAGACAGGGCAAACTGACCATGATATTGAAACAGCCAGAACACATCACATAATCGAGGGACTGAGAACTGTAACCCCACAACAAGGGGTGGGAACTGAGCAGAGTACTGCAGACAAAGCCAGTGATTCTCTGCGCCAGCCCCAACCCCCTGCCCATCTTCAGAGGAGCATGCAGCTCTCACCCAGTGCACAGCCCGGCTCATACTGGCGCAAAGAGTTAAAAATTTCTGGGCAGATAGGTGAACCGGGCCAGAAAGATAAACTGACTTTTTCCAGCCTTGCCCATCAGATTGAGAATGGACTTAACAGAGGCTATCCTGAGGTAGAAATAGTAGACGCAGTAATCAGGGCTATTTCTCCAGGCTCACAGCTACGCAGCTACTTGGAAGGTAAACCCCAGCTAACTCTTCCCACACTTAGATGCATCCTGCGTTCCCACTTCCAAGAGAAGAGTGCAACAGAGCTTTACAAACAGCTAGCTTCAGAAGCACAGCATAGCAAGGAGACCCCTCAAAGCTTCCTGATGCGCGTCTTAGGTTTGAGGCAGAAAGTACTATTTGCGTCCCAGGAGTCAGAATCAGGGCTTAAGTATGACCCTGCTCTAGTCCAGCGCATGTGTTTACACACAGTCCTTACAGGTCTCCAGAGTGACAGTATCAGGATAGACATGCAGCCTCTCCTGCTTGATAGCGAAACATCAGATGAGGTTTTGCTAGAGAAGCTTAACATTGCTTGTGCTAATGAGATAGAAAGACGAAACAAAAAGCGTTTTAATGCCCCACAGCCTGCTACAACTGTAAGTGTAGTCCAGTTAGAAGATACGCCATCTGCAAAGTGTCCTGTGAAGGAAGCAAAGGCTAAGATACCCTCAAAACTGTTAACAGAGTTAGCTGAACTTAAGACAGGTGTAGCTTCCCTAAAAGGTCTCAGTGCAGAGATTGCTCAGATTAAGGAGACATTACAGCAGCCTATGTTTCAGTCATCGCCTTATGCCCATGCCCCACTTCCAGTTAGGATGCCAGATAGGGACCCCCAGCCACCTGTTTCCCAGCAGCAGTATTACAGCAACCACAGTCAGCCCCAAGCACCTGACCCTGCGCAGTATCAATATGCACCTAACCTGTATACCAACCGCTCTGCTCAAGCTCCAAGGAGGTGTTTTGTCTGCCAGCAGGCCAGAACAGATGCACGCTGCACACACTGCTTCCGATGTGGGAGTGGAGAACATTTTCAAGCTGGATGTAAAATCCGGGGAGTCAGACCATCAAAAGAGGCCCCTTTAAACGGGGAAGGGTTACCGCTGAGGGACAAGTGTTAACCGTAGCTACCAAAAAGTCCCAGAAATGTGCAAATTGTGCCAGAGAAGATTCATTTGAGAACCTGAAACAATGTTCATCATGTAAAGAGACACTGTACTGTTCCAAAGGATGTCAAAACCAACATTGGACTAAACATAAGGAAAAATGCACTCACCTGAAAATTGACTCTACCTGTGAAAAGCTTTCCTGTACAGAAGAAAATGCCCACTCTTTACCATCCCTAGCTCAAGGTTGCCACCCCCATAAGGTCACCTCGCTAGTCGGTAGACAGTGCCTTGTTGAGTGTCACCTGAATCGCCACCACCTCCAAGCCCTATGGGACACAGGCTCTCAGGTATCGGTCATTGATGAACGATGGAAAGCGGAATCTCTCCCAAACGCAAGGCTGAGGGATGTTTCAGAAATTCTGGACTCACCTGATGATCTAAGATTGACGGCAGCAAATGGGACTGAAATGCCGTACCTGGGATGGATTGAAACAACTTTTCGGCTAGCCTCTGAAACTGACCAAACGAAGGAACTGATCATCCCAGTGCTGGTAATGAAAGGCTGTCACCTATCTCATCCCATCATAGGTTTCAATGTTATTGAGCACATCCTGACAAGGACCGAAAAGACTAAACGGTACAGTACAGTAAAAAAAGCTTTCCCAAGCCTCAAAAGAAATAAGGTGAGGGCTTTTATACAGGCTGTTAGCGCAGAACAGACAGATGAATACGCAGTGAAAACAAAGAAAGAGAAGGTTGCTGTACCAAAACACAGTAGCATTCAGATTGAGTGCCGTGTAGCTTCCCAGCCTTTCAAAGACGACATGACAATGTGACACTCTGGCTCCATGGACTTTGTTATTTGAGCCAGGGTTGTTCATTTTTCATTTTGGGTGTAGTTCTATGTGGGATCTAGTTGGTTCATTTCTATGTTTGGGTTTGTTGATTAGTCATATGACTCCCAATCGGAGGTAACGAGTGTCAGCTGTCGGCTCGTTATCTCTGATTGGGAGCCATATTTAAACTGTGTGGTTTCACCTGGGTTTTGTGGGTTTTTGTTTCCTTGTTCCTGTACAGTATTTGTAACTGTGGACTTCACTAGTCGTCTTGGTTTATTGTTTTTGTCGTTCGTGTACTTTTCTCTAATAAAGTCATGTTCGTTCAACGCGCTGCGTTTTGGTCTCCTTCGCTCATTGACGACCGTGACAGAAAAACCCACCATCAAAGGACCAAGCAGCGTGTCAAGCGGCAACAGGACCCAGCTCCAAAGGCTTCCTGGACATGGGAGGAGATTTTGGACGGAAAGGGGTCCTGGACTTGGGAGGAGATCCTGGATGGGATGGATCGCCGTCCATGGAGCGAAACGGTGGAGAGGCGGCGGCGAGAGGAGCAACGGCGTCAGCAGGGCCATCGTCGGAAGGTCGAGAGGCAACCCCAAAAAGTTTTTTGGGGGGGGGCACATGGCTTGGGCGGCTGGGCAGCAGGAGGCTGCCACAGGGCTGACGGAGGCAGAGAAGGGGCGAATTCAAAGGGCAACCAGGTTACGGGGGTCACTGGGCAAAGTAGGGAAAGGAGATGTAGAGGCACGGCGAGTGGTACTGGGGTGTATTACCAGTCCGGTCCGGCCCGTTCCAGTTCCCGGGGTAGAGCCAGTGGTGTGTGCCTCCAGTACGGTCCGGCCTGTTACGACCCCTCGCACCAAGTGTACGGTGCGCGTCTCCAGCCCGGCTCGGCCTGTTCCTGTTCCTCGCACCAAGGATACGGTGCGCTTCGCCAGCCCAGCGCGGCCTGTTCCGGCCACTCGCACCAGGGATACGGTGCGCGTCGCCAGCCCGGCCCGGCCTGTTCCGGCCACTCGCACCAGGGATACGGTGCGCGTCGCCAGCCCGGCCCGGCCTGTTCCGGCCACTCGCACCAGGGATACGGTGCGCGTCGCCAGCCCTTTCCCACCAGTGCCTAGACCACGTACCAAGCCTCCTGTGTGTCCCCAGAGTCCTGTGCGTCCTGTTGCTGCTCCCCGCACTAGCCCTGAGATGCGTGTCCTCAGCCCGGTACCTCCAGTTCCGGCACCACGCATCAGGCCTACGGTGCGTCCCCAGGGCCCAGAATGCCCTGTTGCTTCTCCCCGCACTAGCCCTGAGATGCGTGTCCTCAGCCCGGTACCTCCAGTTCCGGCACCACGCACCAGGCCTACGGTGCGCCTCAGACGGCCAGAGTCTGCCGTCTGCCCAACGGGGCCTGAACTGTCCGTCTGCCCAACGCCGTCTGAACTGCCCGTCTGCCCAACGGCGCCTGAACTGCCCGTCTGCCCAACGCCGTCTGAACTGTCCGTCTGCCAAGCGCCGCAGGAACTGCCCGTCTGTACTGAGCCTGCAAAGCCGCCCGTCTGCCATGAGCCTTCAGAGCCGTCCGCCAGACCGGAGCCGCTAGAGCTCTCCGCCAGACAGGAGCAGCCAGAGCCTTCCGCCAGACAGGATCAGCCAGAGCCTTCCGCCAGACAGGAGCAGCCAGAGCCTTCCGCCAGACAGGATCAGCCAGAGCCTTCCGCCAGACAGGATCAGCCAGAGCCTTCCGCCAGACAGGATCAGCCAGAGCCTTCCGCCAGACAGGATCAGCCAGAGCCTTCCGCCAGACAGGATCAGCCAGAGCCTTCTGCCAGACAGGATCAGCCAGAGCCTTCTGCCAGACAGGATCAGCCAGAGCCTTCTGCCAGACAGGATCAGCCAGAGCCTTCCGCCAGCCAGGATCCGCCAGAGCCGTCCAGCCAGGATCCGCCAGAGCCGTCCAGCCAGGATCCGCCAGAGCCGTCCAGCCAGGATCCGCCAGAGCCGTCCAGCCAGGATCCGCCAGAGCCAGCTAGTCAGGTACTGTCCCTTAGCCCGGTGCTGCCCCTTAGTCCGGTGCTGCCCCTTAGTCCGGTGCTGCCCCTTAGTCCGGTGCCGCCCCTTAATCCAGGTGGGTTTAGTTGGGGGGTGGTCATGTGGAGGGGGCTACGGAAGCGGATAGTGACTAAGGTGGGGTGGGGACCACGACCTGGACCAGAGCCGCCACCATGGACAGACGCCCACCCAGACCCTCCCCTAGACTGTATGCTGGTGCGCCCGGAGTTCGCACCTTTAGGGGGGGGTACTGTGACACTCTGGCTCCATGGACTTTGTTATTTGAGCCAGGGTTGTTCATTTTTCATTTTGGGTGTAGTTCTATGTGGGATCTAGTTGGTTCATTTCTATGTTTGGGTTTGTTGATTAGTCATATGACTCCCAATCGGAGGTAACGAGTGTCAGCTGTCGGCTCGTTATCTCTGATTGGGAGCCATATTTAAACTGTGTGGTTTCACCTGGGTTTTGTGGGTTTTTGTTTCCTTGTTCCTGTACAGTATTTGTAACTGTGGACTTCACTAGTCGTCTTGGTTTATTGTTTTTGTCGTTCGTGTACTTTTCTCTAATAAAGTCATGTTCGTTCAACGTGCTGCGTTTTGGTCTCCTTCGCTCATTGACGACCGTGACAGACAATGCTTTTCCAGCCAGACCTCAACCCGCAGTGGCCAGATGAACTTGAGTTCTTTGACACACTAGTCAGAGTTAAGAAAGGTGTTTTTCCAGTTGTCATGCTTGATGTCTCTAACCCCACTGACCACGACATTGCCCTGCTGGGACGCACCATAATCGGTACAGTACAAACCATTATGACTGTGTTACCTGCCCAAGTCTTTGAAAAAGCTGTCACCCCAGCCACAGTGAATCACACCAGTGTTCAAACCCCATGTACTGCTACTGAACAGTGGGATCCACCAGTAGGTTTAAGTCACCTAACCGAAGAACAGAGAGAGGTTGTTAGGAAAATGCTTAGAGAAGAGTGTCACTCCTTCTCCAGATCAGACAATGACATTGGCTGCATTGAACGATTGAAAATGACTATTTCTCTAAAGGACTCTGAACCAGTCAAGCGCACATACATGTCAGTGCCCAGGCCACTGTATCAGGAGATGAAGGGTTACCTTCATGACCTCATAGCCCAGGGTTGGGTTAGGAAGTCAAACTCTTCATATTCTTCACCTGTCGTTTTGCGTTAGGAAGAAGGACGGGACCCTCCGGTTGTGTATAGATTACAGAGACCTGAACAGAAAGACACATCCCGACCGCCAGCCCATCCCTCGGGTCCAGGACATCATGGACAGTTTAGGTGGTAATTCCTGGTTCTCCCTTTTAGATCATGGAAAAGCATATCACCAAGGGTTCATCTCTGAAGAAAGCAGATCACTGACAGCATTTGTGACCCCATGGGGACTCTATGAGTGGATACGTATGCCATTCGGCCTCATGAACGCTCCTGCAGCTTTTCAGCGTTGTATGGAGGAATGTTTGGAAGGGCTCCGGGACAACATCTGCATTCCTTATCTGGACGACACGCTAGTTTTCAGTAAAACTTTCGACAGCCATGTGAATGATGTGCAAAAGGTTTTGCAGCGTCTCAGAGTATGGCATCAAACTCAAGCCAAGTAAGTGTGATCTCTTTAAACCCCAGGTCCGTTATTTGGGCAGAATAGTGTCTGCAGACGGCAGCAAAGTTGACCCAGCCGATTTTGAAGCAGTAAGAGCATTGAAAGAGATCAGACCACAGACTGTGGGCCAGCTCAGAAAAATGCTTGGTTTACTCACTTACTACAGACAGTACATCAAAGACTTTTCTAGGAGGGCCAGCTGTCTGTATGACCTCCTGAAAGCAGATTCAGAGAAAATACCTGACCACCCACGGAAAGCAAAAACAAAGAAAGTAAGTAATGTGGTGCCCTCAAACAAGCCAATCCTGTGGACTGACCAGCATCAACAGGCACTTGAACAGCTGATTGAGTGTCTGCTTCACCCACCAGTCTTAGGTTTCCCTGACTTCACTCAGCCATTTGTTGTACACACTGATTCGTCACACCAAGGCTTGGGAGCAGTTCTTTATCAAGAGCAAGATAGGAAGCTTAGGGTCATTGCTTATGGCTCTCAAACCTTAACATCAGCTGAGAAGAACTATCACTACCACTCTGGAAAGCTAGAATTTCTAGCTCTAAAATGGGCAATCACTGATAAGTTCCATGATTATTTATACTATGCTCCGACCTTCACTGTATACAGTGATAACAACCCGCTCAGCTACATTCTGTCTACTGCAAAACTGAACGCAACCACTTCCAGGTGGGTTGCAGAATTGGCTGATTTCCACTTTACAATAAAGTACAGGCCAGGCAGAGAGAACAGTGATGCAGATGCTTTGTCGAGGATGCCACTGGATGTAGAGTCACTGATGAGAGAATGTTCTGAGGAGCTTCCACCAGACACCATTGCCGCCACGATACAAGCAGTAGAGGTACAGAAAGAGCCTTTTGTGCCTTGGTCAATTTCAGCTGCATCTATGTCAGTATCAGCTGAAGGTGAGACAACTACAGCAACAATCAGCTCGATACCAAAAGAGGGGATAAGAGAGGCACAAGAGTCTGATCCGGTCATCCGTCCTGTGCTCGATTTCAAGCTGTCTGGTTCCAAACCGCCAGTTAAAGAGCAAAAGGAATTCAGTCCAAAGACAAAATGCCTATTCAGAGAATGGGACAAATTGACAATCGACAGTGATGGTATTCTTTACAGAATCACTACAGCCCGCAAGCAGTTAGTTCTACCAGAGCAGTACAAAGGTAAAGTGATGGAAGAGTTGCACAATAACATGGGACACCAAGGTTACTGACCGCACTGTATCACTAGTACGTGACCGCTTCTTCTGGCCTTATATGCAATCTGACATCGAGCACTATGTGACTAAAACTTGTAGCTGTGTCAAGCAGAAAAAGCCAGGCCATGAAACAAGAGCTCCTCTGACAAACATTGTGACAACACAGCCATTTGAACTGGTATGTATAGATTTCCTCCATCTCGACAGATGCAAAGGGGGATATGAGTACATCCTCGTGATTGTTGATCATTTTACACGTTTCACTCAAGCCTACGCCACCACATCAAAGTCAGGAAAAACTGCTGCAAATCTCATCTTCAATGACTTTGCCCTGAAGTTTGGGTTCCCCTCCCGCATCCACCATGACCAAGGGGGGAGAATTCGAAAATCAGTTGTTCCATCAGTTAAAGAAACTCAGTGGCATGGCGGGGTCCAGAACAACACCCTACCACCCTATGGGGAACGGTCAAGTGGAACGAATGAACAGAACATTGTTGCAAATGCTAAAGACACTAACTGAGACACAAAAGTCAAACTGGAAGGAGTCTCTAAACAAACTGGTTTATGCCTATAACTGCACCCGTTGCGAAGTGACTGGCTATTCACCATTTTATCTTCTGTTTGGGAGATCACCCAGGCTTCCAGTTGATATGTTCTTTGGATTGTGCACAGAGGCAGGTTCCAGTAACCAGTGAGACTACGTGGAGATCTGGAAACGAGGAATGGAAGAAGCATACGCCATTGCAAATGAAAATGCTCAGAAAGCTGCTGAAAGAAGTAAGAAGTACTATGACACTAAAGTTAGGAGTTCAGTGCTACAGCCTGGCGAGCGAGTTCTGATTAAAAACCTGACACCAAGAGGAGGACCAGGCAAACTCCGTAACTATTGGGAAGATCAAATTCACACAGTAGTGAGACAAATGGGTTCAGACCTGCCGATTTATGAGTTGAGACCAGAAAAGGGTAGGGGACGCTCCAGGGTCCTGCACAGAAACCTGCTCATGTCCTGTGACCACTTACCTTTTGAGAGACAACCAGAAATGACTAAAGATGACAAAAGTAAGAAAAAGAGACATCAGCCTGGATCACAGCCTCTAGATTCTGATGAAGACAGCGGGGATGAATATGACCTTCATCATGAGCCGCTACAGGTCCCCACATCTCCTACAGTACCTGAGAGGTATGCTGAACCAGCGAGAGAGTCGGAAAACAGGCCCCCACCAGTGAAACAAACAGTGGCGGTGCCAGTTCCTGATATGCTACCAGCACAGCCGCTTGTTGAAAATCAGCTGGAGGAGAAAACAACAGTTAAAGAACTGCCTGCTGAGGAGATGAACTTGCCTGCTGAAAATGTGCCTGATGATCGTCCACTAAGTGCCTTTCCTTCATTAACTGCTGCTGCTGAACCTGAGGAACCAGCTTACCAGCTGCCACAAAGAGAGAGACACCCTCCAAGACGTATCACCTATGATCAGCTTGGTATCCCTTCCTGCTACAGTATCCAGCCACAGCCACAGTTGTTCCCTGTCTACCCTGCACCAGGACTGGTTCCATGGCTGCCATCACTACAGGGATATTACCTTCAGCCACCCTACATGTATGGACTTCAGCAAACTTGAGGCCACAGACAGAGTTGACATGTTTGACCATGGACTACTGACTGATTTCACAGACTTTCACGAGCCAATTAGCAGACTATGCATATAGATCATTAAAACTGATGGACTGTTGACAATAGTATGAGAAAAGACTGCTTATGGACTGTTTATACAGCTGGTCAACAGATATGGACTGTGAATATAACTTCTTGGTTCTATTTGAACTGTGAACTTTGACCTCTGCTCAAGGACTAGTTTACAGAAGAGGATTTTCTACGTCCAGTGCTTATAGACTGTTTAAGAAGACAATATTGGTAATGTTGGGACAACATTTATTTTGTCGGGGAGAGTGTGACAGGTTAAAGGACATATTCATAGCCTGTTATACACTAAAAAGTATTAGTAAGTTCATGGTATGTAAGGATCTTAAAATATCTAAGGTTAAAAAGATCATGCATCCAGTACTAGTTCATAGAGATTGATAAAATTAATAAATGTGTTAAAATCCGTCAAGTGTAAAAGGGTAAATATTGTAAGAGGAATATGTAAACGTTATATTGACTACTTTACTTTGTGGTGCCTAATTTAAGGGTAAAAGTGTTAATCTGTGATCTACTAAATGCTCTTAATCTATGAGCCTGAGATCGATTGCTCTGGTCTCCACCCAACTTTCTGGGGAAATCGCAGTCTTTTTTCCTCATTATACTAAAGTTTTCAGTGAGGAAACAACTGCATCACTCTCGTGATTATTTCTCCCCTTTTTCAGGTACGTTATTGATATAAAACGAGTTAATTTGAATGTAATAACTTGCTAACATGTCAAGAGAGTTTAAGGTATGTGTTAGTAACATCTTGAGTAAGTTAGAGTTAAGTTGAAGAGAGTTATTAGGTGCGTGTATGAGTGAAATCTGCTTGGTTGCAGCGAAGATTAGCTTCGTACTGAGAGTAGCTGCCATTTTATGCTAATTGTGAATGAACATGTGCGCTGTTAATAATATATTTGGGGTTATTTGTATAATGTGTTTCGAATACTTTGTTGACATGGTTGATAAATGTAGTTATGGGTTACTGAGCTAAAGCTACTTTGTGTTTGACAGTTATATTGAAACATTTGTATATGTTTTAGTGAATTACAGTTTATGCTGTTGTGACTTGAATAAGCTTTGTACCCTACAAAACTCTGGTTCCTGTAGATCTGTTGTTCTGTAAAATGTGGTATTTTGTAAAAGGATTATACTAAAGTTTTCAGTGAGGAAACAACTGCATCACTCTCGTGATTATTTCTCCCCTTTTTCAGGGGCGTAACATGTTCAGTTACGGTGTTAGGAGACTGATGGTTTCTCGACACAGATTATTTGTTTACATAGCAGGTTAGGATAATTTACGTGGCAGGTTAGGAAAATGAATGTGGCAGGTTAGGTGAATTAGCGTGGCAGGTTAGGAGAATGAGGTTAAGGTTAGGAAAAGGGTTAGGGTTAGGCTTAGCTACAATGCTACAGAAAAAAATGGCCACGGACCAATGACGAGCATCAATGGGTGTAACTTGATATCAAGAAACCCCGATATCAGAAAACACCCCTAATTGCGGTCTGCAATTACACCCTTCTCGACCTACCGGATCAATACAAATGTATCACAGGCGTAAACTAGTATCTTCCGACCATGGCTCATAGCTTAACTCAAGATTATTACCAGATTCCTTCCATTACCAGAGTGTACACTACAGCTTGCATTTTGGCTACAGCTGCGGTGGTAAGCGACTGACTAGTGGCATCTAGCAGCAGGCTTGCAGGAAACAGAATGCAGAACAGACGGTGCATAGGCTGTTCTCTCTGCTACCGCAAGGCAAGCAACTTACAGTTAGTGAGTGCATACATTTTTCATACTGGCCCCTGTGGGAATCGAACCCACAAGCCTGGCGTTGCAAGCGCCATGCTCTACCAACTGAGCTACAGTTGACATCATAGAGCAACATTCTAGTTGTAACCATGGTGAAGCTATATAGTGTTTGTTTACATTTACTTTGTTGCAAAACATCTGTGTAAAACAAGCTTATATTTTGGGTTCTGATGGGGTATGGCAGGAGGAACTACGCTCATGAGGCATTATAAGTAATATTCTTCAAGAATTGCCCCTTTAAGATGCTAAGCTTGGTTTGAAACCCAAGAGTGGCCTCCACTTTCACACACAGGGATGTTTTCCTTACCGGCCCTCAGCCTGTAGTGCCACAGAGCTGACCCAAGCCAGACTCTTGCCAGTGTTGGTGAGACTCCAGGCAGCTAAACCCTGGATAGCCTCAGGACAGTGAAGTTCACAGAGAGCCTCCACCAGCATCACCAGAGGAGCCTCCAACTCTGGACCCGGAGTGCTGCTGTTCTTGTGCATAGTCACTTTATCCCTACCTACATGTACACATGACCTCGACTAACCTGTACCCCGCACATTGACTCAGTACCGGTACTCCCTGTATATAGCCTCATTATTGTTATTTTATTGTGTTACTTGTTTTATTTACTTTTATTTTTCATTTTCTACTTTAGTTTAATTAGTAAATATTTTCTTAACTCTATTTTCTTAAACTGCATTGTTGGTTAAGGGCTTGTAATTAAGCATTTCAGGGTAAGGTCTACACATGTATTCGGCGCATGTGACAAATAAAATTTGATTTGATTTTGATAGGATGTTTTGGAGCATTTGGTTCAAGAAAGAATATGGGTAGTTGACATGATGCCCCTTTTTTTGTCCATGATGGCAAACACAAATATAACTGTACTTAAATTGGCTAAAATTGTGATATAATACTAAAAGCTTTGTTTCTTTACTGGGATCATGAGTATATTCATGCAATGTAGCCTATTATTTGTTTTCTTAAAATTTTGAACCAAACGTGACAATTTTCCAATGGTGTGACTGTCCCAGGTAAGGTGGTGGAACTTTGAACTTAAGTAAATTAATGAAAACATTTATAAAATTCCCTTCAGCTATACTCTTTTAGTCATAACACAAGTCTATTTAAAAAACAATAGTCCCCAAGTCTATTCATGATATTTCCAAATTATTTCAAAGGTTTTGATTGATTACATTTTGTCCCTAAAAACAATGTCCACTCGGTGTGAGTGACACAATTCTGTGATTAAATAATGAGAAAACATTTGGGCACCATTGAGCTGGGGAGAGTTCTCTTGCAATGAGGAAGTACAGAAGAGCACATGGCCTGAACAGATTGTAAGCTTTATCAGAAATAGTTCACTTCTCTGCCATTGCGATAAAAGGAGTCAGTTTCTTAGTCCTTTGGTGTGATGCCTTTTTAATGTATATATGAAAATAATAATACTTTTTTGACAATTGAAGTATAAAAAGCAATGAAAACATGTTGTGGTGAAATCATATGGAAGGCTTACTGTTAACAAAATGGCCCAAAATGGACCATACAGCCTGAGATTTCCAACAGTGTGACAGCTTTTTTTCGCTTGGTGTGACATGAAGATGGTATATCCCATTAATAAACTTCTATAATTACCTTTTAAGACTCATGTTTCATCAAATAACACTTATTTGCGTTAGACCTACTTGTATCCTGTTGCAATTTTGAACGATTTTAGTGATTATGAGTGCAATATTTATGTATTAATTCTCCCAAGCATGGTTTCTCACTTTTGGCAGGTGAACATTGCTCCAGCAACCTCTGGGTCTGTCTCTGCCCCCTGGGGAGGGTCTAGTTATTTTACCTGGCCCTAGTGATGGTGCAGGCAGATATTGTCTGTGGTGCTCCCATTCCTGGTTCTCACTCCCTGCATTAGACCATCCATCCCCTTGGTCCCTCTCTGTCTGTCCTACCAGTTTCACTCCTGACTGATTGGCATACGTCATCCTGTCACACCCTGGCTCGGGGACTCATTATGTTGAGCCAGGGTGTGTTCATTCTATGTTTTCTGTTTCTTTGGTGGGTGTTCTAGGTTGTCTATTTTCTATGTTTGCCGGTGTGACTCCCAATCAGAGGCAACGAGTGTCAGCTGTCGGCTGGTTGTCTCTGATTGGGAGCCATATTTAATCTGTCTGTTTTTCTTTCGGGTTGTGGGATTTTGTTCGTGTGTGTTCGTGTTGTACCATAGACGTCACGCATTCGTTGTTTATTGTTTTGTTCGTGTGAGCATTTAATAAATAGAATATGTTCACTCGCAACGCTGCGCCTTGGTCTCCCTCATTAGACGATCGTGACAGAAAATCCCACCAGTACCAGACCAAGCAGCGTGAGGAGGAGAGAGGAAGGACCTGGGATCAGTGGAGTAGGAGTTTCGGCTGGGCCCCGCTAAGTGAAGAGAAGAGAGGCTGGTCTATGGAGCAATGGATCAAGAGCTTCGACTGGGTCAAGCCCATTGAGGAGCTGAGTGACGAGGGTTGGAGACAGAGGAGCGAGAGGTGGGTGAGAACGATGGAGGCCTGACCCACGGGGAGGAGAGACCCCCAGAAAATTTTTAGGGGGGGGCTCACGACGTGGACGACGGGGCAGCAGGAGGCCGCGAGGGAGCGGTCCAGCGGGTGTGAAGAGGAGGCCGCCAGGTTAAGGGGGCCACTGGTCACAGAGGAGAGGGAAAGTGTGGAGGCACGGCGAGAGGTACTGGGGTGTGTTACCAGTCCGGTCCGGCCCGTTCCTGATCCCTGCGTAGGGCCAGTGGTGTGTGTCCCCAGTACGGTCCGGCCTGTTCCTGTTCCTCGCATCGAGCCTGTGGTGCGTGTCGTCAGCCCGGTCCGGCCCGTTCCTGCTCTCCGCACCAAGTCTGTGGTGCGCGTCGCCAGCCCGGTCCGGCCCGTTCCTGCTCTCCGCACCAAGTCTGTGGTGCGCGTCGCCAGCCCGGCCCGGCCTGTTCCTGCTCCCCGCACCAAACCTGTGGTGCGCGTCGCCAGCCCGGCCCGGCCTGTTCCTGCTCCCCGCACCAAGTCTGTGGTGCGTTTCGTCAGCCCTGTCCGGCTCGTTCCTGCTCTCCGCACCAAGTCTGTGGTGCGCGTCGCCAGCCCATTCCGGTCCATTCCTGCTCCACGCACCAAGCCAGGGGTGTGTATCGTCAGCCCGGTCCGGTCCGTTCCTGTTCCACGCACCAAGCCAGGGGCGCGTGTCGTCAGTCCGGCTCCGGCCAGCGGGGCTAGACAGGACCAGGGGTACTTTGGGGGGTTGGAGAGGAAGTGGGGATCAAGCCCGGAGCCGGAGCCGCCGCCGAGGAGGAATGCCCACCCAGCCCTCCCCTGTTTTTGCTCGTATTTAGGCGCGGTCGCAGTCCGCGCCTTTAGGGGGGGGTACTGTCACACCCTGGCTCGGGGACTCATTATGTTGAGCCAGGGTGTGTTCATTCTATGTTTTCTGTTTCTTTGGTGGGTGTTCTAGGTTGTCTATTTTCTATGTTTGCCGGTGTGACTCCCAATCAGAGGCAACGAGTTTCAGCTGTCGGCTGGTTGTCTCTGATTGGGAGCCATATTTAATCTGTCTGTTTTTCTTTCGGGTTGTGGGATTTTGTTCGTGTGTGTTCGTGTTGTACCATAGACGTCACGCATTCGTTGTTTATTGTTTTGTTCGTGTGAGCATTTAATAAATAGAATATGTTCACTCGCAACGCTGCGCCTTGGTCTCCCTCATTAGACGATCGTGACACATCCACCCTGGGAGGGCCCCCATCAGAGGTGCCTCTTTTGGCGACTGTCCCCCCCCGCTCTACATGATTGATCCTGCCATATTCTTGTCCCAAAGATTAGGCAATGCAAGTCTTATTACACACGGTCGGTACATTGAAACTGTGAATGGTTTATTAAATCAGTTATGGTTCCATTTATCACTCCAATGTTACTTGGACAACTGTGGCAATTCTAGTGCTAAGATATGCAAACAATTACTGACCTTTGGGGACAGGTTGCATTTATCAGACCCAAAAACCATACAGGGTGCTGTCGGGTGCCCCTGGCCACTTTTGGTGACCCTTTGTGGCACTGGCGTCTCATTCGAATGTCTTCCCTATCAACTTTCGATGGTACTTTCTGTGCCTACCATGGTGACCATGGGTAACGGGGAATCAGGGTTCGATTCCGCAGAGGGAGCCTGAGAAATGGCTACCACATCCAAGAAAGGCAGCAGGCGCGCAAATTACCCACTCCCAATTTGGGGAGGTAGTGATGAAAAATAACAATACAGGACTTCCAGAACAGGGTAGAGAACTGAGGACCCCGGTCGGAGACCATGTCCAATGGGAGTCCATGGATCCGGAAGACGTGCTGCACCATGAGCTGGGCCGTCTCTTTGGCGGAGGGTAGCTTGGGGAGAGGAATGAGGTGGGCGGCTTTGGAAAACCGGGCCACAACTGTCAGGAAGGCGGTGTGCCATCAGACGGGGGAAGACCAGTGACAAAGTCTAGGGATATGTGAGACCAGGGACGGTGAGGAACAGACAGAGGTTGGAGGAGACCAGCCAGAGCTTGCTGAGGAGTCTTTTTCTGCGCACAGATCGTGCAGTTGGTGACAAACGTGGAGACGTCAGGAACCATGGTAGACCACCAAAAAGCGTTGTCGCACAAAGGCCAGGGTCCGACGGGAGCCCGGGTGGCAGGCAAGCCTGGTGGAGTGGGCCCACTCCAGGACCGAGGAGCGGACAGCGTCAGGAACAAACATCTGGTTATCTGGGCCACCCCTGGGGTTCAGCTGGGAATGCTGCACCACCCAGACCTCCTTCCCTATTCCCCACCTGAGTGCCGTCGCCAAGCACGAGGTGGGAAGGATGGTCTCGGATTCGGGGGTTGTAGCCGCGGGGCTATAGTGGCGTGACAGTGCATCTGGCTTGACATTCTTGGATCCCGGTCGGTATGAGAGGGAGAAGTTGAACCGGGTGAAAGGCAGAGCCCACCTAGCTTGTCTGGAATTGAGACGCTTGGCGGTACGGAGATATTCCAAGTTCTTGTGGTCTGTCCACACAATGAACGGATGTTCCGCCCCCTCCAGCCAGTGCCTCCACTCCTCCAATGCCATCTTCACCGTGAGAAGCTCACGGTTCCCCACATCGTAATTCCTCTCTGTGGTGTTGAGGCGATGGGAGAAGAAGGCGCAGGGATGTAACTTGAGGTCCAGGGCCGAACGCTGGTACAGGACCGCACCCACTCCGACATCTGAAGCATCGGCCTCCACCACGAACTGGCGGGACGGGTCAGTATCACAAATATGCAAAAGTAGAGAAAATTAGAAAAATACTTTTTCATAGCACTGTATATATACAGTTGAATTCGGAAGTTTACATACACCTTAGCCAAATACATTTAAACTCAGTTTATCACAATTCCTGACATTTAATCCTAGTAAAAATTCCCTGTCTTAGGTCAGTTAGGATCACCACTTTATTTGAAGAATGTCAGAATAATAGTAGAGAGAATTATTTATTTCAGCTTTTATTTATTTCATCACATTCTCAGTGGGTCAGAAGTTTACATACACTCAATAGTATTTGGTAGCATTGCCTTAAAATTGTTTAACTTGGGTCAAACGTTTCGGGTAGCCTTCCACAAGCTTCCCACAATAAGTTGTGTGAATTTTGGCCCATTCCTCCTGACAGAGCTGGTGTAACTGAGTCAGGTTTGTAGGCCTCCTTGCTCGCACACGCTTTTTCAGTTCTGTCCACAAATGTTCTATAGGATTGAGGACAGGGCTTTGTGATGGCCACTCCAATACCTTCACTTTGTTGTCCTTAAGCCATTTTGCCACAACTTTGGAAGTATGCTTGGGGTCATTGTCCATTTGGAAGACCCATTTGCGACCAAGCTTTAACTTCCTGTCTGATGTCTTGAGATGTTGCTTCAATATATCCACATAATTTTCCTTCCTCATGATGCCATCTATTTTGTGAAGTGCACCAGTCCCTCCTGCAGTAAGGCACCCCCACAGCATGATGCTGCCTCCCCCGTGCTTCACGGTTGGGATGGTGTTCTTCGGCTTGCAAGCATCCCCGTTTCTCCTCCAAACATAATGATGGTCATTATGGCCAAACAGTTATATTTTTGTTTCATCAGACCAGAGGACATTTCTCCAAAAACTACGATCTTTGTCCCCATGTGCAGTTGCAAACCGTAGTCTGGCTTTTTTATGGCGGTTTTGGAGCAGTGGCTTCTTCCTTGCTGAGCGGCCTTTCAGGTTATGTCGATATAGGACTAGTTTTACTGTTGATATAGATACTTTTGTACCTGTTTCCTCCAGCATCTTCACAAGGTCCTTTGCTGTTGTTCTGGGATTGATTTGCACTTTTCGCACCAAAGTACGTTCATCTCTAGGAGGCAGAATGTGTCTCCTTCCTGAGCGGTATGACGGCTGCGTGGTCCCATGGTGTTTATACTTGCGTACTATTGTTTGTACAGATGAACGTGGTACCTTCAGGCATTTGAGAATTGCTCCCAAGGATGAACCAGACTTGTGGAGGTCCACAATTCTTTTTCTGAGGTCTTGGCTGATTTCTTTAGATTTTCCCATGATGTCAAGCAAAGAGGCACTGAGTTTGAAGGTAGGCCTTGAAATACATCCACAGGTACACCTCCAATTGACTCAAATGATGTCAATTAGCCTATCAGAAGCTTCTAAAGCCATGACATCATTTTCTGGAATTGTCCAAGCTGTTTAAAGGCACAGTCAACTTAGTGTATGTAAACTTCTGACCCACTGGAATTGTGATACAGTGAATTATAAGTGAAATAATCTGTCTGTAAACAATTGTTGGAAAAATTACTTGTGTCATGCACAAAGAAGATGTATTAGCAGACCATATAGACTTCTGTAGAACAGGCAAATAAAAAAAAATCTGCATCTCTGCTTTGGCAGAAAAGGTTGTTTTATAATTAAGAACAGCATCTTGTAGGATTCAATAGTTGGAATTGTAAAAGTTGTTGCCCTGTCCCTTTCTCTGTGATCGTCATTCTAATGTAATCCAGAAAGCAAAACCTTGTCCTCAAACATTTACATCAAAAGGTGTAAAGTTATGGACAAAGACCCAAAACAGCCACAACAAATTAAATATTTGTATTGATCAAATACATTTACGTCATTTAGCAGACGCTCTTATCCAGAGCGACTTACAAATTGGTGCATTCACCTTATAGCCAGTGGGATAACCACTTTACAATATTATTATTATTATATTTTGGGGGGTGTGGTAAGGGGGGGGTGGGGGGGGGGTAGAAGGATTACTTTATCCTATCCATTTTTACATTTACATTTTTTTAGTCATTTAGCAGACGCGCTTATCCAGAGCGACTTACAGTTAGTGAATACATATATTATTACATTTTTTTTATACTGCCCCCCCCCCGTGGGAATCAAACCCACAACCCTGGCGTTGCAAACGCCATGCTCTATCAACTGAGCTACATCCCTGCCGGCCATTCCCTCCCCTACCCTGGACGACGCTGGGCCAATTGTGCACCGCCCATGAGTCTCCCGGTCGGCTGCGACAGAGCCTGGATTCGAACCAGGATCTCTAGTGGCACAGTTAGCACTGCGATGCAGTGCCTTAGACCACTGCGCCACTCAGGAGTATAACATGGAAAACAACCACTTTTTGTGCAGTATTAATTTACCATACTTACAAACCACTAAATGTAAATACTGTATTGTACATATGCTGGTCATCTATTTGTACCTGTAGACTTTCCATCAGCATGAAGAAAAAAATGCACAAAACAGTAATTGAGTACACTGCGACATCAATTGGTTTGTGATGATGTGATGTGATGATGTGTCTCAGTTGGTAGAGCATGGCGCTTGCAATGCTAGGGTTGTGGGTTCGAATCCCACGGGGACCAGTATGAAAATGTATACACTCACTATTGTAAGTTGCTCTGGATATTATTTTTCAACTGGAAACATTTAACAAGCAAGTATTTTTATGTTCCACAAGTATTATCAGTTTAACTGTTTTATACAGATAATTATCAGACTCAAGTTGCAAAATGGAAAAATAGGGTTAAGTTGTTAAAATAAAATAAAAAGAATAAACAGAACCACTTTTCAGGAGGATACAGACAGGTCAAGAAGTATGCTTAGACATGCAGAAAAATACTTGGTTTAAACATAATCTGGCACCTTATGATAATATCATGATTTTTTAAAATGTTGTATTACATACCTACAGCATAAAAGAGGGAGATATATTATTTCTAATGATGTCAACTTTATTTCTCAACTCCTTATATTGAGCAAATTACACTCAGAGATAATTACACTCACTGTATCTGACATAGGCTTAGCACCCCCCCGCAAGTTACGCACCTGCCTATATAGCCCTATGTTGGATACAATGCTGCAGTTGTGAAACAAAGAAAGTAAAATAAATAAATAAAATTGATCTACTTGTGTCAGTATATTTTAATTATGGAATGATTTGATATGGTTTTATCAAAATGTTTGAGAAGGCTATACTGATGTTATGTAGTGCGGACCTGGTACAACGCCATAAAACATTGCAATATAGAGTCAACACCATAAATGCGTTAAAATCGCCTATACATTTACCAGACGGAAGTGTTATGTCACAAGCTGGGCTTGGACTCCGGTCTCAGATGTGGAGAGCTGGGGGTTCTACCCCTTAGCCACAGAGGAGGTATAGTTGGACCCAAATGAAACACCCAAGGCAATACTCCAGGCAAGTAGATTTAATGTAAAAACAAAGGTTCTTCGCACTTCAAAAATAGTCCAACAAAAGTTCTTCTCAGAAAGAGGTATATTAACAGAGGTAGAGTAACAAAACAGGAGGCAAAACAAAATAACTCCACGAGGGGAGAAAAACAAACTAAAGATAACTTAGAAAACCTTACTTGGAAAGACACGGTGGAACAAAGCAGGAGACACATAGCCAGGACTCAAAAACCAAGTGAGAAACAAGGGGAAAACACACAGCTAAAATACTCTAGGGGAAACAAGGCACAGGTGACCTGGATCAAGCTAATAAGGACACACGAGGAAGAACTAAGGCAGAGGGGAACACAGATGACCTCTAGAGGCCCGGAGACAAACAGGAGGCAGGAAGCTGACAGTTATTACATTTATGGTGGGGAAAACTTTTTTTTTTCAGCAAACCTATTTTAACAGTCCTGGTATTTTCTTAATGTGGTACCTGAGATGGTGCAAGAAACTGGGATCGTCAGATTCGCTGCACATGATGTCACCTGTAAGGCTACTACACTCAGTATAACCCTTTTTTTCTAAGGGTGTAGCTCACAGGTAGCCTATAAGAGCGACCGCACCTTGCGCCTGCGGCTTTACTATTGACATGTTTAGTGCGCAAGACAAGAGAGATAGCCTAGACCTCATTTATATTCTTCAGCGTACAGAAATAGGATCTAATACTGACTTTATTCGAGGAGGACAATCCTAACGAAACATTTTACAGGTTTGAATTCATACATTAACTTTGTGTATTGATGAGATACATATTTAAATAACATGAGGGACTTGCCGAGTAAAACATTTGATTTATTATAATTCTAAATAGCCCACATAAACTATGCGGATTAATATTTGAAATGTTTTGCCTTCATTCATATTTGAAATGTTTGCCTTCATTAATATTTGGCCTATGAATCCTATTTATAGGCCTTTTTTCTTTTGTTGAATGAATGGGTGCTTTTGACTTCAACACATTATTTTTATTTAAAATAGTAGGCCTAGACATTTTATTTCGTCAAACTTCGTATAGGCTACTTTTAGCCTACTCTTGTTTGCGTTGCTAAAATAATGTCAGTGGTGTAGCCTATATGATCATCTGATGTTGTAATATACTATTTTGTAATATAAGCCTAATGAGCCTAACCATTATTTCGATTAAACACATATTTTTAATTTGAAAAATCAAATACTGTATCTGTCGGTATTGGCTTAAGCTATTTGTCCTTTTGCTAAAATTAACATTATCATAATGCAATTCATTCCGTTTTGGACTCTTGAGCTTAATATTTAATATGCCAAATTGAATTTATTTCAAAATAAAAAAGTCATTAAATGTAGACAGGAAATAAATACAATAAAGTAGTCTCCATGGTTAAACAAATAGGCTACAACGAAATCGTAAACGAAACGAAAAGTGTGTTAATACGTTTTCAACTTGCGTTTGATGTATAGCATGTTATTAATTCCTTATTAGCCTAAATGTATAACTATTCTTAGTTTTGTATTATCATCATTATTACGTTTTAATGTGGGCTATAAATAGGGCCATGATCACACTGTCATTCGTATCAGCCTACTTTGCATAGGGCTTCATCGTAATAGCGTTATGTGAATATCACACCTGAAAAATAAAAGTTAGCTTTCTTTGATCAGAGTGAGAGATGGATTCGCAGACTAAGGCTGCGCCGATGCGCGTGCTCGTCACGGGCGGATCCGGATTGGTCGGGAAGGCCATCGAGCACGTGGTGAAACAAGAAGGCGGCTGTCTCGAGGGCGAACAGTGGACCTTCCTCTGCTCCAAAGAAGCCAACCTCGTGTAAGTTATGTCACATAAACCTCATATTCTCAGCAGAGCTGGTCTGAGGCTTGGTCGTTGCAGATAAAAATGACCTAATCTATATAGAGATGCCATGATCCCATAGTCTACATGCCCGAGAAACACCAGCATGTCTGTTCTACATAACATATTTCTATAGGAAATGTATGTCACGTTGCACTGTATGAAACCCTGGTTTAAATATTTGTAAATTCCTGTTATGACCCTTTTGCTTCTGGGACTGGTTTTGTGGTTCCAACAGAAACGAAATGGATAAAAGAAGTTCAAAAAAGAAGTTCACTCCTGGAAAAATTATTATATTCTCTACTATTCAATTATTTTCTATTCAATTATATAGATAGATGGATTGATGGATAGATACAGTATATAGGTAGAGTTTCTATATAGTTCCTGTTGGAACCACATTAAATGTTTAGCTAATTACATTTGTGCATGCATACTTTTATGAGATTGATGTGTTTTCCATTAAATAGGATGATGATGATGATGATGATGAATGATGACAGTTGTACAATGTTCTGCCAGAGATCTACAACAGACAATAGCAGTTTTTAAGAAGTATCGGCCCACCCATGTCATCCACCTGGCTGCCAAGGTGGGAGGACTCTACCTTCACATGAAGGAGAACCTACACTTTCTGGTGAGATTCATTATCTAACTACCCAGTTTGTTTCAATACCTAGGCTATATGTTTCAGTCCTAAAGTACATTTGTTCAATCAGGGATGGGACTAGAAATTCGGACCGGGCATTTCTAACTCACCGGACCATTTTTTTCCTCAAAGCTCCCACACTGGCCCATTTTTTAACCTAGAGGCCCCATTTGTTAACCAAATAATGATCATTCTGTACAAATCCCCCAATTTAGACAAGCCGATGGGCTGAAGATGGAACCAGCCCATCTGGCATTTTGCCTGAACTGTCCAAAGGTCGGTCCGTTTCTGTGTTCAATTCTGTCGAGTATTTTGTTCAGATCAGTGACTTTTGGTCCCATAGCCTAGTATAATATTGAATGACACAAAACCGATACATCGAAACATACTATATGACAAAATATTTGTGTGTACTGTATTTGTTCTGTGTAGTTATGTCATATACAGTGTGTTTGTTTTGTGTTGTTCAGTACGTTTGTTGTCACAGCATTGCCGTGAAATGGTTTGTTTTATCTAGCTACCGGTTGACTGTAACTAAATATAAATGTCCATGTTTGCCTGGTGTCGTAGAAATATTTGACTGAAAAGTAGTCAACTTAAAGATATTTCTCAAGAGACCGGAGCTTGTGAATCCAATAATTAGACTTTATTGCATAATAAAGCCGAGCTTGCTCCATTGAACAACTGTCTCTCTTTTGCTTAGAGATCTCTTATATAACACACAAATGCACAGTCATGTATACATAGCTTACAAAGCTACTTCCCAAAGCTACTGATTAACTTCTTTAACTGCCATGCCACTATTATCTTTCAAAGTCCAACAACACATTTCTCTTCCCCTTATCTCATTATATTGGTGACGTGGCTCAGACACTTTTAAAAATAAAATGCATACATTCATTAAAGCATGTTTACACATTGTATTGACTATATTCCTTATTTAAACATGCATCTGGACTTATAAAATGTCAATCATGTTTACTATATTTTACTTTTGACATTTCCCAACATTTTGCCTTAATGATACATAATTTATTACTATACTGGCTGGGCAACAATCTAGGCTGACATTTAGTTGAACTTGTCAAAGCGAAGTTTACACAGTGACTTTGTTGCCACACTTCTTAATCTTATTCCGAAAGGGTATTCATCCATCTGTGAGGAGAGTTTACAGGGGAGCTTGTTATCACAGTATCCAAATGCATTCTTTGAATTCATTTGTGGGAAAACAAGTTATTGTGTAAAGCCGTAATACGGGTTTGATTGAATTGAGACCACAGTGTTTTGCCTTCACAGAGGGACAACCTTCGCATCAATGACAACGTGCTGCAGACGTCTCACGAAATGGGCGTCATCAAGGTGGTGTCCTGCCTGTCCAGCTGCATCTTTCCTGACAAGACCACCTACCCTATCGATGAGAGCATGGTGAGTTGAACAACCAATAAGACCCTATCAATGAGAGCATGTTGAGTTTAATACTAAAATACTATGGTTGCATCGCATGGCACCCAATTCACTATATAGTGCATTACTTTTGACCAGAGCCCTAATGGCCCTAGTCAGAACAGCGCCGGAAGAAGATGGCTGCCGTTTTACAGCCCTCTAACCAATTGTACTATTATGTGTGTTTTTCCGCGTTATTTGTAATTTATTTTGTACATAATGTTTATGCCATCGTCTCTTATAACCAAAGAGAGCTTCTGGATATCAGGACAGCGATTACTCACCTCGCGTTGGACGAACACTTTTTCTTCAACGAGGCGTTCGCGAAGGATATTCTACAGACTCCAGACAAGGCCCAGATCCCCGTCATTCGCGTGAGGAAGAGACGGAGATACCGTGGACGTAGGTCGGGGTGCCTTGTAAAGATCCGACGGCGAACGAGTAAACTGCCTCTCCCATCAATCCTATTAGCCAACGTTCAAGCTTTGGATAATAAAATGGACGATTTAAGATTACGGTTATCCTACCAACGGGACATTAAAAACTGTAATATCTTATGTTTCACGGAGTCGTGGCTGAATGACAACAATGACAACATTCAGCTAGCAGGCTATACGCTACATCGGCAGGACAGAACGGCAGACTCGGGTAAGACGAGGGGTGGCGGTCTCTGTATTTTTGTAAACAACAGCTGGTGCACAAAATCAAATACTAAGGAAGTCTCAAGGTTTTGCTCGCCTGAGGTAGAGTATCTTATGATAAGCTGTAGACCACACTATTTACCAAGAGAGTTTTCATCTATACTTTTCATAGCTGTCTATTTACCACCACAAACCAATGCTGGCATTAAGATTGCACTGAATGAGTTGTACAAGGCCATTAATCAACAGGAAAACGCTCATCCAGATGCAGCGCTCCTAGTAGCAGGGGACTTTAATGCAGGGAAACTTAAATCCGTTCTACCTCATTTCTACCAGCATGTTAAATGTGCAACCAGAGGGGAAAAAACTCTAGACCACCTTTACTCCACACACAGAGACGCATACAAAGCTCTCCCTCGCCCTCCATTTGGCAAATCTGACCATAACTCTATCCTCCTGATTCCTGCTTATAAGCAAAAACTGAAGCAGGAAGCACCAGTGACTCGGCTAATAAAAAAGTGGTCAGATGACGCAGATGCTAAGCTACAGGACTGTTTTGCTAGCACAGACTGGAACATGTTCAGGGATTCTTCAGACAGCATTGAGGAGTACACCACATCAGTCACTGGCTTCATCAATAAGTGCATCGATGATGTCGTCCCCACAGTGACCGTACGTACATACCCCAACCAGAAGCCATGGATTACAGGAAACATCCGCACTGAGCTAAAGGGTAGAGCTGCCGCTTTCAAGGAACGGGACTCTAACCCGGACGCTTATAAGAAATCCCGCTATGACCTCCGACGAACCATCAAACAGGCAAAGAGTCAATACAGGTCTAAGATTGAATCATACTACACTGGCTCTGACGCTCGTCGGATGTGGCAGGGCTTGAAAACTATTACAGACTACAAAGGGAAGCACAGCCGCGAGCTGCCCAGTGACACAAGCCTACCAGACGAGCTAAACCACTTCTATGCTCGCTTCGAGGCAAGCAACACTGAAGCATGCATGAGAGCACCAGCTGTTCCGGACGACTATGTGATCACGCTCTCCGTAGCCGATGTGAGTAAGACTTTTAAGCAGGTCAACATTCACAAGGCCGCAGGGCCAGACAGATTACCAGGACGTGTACTCCGAGCATGTGCTGACCAACTGGCAAGTGTCTTCACTGACATTTTCAACATGTCCCTGACTGAGTCTGTAATACCAACATGTTTCAAGCAGACCACCATAGTCCCCGTGCCCAAGAACTCTAAGATAACCTGCCTAAATGACTACCGACCCGTGGCACTGACGTCTGTAGCCATGAAGTGCTTTGAAAGACTGGTCATGGCTCACATCAACAGCATAATCCCAGAAACCCTAGACCCACTCCAATTTGCATACCGCCCCAACAGATCCACAGATGATGCAATCTCTATCGCACTCCACACTGCCCTTTCCCACCTGGACAAGAGGAACACCTACGTGAGAATGCTATTCATTGACTACAGCTCAGCATTCAACACCATAGTGCCCTCAAAGCTCATCACTAAGCTAAGGATCCTGGGACTAAACACCTCCCTCTGCAACTGGATCCTGGACTTCCTGACGGGCCGCCCCCAGGTGGTAAGGGTAGGTAACAACACATCTGCCACACTGATCCTCAACACGGGGGCCCCTCAGGGGGTGCGTGCTCAGTCCCCTCCTGTACTCTCTGTTCACCCATGACTGCATGGCCAGGCACGACTCCAACACCATCATTAAGTTTGCCGACGACACAACAGTGGTAGGCCTGATCACCGACAACGATGAGACAGCCTATAGGGAGGAGGTCAGAGATCTGGCCGTGTGGTGCCAGGACAACAACCTCTCCCTCAACGTGACCAAGACAAAGGAGATGATTGTGGACTACAGGAAAAAAAAGAGGACTGAGCACGCCCCCATTCTCATCGACGGGGCTGTAGTGGAACAGGTTGAGAGCTTCAAGTTCCTTGGTGTCCACATCACCAACGAACTATCATGGTCCAAACACACCAAGACAGTCGTGAAGAGGGCACGACAAAGCCTATTCCCCCTCAGGAGACTAAAAAGATTTGGCATGGGTCCTCAGATCCTCAAAAATTCTACAGCTGCACCATCGAGAGCATCCTGACTGGTTGCATCACCGCCTGGTATGGCAACTGCTTGGCCTCTGACCGCAAGGCACTACAGAGGGTAGTGCGTACGGCCCAGTACATCACTGGGGCAAAGCTCCCTGCCATCCAGGACCTCTATACCAGGCGGTGTCAGAGGAAGGCCCTCAAAATTGTCAAAGACTCCAGTCACCCTAGTCATAGACTGTTCTCTCTGCTACCGCACGGCAAGCGGTACCGGAGTGCCAAGTCTAGGTCCAAAAGACTTCTCAACAGCTTCTACCCCCAAGCCATAAGACTCCTGAACAGCTAATCATGGCTACCCGGACTATTTGCACTGCCCCCCCACCCCATCCCTTTTACGCTGCTGCTACTCTGTTAAGTATTTATGCATAGTCACTTTAACTCTACCCACATGTACATATTACCTCAACTAGCCGGTGCCCCCGCACATTGACTATGCAACGGTACCCCCCTGTATATATAGCCTCCCTACTGTCACTTTATTCTATTGTATATATAGCCTCCCTACTGTCACTTTATTTTTTACTTCTGCTCTTTTTTTCTCAACACTTTTTTGTTGTTGTTTTATTCTTACTTTTTTGTTTAAAATAAATGCACTGTTGGTTAAGGGCTGTAAGTAAGCATTTCACTGTAATGTCTGCACCTGTTGTATTCGGCGCATGTGACCAATAAAATTTGATTTGATTTGATTTGAAAAGAAGGAGATCAACAGTATAGGAAGCCTATGTGCCCAGTGACAGTATAACTACTGTATGCGGCAGGTAGCTTAGTGGGTAAGAGCGTTGTGCCAGTAACCGAAAGGTCGCTGGTTCTAATCCCCGAGCCGACTAGGTGAAAAAATTCTGTCGATGTGCCCTTGAGCAAGGCACTTAACCCTAATTGCTCCTGTAAGTCGCTCTGGATAAGAGCGTCTGCTAAATGTAAATGTTATGTTTTGTTATGTATGTTTGGGAACCTCTGGCCCTTCAAAATGTGATTTTTAAGAAAAGCTGGTGTATGATCACTCATGCTTTCCTCCCCTTCACACAGATCCACAATGGGCCTCCACACGACTCAAACTTTGGCTACTCACATGCCAAAAGAATGATTGATATTCAGAACAGGTGAGCTGGTGACTAATCGGTTACCTGTGCAGGTACATTGTAGCTCAGCTGGTAGAGCACGGCGCTTGTAACGCCAAGGTAGTGGGTTCGATCCCCGGGACCACCCATACACAAAAATGTATGCACGCATGACTGTAAGTCGCTTTGGATAAAAGCGTCTGCTAAATGGCATATTATATTATATTATATTACATTAGCACACAGTTTAAAGACCCACTCCAGTCTCCCTAGCACCTCATTTATCACCTGATTTACTTAACAAAAGGTGCATTTCAGTAGCTGGTACAGGTCACTCATTACATGACACAACCCAGTTAGCACATAAAGTTCTGAGAACCATATGTTTCTTAGAGCTTGGTGAGAGCGTGGTTGTCCAATGTTTATTTTCATTATAACCTTCCGACAATGTTCTGGGAATCGTGCAGGATACCCAGCTAGCACATACATTTCTGAGAACCATATGTTTCTTAGGTGGGAATTTCAGTACTTCAGCATAACGTTTCCTACAGGTTTCCTCATGGTTCTATTTAAAGTAATGTTCTCAAATTGTTCAGAGAACATTAAGAAACAACATTCTTCTGTGGGAATTTCAGTACTTCAGCAAATCAAATCAAAATGTATTTGTCACATGCGCCGAATACAACAGGTGTAGACCTTACCGTGAAATGCTTACTTGCAAGCCCTTAACCAAAAATGCAGTTTTTTGAAAATAGAATTAAGAAAATATTTACTAAGTAAACAAAACATTTTTTTTTAAAGTAACAGGTTTCCTCAAGGTTCGATTTAGTCATATTCTCAGAACATTAAGAAAACTTTCCATAAAAACCACAAGAACGTTCTAAGAATGTTATTTATAAACATATACATTCTGTTCTCAGCGTCAACAAAACTCTCTATCCTCTATCTTGTTAAGTGAGTTCAGGTATGTTGGCCCCACTCACTAATTGGCCACACCTGATCTTTATGAGTGCTTGTTTCATTTGAAATGGGATCTGTTTGAATAGACTAAAATGAACAGCTTTGTATAAGTTACAAAATATGGCATGCTAGCTAAATCCTGGTGGCGCAGTTGACTAATTCCATAGATTGCAAACAGAAGGTTCAAAGGTTCAAATCTCACTGGGTCCGTGCCACAATAAAAAAGAGATGTGTTTGCATGATTAATGCCTAAGCAAATACATTTCCATGTGTCCCATCTGTGCTTGGTGTTCAAAACAATTAACCTATCATAGCAGTGTTATTAAAAGTTTTATTGAAACATGTTCTCAGAACGTTATTTAATTACCTTCAAATAACCTATAATTTCTGTTCTCAGAACATTAATAAAACCTCCCAGGAAAACTTTCAGGGAACCATAGGAAAACGTTCTCATAACTTCCCTGCAACCAAAAAATGAATGTTCCCAAAACAGGCAACACTTTCACTTTCGTTTTCAGAACGTTTAAAAAATGTCAGTTTCACCGGTCAGGAAACTTATGGCTTTGTTCCCAGAACCAATGGGAAACCAAAAACGTAGGTTCCCACAACTTCCAAGGAACCAAATATGCTAGCTGGGAAGTGGGGGGTGGGCCTTTCCTCTTTTGTCCTCTATTGCTCTTCTATTGTTCTGGGAAGCAAGGGGGAAGGCCAATGACATCAGTGTGCATCCAATTTCAATTTAAGGGGCTTTATTAGAATGGGAAACATGTGTTTACATTGCCAAAGCAAGTGAAATAGATAATAAACAAAAGTGAAATAAACAATACAAAGTTAACAGTAAACATTACACTCACAAAAGTTCCAAAAGAATAAAGACATTACAAGTGTCATATTATGTCTATATACAGTGTTGTAATGATGTGCAAATAGTACAAAAGGGAAAATAAACACAGCCGTTTTCCATCATCCCAACCCCTTGAATTGCCAACTCCTGCCATTGTGTTGAAAAAAACACCATTTTGCAAAAAATATATGTTTTTACCCTTAAGGGTGTGTACCTTTTACTGTATGTATACTTGGAATATTGTTTTTCAACGGGAAAGTAAAAAAATAGCTGGAGTGGGTCTTTAAATGTTCAAACCACAACATGATTGTGTGTGTGTGTGTGTGTGTTTGTGTTTGTATGTGTGTGTGGGCTTGATTGACAACAGGGGATACTTTGCACAGCATGGGCGTCGCTACACCGCCGTAATCCCGACTAACGTGTATGGTCCCTATGACAACTTCAACTTTGAAAATGGTCACGTGCTGTCGGCACTCATGCACAAGACACATGCTGCTAAAAGTAAGTAACACACACACTACTTGTACGCACTCACGCAAATACACACACACACACACACACACACACACACACACACACAGACACACACACACACACACACACACACTTACTCCTTTCTACTCTCCTTCTGACAGAGGAGGGAACCCCTCTACAGGTGTGGGGCTCCGGAACACCCAGGAGACAATTCATCTACTCTCTGGTAGGTTTAGTGAATTACTCTGTGTGTGTGTGTCAGTGCATGTCAGATATGTGTGTGTATGCATTACATCAGTGTGTGTGTGTGTGTTCTCTCAGGATGTAGCGCGTCTGTTCCTCTGGGTGCTGCGGGAGTATGATGAGATTGACCCCATCATTCTCTCTGGTGAGTCCAACATGGTGTGTGTGGGTGGGTGGGTGATCAGTCAATGTGTGTGTGTACAGTATGCAACTGGACCAATCTCCTTTGACACTTGTCTCTCACAGTGGGGGAGGAGGAGGAGCTCCCCATCAAGGACACCGTAGATATGATTGCAGATGCCCTGGACTTCAAAGGTCAAATAGTTGTATCCTTCCATAGGCTGTATACTCCTGATAGGATTTGCCCCCAGGCACAGATCTAGGATCAGCATATCCTCCCCAAATCCAAACCTCAAGTTTGACCTTAGATCAGTGTCTAGAGCCAATCTAGTAGAATCCTTAGTACAACACCAGCAACCACATCTAGAGGTTCATTACACCTGTTGGACTGACAGACTTACAGTTGTAGTAGGTTAAAAGCCCACTCGGGCTGGCTACCCCCCATATCTGTTGTACTGTAACTATGTAATCTCCCTGTCCTTTGCCTATTGTGACCCTTGACCTATGACATCAGTTCGACACCAGCAAGTCAGACGGTCAGATGAAGAAGACGGCCAGCAATGCCAAGCTGCGACGCTACCTCCCTGACTTCACCTTCACGCCGCTCTCTGAAGGTCAGAGATCAAAACACTGAGGGATGCATTTTCTGTCCAGAAAACAACTCAATATTGTAGTGGGAATTAGTTGCCTTGTAAATAACACTGACACATTACCACATGATATTTGATACCTATCCGGTTATCAATAGTTTTATGATTATGATGAAAGGAACGTTCATGGTAATTAAACCACTCTTCCAAAATGCACAGTATCCATATATGACAGATTGTGTCTCTCCTCCCCTACAGGTATCAAGAAGACCTGTGATTGGTTCGTGAACAACTACGACATAGCCCGAACATGAAGACCAATGAAGATAGAGACATGAAGATTGTTTAATGAAAAAGACTAGGGCTACGTCCCAATACTACTACTGTGCCTTCCTTCTCTTGTGTCCTTTCCTTCATGTCAACTGATAAGTGAAAGTTCTGGATAGGTTTCACCATATGGCCGGTTAATTTCTGTCAGATCAGTGATCATGAAGGAAAGGCACACAGCACTCACAATCTCTGTGAAAGTGGAGGCAGGTATACCCCACCTTGTTTTAATGTAGTTGTTTACACGCAAAATTATCAATTAAAGGGATACTTGGGGATTTTGGCAATGAGGCCCTTTATCTACTTCCCCAGAGTTAGTTGAACTTGTGGATACCATTTTTATGTCTCTATGTCCAGTATAAAGGAACTTAGAGGTAGTTTCGTGAGCCAATGCTAACTAGCATTAGTGCAATGACTGGAAGTCTATGGGTATCTGCTAGCATGCTAGGAAGCAGAAAAATCTGTTTGGATGCGTAACTTTTGCAGAGCGTGAGACCCTCCGACAACCTGGTTGTAATTGTACCAGCTCTGGGGGAGACTTAGATTTCAAAGCACAGCTCACACCCGAGAGCAATAGGATATAGTATTGGCTGGCGCTCTGCTCGCCCTGACCAAAAGTTACGCTTCCAGTGTAGCAGGTCAAAAAAGCCCCAGTGTAGCCCCTATGTTAGGCTACTGAAATTCAGCTTTAAAAAATCACCTGCCTAATGGGACAACCACAGAGCAGGTTCAACTTGTCCGGCGGCCATAAATGCCATAAATTGTCCGTCTTTCACTTAAACAATGGGGATGAACCAGAATGATCAATTTTAGGCTAGGTCTACTCAGAGCAGGTTCAACTTGCCCGACTGCTCAGTTCACTTGCTCCAGGCAATAGGGCAACCCTTAAGGTCAATCCCTGATTATGTCCTTCCCTGACGGTGGCTGAAACGGTCCAGCCACCTGATCACCTATGACTACCAGTTACTATGAGCAATACTGCAGGGTAATGTGTTTACACTCAAATATATCACATTTTTATTTCAATATCTAAAATATATAGTTGAAGTGTATGATCTATTTGTGATTGAATATTGACAAAAATATTAAAGGGCTTTTTCTTGATGTAAGAATGAGGTGTCAGAGTCGTTGAGGAGAGTGATACTGTATTTCTCACTACAAAACAACAAGTATAAGCCTACAGTAAAGTAGCCTGGATCTAATCATTGGAGCCAACTGTTTCTCATCATTCACTGGCCTTGGTCCAGACACTGCAGATAATAATACTGGTTTGTATTAAAAGAAGATAGACACACCATGTGATTTATCTGGGATGAACATAAACTAGAAGAATAGGCCTACCTATGTAGAGCCATCAGACACTGTAATATAAAGTCAACTTCCTGAAGAATTTTGAGATTTATGACATCGCTGTCGCTCCATGTCATTGTAAAAAATACAATCACTCAATCGTAGAAACATGAGCGGAAGAAGCAGGTTTTTAGGAGTCACGACAGTTTCTAATGTCAACAGGGTTTGACGATAACACTGAGGAAACCAAGATCAGTTTGGGATCTGCCAGTAATCATGCCATTAATAGACGGTCAGATGTGCCATTAGTAGATTTGACTCTACTTGGCACATCTTAAGCAATTTTCCTCAGCATAGGAAGAAGCAGGTGTACCATTAATAAGCCTACACCTGTCATGTCATGCTGAATAACGATGAATGACTCATGACTTCTGTTTAACATGGTTTCTCACTACACAACCACTTCTCTATGGCATGAAGAGCTACTGTCCAACAGTAGACTGTCACTGAAGTAAGTACACACTACTCTTATCCAAGTAAGTACGTACACATCGGTGCCAACAGTTGCTGCAAAGTAGATTTCCAATGAATCCACTGGATAGCACAGTAGACTTCCGGCAGAACCTCTAAGAATATTAGAGCTTCTATATTGAAGAGCCTTAAGATGTATGACATCCTTGTCCAGTGTTCTGCTTCTAATTATGCAAACCAACCAGAAACATGACAAGGAGACCAGCCATGGCAACAGCAGGGTTTTTATTAGAAATGAAAATAAACAAACAAAAAAATACTAAATTCTAAAACAAGAAATAGAGGCCTGGGGAGATACGCCAATTCGTACAAAATAACCCACACTTGTTTTGTTGAATCCAGTGGTTTGTGGTGGGAGATGAATCGGCAGGCAAGATCTACACGGAATGTTTTCATTGATACTTTCACATTGCCTAATTCATGGACAAACCTATATGTCTTGTAAAAGTAAGTGGTTTGACCTGAAAGGAATGCCACAGGAACACTTGACTTCAAACCATTTCTAGAGACAGATTTTGAAGCTAGTTTACACCGCATCTCAAATCACAGTTGCATAACACTTTTCTTTTTACCTTACTCCACTTTCTCTTCCTCGTCTACCCTTCCTCTTCCAATGACCCTATTCTATTCATCTCCTCCTTCCTCCCTGGGTCATATTCATTAGGCACCAAAGGGATTGAAACAGGGACTTGGACTTCGTTTTCCATTTTAAAACGCATGCCCTAATGAAACACGAGTCCGGTTCACTCGGTGAGATAGAAGTGCATCTTGTTGTTGACGTTCTTCCTCTCAGGGTTGAGGCGTTTGAGGATCTGGGCCAGGACGTTGACCGTCTGCTCGCTGCTCAGGCCCGTCCTCTTGGTCTGGAACTTCTTCAGCAGGTCCTTGGTGGTCATGGGCTTCTGAATCAGGTAGCGGCTCACCGCCTCCTCTGTCAGCTGAACGTCACTGTGGAGAGGGAGGGAGGATGGAGAGGGGGAGAACAAAGCAGGGGGAGGGTAGGTGGTGGGAGGGGGAAGGGAATGAGGCAAGAAGAGTAGGGGAGAGAAAGAGAGGGTGATAGAGAGTGGGAACATGAGAAGATAAGAGAGGAGGGGAGATAATAGAAGAGGAAGAAAGAAAGAGTATGTGTGGGAGAGGAGAGGAGAGTAGGGGACAGAGAAAAGAGGAAGAAGCGATAGAGAAAGAGAGAGAACAAGTGTGTGTGTGTGAGCTAGAGAGAGGGTAAGGGTGAGTGATAGATTAATTATTAATGACTAATTAGTACACCCTGAAACTGTGTGTAATGTGTTAGAAATGTGTGAGTGTAGGACCAGTAAAGGCTATGTCATTGAGCCACTATTTAGCGATGTGAGTAAGAGTTAGGCCAGACAACAAAGACAACTGAGAAACTAAGATAAAGAGGCCTCCCAATTTAGGGAGGGGAGAAACTGTTATGAAAACATGGTGCAGAATATTGTGAGAACAGCAATAACTGAGTAAAGCAGGGAGTAGGATATGTGTGTGTGTGTGTGTGTGTATGTATGTGTGTATGCATGTGTGTATATGTGTGTGTGTGTGAACAGAGGGAAGGGATTTATTTTTGTATGACGTATGAGTATAAAAGATGGACTCTGAAATTGTGATGGCAGAATTCTCAATGAATAAATATCTCTGACTATGCAGACCGGGACTCTGGCCGTTACTTAAATCCCAAAAGACATACAACCTTTTGGGAGACGCACAGAGACACTAAAATAGTTTGTTCAATAATTCACATAACAGTGAGAAAAGAGAACAAACAGGAGAGATTGAAGAGGAGGAATATACCTGGAGCTGGGAGTTGATTTGCCTGATGGGGGCTGTGGAGTGCTCTTCCCTGAGGGGGCAGGACTCTGGGTGGTGATAGCCGTGCTGCTGGACTCCATCTTCAGCCTCTTGGCAGCTGGAGACTCAGAGCTACCACCCACCACCTGTCTCTTACCTGTGAGGAGGGAGGGAGGGGGGAGGGGGAGGCAGAGCGCAGGATGTTGGAGACAGTTTTAACAACCCTTTATTGTTCAATCAAGAAGAGAGCCAAAAGTATAGTTTGTTAACAAGACATTTGTGGAGTGGTTGAAAAACTGGTTTTATTGATTCCAACCTAAGTGTATGTAAACTTCCGACTTCAACTGTACATTTTATGGACACAGTCAATTTTACAATAATTCTATTTTGTTTGTTTTTACTCCAGAACTTCCTCTACCCTCAACCTCTCCAATCATTTTCATGATGTCCATCCGGTTTGCTTCTATATGCCATATCTTTCTAACTGTGCTCTTTCACAAAAGCTCTCAACCTATAACCTGTAGACTTATTATGGACATAGTATGCTTACATTATTAGTTATCTTGTTGTTATTAGTTGTTGTTAGTTGTTATTAGTCCCATCCTTCAACTCCATTCAACACCACCCATCTATCTCTTAACACCATCCATATTAGATTTCTATTTGCCATATATTTTTCAACTGTACTGTGATGTTTTACAAAAGTTCTGAACCTTTCTATTCTCATTGTTTCTATAGATTGTAAATTGAAAATAAACATTTTTGCTAAAAGTATTGTTATATTATTGATCGATTGACTATGACTTTTGAGATCACGCAGTAATGCTATCTGCAGGGTTAGCTCCAGGTAAATATTGCAATCCTTTAGCCGTTCCTGGACCTGTGTCCAAAAACAAGTTACAAATGGACAGTACCAAAACAAATGATCTAATGATTCTGTCTCTTTGCAGCAAAATCTGCAGAGCTGAGAAGATTGTATCCCCCATATAAATATCATTCTATTGGTAGCAATAATTTTATATAATAATTTAAATTGAACAATTCTAAGTTTTGAATCCGGCGTCGTTTTGCGTATCAATTCATAAACTCTATGCCATGGAATCGGTATGTCAAAACCCAACTATTTTTCAATCTATATGAGATGGCTGTCAATCCTTTGGTCCTTAAATGAAACTGGTCTACTTTTTTATTTATCACAGTTTTCTTTAACCAATTATGGTCTTTAATACTAAAGTAATCCTTCTAACCCCCCCCAAATTGTAAAGTGGTTATCCCACTGGCTATAGGGTGAACGTACCAATTTGTGAGTCGCTCTGGCTAAGAGCGTCTGCTAAATGACGTTAATGTGCCCTTGAGCAAGGCACTTGACCCTAATTGCTCCTGTAAGTCGCTCTGGTTAAGAGTGTCTGCTAAATGACTAAAATGTAAAAATGTAAATGTAATACAGGGCCGACAGACAAGTTCCTTACTTTTTCCCCCTTCCACTTTCCTCTTTCCACTTTCCTCTTTCCTCTTGCGGTAATGCTGCAATTTTTTGGTTGTAAATTTGGGTAGAGCAGACATTTCCATATGTTTTTTTTAGCTGCATGTGCGACATAACTCCACCAGTCCTACCAATGATATTATTTACGAAGATTATACCTTTTTTAAACATTATGTAAAAAAAAAATGTTTTTTTATCAATTAGTATATTTGAGTTCAACCACAATATTTGTTCCATTATTTTTTCTGTCGTTTCTGGAGGATTAAATTGAAATTGCAACCAACTTTCTATGGCTTGTTTTAGAAATAGTGAAACGTGGGAGATTATTTCCTTTTCAAATAACTGAAAGTGAGAGGTTGTAATCTGAATAAAGGGAAAAAGGCCATTCTTGAACATTGGGTGAGACAATCTTACTAATTTGCTAGAGAACCAGTTCGGATTTAAGTATAACTTTTGTATGACTGAAGCTTTTAGTGATAGGTCTATTGCTTTAATATTTAATAATTTCTGTATTCATTATATAAATAGGCCCGTTTAATTTGGTCTGGCTTGCCGTTCCAAATAAAATTGAATATTTTTTTCTCATATAATTTATAAAACTGTTCGCTAGGCGTAGGCAACACCATAAGCAAATAGGTAAACTGGGACAATTCTAAAGAGTTAATCAGGGTGATTTTTCCACAAATTGACAGGTATTTACCTTTCCATGGTAGCAAGATCTTTCATTTTTAATTAATTGTATAACATTTCAAAAAACATAATTCCACTTATGGGATATTATGGGGTATTGTGTGTAGGCTAGTGACAAACAATCTCAATTTAATCAATTTTAAATTCAGGCTGTAACACAACAAAATGTGGAAAAAGTCAAGGGGTGTGAATACTCTCTGAAGGCACTGTAGGGGAGGGAGGGACCACATTGTAGGGGCTGTTTGTGTTGGAGCTTTGCTCAAATCAACACATTGGGGGTGGAGGGGTCGCAGACTGTGTAGAAAACTGAGGTGACTGGTGAAGAAGAGAACCTGCTCTGGTAAACAGGCTGAATGAATGTCTGTGTTAATGCTCTTAGCATAGCAAGTCCCATCACTCTCATGCTTTATCAAATGGACTACTGTCTGTCTTGTTGAAGGAGCAGGACTTTTCACTTGAATCATCTACCACGCTGGTGCTGTGTTTACCAGTCGTCTCATGCGCCTGTAATGCAAATATACAGAGATAATAACTTTGACATTAATAAAATGACATAAAATCAAACTAAGTTAATTGAATGAGTGGATAGTTTCATTTACAATACTTTCAAACTGTTGTTTAAAAGAGACTTTGGGTAAGCTAGATCATGAGGTATATTTTTAGGACAGTAGTTCAGTGCGGTAACACCCACCAAGTGTTTCTGTCCTGGTCCCTGATCTTCTTCTCCATCTCTGTGTGTCAGTGTCTCCAGCAGGGGGCACCACTGGTCAGCTTCACCTGTGTTCCCGATGGCTCTCTCTACCGTGGGCAGCCGGGTTCTCACTTCACAGAGACAAAGAGCCACAACAAATTACTTACAAAACCATGAGACACAGCCAGACAGGAAAATAGCATGTTGCTGCAAGGGGTATTTTGGTATAGAAGCCCAACAGAGGCCATTGATATTGTCTGGGCAGTTACTTTTCATCTAATTCTTACATTGCTTCACAAACAGACTCTACAGAGTCAAGACTGTCTATTACGTTTCACCGAAATACAAAAACGATTTTAGATAGATTAGTCCTCTGTTACCAGCTCAGCTTTGAGTATTTGCTATGCATATATTTGAGTGGGTGTACTGTACAAGTGTGTCTGAGCATCAATCTGTATATCTTACCTGAAAGCGTATGTCCTCTGGTGCCAACTAAGTTGTCCTCGGATGCTAAGCTCCGAGCACAGTTTCAGGGCAAACTTCTCTGGGGAGTTCTTCCTCTCTGACATATGGTTTGTGAGCTCTGTTAAGTGTTATTGTTGGTCTATGAGGGGTAAAAGAGAGGAGGTATAGCGGGACTGTTAACTTTCTGTTGTCTGGCTTGGAGAGAGCTGGGAGAGAGCTCCATCCACTCTGAAATCGTATTGGTGTATGAACTACGCATGCGCGTGATTTTATGACTCTAGAGTTACGTAAGGGCAAATGTGCCACTCCTCTGCGGGGAGACGCAGACAAAGAGAGAGAAGATTTAGAGACTAATAGTGTATTCTGGTTGTTAAATCGGCTGTTGTTTGACGATGAAACCGTTTTCTTAAAACCTATCGAATTGATAAACTAGAGATATGTTGACGGATTAAAAATAATTAAATAAATAAAATAAAATGTTATTGAGCTATTTATACTATTTCTGAGTTAAGTTTGCTTATTTCTTAGCGCAATCAATCAATTTTATTTTATATAGCCCTTCTTACATCAGCTAATATCTCGAAGTGCTGTACAGAAACCCAGCCTAAAACCCCAAACAGCTAGTAATGCAGGTGTAGAAGCACGGTGGCTAGGAAAAACTCCCTAGAAAGGCAAAACCTAGGAAGAAACCTAGAGAGGAACCAGGCTATGAGGGGTGGCCAGTCCTCTTCTGGCTGTGCCGGGTGGAGATTATAACAGAACCATGCCAAGATGTTCAAAAATGTTCATAAGTGACAAGCATGGTCAAATAATAATCAGGAATAAATCTCAGTTGGCTTTTCATAGCCGATCATTAGAGTTTAAAACAGCAGGTCTGGGACAGGTAGGGGTTCCATAACCGCAGGCAGAACAGTTTAAACTGGAATAGCAGCAAGGCCAGGCGGACTGGGGACAGCAAGGAGTCACCACGGCCGGTAGTCCCGACGTATGGTCCTAGGGCTCAGGTCTCTCAGTTGGCTTTTCATAGCCGATCATTTAGAGTTGAAAACAGCAGGTCTGGGACAGGTAGGGGGTTTCGTAGCCGCAGGCAGAACAGTTGAAACTGGAATAGCAGCAAGGCCAGGCGGACTGGGGACAGCAAGGTGTCATCATGCCCGGTAGTCCTGACGTATGGTCCTAGGGCTCAGGTTCTCAGAGAGAAAGAGAGAACGAGAGAATTAGAGAGAGCATACTTAAATTCACACAGGACACTGGATAAGACAGGAGAAGTACTCCAGGTATAACCAACTAACCCCAGCCCCCCGACACATAAACTACTGCAGCATAAATACTGGAGGCTGAGACAGGAGCGGTCCGGAGACACTGTGGCCCCATCCGAAGAAACCCCGGACAGGGCCAAACAGGAAGGATATAACCCCACCCACTCCGCCAAAGCACAGCCCCCGCACCACTAGAGGGATATCCCCAACCACCAACTTACAATCCTGAGACAAGGCCGAGTATAGCCCACAGAGGTCTCCACCACAGCACAAACCAAGGGGGGGCGCCAACCCAGACAGGAAGATCACGTCAGTAACTCAACCCACTCAAGTGACGCACCCCTCCCAGGGACGGCATGAAAGAGCACCAGCAAGCCAGTGACTCAGCCCCTGCAACAGGGTTAGAGGCAGAGAACCCCAGTGGAGAGGGGAACCGGCCCGGCAGAGACAGCAAGGGCTGTTCGTTGCTCCAGCCTTTCCGTTCACCTTCACACTCCTGGGCCAGACTACACTCAATCATATGACCTACTGAAGAGATAAGTCTTCAGTAAAGACTTAAAGGTTGAGACCGAGTCTGCGTCTCTCACATGGGTAGGCAGACTGTTCCATAAAAATGGAGATCTATAGGAGAAAGCCCTGCCTCCCGCTGTTTGCTTAGAAATTCTAGGGACAATTAGGAGGCCTGCGTCTTGTGACCGTAGCGTACGTATTGGTATGTACGGCAGGACCAACTCGGAAAGATAGGTAGGAGCAAGCCCATGTAACGCTTTATAGGTTAACAGTAAAACCTTGAAATCAGCCCTTGCCTTAACAGGAAGCCAGTGTAGGGAAGCTAGCACTGGAGTAATATGATCAAATTTCTTGGTTCTAGTCAGGATTCTAGCAGCCGTATTTAGCACTAACTGAAGTTTATTTAGTGCTTTATCCGGGTAGCCGGAAAATAGAGCATTGCAGTAGTCTAATCTAGAAGTAACAAATGCATGGATTAATTTTTCTGCATCATTTTTGGACAGAAAATTTCTGATTTTTGCAATGTTACGTAGATGGAAAAAAGCTGTCCTTGAAACAGTCTTGATATGTTCGTCAAAAGAGAGATCAGGGTCAAGAGTAACGCCTAGGTCCTTCACAGTTTTATTTGAGACGACTTTACAACCATCAAGATGAATTGATTGATTGATTGATTGATTGATTGATATTTCTTAGCGCGAATGTGAACGGAGGAGTATTGAATGGTTGAAATAACTCAGTGTGTGCATAAACTACTAAATTCTTGTCTGTTTCTTTGTTATTCTGTCATATGAGAGACGATAAGAAGGAGGAGGAGAGAGAGAGAGAGAGATGAATTGCTGACGTGTACATCACGCGACTGGGTGTGATGCGACAGGGTCTGCTGCAACGGATCCCGTCAAACTAAGGCCAGTACTGTTCTATTTACAAAACGTACCTTCCCATACAGGATATTTTGTGTGCCTAGCATATTTGATGTTGTGACAATTTGACAGGGACTTGGCAACAGACTGATCAACTGATGTAATTGCATACTGGAGTTTTCGTGAATGAGTTGGTTTGATTAGAGTTGTGTTGGGAATCGAGTACTGACATTATTCTGTAAAATTAAGGTCATTGGGTGCTTATTAAGCAATTGGTTTGTGAGTACTGTAGTGTTGCTGGATTATAGGTCTTTTCTTTTTTGGATTGCTCTGAAGTTGACTACTTTCCTTTACTTTTCCTGATCGGATGTGGTAAGATTGCCACTAATTAATAAAATTGGTAAAATAAATTGAGAAAAAAAAATATATATATATATATATATATATATATATTTTTTTTAATTATTCATAAATTGATTTATTAATTCATTGTTTAATAAAAAATAATTTTTTTTTTTTTTTTTTAGTTTTTATTAATAATTAAAGGGAGGAAACTATAAGCTATATAGTCTAAAATAATAAAATAATTCACAATAAAGGAATATAAAACAGTTGTTACAATGGGGAAAAAGGACATCAAGACTATGAAGGTAATTACACCTGTTGATATAGTACAAAATAGTAATCCTCTAGTTAATGGTATTGCAAGGTTATCTGGAAAATGGAATAAACGTTGGCCTGACATTGAACAACCATGGCCAGTGGAAGGGACTCTTAACCCTGACGTCATCAACATAATGAAAGAGCTTCTGTCAATTCATAAAGCAGTTCAAAAGAAAGGGACAAAAAGGGAACAACGTAAAGAAAAGAGACAAAGAGAGCTGGGTGTTCTTAAGCTGTTTGAAAATGAAGGACAAAAACTGATAAAAGATACCAGCGATAAAAGAAACAAAGGTATAGAGAAAATTGTAAATGCAGTGAAGGTGACAGAAAAACTAATGACAGAAGTCAGTACACCTTTCTCACATACGGATTCAGCAAAAAGACCCCCACCTTATGAGAAAGAAGTAGAGTTTAAGGACGTCTATCCTCAGCTTCTAGTGATCATTCAGGAGGGTGATTATTGCATCAGAGATGAAGATGAACGAATAATAGAGAGAGGACAAGCAGAAACGACCATAAAAATGAATCCAAACTCCAGAAGTAAGAAAAAAACGAGATATCTGGAAACTAAGGGTGGAATGAGGTTCAGGAGGATGGAACTTGATGATGATGATCAGAGTGATTCAGAAGAGATCATGGGTGGATATGACCCTGTGATCAGACGGAGGTTGGCCAGAGCGGAAAGAAGGGGTGATGGATGTTTCAAGAAGAAGAATACAAGAGATTCGAGTTCTGATGAAAGTAAAGATGGAGACAGCGATGAAGACTTGGAGATTAAAGGTGCTTCATATTCAAGAGGATTTTATCCTACAATGACTAGCACAGAAGAAATAGAAAGAGATATAGACCGATGCGTATCATGCCTGGATAAAGCGAATAATTTAGAAGAAGTAAGAGAACTGGAACAACAACTCAAGAAGCTGAAGATACAGAAGAAGAAACTGCTGAGAAAAGGAGCCCAAGAATTGGAGAAAAAGTATACATTAAGGCCAAGACAAGGGAGCACCAGTAAGAAGATGTTGCCAGTCATCATTCGAGGACAAAACCTAGAATATAAGCCTTTGCAAAATACCGATATGTCAGATATACTTGAGAAGCTGCCTACTCTTCAAGATGGAGCCTATCCTTGGATTTCAAAATTGGAAGAAATTACGGTGGGAGCACAATCAGCCATAGGAGACATTAAGAGACTTTTGGCTAATCTCCTTGGGATTCCAGATATGGAAGAAATATTTCAGAGAGCGGGACTCAATAGATATGTGGGGACTGCAGTGAATGATCCTGAATTGTTGGCTGCAAGTAGGAACCGTCTGTGGAGAGCACTGAAAGATACGTTTCCAACAAATGTGCATCCTGATAACATTCTGATTGACCCACTAGGACAACAAGAAAATCCGAGAGCCTATGTGTCAAGAGTCCATCAAGTGTGGAGAAATATTACTGGAAGTCATATTGAGCAGTCAATTTTGAGAGCTAAACTGCAGATGGGACTGCCCTCACCAGTAAGGAGCAAACTGGCAGAGGTGGTTGGACTTGGAAGCATGACAAAAGGCGTCTATACAGATCATATAGCCCATCAAGTGGATCTGTAAAGGAAAAAGGAACACAACCAGAAAGAACAGGACCAAGAAACACTCAGAAAACTCAATCAAATACAACTGGGGGGAGAATAAGAAGGAGAAGAAAAGCTTTGGTTATGAAGAATCAGTGTGCACCAAATCAACAATCACTGCCACAGCTTCAACTGAACAAGGTCAAATTCAATTGTACCAGCCACAACTAGTGGTACAAGTTGTTTCATATCCATAGATAGTTTCTGGACTGAAAGAATTGGAGAGGAAGAGGACGAGAAGACTTAGGAAGAGGAAGAGGAGGAAGATTTAAGCCATACTTCCAGCAATCTCCAGAAGTGTGTTACAGTTGTAGACAGGTTGGTGACTTTGCTGTGAGTGCAATGGGCCAGGAGGAAACACAAGAGGGAATTTCAGAGGAAGATACAGGAGCAAGTGAAGATCATCTGGAGGACAGGTGAACCCTTACAGGGACAAGGAGCAAGGATTCTAGGGGTGCCTAGAAGATCCGAAAGGGGGGTGTCAGCTGGTAGCACCAGTTAGGAAAAATATCCAACAATTGAAGTGAAAATAAACAAAGGACCATGGGAGGTGATGATGGATAGCGGAACTGCTTTTATCTGTGTTCAGCCTGAAGAGGTTACACATCTCACTATGTAAAATCAACTAATTGGGATAGGGATTTGAGGGAGTAAAACAGTTGATTACTCTTAAGGAACCAATTGAGCTCTGCTATAAAAATCAAAAAATTACAATACCCATACTGGTATCAGAACATATACCTATTGTATTGTTGGGAAGAGATGCATTGTGTAAGTTGAACTGTAAAATAAGATGTACACCAGACGGCTGTCTGGTAGAAGTGCCAAAGGAAAAGGTTTACCAATTGTTGATGATGACAGAAATAGATTTGTCTTTAGTATTCTGGATTGGAAATCTCAGTGAAGATTCTTTAAAGAAGGCTAAGGTTAGGAGAAAGATTACAAAGGAGTATGGTTTTTGGGAATCATATTTGCTTGAAAATGTTGATTATATCATAGGAAGGAGGACAATCTGTCTGAAAAATAATGTTAAAAGGGGGTGACTGTTATTCTTGGTTACATTCCTACACCAAGAGGTGAATAAGATGTCAAACTAGGCTAAAAGATGCTCAATCGTTTGCCAAGTCTGTGTGTAAAGAAGTCATAAGCAGGTGGGGACTTCCCGATCACATATCTTAAAATTAGAGGGAAAGGAATATGTGGATAAATCAGTGAAATGGTTTTTGAAAGTTAGGAGAAATGTCAGATTAAAAAGTTAAGAAAACTAGGGTTGAAGGAACTCTAGGACAGTCAGCTAAGCTTCAATGTTAGTAGTAAGAGAGAGAGAACAGTGGTGAAGGGAAATTTAGAGTTCAGTGGGAAGATAGATATGGCAGGAGTTTAGATCTGTTAGGAGCAGTTGCATTGAGAAAGTATGCGTTGCTGAATGATAAGAGAAGCTTGAGGTTGATTGCAGTATCTATATGTACAATCAATAAGTGCATCGATGATGTCGTCCCCACAGTGACCGTACGTACATACCCCAACCAAAAGCCATGGACACATCAATACACTACATTCTCATGTTCTTAGTGTATTAGGAAATCTAATGGGTTTTACAGTAGCAGTGTCATAGGAAATGCACTATAAACACTTTTTTGATCATAAATACACCCCAATGCCTCCTGAATTGCAATGCTGCAGGAGCTGTAAAAGGCCTGGAATTGTACAACTTCAAAAAGCCATGGAGACGCTGTGCCACTGACAGAATTTCTCCTTTCTGTAATTTACGCTTGAGGTATGAGTTAATGAGCAGAGCCATTTCCTCTGGGTTCTGCAGGGGGATATTTACTGTAATAGTTCCTATGTGTAATGATAACTGACAGTACAGTAAACTCCAAGCCCACTCCAAGACAACAAGGGAAAACACTCTCTGATGCACAATTCTGTTTTTTAGGCAGTGGAGATTTCCAGTTATTTTTTACCTCTCATACTCCCACCTTCAGAAATACTTACAGGCAATCATGTTAAGGCAATGTCAATGCATGCATGGATTATAATAAAAAGTAATGCATTTGGATACATATTTCTACCAAAAATATTGTTATTATTGTAAACTTGTTTTCTAATAAATGTTGCTTATGTTCCTGCTTTTTCAAAGGGATGGCTCCAGAGGTCTGATCTCCACGACCTGAAGGAGAGAGGAAGAGTTGCCCATCCTCAGGACACACTCAAATACACAGCCTTGGCCAGAGGAGACCCTATAAGAGCAGCACTGGTAACTAACATCACTGAGGTGTCTAACCGCCCCCGCTGTGGCGTTCCTGACTACCCCATGCTGAAAGATGTCCTCTACAGGAGGAATCACAGGCAGAAACGCTTTGTCCTGTTCGGGGGGCGCTTGGAGAAGACTGACCTCACCTACAAGTAAGGAGATATTATTATTATCTTCGTATAACCACACTGTTGAACGGCTTGTATGTATTTAGAGATGGATCTGGACCCAACCAAGGAAATATAATTTTCTATCAGGTAATAGGACATGTTTTGGTGCATAGTTGCCAGTAGAACTGGTTATAAAGGTACAGTATGTCCAGAATCCAGTGTTACTCTATCCATCATTTGTTTATTGAGTCCCCTGTTTTGGTCATAGCTCTCATATTCTAACTCAACAAGGCAAGCAGGAGTTGCACTCTCATCACATTTGCCTTAAAAACAAAGTGTGTCTCTGAAAAGGAGGAACCTATAATGTTATTACTTTGCCTCCTCCTGAGACTCACGGCATGGAGTGTCTGGGCTGGGCTGTCTGTCGGCTGGCTGCTGCCTCTCTGTCTGTGTCCTCTGGTTCCTCTCATTGTAGCTGTTCTTTATCATAATGCATGGCATCTAAAGAGCCACTCAGAGAGAGGAGGAGAAGGCAAGCCATGATGGGCTACTGAGACTGCTGGAGTTGAGCAATACATTTGTCTTAATGTGACCAGGGATAGGAGTAGTGCTCGCCTGTGTCATGGCAGTGTTACAGTGGGAGCCCTCGTACTTAGGACAGTGGAATCACTGGGTTTGCCAAGGGCTTTAGTTTGGATAGTCCACTTAGGCATGCATTTGACATGAATGACAAGCCATTAAGAAATCATCAACATCTTTGATGATTCCCTAATTTAATTGTAATTGTTGACATATGAGCTCTCTAAAGAGTTTCTTTGTATTAGTCATACTGGGTGGTTTTACCTGAGACAGCTCATGTAAAGGTGAAGGAAGAGGACTGTAATACACTTATCTTACAGAGCCTGAGGGTCTTTTTAACAGCACACCTCTTGGTTGATTTGATGGTTAGATATCAGATGAGAGGGAGGTTATAGATATGCAAGGCTGGTGGTCTAAGTGTGTTTCTACAGACTACAGATTATGGTGTGTGGGTGTGTGGAGTTTACGGTCTCTGATGTTTACATCTATATCTCTTCCTTCCTCAGAGTGGTTCGCTTCCCCTGGCAGATGAGTGAGGACAAGGTGCGGCGTGTCCTGCTGGAAGCACTGACAGTATGGAGTGAGGTCACACCCCTCACCTTCACTGAGGTCAGCAGTGGAAAGGCTGACATTGTCATCGACTTCACCAGGTACGCATGTGTGTACAGTAAGTGTATTCAAATGTCAGTACAGTAGTACAGTATGTGTATTCAAATGTCAGATTTTAAGTTACTGGTCTGCCAGCACTTTCCTGATATGGATCTCTACTGTAGGTACTGGCATGGAGATAACCTGCCCTTTGACGGCCCTGGGGGAATTCTAGCCCATGCCTTCTTCCCCAAGACCCACAGGGAGGGCGACATCCATTTTGACTATGATGAAGCATGGACCCTTGGCAACTACATGGGTGAGTGTTTGCTTGGCAGGGAACATGCAGGAAGTATGAAGAGTTGATTTACATAGAGCTCTATGTAAAATGAGTACAGTCAGGAAGTAGTTGTCAGCTCTGTGGTTGTACTGTGTATCCCCGTAGGTGTGACCCTCTCCCTGATTCCACTGCAGGCACAGACCTCCTCCAAGTGGCTGCTCATGAGTTCGGGCATGTTCTGGGCCTGCAGCACTCCTGGGAACCGGGTGCAGTGATGTCCCCCTATTACAGCTTCTCCTATCCCCTGGAGCTGAGCGAGGATGACAAGCTGGGGATCCAATACCTGTACGGCCCTCGTCCACATGTCCCGCCCCCACCTCCACTATCACCACCGCCACAAATCACCACAGAGACCAATGAGATCATTAGTAGTATTGTGAGTGTTAATCTTGCCATTCATATTTTTTGAGGCGCTGCACAGGCAAATAAAAATAATATAAGACATAAAATACAACTGAGATACTAGCCACACAAGAATACACATGATATGACAGTATGGAGATGCACTAGTGATCCTCTTTCTGTCTCCAGCCTGACGTCTGCCAGACAGACTTTGATGCTGTGTCTATGATCCGTGGAGAGCTGTTCTTCTTTAAATCAAGCTATGTGTGGCGCATTCGGGAGGGGCGGCTGGAGGCGGGCTACCCCGCTCTGGCATCCCGCCATTGGAGGGGGATTCCAGAGAGCATTGATGCTGCCTTTGAAGACCAATCAGGGAATATCTGGTTCTTTCAAGGTGTGTGACAGAGATATTGGCTGTTTGTGCTGTGGTTAGTTAGGTATGTCTTGTGAGAATAGGGTTAGATAAGCCCCAAGTTGAATACAGACAAGTAAATATACAGTGAGGGAAAAAAGTATTTGATCCCCTGCTGATTTTGTACGTTTGCCCACTGACAAAGAAATGATCAGTCTATGATTTTAATGGTAGGTTTATTTGAACAGTGAGAGACAGAATAACAACAAAAAAATCCAGAAAAACGCATGTCAAAAATGTTATAAATTGATTTGCATTTTAATGAGGGAAATAAGTATTTGACCCCCTCTCAATCAGAAAGATTTCTGGCTCCCAGGTGTCTTTTATACAGGTAACAAGCTGAGATTAGGAGCACACTCTTAAAGGGAGTGCTCCTAATCTCAGTTTATTACCTGTATAAAAGACACCTGTCCACAGAAACAATCAATCAATCAGATTCCAAACTCTCCACCATGGCCAAGACCAAATAGCTCTCCAAGGATGTCAGGGACAAGATTGTAGACCTACACAAGGCTGGAATGGGCCACAAGACCATCACCAAGCAGCTTGGTGAGAAGGTGACAACAGTTGGTGCGATTATTCGCAAATGGAAGAAACACAAAATAACTGTCAATCTCCCTCGGCCTGGGGCTCCATGCAAGATCTCACCTCGTGGAGTTGCAATGATCATGAGAACGGTGAGGAATCAGCCCAGAACTACAAGGGAGGATCTTGTCAATGATCTCAAGGCAGCTGGGACTATAGTCACCAAGAAAACAATTGGTAACACACTACGGCGTGAAGGACTGAAATCCTGCAGCGCCCGCAAGGTCCCCCTGCTCAAGAAAGAACATATACAGGCCCGTCTGAAGTTTGCCAATGAACATCTGAATGATTCAGAGGATAACTGGGTGAAAGTGTGGTGGTCAGATGAGACCAAAATGGAGCTCTTTGGCATCAACTCAACTCGCCGTGTTTGGAGGAGGAGGAATGGTGCCTATGACCCCAAGAACACCATCCCCACCGTCAAACATGGAGGTGGAAACACTACGCTTTGGGAGTGTTTTTCTGCTAAGGGGATAGGACAACTTCACCGCATCAAAGGTACGATGGACAGGGCCATGTACCGTCAAATCTTGGGTGAGAACCTCCTTCCCTCAGCCAGGGCATTGAAAATGGGTCGTGGATTTTTTATTCCAGCATGACAATGATCCAAAACACATGGCCAAGGCAACAAAGGAGTGGCTCAAGAAGAAGCACATTAAGGTCCTTGAGTGGCCTAGCCAGTATCCAGACCTTAATCCCATAGAAAATCTGTGGAGGGAGCTGAAAGTTCGAGTTGCCAAACGTCAGCCTCGAAACCTTAATGACTTGGAGAAGATCTGCAAAGAGGAATGGGACAAAATCCCTCCTGAGATGTGTGCAAACCTGGTGGCCAACTACAAGAAACGTCTGACCTCTGTGATTGCCAACAAGGGTTTTGCCACCAAGTACTAAGTCATGTTTTGCAGAGGGGTCAAATACTTATTTCCCTCATTAAAATGCAAATCAATTTATAACATTTTTGACATGCGTTTTTCTGGATTTTTTTGGTGTTATTCTGTCTCTCACTGTTCAAATAAACCTACCATTAAAATGATAGACTGATCATTTCTTTGTCAGTGGGCAAACATACAAAATCAGCAGAGGATCAAATACTTTTTTCCCTCACTGTACATGTAGGCAGACAAGCAGTAAAATGACTGCATTATAGCGTTATGCCCTTTTTGGTTACCCAGAAAAGGGTTCTTCCAAGACCAAATTCAGCAACCTTAAGTAGGGCATGTCAAGAGTGACTAGAGTGTTGAATAGCCAAGAGTTATGGAAACTATGAAAACATAGCCCAGATCCTTGAAGGGCCACAGCGGGGGCATCTACTGTATAAAGTTCTCTCTCTGTCTCTTGCAGGTCAAAGCTACTGGGTGTTTGATGCAGAGAGACAGATCACAGGGCCAGACCCTGTGCAGAGGCTAGGCCTGTCAGTCTCCCACATCCAGGCAGCCCTGTGCAGGGGCCAGGACAGCAACTATAACACCTACTTCTTCAAGTCAGGAAGCTACTGGAGGTTCAGCCCCAAGGAGAACCGTGTGGACTCTGTCTACCCTCGCAACATGCAGGACTGGAGCGGCATCCCCAGTGATGTTGATGCAGCCTTCAAGGACCAATACGGTAAAAATCTTATGAATGAATCACCCAATCAGCTTTCAATTTAGAATTTTAGAATATTGTACAGTTACAAGATGACATGGTGTTATACCCTGGGTTGTCCTGAACAGATGAGCCTATGTTTGTTGTATTGTGAATAACATTTGCAGCGGTCCACGCATCTGAATGAACTTAAGACTCCGTTCTATGCGCACCAAAATTACGATCTGCTTCTCTGAACTGCCTTGTGAAAGCCTAACACTGTAAGATCATATTAGATAATTTAGCTAGTCATGTTGGCAATAGAACAAGCTTTCAAATTATGCCCACCTGACCTAGATTGTGATTTATAATGGACCGTTTTTGGATTGCGTAAACAACAACAGTAATTATGGAAAGGCAGGGATGCAGGGCTGTGATCCAAACAAAACAAATACAAGTGTGCTTGCTCTAGTTCCTTAACGGCACAGCTAGGAGAGATCAAAAAAGTTGAAGACACTTCTTTGAGTCATAAAAGTGCATTGAAATGACTTAAGAACTGTGTACACTTTGGAGAGGTGTGTGGCCACTTGGAGACCCCAGTTAGTCCTCTCACTCAAACCCTTGTCATTTTTTTGTCTTATGTTGCACCTACCCCACATTTCCAGGAAAATATCATGTTACTGAATGTATCCAGAATATTTTCAGATTTCGTTATCAATAAATGCAGCATACAGTAAATGTAAAATGCACATAAAATCAACAGTGTAATGTTTGGATTCAGTCTTGTGTTAAGTGAACTGTTGTGTCGTCACCTTTAGTCTAATAATTTTTCCATAATCTCCAAACTGTTCCCTTTTAATTACTACCATGGTTATGCATATGTTTTCCATATTTCTTCTGTAAGAAACATTTCATTTTAGCCCTGTCCATATAGACCAATTCCCACGAGTGATCTTTTTTTCATTGACAGGCTATGTCCACCTTATCCGAGGGAGGCAGTACTGGAAGTTTGATCCTGTGGAGATGAATTTACTACAGGGGTATCCTCGCTATATTGGAATGGACTTCTTTGGTTGCAGAAATGCATGAATAATCATTATTAAGTGATGCTGCTGTCTAAAGATCAAACCCATGTCCAAGTCTAGTCCAACCATGCTCTCGTCCTTATGGTCTTTTCAAATACAACATTGTAATGTTGTGCATTTTTGGGAACAAGACCAGTGCATCTACAGAGGCCTCTTCATCTTCATTAAAATGTTGAAGAAACTAACTATTTAGAGAGAGACTTTATTACTTTACTTGAGTGAGTTCCAAAAAATTAGTGTTCTTCCTCCAAATATGATTGTTTACACATGATCTTAACACTTTGAATGGACTAGATCCTTTTTTCTTCTCAGGAAAACACTAATTCAAATGTTTCCTCAGAGTTTGGACATCATGTGCAGCTATGTACTTGTATTTATTTGTTACTGGGTTCGGTTCTATGGTCAGAAGTTGCGTTGTTCAAGACCATGGGCTGAGAGGACAGTGCCATCTACAGTGCAGTACCAGCCCATTGCAGGAGGTTGTTTTTAACTATATTATATGATGTATAATTTACTCCAGAGATGTTACAGCATAAACATGTTTGCGTTGTTCTTAACGGGAAATATGTCTAAGGCACTGCAATTAAGGTGCTAAATCTGGAAATCACTGACAATCAGGGGCACTTTTTGTTCTCAGATGTTATGAACATTTACTCACGGTCTTACATGTATGACATCAAGTACATTATCGCGTCACATTTATGTTCTCTCTAAGATAACTATACTTAATTCAATAATGTTCCATCCATGTTGCTCTCAGTCAGTGCAAAGGGATGGAGTGAACTTGGTGCTGCATTATGTGAATCTAAGCCATGAGGATACGTAATTTTTTGGTGGGCCATTCACAGCAGTTTGTCAGTGCAGGACATTGATATATCTGCTTTACTGTAAATATGTATTTCTGATATTTTGTGTTTGACAGCCAATAGCTGCAGCCTGGCAGATTACTCGTTTTTAGTCTTTGTCTTCTAACATTTTGGGTGTTGACTATAGAGCTCAGAATGATTTCGGGACATAATTTACCTTTAATTAAAATAGCCATTATATCTGTTCTAATTACATATCTTTATGTTTTAACATGTTTTTCTACTCAAATATCACATTTACTATGTAAATACAAATATATGAATTCTGGACTGTGTTTTGGTACAAATAAAATATTTCAGCTTGAGTACATTGTCCGTTTTTATTAATCAGATAGATAAATTGATTGATTGATTAATATAAACTGAACAAAAATATAAATGCAACATGTAAAGTGTTGGTCCCATGTTTCATGAGCTGAAATAAAAGATCCCAGAAATGTACCATACGCACAAAAAGCTTATTTCTCTCCAATGTTGTGCACAAAGCTGGGTGCTGAGGAGTATTTCTGTCTGTAATAAAGCACTTTTGTGGGGAAAAACTCATTCTGGACCTGGCTCCCCGGTGGGTGGGTGGAGGGGGGTGTTTGTGACAGGTTAAAGGACATATTCATAGCCTGTTATACACTAAAAAGTATTAGTAAGTTCATGGTATGTAAGGATCTTAAAATATCTAAGGTTAAAAAGATCATGCATCCAGTACTAGTTCATAGAGATTGATAAAATGCATAAATGTGTTAAAATCCGTCAAGTGTAAAAGGGTAAATATTGTAAGAGGAATGTGTAAACGTTATATTGACTACTTTACTTTGTGGTGCCTAATTTAAGGGTAAAAGTGTTAATCTGTGATCTACTAAATGCTCTTAATCTATGAGCCTGAGATCGATTGCTCTGGTCTCCACCCAACTTTCTGGGGAAATCGCAGTCTTTTTTCCTCATTATACTAAAGTTTTCAGTGAGGAAACAACTGCATCACTCTCGTGATTATTTCTCCCCTTTTTCAGGTACGTTATTGATATAAAACGAGTTAATTTGAATGTAATAACTTGCTAACATGTCAAGAGAGTTTAAGGTATGTGTTAGTAACATCTTGAGTAAGTTAGAGTTAAGTTGAAGAGAGTTATTAGGTGCGTGTGTGAGTGAAATCTGCTTGGTTGCAGCGAAGATTAGCTTCGTACTGAGAGTAGCTGCCATTTTATGCTAATTGTGAATGAACATGTGCGCTGTTAATAATATATTTGGGGTTATTTGTATAATGTGTTTCGAATACTTTGTTGACATGGTTGATAAATGTAGTTATGGGTTACTGAGCTAAAGCTACTTTGTGTTTGACAGTTATATTGAAACATTTGTATATGTTTTAGTGAATTACAGTTTATGCTGTTGTGACTTGAATAAGCTTTGTACCCTACAAAACTCTGGTTCCTGTAGATCTGTTGTTCTGTAAAATGTGGTATTTTTGTAAAAGGATTATACTAACGTTTTCAGTGAGGAAACAACTGCATCACTCTCGTGATTATTTCTCCCCTTTTTCAGGGGCGTAACATTTTGGAGGCTCCGCTGAGATTGCTGCTCAGATGTCCGGCTTCCACATCCTGGTCGCTGAATTCCGAGCCAGCTAAATCCCTACATAACAACCCAGGCAGGCTGCAGTGAGGAAAGTGTTGCTGTTCGAGGGGAGCTGGAAGTTGGTGGTTAAGTACGTGTCAACTGAGGCCGTTGAGAGACCATCAGAGACAGTAAGGACCATCTAATTCAGAGTCAACTCCTGCACAGTAAAGGTTCCTCCTGTCCTGTCAACATGACAACCGCCTTGGAAGAACTACAGGAAGAGGTAGTAGGAGAATTGCACACCCTGACTAAAGACAAGTTACTAGACGTATGTGATTTCCTTGACATATCAGGCGAACAGAGAAGAGTTATTCAAGACAAATCCCGCATATCACTGATGACTCACATTATGATGTTCCTTGAAAGAGAGGAAGTTGCAGAGTTAGAAGATGGCGGCATGTCGGAATTATTGCTACTTAAAGACAAAATGACAGAGATTATCAGTGGCATAGATAGCAAGACAGGGCAAACTGACCATGATATTGAAACAGCCAGAACACATCACATAATCGAGGGACTGAGAACTGTAACCCCACAACAAGGGGTGGGAACTGAGCAGAGTACTGCAGACAAAGCCAGTGATTCTCTGCGCCAGCCCCAACCCCCTGCCCATCTTCAGAGGAGCATGCAGCTCTCACCCAGTGCACAGCCCGGCTCATACTGGCGCAAAGAGTTAAAAATTTCTGGGCAGATAGGTGAACCGGGCCAGAAAGATAAACTGACTTTTTCCAGCCTTGCCCATCAGATTGAGAATGGACTTAACAGAGGCTATCCTGAGGTAGAAATAGTAGACGCAGTAATCAGGGCTATTTCTCCAGGCTCACAGCTACGCAGCTACTTGGAAGGTAAACCCCAGCTAACTCTTCCCACACTTAGATGCATCCTGCGTTCCCACTTCCAAGAGAAGAGTGCAACAGAGCTTTACAAACAGCTAGCTTCAGAAGCACAGCATAGCAAGGAGACCCCTCAAAGCTTCCTGATGCGCGTCTTAGGTTTGAGGCAGAAAGTACTATTTGCGTCCCAGGAGTCAGAATCAGGGCTTAAGTATGACCCTGCTCTAGTCCAGCGCATGTGTTTACACACAGTCCTTACAGGTCTCCAGAGTGACAGTATCAGGATAGACATGCAGCCTCTCCTGCTTGATAGCGAAACATCAGATGAGGTTTTGCTAGAGAAGCTTAACATTGCTTGTGCTAATGAGATAGAAAGACGAAACAAAAAGCGTTTTAATGCCCCACAGCCTGCTACAACTGTAAGTGTAGTCCAGTTAGAAGATACGCCATCTGCAAAGTGTCCTGTGAAGGAAGCAAAGGCTAAGATACCCGCAGAACTGTTAACAGAGTTAGCTGAACTTAAGACAGGTGTAGCTTCCCTAAAAGGTCTCAGTGCAGAGATTGCTCAGATTAAGGAGACATTACAGCAGCCTATGTTTCAGTCATCGCCTTATGCCCATGCCCCACTTCCAGTTAGGAGGCCAGATAGGGACCCCCAGCCACCTGTTTCCCAGCAGCAGTATTACAGCAACCACAGTCAGCCCCAAGCACCTGACCCTGCGCAGTATCAATATGCACCTAACCTGTATACCAACCGCTCTGCTCAAGCTCCAAGGAGGTGTTTTGTCTGCCAGCAGGCCAGAACAGATGCACGCTGCACACACTGCTTCCGATGTGGGAGTGGAGAACATTTTCAAGCTGGATGTAAAATCCGGGGAGTCAGACCATCAAAAGAGGCCCCTTTAAACGGGGAAGGGTTACCGCTGAGGGACAAGTGTTAACCGTAGCTACCAAAAAGTCCCAGAAATGTGCAAATTGTGCCAGAGAAGATTCATTTGAGAACCTGAAACAATGTTCATCATGTAAAGAGACACTGTACTGTTCCAAAGGATGTCAAAACCAACATTGGACTAAACATAAGGAAAAATGCACTCACCTGAAAATTGACTCTACCTGTGAAAAGCTTTCCTGTACAGAAGAAAATGCCCACTCTTTACCATCCCTAGCTCAAGGTTGCCACCCCCATAAGGTCACCTCGCTAGTCGGTAGACAGTGCCTTGTTGAGTGTCACCTGAATCGCCACCACCTCCAAGCCCTATGGGACACAGGCTCTCAGGTATCGGTCATTGATGAACGATGGAAAGCGGAATCTCTCCCAAACGCAAGGCTGAGGGATGTTTCAGAAATTCTGGACTCACCTGATGATCTAAGATTGACGGCAGCAAATGGGACTGAAATGCCGTACCTGGGATGGATTGAAACAACTTTTCGGCTAGCCTCTGAAACTGACCAAACGAAGGAACTGATCATCCCAGTGCTGGTAATGAAAGGCTGTCACCTATCTCATCCCATCATAGGTTTCAATGTTATTGAGCACATCCTGACAAGGACCGAAAAGACTAAACGGTACAGTACAGTAAAAAAAGCTTTCCCAAGCCTCAAAAGAAATAAGGTGAGGGCTTTTATACAGGCTGTTAGCGCAGAACAGACAGATGAATACGCAGTGAAAACAAAGAAAGAGAAGGTTGCTGTACCAAAACACAGTAGCATTCAGATTGAGTGCCGTGTAGCTTCCCAGCCTTTCAAAGACGACATGACAATGCTTTTCCAGCCAGACCTGAACCCGCAGTGGCCAGATGAACTTGAGTTCTTTGACACACTAGTCAGAGTTAAGAAAGGTGTTTTTCCAGTTGTCATGCTTGATGTCTCTAACCCCACTGACCACGACATTGCCCTGCTGGGACGCAACATAATCGGTACAGTACAAACCATTATGACTGTGTTACCTGCCCAAGTCTTTGAAAAAGCTGTCACCCCAGCCACAGTGAATCACACCAGTGTTCAAACCCCATGTACTGCTACTGAACAGTGGGATCCACCAGTAGGTTTAAGTCACCTAACCGAAGAACAGAGAGAGGTTGTTAGGAAAATGCTTAGAGAAGAGTGTCACTCCTTCTCCAGATCAGACAATGACATTGGCTGCATTGAACGATTGAAAATGACTATTTCTCTAAAGGACTCTGAACCAGTCAAGCGCACATACATGTCAGTGCCCAGGCCACTGTATCAGGAGATGAAGGGTTACCTTCATGACCTCATAGCCCAGGGTTGGGTTAGGAAGTCAAACTCTTCATATTCTTCACCTGTCGTTTGCGTTAGGAAGAAGGACGGGACCCTCCGGTTGTGTATAGATTACAGAGACCTGAACAGAAAGACACATCCCGACCGCCAGCCCATCCCTCGGGTCCAGGACATCATGGACAGTTTAGGTGGTAATTCCTGGTTCTCCCTTTTTAGATCATGGAAAAGCATATCACCAAGGGTTCATCTCTGAAGAAAGCAGATCACTGACAGCATTTGTGACCCCATGGGGACTCTATGAGTGGATACGTATGCCATTCGGCCTCATGAACGCTCCTGCAGCTTTTCAGCGTTGTATGGAGGAATGTTTGGAAGGGCTCCGGGACAACATCTGCATTCCTTATCTGGACGACACGCTAGTTTTCAGTAAAACTTTCGACAGCCATGTGAATGATGTGCAAAAGGTTTTGCAGCGTCTCAGAGTATGGCATCAAACTCAAGCCAAGTAAGTGTGATCTCTTTAAACCCCCAGGTCCGTTATTTGGGCAGAATAGTGTCTGCAGACGGCAGCAAAGTTGACCCAGCCGATTTTGAAGCAGTAAGAGCATTGAAAGAGATCAGACCACAGACTGTGGGCCAGCTCAGAAAAATGCTTGGTTTACTCACTTACTACAGACAGTACATCAAAGACTTTTCTAGGAGGGCCAGCTGTCTGTATGACCTCCTGAAAGCAGATTCAGAGAAAATACCTGACCACCCACGGAAAGCAAAAACAAAGAAAGTAAGTCATGTGGTGCCCTCAAACAAGCCAATCCTGTGAACTGACCAGCATCAACAGGCACTTGAACAGCTGATTGAGTGTCTGCTTCACCCACCAGTCTTAGGTTTCCCTGACTTCGCTCAGCCATTTGTTGTACACACTGATGCGTCACACCAAGGCTTGGGAGCAGTTCTTTATCAAGAGCAAGATAGGAAGCTTAGGGTCATTGCTTATGGCTCTCAAACCTTAACAGCAGCTGAGAAGAACTATCACTACCACTCTGGAAAGCTAGAATTTCTAGCTCTAAAATGGGCAATCACTGATAAGTTCCATGATTATTTATACTATGCTCCGACCTTCACTGTATACAGTGATAACAACCCGCTCAGCTACATTCTGTCTACTGCAAAACTGAACGCAACCACTTCCAGGTGGGTTGCAGAATTGGCTGATTTCCACTTTACAATAAAGTACAGGCCAGGCAGAGAGAACAGTGATGCAGATGCTTTGTCGAGGATGCCACTGGATGTAGAGTCACTGATGAGAGAATGTTCTGAGGAGCTTCCACCAGACACCATTGCCGCCACGATACAAGCAGTAGAGGTACAGAAAGAGCCTTTTGTGCCTTGGTCAATTTCAGCTGCATCTATATCAGTATCAGCTGAAGGTGAGACAACTACAGCAACAATCAGCTCGATACCAAAAGAGGGGATAAGAGAGGCACAAGAGTCTGATCCGGTCATCCGTCCTGTGCTCGATTTCAAGCTGTCTGGTTCCAAACCGCCAGTTAAAGAGCAAAAGGAATTCAGTCCAAAGACAAAATGCCTATTCAGAGAATGGGACAAATTGACAATCGACAGTGATGGTATTCTTTACAGAATCACTACAGCCCGCAAGCAGTTAGTTCTACCAGAGCAGTACAAAGGTAAAGTGATGGAAGAGTTGCACAATAACATGGGACACCAAGGTTACTGACCGCACTGTATCACTAGTACGTGACCGCTTCTTCTGGCCTTATATGCAATCTGACATCGAGCACTATGTGACTAAAACTTGTAGCTGTGTCAAGCAGAAAAAGCCAGGCCATGAAACAAGAGCTCCTCTGACAAACATTGTGACAACACAGCCATTTGAACTGGTATGTATAGATTTCCTCCATCTCGACAGATGCAAAGGGGGGATATGAGTACATCCTCGTGATTGTTGATCATTTTACACGTTTCACTCAAGCCTACGCCACCACATCAAAGTCAGGAAAAACTGCTGCAAATCTCATCTTCAATGACTTTGCCCTGAAGTTTGGGTTCCCCTCCCGCATCCACCATGACCAAGGGGGGAGAATTCGAAAATCAGTTGTTCCATCAGTTAAAGAAACTCAGTGGCATGGCGGGGTCCAGAACAACACCCTACCACCCGATGGGGAACGGTCAAGTGGAACGAATGAACAGAACATTGTTGCAAATGCTAAAGACACTAACTGAGACACAAAAGTCAAACTGGAAGGAGTCTCTAAACAAACTGGTTTATGCCTATAACTGCACCCGTTGTGAAGTGACTGGCTATTCACCATTTTATCTTCTGTTTGGGAGATCACCCAGGCTTCCAGTTGATATGTTCTTTGGATTGTGCACAGAGGCAGGTTCCAGTAACCAGCGAGACTACGTGGAGAACTGGAAACGAGGAATGGAAGAAGCATACGCCATTGCAAATGAAAATGCTCAGAAAGCTGCTGAAAGAAGTAAGAAGTACTATGACACTAAAGTTAGGAGTTCAGTGCTACAGCCTGGCGAGCGAAGTTCTGATTAAAAACCTGACACCAAGAGGAGGACCAGGCAAACTCCGTAACTATTGGGAAGATCAAATTCACACAGTAGTGAGACAAATGGGTTCAGACCTGCCGATTTATGAGTTGAGACCAGAAAAGGGTAGGGGACGCTCCAGGGTCCTGCACAGAAACCTGCTCATGTCCTGTGACCACTTACCTTTTGAGAGACAACCAGAAATGACTAAAGATGACAAAAGTAAGAAAATGAGACATCAGCCTGGATCACAGCCTCTAGATTCTGATGAAGACAGCGGGGATGAATATGACCTTCATCATGAGCCGCTACAGGTCCCCACATCTCCTACAGTACCTGAGAGGTATGCTGAACCAGCGAGAGAGTCGGAAAACAGGCCCCCACCAGTGAAACAAACAGTGGCGGTGCCAGTTCCTGATATGCTACCAGCACAGCCGCTTGTTGAAAATCAGCTGGAGGAGAAAACAACAGTTAAAGAACTGCCTGCTGAGGAGATGAACTTGCCTGCTGAAAATGTGCCTGATGATCATCCACTAAGTGCCTTTCCTTCATTAACTGCTGCTGCTGAACCTGAGGAACCAGCTTACCAGCTGCCACAAAGAGAGAGACACCCTCCAAGACGTATCACCTATGATCAGCTTGGTATCCCTTCCTGCTACAGTATCCAGCCACAGCCACAGTTGTTCCCTGTCTACCCTGCACCAGGACTGGTTCCATGGCTGCCATCACTACAGGGATATTACCTTCAGCCACCCTACATGTATGGACTTCAGCAAACTTGAGGCCACAGACAGAGTTGACATGTTTGACCATGGACTACTGACTGATTTCACAGACTTTCACGAGACAATTAGCAGACTATGCATATAGATCATTAAAACTGATGGACTGTTGACAATAGTATGAGAAAAGACTGCTTATGGACTGTTTATACAGCTGGTCAACAGATATGGACTGTGAATATAACTTCTTGGTTCTATTTGAACTGTGAACTTTGACCTCTGCTCAAGGACTAGTTTACAGAAGAGGATTTTCTACGTCCGGTGCTTATAGACTGTTTAAGAAGACAATATTGGTAATGTTGGGACAACATTTATTTTGTCGGGGAGAGTGTGACAGGTTAAAGGACATATTCATAGCCTGTTATACACTAAAAAGTATTAGTAAGTTCATGGTATGTAAGGATCTTAAAATATCTAAGGTTAAAAAGATCATGCATCCAGTACTAGTTCATAGAGATTGATAAAATGAATAAATGTGTTAAAATCCGTCAAGTGTAAAAGGGTAAATATTGTAAGAGGAATATGTAAACGTTATATTGACTACTTTACTTTGTGGTGCCTAATTTAAGGGTAAAAGTGTTAATCTGTGATCTACTAAATGCTCTTAATCTATGAGCCTGAGATCGATTGCTCTGGTCTCCACCCAACTTTCTGGGGAAATCGCGGTCTTTTTTCCTCATTATACTAAAGTTTTCAGTGAGGAAACAACTGCATCACTCTCGTGATTATTTCTCCCCTTTTTCAGGTACGTTATTGATATAAAACGAGTTAATTTGAATGTAATAACTTGCTAACATGTCAAGAGAGTTTAAGGTATGTGTTAGTAACATCTTGAGTAAGTTAGAGTTAAGTTGAAGAGAGTTATTAGGTGCGTGTATGAGTGAAATCTGCTTGGTTGCAGCGAAGATTAGCTTCGTACTGAGAGTAGCTGCCATTTTATGCTAATTGTGAATGAACATGTGCGCTGTTAATAATATATTTGGGGTTATTTGTATAATGTGTTTCGAATACTTTGTTGACATGGTTGATAAATGTAGTTATGGGTTACTGAGCTAAAGCTACTTTGTGTTTGACAGTTATATTGAAACATTTGTATATGTTTTAGTGAATTACAGTTTATGCTGTTGTGACTTGAATAAGCTTTGTACCCTACAAAACTCTGGTTCCTGTAGATCTGTTGTTCTGTAAAATGTGGTATTTTGTAAAAGGATTATACTAAAGTTTTCAGTGAGGAAACAACTGCATCACTCTCGTGATTATTTCTCCCCTTTTTCAGGGGCGTAACATGTTCAGTTACGGTGTTAGGAGACTGATGGTTTCTCGACACAGATTATTTGTTTACATAGCAGGTTAGGATAATTTACGTGGCAGGTTAGGAAAATGAATGTGGCAGGTTAGGTGAATTAGCGTGGCAGGTTAGGAGAATGAGGTTAAGGTTAGGAAAAGGGTTAGGGTTAGGCTTAGCTACAATGCTACAGAAAAAAAATGGCCACGGACCAATGATCGAGCATCAATGGGTGTAACTTGATATCAAGAAACCCCGATATCAGAAAACACCCCTAATTGCGGTCTGCAATTACACCCTTCTCGACCTACCGGATCAATACAAATGTATCACAGGCGTAAACTAGTATCTTCCGACCATGGCTCATAGCTTAACTCAAGATTATTACCAGATTCCTTCCATTACCAGAGTGTACACTACAGCTTGCATTTTGGCTACAGCTGCGGTGGTAAGCGACTGACTAGTGGCATCTAGCAGCAGGCTTGCAGGAAACAGAATGCAGAACAGACGGTGCATAGGCTGTTCTCTCTGCTACCGCAAGGCAAGCAACTTACAGTTAGTGAGTGCATACATTTTTCATACTGGCCCCTGTGGGAATCGAACCCACAAGCCTGGCGTTGCAAAGCGCCATGCTCTACCAACTGAGCTACAGTTGACATCATAGAGCAACATTCTAGTTGTAACCATGGTGAAGCTATATAGTGTTTGTTTACATTTACTTTGTTGCAAAACATCTGTGTAAAACAAGCTTATATTTTGGGTTCTGATGGGGTATGGCAGGAGGAACTACGCTCATGAGGCATTATAAGTAATATTCTTCAAGAATTGCCCCTTTAAGATGCTAAGCTTGGTTTGAAACCCAAGAGTGGCCTCCACTTTCACACACAGGGATGTTTTCCTTACCGGCCCTCAGCCTGTAGTGCCACAGAGCTGACCCAAGCCAGACTCTTGCCAGTGTTGGTGAGACTCCAGGCAGCTAAACCCTGGATAGCCTCAGGACAGTGAAGTTCACAGAGAGCCTCCACCAGCATCACCAGAGGAGCCTCCAACTCTGGACCCGGAGTGCTGCTGTTCTTGTGCATAGTCACTTTATCCCTACCTACATGTACACATGACCTCGACTAACCTGTACCCCCGCACATTGACTCAGTACCGGTACTCCCTGTATATAGCCTCATTATTGTTATTTTATTGTGTTACTTGTTTTATTTACTTTTATTTTTCATTTTCTACTTTAGTTTAATTAGTAAATATTTTCTTAACTCTATTTTCTTAAACTGCATTGTTGGTTAAGGGCTTGTAATTAAGCATTTCAGGGTAAGGTCTACACATGTATTCGGCGCATGTGACAAATAAAATTTGATTTGATTTTGATAGGATGTTTTGGAGCATTTGGTTCAAGAAAGAATATGGGTAGTTGACATGATGCCCCTTTTTTTTGTCCATGATGGCAAACACAAATATAACTGTACTTAAATTGGCTAAAATTGTGATATAATACTAAAAGCTTTGTTTCTTTACTGGGATCATGAGTATATTCATGCAATGTAGCCTATTATTTGTTTTCTTAAAATTTTGAACCAAACGTGACAATTTTCCAATGGTGTGACTGTCCCAGGTAAGGTGGTGGAACTTTGAACTTAAGTAAATTAATGAAAACATTTATAAAATTCCCTTCAGCTATACTCTTTTAGTCATAACACAAGTTTATTTAAAAAACAATAGTCCCCAAGTCTATTCATGATATTTCCAAATTATTTCAAAGGTTTTGATTGATTACATTTTGTCCCTAAAAACAATGTCCACTCGGTGTGAGTGACATAATTCTGTGATTAAATAATGAGAAAACATTTGGGCACCATTGAGCTGGGGAGAGTTCTCTTGCAATGAGGAAGTACAGAAGAGCACATGGCCTGAACAGATTGTAAGCTTTATCAGAAATAGTTCACTTCTCTGCCATTGCGATAAAAGGAGTCAGTTTCTTAGTCCTTTGGTGTGATGCCTTTTTAATGTATATATGAAAATAATAATACTTTTTTGACAATTGAAGTATAAAAAGCAATGAAAACATGTTGTGGTGAAATCATATGGAAGGCTTACTGTTAACAAAATGGCCCAAAATGGACCATACAGCCTGAGATTTCCAACAGTGTGACAGCTTTTTTCGCTTGGTGTGACATGAAGATGGTATATCCCATTAATAAACTTCTATAATTACCTTTTAAGACTCATGTTTCATCAAATAACACTTATTTGCGTTAGACCTACTTGTATCCTGTTGCAGTTTTGAACGATTTTAGTGATTATGAGTGCAATATTTATGTATTAATTCTCCCAAGCATGGTTTCTCACTTTTGGCAGGTGAACATTGCTCCAGCAACCTCTGGGTCTGTCTCTGCCCCCTGGGGAGGGTCTAGTTATTTTACCTGGCCCTAGTGATGGTGCAGGCAGATATTGTCTGTGGTGCTCCCATTCCTGGTTCTCACTCCCTGCATTAGACCATCCATCCCCTTGGTCCCTCTCTGTCTGTCCTACCAGTTTCACTCCTGACTGATTGGCATACGTCATCCACCCTGGGAGGGCCCCCATCAGGCGTGCCTCTTTTGGCGACTGTCCCCCCCTCTACATGATTGATCCTGCCATATTCTTGTCCCAAAGATTAGGCAATGCAAGTCTTATTACACACGGTCGGTACATTGAAACTGTGAATGGTTTATTAAATCAGTTATGGTTCCATTTATCACTCCAATGTTACTTGGACAACTGTGGCAATTCTAGTGCTAAGATATGCAAACAATTTCTGACCTTTGGGGACAGGTTGCATTTATCAGACCCAAAAACCATACAGGGTGCTGTCGGGTGCCCCATGCCACTTTTGGTGACCCTTTGTGGCACTGGCGTCTCATTCGAATGTCTTCCCTATCAACTTTCGATGGTACTTTCTGTGCCTACCATGGTGACCACGGGTAACGGGGAATCAGGGTTCGATTCCGCAGAGGGAGCCTGAGAAATGGCTACCACATCCAAGAAAGGCAGCAGGCGCGCAAATTACCCACTCCCAATTTGGGGAGGTAGTGATGAAAAATAACAATACAGGACTTCCAGAACAGGGTAGAGAACTGAGGACCCCGGTCGGAGACCATGTCCAATGGGAGTCCATGGATCCGGAAGACGTGCTGCACCATGAGCTGGGCCGTCTCTTTGGCGGAGGGTAGCTTGGGGAGAGGAATGAGGTGGGCGGCTTTGGAAAACCGGGCCACAACTGTCAGGAAGGCGGTGTGCCATCAGACGGGGGAAGACCAGTGACAAAGTCTAGGGATATGTGAGACCAGGGACGGTGAGGAACAGACAGAGGTTGGAGGAGACCAGCCAGAGCTTGCTGAGGAGTCTTTTTCTGCGCACAGATCGTGCAGTTGGTGACAAACGTGGAGACGTCAGGAACCATGGTAGACCACCAAAAACGTTGTCGCACAAAGGCCAGGGTCCGACGGGAGCCCGGGTGGCAGGCAAGCCTGGTGGAGTGGGCCCACTCCAGGACCGAGGAGCGGACAGCGTCAGGAACAAACATCTGGTTATCTGGGCCACCCCTGGGGTTCAGCTGGGAATGCTGCACCACCCAGACCTCCTTCCCTATTCCCCACCTGAGTGCCGTCGCCAAGCACGAGGTGGGAAGGATGGTCTCGGATTCCGGGGTTGTAGCCGCGGGGCTATAGTGGCGTGACAGTGCATCTGGCTTGACATTCTTGGATCCCGGTCGGTATGAGAGGGAGAAGTTGAACCGGGTGAAAGGCAGAGCCCACCTAGCTTGTCTGGAATTGAGACGCTTGGCGGTACGGAGATATTCCAAGTTCTTGTGGTCTGTCCACACAATGAACGGATGTTCCGCCCCCTCCAGCCAGTGCCTCCACTCCTCCAATGCCATCTTCACCGTGAGAAGCTCACGGTTCCCCACATCGTAATTCCTCTCTGTGGTGTTGGGGCGATGGGAGAAGAAGGCGCAGGGATGTAACTTGAGGTCCAGGGCCGAACGCTGGTACAGGACCGCACCCACTCCGACATCTGAAGCATCGGCCTCCACCACGAACTGGCGGGACGGGTCAGTATCACAAATATGCAAAAGTAGAGAAAATTAGAAAGGGGGCAAATACTTTTTCATAGCACTGTGTATATACAGTTGAATTCGGAAGTTTACATACACCTTAGCCAAATACATTTAAACTCAGTTTATCACAATTCCTGACATTTAATCCTAGTAAAAATTCCCTGTCTTAGGTCAGTTAGGATCACCACTTTATTTGAAGAATGTGAAATGTCAGAATAATAGTAGAGAGAATTATTTATTTCAGCTTTTATTTATTTAATCACATTCTCAGTGGGTCAGAAGTTTACATACACTCAATAGTATTTGGTAGCATTGCCTTAAAATTGTTTAACTTGGGTCAAACGTTTCGGGTAGCCTTCCACAAGCTTCCCACAATAAGTTGTGTGAATTTTGGCCCATTCCTCCTGACAGAGCTGGTGTAACTGAGTCAGGTTTGTAGGCCTCCTTGCTCGCACACGCCATTTCAGTTCTTCCCACACATTTTCTATAGGATTGAGGACAGGGCTTTGTGATGGCCACTCCAATACCTTCACTTTGTTGTCCTTAAGCCATTTTGCCACAACTTTGGAAGTATGCTTGGGGTCATTGTCCATTTGGAAGACCCATTTGCGACCAAGCTTTAACTTCCTGTCTGATGTCTTGAGATGTTGCTTCAATATATCCACATAATTTTCCTTCCTCATGATGCCATCTATTTTGTGAAGTGCACCAGTCCCTCCTGCAGTAAGGCACCCCCACAGCATGATGCTGCCTCCCCCGTGCTTCACGGTTGGGATGGTGTTCTTCGGCTTGCAAGCATCCCCGTTTCTCCTCCAAACATAATGATGGTCATTATGGCCAAACAGTTATATTTTTGTTTCATCAGACCAGAGGACATTTCTCCAAAAAGTACGATCTTTGTCCCCATGTGCAGTTGCAAACCGTAGTCTGGCTTTTTTATGGCGGTTTTGGAGCAGTGGCTTCTTCCTTGCTGAGCGGCCTTTCAGGTTATGTCGATATAGGACTAGTTTTACTGTTGATATAGATACTTTTGTACCTGTTTCCTCCAGCATCTTCACAAGGTCCTTTGCTGTTGTTCTGGGATTGATTTGCACTTTTCGCACCAAAGTACGTTCATCTCTAGGAGGCAGAATGCGTCTCCTTCCTGAGCGGTATGACGGCTGCGTGGTCCCATGGTGTTTATACTTGCGTACTATTGTTTGTACAGATGAACGTGGTACCTTCAGGCATTTGAGAATTGCTCCCAAGGATGAACCAGACTTGTGGAGGTCCACAATTCTTTTTCTGAGGTCTTGGCTGATTTCTTTAGATTTTCCCATGATGTCAAGCAAAGAGGCACTGAGTTTGAAGGTAGGCCTTGAAATACATCCACAGGTACACCTCCAATTGACTCAAATGATGTCAATTAGCCTATCAGAAGCTTCTAAAGCCATGACATCATTTTCTGGAATTGTCCAAGCTGTTTAAAGGCACAGTCAACTTAGTGTATGTAAACTTCTGACCCACTGGAATTGTGATACAGTGAATTATAAGTGAAATAATCTGTCTGTAAACAATTGTTGGAAAAAATTACTTGTGTCATGCACAAAGAAGATGTATTAGCAGACCATATAGACTTCTGTAGAACAGGCAAATAAAAAAAAATCTGCATCTCTGCTTTGGCAGAAAAGGTTGTTTTATAATTAAGAACAGCATCTTGTAGGATTCAATAGTTGGAATTGTAAAAGTTGTTGCCCTGTCCCTTTCTCTGTGATCGTCATTCTAATGTAATCCAGAAAGCAAAACCTTGTCCTCAAACATTTACATCAAAAGGTGTAAAGTTATGGACAAAGACCCAAAACAGCCACAACAAATTAAATATTTGTATTGATCAAATACATTTACGTCATTTAGCAGACGCTCTTATCCAGAGCGACTTACAAATTGGTGCATTCACCTTATAGCCAGTGGGATAACCACTTTACAATATTATTATTATTATATTTTGGGGGGGTGTGGTAAGGGGGGTGTAGAAGGATTACTTTATCCTATCCATTTACATTTTTTTAGTCATTTAGCAGACGCTCTTATCCAGAGCGACTTGCAGTTAGTGAATACATATATTATTTTAAAAAAATTATACTGCCCCCCCCCCGTGGGAATCAAACCCACAACCCTGGCGTTGCAAACGCCACGCTCTATCAACTGAGCTACATCCCTGCCGGCCATTCCCTCCCCTACCCTGGACGACGCTGGGCCAATTGTGCGCCGCCCATGAGTCTCCCGGTCGCAGCCGGCTGCGACAGAGCCTGGATTCGAACCAGGATCTCTAGTGGCACAGTTAGCACTGCGATGCAGTGCCTTAGACCACTGCGCCACTCAGGAGTATAACATGGAAAACAACCACTTTTTGTGCAGTATTAATTTACCATACTTACAAACCACTAAATGTAAATACTGTATTGTACATATGCTGGTCATCTATTTGTACCTGTAGACTTTCCATCAGCATGAAGAAAAAAATGCACAAAACAGTAATTGAGTACACTGCGACATCAATTGGTTTGTGATGATGTGATGTGATGATGTGTCTCAGTTGGTAGAGCATGGCGCTTGCAATGCTAGGGTTGTGGGTTCGAATCCCACGGGGACCAGTATGAAAATGTATACACTCACTATTGTAAGTTGCTCTGGATATTATTTTTCAACTGGAAACATTTAACAAGCAAGTATTTTTATGTTCCACAAGTATTATCAGTTTAACTGTTTTATACAGATAATTATCAGACTCAAGTTGCAAAATGGAAAAATAGGGTTAAGTTGTTAAAATAAAATAAAAAGAATAAACAGAACCACTTTTCAGGAGGATACAGACAGGTCAAGAAGTATGCTTAGACATGCAGAAAAATACTTGGTTTAAACGTAATCTGGCACCTTATGATAATATCATGATTTTTTAAAATGTTGTATTACATACCTACAGCATAAAAGAGGGAGATATATTATTTCTAATGATGTCAACTTTATTTCTCAACTCCTTATATTGAGCAAATTACACTCAGAGATAATTACACTCACTGTATCTGACATAGGCTTAGCACCCCCCCGCAAGTTACGCACCTGCCTATATAGCCCTATGTTGGATACAATGCTGCAGTTGTGAAATAAAGAAAGTAAAATAAATAAATAAAATTGATCTACTTGTGTCAGTATATTTTAATTATGGAATGATTTGATATGGTTTTATCAAAATGTTTGAGAAGGCTATACTGATGTTATGTAGTGCGGACCTGGTACAACGCCATAAAACATTGCAATATAGAGTCAACACCATAAATGCGTTAAAATCGCCTATACATTTACCAGACGGAAGTGTTATTACATTTATGGTGGGGAAAACTTATTTTTTTCAGCAAACCTATTTTAACAGTCCTGGTATGTTCTTAATGTGGTACCTGAGATGGTGCGAGAAACTGGGATCGTCAGATTCGCTGCACATGATGTCACCTGTAAGGCTACTACACTCAGTATAACCCTTTTTTTCTAAGGGTGTAGCTCACAGGTAGCCTATAAGAGCGACCGCACCTTGCGCCTGCGGCTTTACTATTGACATGTTTAGTGCGCAAGACAAGAGAGATAGCCTAGACCTCATTTATATTCTTCAGCGTACAGAAATAGGATCTAATACTGACTTTATTCGAGGAGGACAATCCTAACGAAACATTTTACAGGTTTGAATTCATACATTAACTTTGTGTATTGATGAGATACATATTTAAATAACATGAGGGTCTTGCCGAGTAAAACATTTGATTGATTATAATTCTAAATAGCCCACATAAACTATGCGGATTAATATTTGAAATGTTTTGCCTTCATTCATATTTGAAATGTTTGCCTTCATTAATATTTGGCCTATGAATCCTATTTATAGGCCTTTTTTCTTTTGTTGAATGAATGGGTGCTTTTGACTTCAACACATTATTTTTATTTAAAATAGTAGGCCTAGACATTTTATTTCGTCAAACTTCGTATAGGCTACTTTTAGCCTACTCTTGTTTGCGTTGCTAAAATAATGTCAGTGGTGTAGCCTATATGATCATCTGATGTTGTAATATACTATTTTGTAATATAAGCCTAATGAGCCTAACCATTATTTCGATTAAACACATATTTTTAATTTGAAAAATCAAATACTGTATCTGTCGGTATTGGCTTAAGCTATTTGTCCTTTTGCTAAAATTAACATTATCATAATGCAATTCATTCCGTTTTGGACTCTTGAGCTTAATATTTAATATGCCAAATTGAATTTATTTCAAAATAAAAAAGTCATTAAATGTAGACAGGAAATAAATACAATAAAGTAGTCTCCATGGTTAAACAAATAGGCTACAACGAAATCGTAAACGAAACGAAAAGTGTGTTAATACGTTTTCAACTTGCGTTTGATGTATAGCATGTTATTAATTCCTTATTAGCCTAAATGTATAACTATTCTTAGTTTTGTATTATCATCATTATTACGTTTTAATGTGGGCTATAAATAGGGCCATGATCACACTGTCATTCGTATCAGCCTACTTTGCTTAGGGCTTCATCGTAATAGCGTTATGTGAATATCACACCTGAAAAATAAAAGTTAGCTTTCTTTGATCAGAGTGAGAGATGGATTCGCAGACTAAGGCTGCGCCGATGCGCGTGCTCGTCACGGGCGGATCCGGATTGGTCGGGAAGGCCATCGAGCACGTGGTGAAACAAGAAGGCGGCTGTCTCGAGGGCGAACAGTGGACCTTCCTCTGCTCCAAAGAAGCCAACCTCGTGTAAGTTATGTCACATAAACCTCATATTCTCAGCAGAGCTGGTCTGAGGCTTGGTCGTTCCAGATAAAAATGACCTAATCTATATAGAGATGCCATGATCCCATAGTCTACATGCCCGAGAAACACCAGCATGTCTGTTCTACATAACATATTTCTATAGGAAATGTATGTCACGTTGCACTGTATGAAACCCTGGTTTAAATATTTGTAAATTCCTGTTATGACCCTTTTGCTTCTGGGACTGGTTTTGTGGTTCCAACAGAAACGAAATGGATAAAAGAAGTCCAAAAAAGAAGTTCACTCCTGGAAAAATTATTATATTCTCTACTATTCAATTATTTTCTATTCAATTATATAGATAGATGGATTGATGGATAGATACAGTATATAGGTAGAGTTTCTATATAGTTCCTGTTGGAACCACATTAAATGTTTAGCTAATTACATTTGTGCATGCATACTTTTATGAGATTGATGTGTTTTCCATTAAATAGGATGATGATGATGATGATGATGATGAATGATGACAGTTGTACAATGTTCTGCCAGAGATCTACAACAGACAATAGCAGTTTTTAAGAAGTATCGGCCCACCCATGTCATCCACCTGGCTGCCAAGGTGGGAGGACTCTACCTTCACATGAAGGAGAACCTACACTTTCTGGTGAGATTCATTATCTAACTACCCAGTTTGTTTCAATACCTAGGCTATATGTTTCAGTCCTAAAGTACATTTGTTCAATCAGGGATGGGACTAGAAATTCGGACCGGGCATTTCTAACTCACCGGACCATTTTTTTCCTCAAAGCTCCCACACTGGCCCATTTTTTAACCTAGAGGCCCCAATTGTTAACCAAATAATGATCATTCTGTACAAAACCCCCAATTTAGACAAGCCGATGGGCTGAAGATGGAACCAGCCCATCTGGCATTTTGCCTGAACTGTCCAAAGGTCGGTCCGTTTCTGTGTTCAATTCTGTCGAGTATTTTGTTCAGATCAGTGACTTTTGGTCCCATAGCCTAGTATAATATTGAATGACACAAAACCGATACATCGAAACATACTATATGACAAAATATGTGTGTGTACTGTATTTGTTCTGTGTAGTTATGTCATATACAGTGTGTTTGTTTTGTGTTGTTCAGTACGTTTGTTGTCACAGCATTGCCGTGAAATGGTTTGTTTTATCTAGCTACCGGTTGACTGTAACTAAATATAAATGTCCATGTTTGCCTGGTGTCGTAGAAATATTTGACTGAAAAGTAGTCAACTTAAAGATATTTCTCAAGAGACCGGAGCTTGTGAATCCAATAATTAGACTTTATTGCATAATAAAGCCGAGCTTGCTCCATTGAACAACTGTCTCTCTTTTGCTTAGAGATCTCTTATATAACACACAAATGCACAGTCATGTATACATAGCTTACAAAGCTACTTCCCAAAGCTACTGATTAACTTCTTTAACTGCCATGCCACTATTATCTTTCAAAGTCCAACAACACATTTCTCTTCCCCTTATCTCATTATATTGGTGACGTGGCTCAGACACTTTTAAAAATAAAATGCATACATTCATTAAAGCATGTTTACACATTGTATTGACTATATTCCTTATTTAAACATGCATCTGGACTTATAAAATGTCAATCATGTTTACTATATTTTACTTTTGACATTTCCCAACATTTTGCCTTAATGATACATAATTTATTACTATACTGGCTGGGCAACAATCTAGGCTGACATTTAGTTGAACTTGTCAAAGCGAAGTTTACACAGTGACTTTGTTGCCACACTTCTTAATCTTATTCCGAAAGGGTATTAATCCATCTGTGAGGAGAGTTTACAGGGGAGCTTGTTATCACAGTATCCAAATGCATTCTTTGAATTCATTTGTGGGAAAACAAGTTATTGTGTAAAGCCGTAATACGGGTTTGATTGAATTGAGACCACAGTGTTTTGCCTTCACAGAGGGACAACCTTCGCATCAATGACAACGTGCTGCAGACGTCTCACGAAATGGGCGTCATCAAGGTGGTGTCCTGCCTGTCCAGCTGCATCTTTCCTGACAAGACCACGTACCCTATCGATGAGAGCATGGTGAGTTGAACAACCAATAAGACCCTATCAATGAGAGCATGTTGAGTTTAATACTAAAATACTATGGTTGCATCGCATGGCACCCAATTCACTATATAGTGCATTACTTTTGACCAGAGCCCTAATGGCCCTAGTCAAAAGAAGGAGATCAACAGTATAGGAAGCCTATGTGCCCAGTGACAGTATAACTACTGTATGTTTGGGAACCTCTGGCCCTTCAAAATGTGATTTTTAAGAAAAGCTGGTGTATGATCACTCATGCTTTCCTCCCCTTCACACAGATCCACAATGGGCCTCCACACGACTCAAACTTTGGCTACTCACATGCCAAAAGAATGATTGATATTCAGAACAGGTGAGCTGGTGACTAATCGGTTACCTGTGCAGGTACATTGTAGCTCAGCTGGTAGAGCACGGCGCTTGTAACGCCAAGGTAGTGGGTTCGATCCCCGGGACCACCCATACACAAAAATGTATGCACGCATGACTGTAAGTCGCTTTGGATAAAAGCGTCTGCTAAATGGCATATTATATTATATTATATTACATTAGCACACAGTTTAAAGACCCACTCCAGCCTCCCTAGCACCTCATTTATCACCTGATTTACTTAACAAAAGGTGCATTTCAGTAGCTGGTACAGGTCCCTCATTACATGACACAACCCAGTTAGCACATAAAGTTCTGAGAACCATATGTTTCTTAGAGCTTGGTGAGAGCGTGGTTGTCCAATGTTTATTTTCATTATAACCTTCCGACAATGTTCTGGGAATCGTGCAGGATACCCAGCTAGCACATACATTTCTGAGAACCATATGTTTCTTAGGTGGGAATTTCAGTACTTCAGCATAACGTTTCCTACAGGTTTCCTCATGGTTCTATTTAAAGTAATGTTCTCAAATTGTTCAGAGAACATTAAGAAACAACATTCTTCTGTGGGAATTTCAGTACTTCAGCAAATCAAATCAAAATGTATTTGTCACATGCGCCGAATACAACAGGTGTAGACCTTACCGTGAAATGCTTACTTGCAAGCCCTTAACCAAAAATGCAGTTTTTTGAAAATAGAATTAAGAAAATATTTACTAAGTAAACAAAACATTTTTTTTTAAAGTAACAGGTTTCCTCAAGGTTCGATTTAGTCATATTCTCAGAACATTAAGAAAACTTTCCATAAAAACCACAAGAACGTTCTAAGAATGTTATTTATAAACATATACATTTTGTTCTCAGCGTCAACAAAACTCTCTATCCTCTATCTTGTTAAGTGAGTTCAGGTATGTTGGCCCCACTCACTAATTGGCCACACCTGATCTTTATGAGTGCTTGTTTCATTTGAAATGGGATCTGTTTGAATAGACTAAAATGAACAGCTTTGTATAAGTTACAAAATATGGCATGCTAGCTAAATCCTGGTGGCGCAGTTGACTAATTCCATAGATTGCAAACAGAAGATCATAGGTTCAAATCTCACTGGGTCCGTGCCACAATAAAAAAGAGATGTGTTTGCATGATTAATGCCTAAGCAAATACATTTCCATGTGTCCCATCTGTGCTTGGTGTTCAAAACAATTAACCTATCATAGCAGTGTTATTAAAAGTTTTATTGAAACATGTTCTCAGAACGTTATTTAATTACCTTCAAATAACCTATAATTTCTGTTCTCAGAACATTAATAAAACCTCCGAGGAAAACTTTCAGGGAACCATAGGAAAACGTTCTCATAACTTCCCTGCAACCAAAAAATGAATGTTCCCAAAACAGGCAACATTTTCACTTTCGTTTTCAGAACGTTTAAAAAATGTCAGTTTCACCGGTCAGGAAACTTATGGCTTTGTTCCCAGAACCAATGGGAAACCAAAAACGTAGGTTCCCACAACTTCCAAGGAACCAAATATGCTAGCTGGGAAGTGGGGGGTGGGCCTTTCCTCTTTTGTCCTCTATTGCTCTTCTATTGTTCTGGGAAGCAAGGGGGAAGGCCAATGACATCAGTGTGGATCCAATTTCAATTTAAGGGGCTTTATTAGAATGGGAAACATGTGTTTACATTGCCAAAGCAAGTGAAATAGATAATAAACAAAAGTGAAATAAACAATACAAAGTTAACAGTAAACATTACACTCACAAAAGTTCCAAAAGAATAAAGACATTACAAGTGTCATATTATGTCTATATACAGTGTTGTAATGATGTGCAAATAGTACAAAAGGGAAAATAAACACAGCCGTTTTCCATCATCCCAACCCCTTGACTTGCCAACTCCTGCCATTGTGTTGAAAAAAAACACAATTTTGCAAAAAATATATGTTTTTACCCTTAAGGGTGTGTACCTTTTACTGTATGTATACTTGGAATATTGTTTTTCAACGGGAAAGTAAAAAAATAGCTGGAGTGGGTCTTTAAATGTTCAAACCACAACATGATTGTGTGTGTGTGTGTGTGTGCTTGTGTTTGTATGTGTGTGTGGGCTTGATTGACAACAGGGGATACTTTGCACAGCATGGGCGTCGCTACACCGCCGTAATCCCGACTAACGTGTATGGTCCCTATGACAACTTCAACTTTGAAAATGGTCACGTGCTGTCGGCACTCATGCACAAGACACATGCTGCTAAAAGTAAGTAACACACACACTACTTGTACGCACTCACGCAAATACACACACACACACACACACACACACACACACACACACACACACACACACACACACACACACACAGACACACACACACACACACACACACACACACACACACACACTTACTCCTTTCTACTCTCCTTCTGACAGAGGAGGGAACCCCTCTACAGGTGTGGGGCTCCGGAACACCCAGGAGACAATTCATCTACTCTCTGGTAGGTTTAGTGAATTACTCTGTGTGTGTGTGTCAGTGCATGTCAGATATGTGTGTGTATGCATTACATCAGTGTGTGTGTGTGTGTTCTCTCAGGATGTAGCGCGTCTGTTCCTCTGGGTGCTGCGGGAGTATGATGAGATTGACCCCATCATTCTCTCTGGTGAGTCCAACATGGTGTGTGTGGGTGGGTGGGTGATCAGTCAATGTGTGTGTGTACAGTATGCAACTGGACCAATCTCCTTTGACACTTGTCTCTCACAGTGGGGGAGGAGGAGGAGCTCCCCATCAAGGACACCGTAGATATGATTGCAGATGCCCTGGACTTCAAAGGTCAAATAGTTGTATCCTTCCATAGGCTGTATACTCCTGATAGGAGTTGCCCCCAGGCACAGATCTAGGATCAGCATATCCTCCCCAAATCCAAACCTCAAGTTTGACCTTAGATCAGTGTCTAGAGCCAATCTAGTAGAATCCTTAGTACAACACCAGCAACCACATCTAGAGGTTCATTACACCTGTTGGACTGACAGACTTACAGTTGTAGTAGGTTAAAAGCCCACTCGGGCTGGCTACCCCCCATATCCGTTGTACTGTAACTATGTAATCTCCCTGTCCTTTGCCTATTGTGACCCTTGACCTATGACATCAGTTCGACACCAGCAAGTCAGACGGTCAGATGAAGAAAACGGCCAGCAATGCCAAGCTGCGACGCTACCTCCCTGACTTCACCTTCACGCCGCTCTCTGAAGGTCAGAGATCAAAACACTGAGGGATGCATTTTCTGTCCAGAAAACAACTCAATATTGTAGTGGGAATTAGTTGCCTTGTAAATAACACTGACACATTACCACATGATATTTGATACCTATCCGGTTATCAATAGTTTTATGATTATGATGAAAGGAACGTTCATGGTAATTAAACCACTCTTCCAAAATGCACAGTATCCATATATGACAGATTGTGTCTCTCCTCCCCTACAGGTATCAAGAAGACCTGTGATTGGTTCGTGAACAACTACGACATAGCCCGAACATGAAGACCAATGAAGATAGAGACATGAAGATTGTTTAATGAAAAAGACTAGGGCTACGTCCCAATACTACTACTGTGCCTTCCTTCTCTTGTGTCCTTTCCTTCATGTCAACTGATAAGTGAAAGTTCTGGATAGGTTTCACCATATGGCCGGTTAATTTCTGTCAGATCAGTGGTCATGAAGGAAAGGCACACAGCACTCACAATCTCTGTGAAAGTGGAGGCAGGTATACCCCACCTTGTTTTAATGTAGTTGTTTACACGCAAAATGATCAATTAAAGGGATACTTGGGGATTTTGGCAATGAGGCCCTTATCTACTTCCCCAGAGTTAGTTGAACTTGTGGATACCATTTTTATGTCTCTATGTCCAGTATAAAGGAACTTAGAGGTAGTTTCGTGAGCCAATGCTAACTAGCATTAGTGCAATGACTGGAAGTCTATGGGTATCTGCTAGCATGCTAGGAAGCAGAAAAATCTGTTTGGATGCGTAACTTTTGCAGAGCGTGAGACCCTCCGACAACCTGGTTGTAATTGTACCAGCTCTGGGGGAGACTTAGATTTCAAAGCACAGCTCACACCCGAGAGCAATAGGATATAGTATTGGCTGGCGCTCTGCTCGCCCTGACCAAAAGTTACGCTTCCAGTGTAGCAGGTCAAAAAAGCCCCAGTGTAGCCCCTATGTTAGGCTACTGAAATTCAGCTTTAAAAAATCACCTGCCTAATGGGGCAACCACAGAGCAGGTTCAACTTGTCCGGCGGCCATAAATGCCATAAATTGTCAGTCTTTCACTTAAACAATGGGGATGAACCAGAATGATCAATTTTAGGCTAGGTCTACTCAGAGCAGGTTCAACTTGCCCGACTGCTCAGTTCACTTGCTCCAGGCAATAGGGCAACCCTTAAGGTCAATCCCTGATTATGTCCTTCCCTGACGGTGGCTGAAACGGTCCAGCCACCTGATCACCTATGACTACCAGTTACTATGAGCAATACTGCAGGGTAATGTGTTTACACTCAAATATATCACATTTTTATTTCAATATCTAAAATATATAGTTGAAGTGTATGATCTATTTGTGATTGAATATTGACAAAAATATTAAAGGGCATTTTCTTGATGTAAGAATGAGGTGTCAGAGTCGTTGAGGAGAGTGATACTGTATTTCTCACTACAAAACAACAAGTATAAGCCTACAGTAAAGTAGCCTGGATCTAATCATTGGAGCCAACTGTTTCTCATCATTCACTGGCCTTGGTCCAGACACTGCAGATAATAATACTGGTTTGTATTAAAAGAAGATAGACACACCATGTGATTTATCTGGGATGAACATAAACTAGAAGAATAGGCCTACCTATGTAGAGCCATCAGACACTGTAATATAAAGTCAACTTCCTGAAGAATTTTGAGATTTATGACATCGCTGTCTCTCCATGTCATTGTAAAAAATACAATCACTCAATTGTAGAAACATGAGCGGAAGAAGCAGGTTTTTAGGAGTCACGACAGTTTCTAATGTCAACAGGGTTTGACGATAACACTGAGGAAACCAAGATCAGTTTGGGATCTGCCAGTAATCATGCCATTAATAGACGGTCAGATGTGCCATTAGTAGATTTGACTCTACTTGGCACATCTTAAGCAATTTTCCTCAGCATAGGAAGAAGCAGGTGTACCATTAATAAGCCTACACCTGTCATGTCCTGCTGAATAACGATGAATGACTCATGACTTCTGTTTAACATGGTTTCTCACTACACAACCACTTCTCTATGGCATGAAGAGCTACAGTCCAACAGTAGACTGTCACTGAAGTAAGTACACACTACTCTTATCCAAGTAAGTACGTACACATCGGTGCCAACAGTTGCTGCAAAGTAGATTTCCAATGAATCCACTGGATAGCACAGTAGACTTCCGGCAGAACCTCAAAGAATATTAGAGCTTCTATATTGAAGAGCCTTAAGATGTATGACATCCTTGTCCAGTGTTCTGCTTCTAATTATGCAAACCAACCAGAAACATGACAAGGAGACCAGCCATGGCAACAGCAGGGTTTTTATTAGAAATGAAAATAAACAAACAAAAAAATACTAAATTCTAAAACAAGAAATAGAGGCCTGGGGAGATACGCCAATTCGTACAAAATAACCCACACTTGTTTTGTTGAATCCAGTGGTTTGTGATGGGAGATGAATCGGCAGGCAAGATCTACACGAAATGTTTTCATTGATACTTTCACATTGCCTAATTCATGGACAAACCTATATGTCTTGTAAGAGTAAGTGGTTTGACCTGAAAGGAATGCCACAGGAACACTTGACTTCAAACCATTTCTAGAGACAGATTTTGAAGCTAGTTTACACCGCATCTCAAATCACAGTTGCATAACACTTTTCTTTTTACCTTACTCCACTTTCTCTTCCTCGTCTACCCTTCCTCTTCCAATGACCCTATTCTATTCATCTCCTCCTTCCTCCCTGGGTCATATTCATTAGGCACCAAAGGGATTGAAACAGGGACTTGGACTTCGTTTTCCATTTTAAAACGCATGCCCTAATGAAACACGAGTCCGGTTCACTCGGTGAGATAGAAGTGCATCTTGTTGTTGACGTTCTTCCTCTCAGGGTTGAGGCGTTTGAGGATCTGGGCCAGGACGTTGACCGTCTGCTTGCTGCTCAGGCCCGTCCTCTTGGTCTGGAACTTATTCAGCAGGTCCTTGGTGGTCATGGGCTTCTGAATCAGGTAGCGGCTCACCGCCTCCTCTGTCAGCTGAACGTCACTGTGGAGAGGGAGGGAGGATGGAGAGGGGGAGAACAAAGCAGGGGGAGGGTAGGTGGTGGGAGGGGGGAAGGGAATGAGGCAAGAAGAGTAGGGGAGAGAAAGAGAGGGTGATAGAGAGTGGGAACATGAGAAGATAAGAGAGGAGGGGAGAGAATAGAAGAGGAAGAAAGAAAGAGTATGTGTGGGAGAGGAGAGGAGAGTAGGGGACAGAGAAAAGAGGAAGAAGCGATAGAGAAAGAGAGAGAACAAGTGTGTGTGTGTGAGCTAGAGAGAGGGTAAGGGTGAGAAAAGAGAACAAACAGGAGAGATTGAAGAGGAGGAATATACCTGGATCTGGGAGTTGATTTGCCTGATGGGGGCTGTGGAGTGCTCTTCCCTGAGGGGGCAGGACTCTGGGTGGTGATAGCCGTGCTGCTGGACTCCATCTTCAGCCTCTTGGCAGCTGGAGACTCAGAGCTACCACCCACCACCTGTCTCTTACCTGTGAGGAGGGAGGGAGGGGGGAGGGGGAGGCAGAGCGCAGGATGTTGGAGACAGTTTTAACAACCCTTTATTGTTCAATCAAGAAGAGAGCCAAAAGTATAGTTTGTTAACAAGACATTTGTGGAGTGGTTGAAAAACTGGTTTTATTGATTCCAACCTAAGTGTATGTAAACTTCCGACTTCAACTGTACATTTTATGGACACAGTCAATTTTACAATAATTATATTTTGTTTGTTTTTACTCCTGAACTTCCTCTACCCTCAACCTCTCCAATCATTTTCATGATGTCCATCCGGTTTGCTTCTATATGCCATATCTTTCTAACTGTGCTCTTTCACAAAAGCTCTCAACCTATAACCTGTAGACTTATTATGGACACAGTATGCTTACATTATTAGTTATCTTGTTGTTATTAGTTGTTGTTAGTTGTTATTAGTCCCATCCTTCAACTCCATTCAACACCACCCATCTATCTCTTAACACCATCCATATTAGATTTATATTTGCCATATATTTTTCAACTGTACTGTGATGTTTTACAAAAGTTCTGAACCTTTCTATTCTCATTGGTTCTACAGATTGTAAATTGAAAATAAACATTTTTGCTAAAAGTATTGTTATATTATTGATCGATTGACTATGACTTTTGAGATCACGCAGTAATGCTATCTGCAGGGTTAGCTCCAGGTAAATATTGCAATCCTTTAGCCGTTCCTGGACCTGTGTCCAAAAACAAGTTACAAATGGACAGTACCAAAACAAATGATCTAATGATTCTGTCTCTTTGCAGCAAAATCTGCAGAGCTGAGAAGATTGTATCCCCCATATAAATAACATTCTATTGGTAGCAATAATTTTATATAATAATTTAAATTTAAAAGTTTTGCGTATCAATTCATAAACACTATGCCATGGAATCGATATGTCAAAACCCAACTATTTTTCAATCTATATGAGATGGCTGTCAATCCTTTGGTCCTTAAATGAAACTGGTCTACTTTTTTTATTTATCACAGTTTTCTTTAACCAATTATGGTCTTTAATACAGGGCCGACAGACAAGTTCCTTACTTTTTCCCCCTTCCACTTTCCTCTTTCCTCTTGCGGTAATGCTGCAATTTTTTGGTTGTAAATTGTGTGTAGGCTAGTGACAAACAATCTCAATTTAATCAATTTTAAATTCAGGCTGTAACACAACAAAATGTGGAAAAAGTCAAGGGGTGTGAATACTCTCTGAAGGCACTGTAGGGGAGGGAGGGACCACATTGTAGGGGCTGTTTGTGTTGGAGCTTTGCTCAAATCAACACATTGGGGGTGGAGGGGTCGCAGACTGTGTAGAAAACTGAGGTGACTGGTGAAGAAGAGAACCTGCTCTGGTAAACAGGCTAAATGAATGTCTGTGTTAATGCTCTTAGCATAGCAAGTCCCATCACTCTCATGCTTTATCAAATGGACCAGGGACGGCTTGTTCAATAGGGCGATATGGGCGACGCACTGCCAAACGGGAAAAGGAAGGGATTTTTTTTCTAATCAATTATAAAAAAAAAAAAAAAAAAAAAAATATATATTTTTTTTTTATAAATTTATTAAAAATTATATCACGGCAACAGCAGTTATCAGTGTTCACGTCTGATCTGCCAGCCACTAAATGTCAAATCAGGCTAAAGTCGTGCTTCAAATGGCCCCGCCCGTTTTTTGGGCGATTTCAGTCAGGTTGAAAATCGCCCAGAAGTCTCTCATAGCCTGTCATGTAAAATCTATTTTTTTCACATTTCAAAGCTTTCAATACATTCTCTATGGGTGTCTGTGTGCATGCACTTACGCGCTTTCGTCATACGTGACGTAACGTTGAACGTAACTAAGACAATGGCGGCTATCAGCGTCTATGTTGCGACCTGCAGTGTGGCGTTATTTTATGTTTTTAATTTGTAGACTTAGTTTACAAACATTCTGCAAACATTCTGCTTTGGACTGATCTTCGGTTTTGGACTGATCTTGTTGATCGTGTACATACCCGCTACGAACGGACTAAATAATGAAAACGCTGCTGGCAGAGAGGTGGAGCCGGCCACCTTCACCCTGGTCAGAGCGGACCGCGATCCTGGTAAGAGAGCGACTGTACCCCGACATTGAACTGCTTTCTGTGTCATTGAACCTTACTATTGTTGATAAAACAAGTTTACTGGAGAACGGAGAAAAAGTAGAGACTTTTGGACAAGGTGGATAATTGTATAATATAAGGCAGTTTATTCAGAGGTAAAGATATCTGCAATCGCGTTCACGGACCCGTTCGTCAAACTCTTAGGGAGCTATAAATCAAGCCCCATTACTTACCATATCAGATAAGAGAAATTGCTGCAGCTACATATATTTTACATCCTGGCCCTACATAGTTCACTATTTGCATCACTTACCAAAATATTACATGTGGTCATATATGCTTGGAAAGTGGAGATGCCATAGAACGTCAAAAAAGTAAACATTGCTGGAGACACATTGCGTTTGCTAGCGAAGAGATTTGTTGTGGCAAATGAACTTGGGCTGGGAATTGCCAGGAACCTCACGATAAGATATATGCATCAGCATTGCGAGTCTCATGATTCTATACGTATTGCGATTCGATACTGTGATTTTATTGCGCACCATATGTCTGTTGCAGAGGGATCAGAAAGCCATGAGAACGAGTTTTGATCAGTCATGGAAATAAAAGTGCTGAAAACAAATTGGCTCCCAATGTGAAAAGATTGAGAACAAGCTATGAAGGAACAATAATGGTGTTTTGGTGCAGGTACAGCCAACTAGCGCTAAAATATTGCGATATTGTCAATACAGTATATCGTAAAGTATCACTATGTAACTCGATTTCTTTCACCCCAATCCCTCAAATTAACGGTAAATAACTGAATTGTTTGCCCCACATTTAGCTAAGATGATTTGCTAGCCAGCTAAAATGTTTTATTTAGTTAGCAGTCGCATCTACAATAGTTTACTGTCAATAACATGTCTCCAAAAATGACGTGGTGTCTCCAATTGTGTTGACATTTTACAATTGCAATGCGCATCCATGAGTATCCACTTTCTGTAGCTCAGCTGGTAGAGCATGGTGCTTGTAACGCCAAGGTAGTGGGTTCGATCCCCGGGACCACCCATACACAAAAATGTATGCACGCATGACTGTAAGTCGCTTTGGATAAAAGCGTCTGCTAAATGGCATATTATTATTATTATTATTATTATTATCTGAAGAGAGCCCCGAAACATTGTGTGCAGACATTTTATGCAATAAATGAAGTAGGTTCAATCTAGTAGTTCTGATCTTCTGATTGGTCCTGATGAGTTGGGCGAGGTCCCCTCCAGGCTACTGTCACTGTTGCATTGGCTCTGAGTCGGGTTCTCTGTCTTCAAATGTTCAGCCTAAGAGAGGGGATTTTTGTGTGTGTGTGTGTGTGTGTGTGTGTTTAACAGTGATGATGTGTGTGTGTGTGTTTAACAGTGATGATGTGTGTGTGTGTGTGTGTGTTTGTGTGTGTGTGTGTCCTCAGAGCAAGAACTCGTGAGTTGGAAGAACTGAGAGGCCTATGGCGTGGGTGTTGTCCTTGGCCACCTGCTGACAAGGCTGACAAGATAGGACCCTTTTGTCCATTGTTATTGGATAGGAACATAACTTATAACCAGCTCCTGACCTAAATAGATCTTAGCACAACATTTTACTCAACATATCATATTCCATATTCACTATAACAAATATATTTACTACGACATTAGCAAGAACTGCCACATCCTCAGCCGGCTAATCCAGTGTGTGAAGTTTTGCGGAGTGTTTGAGTTAGCTTTGCGAGGCAAAGATGAAACTGAGGGCTCCACCAACCCTGGTAAGCCAACACTTTTGAGATCAGTCAATAAATGCTTCTGGTATTGACTTATATGCTGCCCCTGTCTTCATGTTGTTGCTGGACATATCTTTTTTTAAATGTGTGTAGGTCACCTAAATCATCAGAAAAATTGCCCCTCCTGAGAATTTTTTCAGGAGCCGCCACTGAAATGGACTACTGTCTGTCTTGTTGAAGGAGCAGGACTTTTCACTTGAATCATCTACCACGCTGGTGCTGTGTTTACCAGTCGTCTCATGCGCCTGTAATGCAAATATACAGAGAGAATAACTTTGACATTAATAAAATGACATAAAATCAAACTAAGTTGATTGAATGAGTGGATAGTTTCATTTACAATACTTTCAAACTGTTGTTTAAAAGAGACTTTGGGTAAGCTAGATCATGAGGTATATTTTTAGGACAGTAGTTCAGTGCGGTAACACCCACCAAGTGTTTCTGTCCTGGTCCCTGATCTTCTTCTCCATCTCTGTGTGTCAGTGTCTCCAGCAGGGGGCACCACTGGTCAGCTTCACCTGTGTTCCCGATGGCTCTCTCTACTGTGGGCAGCCGGGTTTTCACTTCACAGAGACAAAGAGCCACAACAAATTACTTACACAACCATGAGACACAGCCAGACAGGAAAATAGCATGTTGCTGCAAGGGGTATTTTGGTATAGAAGCCCAACAGAGGCCATTGATATTGTCTGGGCAGTTACTTTTCATCTAATTCTTACATTGCTTCACAAACAGACTCTATAGAGTCAAGACTGTCTATTACGTTTCACCGAAATACAAAAACGATTTTTGATAGATTAGTCCTCTGTTACCAGCTCAGCTTTGAGTATTTGCTATGCATGTATTTGAGTGGGTGTACTGTACAAGTGTGTCTGAGCATCAATCTGTATATCTTACCTGAAAGCGTATGTCCTCTGGTGCCAACTAAGTTGTCCTCGGATGCTAAGCTCCGAGCACAGTTTCAGGGCAAACTTCTCTGGGGAGTTCTTCCTCTCTGACATATGGTTTGTGAGCTCTGTTAAGTGTTATTGTTTGTCTATGAGGGGTAAAAGAGAGGAGGTATAGCGGGACTGTTAACTTTCTGTTGTCTGGCTTGGAGAGAGCTGGGAGAGAGCTCCATCCACTCTGAAATCGTATTGGTGTATGAACTACGCATGCGCGTGATTTTATGACTCTAGAGTTACGTAAGGGCAAATGTGCCACTCCTCTGCGGGGAGACGCAGACAAAGAGAGAGAAGATTTAGAGACTAATAGTGTATTCTGGTTGTTAAATCGGCTGTTGTTTGACGATGAAACCGTTTTCTTGAGACCTATCGAATTGATAAACTAGAGATATGTTGACGGATTAAAAATAATTAAATAAATAAAATAAAATGTTATTGAGCTATTTATACTATTTCTGAGTTAAGTTTGCTTATTTCTTAGCGCGAATGTGAACGGAGGAGTATTGAATGGTTGAAATAACTCAGTGTGTGCATAAACTACTAAATTCTTGTCTGTTTCTTTGTTATTCTGTCATATGAGAGACGATAAGAAGGAGGAGGAGAGAGAGAGAGAGAGATGAATTGCTGACGTGTACATCACGCGACTGGGTGTGATGCGACAGGGTCTGCTGCAACGGATCCCGTCAAACTAAGGCCAGTACTGTTCTATTTACAAAACGTACCTTCCCATACAGGATATTTTGTGTGCCTAGCATATTTGATGTTGTGACAATTTGACAGGGACTTGGCAACAGACTGATCAACTGATGTAATTGCATACTGGAGTTTTCGTGAATGAGTTGGTTTGATTAGAGTTGTGTTGGGAATCGAGTGCTGACATTATTCTGTAAAATTAAGGTCATTGGGTGCTTATTAAGCAATTGGTTTGTGAGTACTGTAGTGTTGCTGGATTATAGGTCTTTTCTTTTTTGGATTGCTCTGAAGTTGACTACTTTCCTTTACTTTTCCTGATCGGATGTGGTAAGATTGCCACTAATTAATAAAATTGGTAAAATAAATTGAGAAAAAAAAAAAATATATATATATATATATATATTTTTTTTTAATTATTCATAAATTGATTTATTAATTCATTGTTTAATAAAAAATATTTTTTTTTATTTTTTTTTTTAGTTTTTATTAACAATTAAAGGGAGGAAACTATAAGCTATATAGTCTAAAATAATAAAATAATTCACAATAAAGGAATATAAAACAGTTGTTACAATGGGGAAAAAGGACATCAAGACTATGAAGGTAATTACACCTGTTGATATAGTACAAAATAGTAATCCTCTAGTTAATGGTATTGCAAGGTTATCTGGAAAATGGAATAAACGTTGGCCTGACATTGAACAACCATGGCCAGTGGAAGGGACTCTTAACCCTGACGTCATCAACATAATGAAAGAGCTTCTGTCAATTCATAAAGCAGTTCAAAAGAAAGGGACAAAAAGGGAACAACGTAAAGAAAAGAGACAAAGAGAGCTGGGTGTTCTTAAGCTGTTTGAAAATGAAGGACAAAAACTGATAAAAGATACCAGCGATAAAAGAAACAAAGGTATAGAGAAAATTGTAAATGCAGTGAAGGTGACAGAAAAACTAATGACAGAAGTCAGTACACCTTTCTCACATACGGATTCAGCAAAAAGACCCCCACCTTATGAGAAAGAAGTAGAGTTTAAGGACGTCTATCCTCAGCTTCCAGTGATCATTCAGGAGGGTGATTATTGCATCAGAGATGAAGATGAACGAATAATAGAGAGAGGACAAGCAGAAACGACCATAAAAATGAATCCAAACTCCAGAAGTAAGAAAAAAACGAGATATCTGGAAACTAAGGGTGGAATGAGGTTCAGGAGGATGGAACTTGATGATGATGATCAGAGTGATTCAGAAGAGATCATGGGTGGATATGACCCTGTGATCAGACGGAGGTTGGCCAGAGCGGAAAGAAGGGGTGATGGATGTTTCAAGAAGAAGAATACAAGAGATTCGAGTTCTGATGAAAGTAAAGATGGAGACAGCGATGAAGACTTGGAGATTAAAGGTGCTTCATATTCAAGAGGATTTTATCCTACAATGACTAGCACAGAAGAAATAGAAAGAGATATAGACTGATGCGTATCATGCCTGGATAAAGCGAATAATTTAGAAGAAGTAAGAGAACTGGAACAACAACTCAAGAAGCTGAAGATACAGAAGAAGAAACTGCTGAGAAAAGGAGCCCAAGAATTGGAGAAAAAGTATACATTAAGGCCAAGACAAGGGAGCACCAGTAAGAAGATGTTGCCAGTCATCATTCGAGGACAAAACCTAGAATATAAGCCTTTGCAAAATACCGATATGTCAGATATACTTGAGAAGCTGCCTACTCTTCAAGATGGAGCCTATCCTTGGATTTCAAAATTGGAAGAAATTACGGTGGGAGCACAATCAGCCATAGGAGACATTAAGAGACTTTTGGCTAATCTCCTTGGGATTCCATATAGAAATATTTCAGAGAGCGGGACTCAATAGATATGTGGGGACTGCAGTGAATGATCCTGAATTGTTGGCTGCAAGTAGGAACCGTCTGTGGAGAGCACTGAAAGATACGTTTCCAACAAATGTGCATCCTGATAACATTCTGATTGACCCACTAGGACAACAAGAAAATCCGAGAGCCTATGTGTCAAGAGTCCATCAAGTGTGGAGAAATATTACTGGAAGTCATATTGAGCAGTCAATTTTGAGAGCTAAACTGCAGATGGGACTGCCCTCACCAGTAAGGAGCAAACTGGCAGAGGTGGTTGGACTTGGAAGCATGACAAAAGGCGTCTATACAGATCATATAGCCCATCAAGTGGATCTGTAAAGGAAAAAGGAACACAACCAGAAAGAACAGGACCAAGAAACACTCAGAAAACTCAATCAAATACAACTGGGGGAGAATAAGAAGGAGAAGAAAAGCTTTGGTTATGAAGAATCAGTGTGCACCAAATCAACAATCACTGCCACAGCTTCAACTGAACAAGGTCAAATGCAATTGTACCAGCCACAACTAGTGGTACAAGTTGTTTCATATCCATAGATAGTTTCTGGACTGAAAGAATTGGAGAGGAAGAGGACGAGAAGACTTAGGAAGAGGAAGAGGAGGAAGATTTAAGCCATACTTCCAGCAATCTCCAGAAGTGTGTTACAGCTGTAGACAGGTTGGTGACTTTGCTGTGAGTGCAATGGGCCAGGAGGAAACACAAGAGGGAATTTCAGAGGAAGATACAGGAGCAAGTGAAGATCATCTGGAGGACAGGTGAACCCTTACAGGGACAAGGAGCAAGGATTCTAGGGGTGCCTAGAAGATCCGAAAGGGGGGTGTCAGCTGGTAGCACCAGTTAGGAAAAATATCCAACAATTGAAGTGAAAATAAACAAAGGAACATGGGAGGTGATGATGGATAGCGGAACTGCTTTTATCTGTGTTCAGCCTGAAGAGGTTACACATCTCACTATGTAAAATCAACTAATTGGGATAGGGATTTGAGGGAGTAAAACAGTTGATTACTCTTAGGGAACCAATTGAGCTCTGCTATAAAAATCAAAAAATTACAATACCCATACTGGTATCAGAACATATACCTATTGTATTGTTGGGAAGAGATGCATTGTGTAAGTTGAACTGTAAAATAAGATGTACACCAGACGGCTGTCTGGTAGAAGTGCCAAAGGAAAAGGTTTACCAATTGTTGATGATGACAGAAATAGATTTGTCTTTAGTATTCTGGATTGGAAATCTCAGTGAAGATTCTTTAAAGAAGGCTAAGGTTAGGAGAAAGATTACAAAGGAGTATGGTTTTTGGGAATCATATTTGCTTGAAAATGTTGATTATATCATAGGAAGGAGGACAATCTGTCTGAAAAATAATGTTAAAAGGGGGGTGACTGTTATTCTTGGTTACATTCCTACACCAAGAGGTGAATAAGATGTCAAACTAGGCTAAAAGATGCTCAATCGTTTGCCAAGTCTGTGTGTAAAGAAGTCATAAGCAGGTGGGGACTTCCCGATCACATATCTTAAAATTAGAGGGAAAGGAATATGTGGATAAATCAGTGAAATGGTTTTTGAAAGTTAGGAGAAAAGTCAGATTAAAAAGTTAAGAAAACTAGGGTTGAAGGAACTCTAGGACAGTCAGCTAAGCTTCAATGTTAGTAGTAAGAGAGAGAGAACAGTGGTGAAGGGAAATTTAGAGTTCAGTGGGAAGATAGATATGGCAGGAGTTTAGATCTGTTAGGAGCAGTTGCATTGAGAAAGTATGCGTTGCTGAATGATAAGAGAAGCTTGAGGTTGATTGCAGTATCTATATGTACAATCAATAAGTGCATCGATGATGTCGTCCCCACAGTGACCGTACGTACATACCCCAACCAAAAGCCATGGACACATCAATACACTACATTCTCATGTTCTTAGTGTATTAGGAAATCTAATGGGTTTTACAGTAGCAGTGTCATAGGAAATGCACTATAAACACTTTTTGATCATAAATACACCCCAATGCCTCCTGAATTGCAATGCTGCAGGAGCTGTAAAAGGCCTGGAATTGTACAACTTCAAAAAGCCATGGAGACGCTGTGCCACTGACAGAATTTCTCCTTTCTGTAATTTACGCTTGAGGTATGAGTTAATGAGCAGAGCCATTTCCTCTGGGTTCTGCAGGGGGATATTTACTGTAATAGTTCCTATGTGTAATGATAACTGACAGTACAGTAAACTCCAAGCCCACTCCAAGACAACAAGGGAAAACACTCTCTGATGCACAATTCTGTTTTTTTAGGCAGTGGAGATTTCCAGTTATTTTTTACCTCTCATACTCCCACCTTCAGAAATACTTACAGGCAATCATGTTAAGGCAATGTCAATGCATGCATGGATTATAATAAAAAGTAATGCATTTGGATACATATTTCTACCAAAAATATTGTTATTATTGTAAACTTGTTTTCTAATAAATGTTGCTTATGTTCCTGCTTTTTCAAAGGGATGGCTCCAGAGGTCTGATCTCCACGACCTGAAGGAGAGAGGAAGAGTTGCCCATCCTCAGGACACACTCAAATACACAGCCTTGGCCAGAGGAGACCCTATAAGAGCAGCACTGGTAACTAACATCACTGAGGTGTCTAACCGCCCCCGCTGTGGCGTTCCTGACTACCCCATGCTGAAAGATGTCCTCTACAGGAGGAATCACAGGCAGAAACGCTTTGTCCTGTTCGGGGCGCTTGGAGAAGACTGACCTCACCTACAAGTAAGGAGATATTATTATTATCTTCGTATAACCACACTGTTGAACGGCTTGTATGTATTTAGAGATGGATCTGGACCCAACCAAGGAAATATAATTTTCTATCAGGTAATAGGACATGTTTTGGTGCATAGTTGCCAGTAGAACTGGTTATAAAGGTACAGTATGTCCAGAATCCAGTGTTACTCTATCCATCATTTGTTTATTGAGTCCCCTGTTTTGGTCATAGCTCTCATATTCTAACTCAACAAGGCAAGCAGGAGTTGCACTCTCATCACATTTGCCTTAAAAACAAAGTGTGTCTCTGAAAAGGAGGAACCTATAATGTTATTACTTTGCCTCCTCCTGAGACTCACGGCATGGAGTGTCTGGGCTGGGCTGTCTGTCGGCTGGCTGCTGCCTCTCTGTCTGTGTCCTCTGGTTCCTCTCATTGTAGCTGTTCTTTATCATAATGCATGGCATCTAAAGAGCCACTCAGAGAGAGGAGGAGAAGGCAAGCCATGATGGGCTACTGAGACTGCTGGAGTTGAGCAATACATTTGTCTTAATGTGACCAGGGATAGGAGTAGTGCTCGCCTGTGTCATGGCAGTGTTACAGTGGGAGCCCTCGTACTTAGGACAGTGGAATCACTGGGTTTGCCAAGGGCTTTAGTTTGGATAGTCCACTTAGGCATGCATTTGACATGAATGACAAGCCATTAAGAAATCATCAACATCTTTGATGATTCCCTAATTTAATTGTAATTGTTGACATATGAGCTCTCTAAAGAGTTTCTTTGTATTAGTCATACTGGGTGGTTTTACCTGAGACAGCTCATGTAAAGGTGAAGGAAGAGGACTGTAATACACTTATCTTACAGAGCCTGAGGGTCTTTTTAACAGCACACCTCTTGGTTGATTTGATGGTTAGATATCAGATGAGAGGGAGGTTATAGATATGCAAGGCTGGTGGTCTAAGTGTGTTTCTACAGACTACAGATTATGGTGTGTGGGTGTGTGGAGTTTACGGTCTCTGATGTTTACATCTATATCTCTTCCTTCCTCAGAGTGGTTCGCTTCCCCTGGCAGATGAGTGAGGACAAGGTGCGGCGTGTCCTGCTGGAAGCACTGACAGTATGGAGTGAGGTCATACCCCTCACCTTCACTGAGGTCAGCAGTGGAAAGGCTGACATTGTCATCGACTTCACCAGGTACGCATGTGTGTACAGTAAGTGTATTCAAATGTCAGTACAGTAGTACAGTATGTGTATTCAAATGTCAGATTTTAAGTTACTGGTCTGCCAGCACTTTCCTGATATGGATCTCTACTGTAGGTACTGGCATGGAGATAACCTGCCCTTTGACGGCCCTGGGGGAATTCTAGCCCATGCCTTCTTCCCCAAGACCCACAGGGAGGGCGACATCCATTTTGACTATGATGAAGCATGGACCCTTGGCAACTACATGGGTGAGTGTTTGCTTGGCAGGGAACATGCAGGAAGTATGAAGAGTTGATTTACATAGAGCTCTATGTAAAATGAGTACAGTCAGGAAGTAGTTGTCAGCTCTGTGGTTGTACTGTGTATCCCCGTAGGTGTGACCCTCTCCCTGATTCCACTGCAGGCACAGACCTCCTCCAAGTGGCTGCTCATGAGTTCGGGCATGTTCTGGGCCTGCAGCACTCCTGGGAACCGGGTGCAGTGATGTTGTCACGAGTTACAAAGCCAGAACCCAGAAGCAGACCAGGACAAGGTAAGTTGAAACGAAGGTGAGTGTTTATTTACAAATTCAAGAGTGATGCTGAATAATCCAGGGAACAGGGCGGGCGGCGTTGATTAGTTGTTGGGGGTGCAGTGGTTGATCCAATCATGGCTCGGCAGCCGCCGATCACCAGGCAGAGGTTGGATGAAGGTTCCGGACGAGTGACTGCAGATGGAACAAAACGGAGGTAAGTAAACAACAAACCAACAAGGTGCAAAACAACAAAACTAACGCTAGAAGCTCTAAGACTGATACTCTGGTAAACCTACTGTTCATGGCTAACGATCCGGCAGGGAATGGATGTTAGGCCAGAGCCTAAGAAGGGTGATGATCAGGACCAGGTGTGCAGATTGCTGATGGGATGCAGGTGCGGAAATCAAGAGAGCTCCCCGGAGCGTTCCAGAACCCTCGGGAAACTGGAGATCCCGAGCAGAAAAACTAGTCCACAGACAGGACCCGACTCAGACTGCCGGGATCGTTACAGTACCCCCCTCCGACGATCGCCACCGGGCGGACTCCCGGAGCGCCAGGATGGAGGCGGTAGAAGTCACGGATGAGGTCAGCATCTAGGATCTGTCGCCGCGGAATCCAACTCCTCTCTTCAGGACCATACCCCTCCCAGTCCACGAGATACTGGAAACCCCGGCCCCGCCGTCTGGAATCCATGATGCGTCGCACCGTGTAGGCAGGACCACCTCCGATCATCCGAGGAGGAGGAGGAGGAGGCGGAGGAGGCAACAGAGGACTGAGGAAAACAGGCTTGAGGCAGGAGACATGAAAGGTGGGATGGACTCTGAGCGTCCTCGGGAGTTTGAGTCGAACTGCCACCGGATTGATCACCTTCTCCACCACAAACGGACCAATGAACTTCGGTAACAACTTCCTAGACTTAGTCCGTAAAGGAAGATCCCGTGTGGCCAACCAGACCCTATCTCCGATGGTGTAGGTGGGAGCGGGGATCCGGCGACGATTCGCCTGGAGCTGATACCGGTCCGAAACTCTAAGGAGTGCCTTTCTGGCCCGATGCCAGGTCCGGTGGCAACGACGAATATGGGCCTGAACAGAAGGCACTGAGAGCTCCTTCTCCTGAGAAGGGAACAAGGGAGGTTGGTAGCCATACAGGCACTGGAAGGGAGACATCCCAGTGGCAGATGTAGGGAGAGTATTGTGGGCATACTCAACCCAAGGCAACTGAGAGACCCAGGAGGTGGGGTTGGAAGAGGCCAGGCAGCGTAGCGTGGATTCCATCTTCTGGTTGGCTCTCTCCGCCTGACCATTAGATTGGGGGTGAAAACCAGATGTGAGACTGACTGTAGCTCCAATGGCCAAACAGAAGGACTTCCAGACAGCAGAGGTAAACTGAGGGCCACGGTCGGAAACGATATCACTGGGCAACCCGTGGACCCTGAAAACCTCCCTAACCAGGATCTCGGACGTCTCCGAGGCAGAGGGAAGCTTGGCAATTGGCACAAAGTGGGCGAACTTGCTGAATCTGTCCACGATAGTCAGAACGACCGTGTTCCCCTCAGAAGCGGGCAACCCAGTGACAAAGTCCAGGGCCAGATGCGACCATGGTCGCGGGGAATAGGAAGGGGGGTGAAGTAGTCCAGAGCTGGGCCGATTGGTACCCTTATTCTGCGCACACACTGGACAGGCAGCAACATAACCCCGAGTATCCTCGGCCATGGCAGGCCACCAAAAACGTCTGCGAAGAAACGCCATCGTCCGAGCCACGCCAGGGTGACAAGCCATCTTGCTGGCGTGGGACCATTTGAGGACCGCAGGACGAACCGACTCAGGCACAAACAACCGACCGGGTGGACCGTTACCGGGACCGGGCTGCGTCCGAAGAGCCGCCATCACCTCCTCCTCAATCTTCCACCTAACAGCTCCCACGACGCAGTTCCGGGGGAGAATTGTCTCGGTCTTGGACCCACTCTCCTCCGTCTTGGAGAACATCCGAGACAAGGCGTCCGCCTTGCCGTTCTTAGATCCAGGTCGGAACGTCAGGGAAAAATTGAATCGTCCGAAAAACAACGACCACCTGGCCTGACGGGAGTTGAGACGTCTAGCCGATTGCACGTAAGCAAGATTCTTGTGGTCAGTCCAGACAATAAACGGTTGCTCCGCCCCCTCCAACCAGTGGCGCCACTCCTCCAAGGCAAGTTTCACCGCGAGAAGCTCCCGGTCACCCACATCGTAATTCCTCTCCGCAGGCGAAAGGCGACGAGAGTAGTAGGCGCAGGGATGGAGTTTACTGTCCGTGGAGCATCGCTGCGACAGGATAGCGCCAACTCCCACATCAGACGCGTCCACTTCAACGACGAACTGACGGGCCGTGTCCGGTTGAGAGAGAATCGGTGCGTTGGTGAATCGCCTCTTCAAATCCAGAAACACTCGATCCGCCTCCGGATTCCACTTGAAGCTCCTGATACTGGAAGTCAAGGCAGTTAACGGAGCGGCCACACGGCTGTAATCCCGGATGAATCTGCGGTAGAAATTCGCAAACCCCAAAAATCTCTGGAGCTGCAATCTCGTACCGGGCTGGGCCCATTCCAGAACCGCTCTAACCTTCTCCTGGTCCATCCTAATCTCTCCCCTGGAGATGATGTACCCGAGAAAGGATGTCGTGTGGGCGTGAAACTCGCACTTCTCGGCCTTCACGAACAGGCGATTCTCCAACAATCGCTGCAGAACCTGCCGGACATGCTGGACGTGGTCGGAAGGTTCCTTCGAGAAGATCAGAATGTCATCCAGGTAAACAAACACAAAGAGACCGATCATATCTCTCAGGACGTCGTTCACCATACTCTGGAATACCGCTGGAGCATTGGTCAGTCCAAACGGCATCACCTGATACTCGAAGTGACCCATCGGTGTATTGAAACCCGTCAACCACTCGTCTCCCTCTCTGATCCGGACCATGTGATACGCATTGCGTAGGTCTAGCTTGGTGAACACCGTAGCACCCTGTAAGGAGTCGAAGGCAGAACTCATCAAGGGCAGGGGATACTTGTTCTTGACCGTGATGTCATTCAACCCCCGATAATCAATACACGGTCGAAGAGAGCCATCCTTCTTACCCACAAAGAAGAATCCTGCCCCCAGGGGTGATGACGAGGGACGAACGAGACCAGCAGCTAGGGACTCCTTGAGGTAGGTCTCCAAAGCCTCACGTTCAGGGCGGGAGATACTGTATAACCTTCCCTTGGGGTAGACAGCTCCAGGGAACAGGTTGATGGCACAATCATATGGTCGGTGGGGAGGGAGTGACAGAGCCTTCTGCTTACTGAACACTTCCCCCAAATCGTGATATGTCTCGGGAACCAGGGACAAATCTGGGGGTTTAGCCTCAATCACCTGACTGGGAACCGAATGGGGACAGGCAGTCTTGAGACAGTTAGCATGACAATCAAGGCTCCAACTCGTTACCTTGCCCGTCACCCAATCGAACGTGGGATTGTGTTCCTTCAGCCAGGGGTATCCAAGGACCAGAGGAACATGGGAAGACGGCAGAATGAAGAATGAAATCATCTCCGAATGATTCCCCGACAACAGCATCTTAACCGGTTCAGTCCTCATCGTGATACGTGCCAGACTACTGCCGTTCAGAGTGGTCGCTTCAATGGCTTCCGGCAATTGCTCCTTGGAAAGCCCCAGCTGTTCCACCAACTCGGCATCAAGAAAGCTTCCATCGGCACCTGAATCGATAAAAGCGTTAATCGCTAAGCTCTGATTCCTGTTCACAAGGGTAGCCGGGAAACGGGGTCTGACAGAGGTACTGAGAGGTTGAAACTGGCTCGCTAAAAGTCCTCCCAACTTTAGCGAGCCGGGCAGTTTGACGACCGCCGGGAACAAGTGGAGATGTAATGTCCCGAGCTACCACAGTAGAGGCAGCAGTTGGTCTTACGTCTATGTTGACGCTCCTCCTTGGTTAACCCGTGCCGCCCCACTTGCATGGGTTCAGAATCGGGAGAGAGGACCTCTCCACTAATCCTTTGTGGTGGAGAATGATCGACGTGTTCTGGTCCACCACCCGACCCGACTGGGAACTGAGAAGCTGATCGATTGGACGGACCCCATTGCTTCTCCCTCCTTCGCTCTCGGACTCGATTATCCACCCGAATAGACAAGGCTACCAAGCTGTCCAGGTCACTAGGCTCCGGATAGGAGATCAACTCATCCTTGAGCTGCTCCGACAGACCCTGGTAAAAGGCCGCTTGCAGAGACTCCTCATTCCACCCACTCTCCACAGCCAACGTCTTGAACTCGATCACGAAGTCGGCCACGCTGCGAGTTCCTTGGTGAAGCGAAAACAGGCGCCTAGCTGCGTCCCTCCCTCGGACGGAATGGTCGAAGAGCTTCCTCATCTCGGCCGTGAACCCCTGGTATGAAGCCATGCAGGGGTCTTGTCGTTCCCAAACGGCTGAAGCCCACTCCAGCGCTCGACCACGCAGCAACTCAATCACAAAGGCTATCCTAGCCTTGTCTGTGGCATAAGAGTAGGGCTGTAGATCGAACACTAACCCACACTGCATAAGGAAAGAACGGCATCTTCCCAGCTCCCCCTCATATTTATCCGGCGTCGGAACCTTGGGCTCATGGAAGGACACCGCTCCAGACGCGGCAGGCGAGATGGGTGAAACCGGTAGTGGATCCTCCACCGGAAACTTGCGCTGGTTCTGGACCTCCGTCAGACCGGTAGAAAGGTTCCGAACTGACAACGCTATCTCCTGTAGTGCCGTGCTATGTTGTCCCAACATCTTCTCCTGATGGGAAATGGCATGACGAACAGAGTCCAGGTCCGCTGGGTTCATTACTGGCCGGATCGTTCTGTCACGAGTTACAAAGCCAGAACCCAGAAGCAGACCAGGACAAGGTAAGTTGAAACGAAGGTGAGTGTTTATTTACAAATTCAAGAGTGATGCTGAATAATCCAGGGAACAGGGCGGGCGGCGTTGATTAGTTGTTGGGGGTGCAGTGGTTGATCCAATCATGGCTCGGCAGCCGCCGATCACCAGGCAGAGGTTGGATGAAGGTTCCGGACGAGTGACTGCAGATGGAACAAAACGGAGGTAAGTAAACAACAAACCAACAAGGTGCAAAACAACAAAACTAACGCTAGAAGCTCTAAGACTGATACTCTGGTAAACCTACTGTTCATGGCTAACGATCCGGCAGGGAATGGATGTTAGGCCAGAGCCTAAGAAGGGTGATGATCAGGACCAGGTGTGCAGATTGCTGATGGGATGCAGGTGCGGAAATCAAGAGAGCTCCCCGGAGCGTTCCAGAACCCTCGGGAAACTGGAGATCCCGAGCAGAAAAACTAGTCCACAGACAGGACCCGACTCAGACTGCCGGGATCGTTACAGATGTCCCCCTATTACAGCTTCTACTATCCCCTGGAGCTGAGCGAGGATGACAAGCTGGGGATCCAATACCTGTACGGCCCTCGTCCACATGTCCCGCCCCCACCTCCACTATCACCACCGCCACAAATCACCACAGAGACCAATGAGATCATTAGTAGTATTGTGAGTGTTAATCTTGCCATTCATATTTTTTGAGGCGCTGCACAGGCAAATACAAATAATATAAGACATAAAATACAACTGAGATACTAGCCACACAAGAATACACATGATATGACAGTATGGAGATGCACTAGTGATCCTCTTTCTGTCTCCAGCCTGACGTCTGCCAGACAGACTTTGATGCTGTGTCTATGATCCGTGGAGAGCTGTTCTTCTTTAAATCAAGCTATGTGTGGCGCATTCGGGAGGGGGCGGCTGGAGGCGGGAGCTACCCCGCTCTGGCATCCCGCCATTGGAGGGGGATTCCAGAGAGCATTGATGCTGCCTTTGAAGACCAATCAGGGAATATCTGGTTCTTTCAAGGTGTGTGACAGAGATATTGGCTGTTTGTGCTGTGGTTAGTCATGTCTTGTGAGAATAGGGTTAGATAAGCCCCAAGTTGAATACAGACAAGTAAATATACAGTGAGGGAAAAAAGTATTTGATCCCCTGCTGATTTTGTACATTTGCCCACTGACAAAGAAATGATCAGTCTATGATTTTAATGGTAGGTTTATTTGAACAGTGAGAGACAGAATAACAACAAAAAAATCCAGAAAAACGCATGTCAAAAATGTTATAAATTGATTTGCATTTTAATGAGGGAAATAAGTATTTGACCCCCTCTCAATCAGAAAGATTTCTGGCTCCCAGGTGTCTTTTATACAGGTAACAAGCTGAGATTAGGAGCACACTCTTAAAGGGAGTGCTCCTAATCTCAGTTTATTACCTGTATAAAAGACACCTGTCCACAGAAACAATCAATCAATCAGATTCCAAACTCTCCACCATGGCCAAGACCAAATAGCTCTCCAAGGATGTCAGGGACAAGATTGTAGACCTACACAAGCCTGGAATGGGCCACAAGACCATCACCAAGCAGCTTGGTGAGAAGGTGACAACAGTTGGTGCGATTATTCGCAAATGGAAGAAACACAAAATAACTGTCAATCTCCCTCGGCCTGGGGCTCCATGCAAGATCTCACCTCGTGGAGTTGCAATGATCATGAGAACGGTGAGGAATCAGCCCAGAACTACAAGGGAGGATCTTGTCAATGATCTCAAGGCAGCTGGGACCATAGTCACCAAGAAAACAATTGGTAACACACTACGGCGTGAAGGACTGAAATCCTGCAGCGCCCGCAAGGTCCCCCTGCTCAAGAAAGAACATATACAGGCCCGTCTGAAGTTTGCCAATGAACATCTGAATGATTCAGAGGATAACTGGGTGAAAGTGTGGTGGTCAGATGAGACCAAAATGGAGCTCTTTGGCATCAACTCAACTCGCTGTGTTTGGAGGAGGAGGAATGCTGCCTATGACCCCAAGAACACCATCCCCACCGTCAAACATGGAGGTGGAAACACTACGCTTTGGGAGTGTTTTTCTGCTAAGGGGACAGGACAACTTCACCGCATCAAAGGTACGATGGACAGGGCCATGTACCATCAAATCTTGGGTGAGAACCTCCTTCCCTCAGCCAGGGCATTGAAAATGGGTCGTGGATTTGTATTCCAGCATGACAATGACCCAAAGCACATGGCCAAGGCAACAAAGGAGTGGCTCAAGAAGAAGCACATTAAGGTCCTTGAGTGGCCTAGCCAGTATCCAGACCTTAATCCCATAGAAAATCTGTGGAGGGAGCTGAAAGTTTGAGTTGCCAAACGTCAGCCTCGAAACCTTAATGACTTGGAGAAGATCTGCAAAGAGGAATGGGACAAAATCCCTCCTGAGATGTGTGCAAACCTGGTGGCCAACTACAAGAAACGTCTGACCTCTGTGATTGCCAACAAGGGTTTTGCCACCAAGTACTAAGTCATGTTTTGCAGAGGGGTCAAATACTTATTTCCCTCATTAAAATGCAAATCAATTTATAACATTTTTGACATGCGTTTTTCTGGATTTTTTTGTTGTTATTCTGTCTCTCACTGTTCAAATAAACCTACCATTAAAATGATAGACTGATCATTTCTTTGTCAGTGGGCAAACATACAAAATCAGCAGAGGATCAAATACTTTTTTCCCTCACTGTACATGTAGGCAGACAAGCAGTAAAATGACTGCATTATAGCGTTATGCCTTTTTGGTTACCCAGAAAAGGGTTCTTCCAAGACCAAATTCAGCAACCTTAAGTAGGGCATGTCAAGAGTGACTAGAGTGTTGAATAGCCAAGAGTTATGGAAACTATGAAAACATAGCCCAGATCCTTGAAGGGCCACAGCGGGGGCATCTACTGTATAAAGTTCTCTCTCTGTCTCTTGCAGGTCAAAGCTACTGGGTGTTTGATGCAGAGAGACAGATCACAGGGCCAGACCCTGTGCAGAGGCTAGGCCTGTCAGTCTCCCACATCCAGGCAGCCCTGTGCAGGGGCCAGGACAGCAACTATAACACCTACTTCTTCAAGTCAGGCAGCTACTGGAGGTTCAGCCCCAAGGAGAACCGTGTGGACTCTGTCTACCCTCGCAACATGCAGGACTGGAGCGGCATCCCCAGTGATGTTGATGCAGCCTTCAAGGACCAATACGGTAAAAATCTTATGAATGAATCACCCAATCAGCTTTCAATTTAGAATTTTAGAATATTGATAACTGGCAGTTGGGACATTGAGTGCGCAAACATCACTATGTTTGATGTACAGTTACAAGATGACATGGTGTTATACCCTGGGTTGTCCTGAACAGATGAGCCTATGTTTGTTGTATTGTGAATAAAATTTGCAGCGGTCCACGCATCTGAATGAACTTAAGACTCCGTTCTATGTGCACCAAAATTACGATCTGCTTCTCTGAACTGCCTTGTGAAAGCCTAACACTGTAAGATCATTTTTGATAATTTAGCTAGTCATGTTGGCAATAGAACAAGCTTTCAAATTATGCCCACCTGACCTAGATTGTGATTTATAATGGACCGTTTTTGGATTGCGTAAACAACAACAGTAATTATGGAAAGGCAGGGATGCAGGGCTGTGATCCAAACAAAACAAATACAAGTGTGCTTGCTCTAGTTCCTTAACGGCACAGCTAGGAGAGATCAAAAAAGTTGAAGACACTTCTTTGAGTCATAAAAGTGCATTGAAATGACTTAAGAACAATGCACACTTTGGAGAGGTGTGTGGCCACTTGGAGACCCCAGTTAGTCCTCTCACTCAAACCCTTGTCATTTTTTTTGTCTTATGTTGCACCTACCCCACATTTCCAGGAAAATATCATGTTACTGAATGTATCCAGAATATTTTCAGATTTTGTTATCAATAAATGCAGCATACAGTAAATGTAAAATGCACATAAAATCAACAGTGTAATGTTTGGATTCAGTCTTGTGTTAAGTGAACTGTTGTGTCGTCACCTTTAGTCTAATAATATTTCCATAATCTCCAAACTGTTCTTTACTACCATGGTTATGCATATGTTTTCCATATTTCTTCTGTAAGAAACATTTCATTTTAGCCCTGTCCATATAGACCAATTCCCACGAGTGATCTTTTTTTCATTGACAGGCTATGTCCACCTTATCCGAGGGAGGCAGTACTGGAAGTTTGATCCTGTGGAGATGAATTTACTACGGGGGTATCCTCGCTATATTGGAATGGACTTCTTTGGTTGCAGAAATGCATGAATAATCATTATTAAGTGATGCTGCTATCTAAAGATCAAACCCAAGTCCAAGTCTAGTCCAACCATGCTCTCGTCCTTATGGTCTTTTCAAATACAACATTGTAATGTTGTGCATTTTTGGGAACAAGACCAGTGCATCTACAGAGGCCTCTTCATCTTCATTAAAATGTTGAAGAAACTAACTATTTAGAGAGAGACTTTATTACTTTACTTGAGTGAGTTCCAAAAAATTAGTGTTCTTCCTCCAAATATGTTTGTTTACACATGATCTTAACACTTTGAATGGACTAGATCCTTTTTTCTTCTCAGGAAAACACTAATTCAAATGTTTCCTCAGAGTTTGGACATCATGTGCAGCTATGTACTTGTATTTATTTGTTACTGGGTTCGGTTCTATGGTCAGAAGTTGCGTTGTTCAAGACCATGGGCTGAGAGGACAGTGCCATCTACAGTGCAGTACCAGCCCATTGCAGGAGGTTGTTTTTAACTATATTATATGACGTATAATTTACTCCAGAGATGTTACAGCATAAACATGTTTGTGTTGTTCTTAAAGGGAAATATGTCTAAGGCACTGCAATGAAGGTGCTAAATCTGGAAATCACTGACAATCAGGGGCACTTTTTGTTCTCAAATGTTATGAACATTTACTCACGGTCTTACATGTATGACATCAAGTACATTATCGCGTCACATTTATGTTCTCTCTAAGATAACTATACTTAATTCAATAATGTTCCATCCATGGTGCTCTCAGTCAGTGCAAAGGGATGGAGTGAACTTGGTGCTGCATTATGTGAATCTAAGCCATGAGGATACGTAATTTTTTGGTGGGCCATTCACAGCAGTTTGTCAGTGCAGGACATTTGATATATCTGCTTTACTGTAAATATTTATTTCTGATATTTTGTGTTTGACAGCCAATAGCTGCAGCCTGGCAGATTACTCGTTTTTAGTCTTTGTCTTCTAACATTTTGGGTGTTGACTATAGAGCTCAGAATGATTTCGGGACATCATTTACCTTTAATTAAAATAGCCATTATATCTGTTCTAATTACATATCTTTATGTTTTAACATGTTTTTCTACTCAAATGTCACATTTACTATGTAAATACAAATATATGAATTCTGGACTGTGTTTTGGTACAAATAAAATATTTCAGCTTGAGTACATTGTCCATTTTTATTAATCAGATAGATAAATAGATTGATTGATTAATATAAACTGAACAAAAATATAAATGCAACATGTAAAGTGTTGGTCCCATGTTTCATGAGCTGAAATAAAAGATCCCAGAAATGTACCATACGCACAAAAAGCTTATTTCTCTCAAATGTTGTGCACAAAGCTGGGTGCTGAGGAGTATTTCTGTCTGTAATAAAGCACTTTTGTGGGGAAAAACTCATTCTGATTGGCTGGACCTGGCTCCCCGGTGGGTGGGTGGAGGGGGGGGGGGGGGGTTGGTGTGTGTTCAGTTACGGTGTTAGGAGACTGATGGTTTCTCGACACGGATTATTTGTTTACATAGCAGGTTAGGATAATTTACGTGGCAGGTTAGGAAAATGAATGTGGCAGGTTAGGTGAATTAGCGTGGCAGGTTAGGAGAATGAGGTTAAGGTTAGGAAAAGGGTTAGGGTTAGGCTTAGCTACAATGCTACAGAAAAAAATGGCCACGGACCAATGACGAGCATCAATGGGTGTAACTTGATATCAAGAAACCCCGATATCAGAAAACACCCCTAATTGCGGTCTGCAATTACACCCTTCTCGACCTACCGGATCAATACAAATGTATCACAGGCGTAAACTAGTATCTTCCGACCATGGCTCATAGCTTAACTCAAGATTATTACCAGATTCCTTCCATTACCAGAGTGTACACTACAGCTTGCATTTTGGCTACAGCTGCGGTGGTAAGCGACTGACTAGTGGCATCTAGCAGCAGGCTTGCAGGAAACAGAATGCAGAACAGACGGTGCATAGGCTGTTCTCTCTGCTACCGCAAGGCAAGCAACTTACAGTTAGTGAGTGCATACATTTTTCATACTGGCCCCTGTGGGAATCGAACCCACAAGCCTGGCGTTGCAAGCGCCATGCTCTACCAACTGAGCTACAGTTGACATCATAGAGCAACATTCTAGTTGTAACCATGGTGAAGCTATATAGTGTTTGTTTACATTTACTTTGTTGCAAAACATCTGTGTAAAACAAGCTTATATTTTGGGTTCTGATGGGGTATGGCAGGAGGAACTACGCTCATGAGGCATTTATAAGTAATATTCTTCAAGAATTGCCCCTTTAAGATGCTAAGCTTGGTTTGAAACCCAAGAGTGGCCTCCACTTTCACACACACACACAGGGATGTTTTCCTTACCGCCCCTCAGCCTGTAGTGCCACAGAGCTGACCCAAGCCAGACTCTTGCCAGTGTTGGTGAGACTCCAGGCAGCTAAACCCTGGATAGCCTCAGGACAGTGAAGTTCACAGAGAGCCTCCACCAGCATCACCAGAGGAGCCTCCAACTCTGGACCCGGAGTGCTGCTGTTCTTGTGCATAGTCACTTTATCCCTACCTACATGTACACATGACCTCGACTAACCTGTATCCCCGCACATTGACTCAGTACCGGTACCCCCTGTATATACATTTACATTTACGTCATTTAGCAGACGCTCTTATCCAGAGCGACTTACAAATTAGCCTCATTATTGTTATTTTATTGTGTTACTTGTTTTATTTACTTGTATTTTTCATTTTCTACTTTAGTTTAATTAGTAAATATTTTCTTAACTCTATTTTCTTAAAACTGCATTGTTGGTTAAGGGCTTGTAATTAAGCATTTCAGGGTAAGGTCTACACATGTATTCGGCGCATGTGACAAATAAAATTTGATTTGATTTTGATAGGATGTTTTGAAGCATTTGGTTCAAGAAAGAATATGGGTAGTTGACATGACGGCCCTTTTTTTTGTCCATGATGGCAAACACAAATATAACTGTACTTAAATTGGCTAAAATTGTGATATAATACTAAAAGCTTTGTTTCTTTACTGGGATCATGAGTATATTCATGCAGTGTAGCCTATTATTTGTTTTCTTAAAATGTTGAACCAAACGTGACAATTTTCCAATGGTGTGACTGTCCCAGGTAAGGTGGTGGAACTTTGAACTTAAGTAAATTAATGAAAACATTTATAAAATTCCCTTCAGCTATACTATTTTAGTCATAACACAAGTTTATTTAAAAAACAATAGTCCCCAAGTCTATTAATGATATTTCCAAATTATTTCAAAGGTTTTGATTGATTACATTTTGTCCCTAAAAACAATGTCCACTCGGTGTGAGTGACACAATTCTGTGATTAAATAATGAGAAAACATTTGGGCACCATTGAGCTGGGGAGAGTTCTGTTCTCTTGCAATGAGGAAGTACAGAAGAGCACATGGCCTGAACAGATTGTAAGCTTTATCAGAAATAGTGCACTTCTCTGCCATTGCGATAAAAGGAGTCCGTTTCTTAGTCCTTTGGTGTGATGCCTTTTGAATGTATATATGAAAATAATAATACTTTTTTGACAATTGAAGTATAAAAAGCAATGAAAACATGTTGTGGTGAAATCATATGGAAGGCTTACTGTTAACAAAATGGCCCAAAATGGACCATACAGCCTGAGATTTCCAACAGTGTGACATATTTTTTCGCTTGGTGTGACATGAAGATGGTATATCCCATTAATAAACTTATATAATTACCTTTTAAGACTCATGTTTCATCAAATAACACTTATTTGCGTTAGACCTACTTGTATCCTGTTGCAATTTTGAACGATTTTAGTGATTATGAGTGCAATATTTATGTATTAATTATCCCAAGCATGGTTTCTCACTTTTGGCAGGTGAACATTGCTCCAGCAACCTCTGGGTCTGTCTCTGCCCCCTGGATTAGGGTCTAGTTCTTTTACCTGGCCCTAGTGATGGTGCAGGCAGATATTGTCTGTGGTGCTCCCATTCCTGGTTCTCACTCCCTGCATTAGACCATCCATCCCCTTGGTCCCTCTCTGTCTGTCCTACCAGTTTCACTCCTGACTGATTGGTATACGTCATCCACCCTGGGAGGGCCCCCATCAGGCGTGCCTCTTTTGGCGACTGTCCCCCCCCGCTCTACATGATTGATCCTGCCATGTTCTTGTCCCAAAGATTAGGCAATGCAAGTCTTATTACACACGGTCGGTACATTGAAACTGTGAATGGTTTATTAAATCAGTTATGGTTCCATTTATCACTCCAATGTTACTTGGACAACTGTGGCAATTCTAGTGCTAAGATATGCAAACAATTACTGACCTTTGGGGACAGGTTGCATTTATCAGACCCAAAAACCATACAGGGTGCTGTCGGGTGCCCCTGGCCACTTTTGGTGACCCTTTGTGGCACTGGCGTCTCATTCGAATGTCTTCCCTATCAACTTTCGATGGTACTTTCTGTGCCTACCATGGTGACCACGGGTAACGGGGAATCAGGGTTCGATTCCGCAGAGGGAGCCTGAGAAATGGCTACCACATCCAAGAAAGGCAGCAGGCGCGCAAATTACCCACTCCCAATTTGGGGAGGTAGTGATGAAAAATAACAATACAGGACTTTCGAGTCCCTGTAATTGCAATGAGTACACTTCAAATTATTTATTGAAGATCCATTACTGATGTTTAGAACTGATGTTTAGAAGCATTTTTACAGTGGTAAGAAACGTATGTTTTAACAGTAAAATTTGACTGCCTGTTGTGTATTGTCATTCAGTGTGACGTAATGTCCTATGGGCTGACGGCAATAAAGGGAAGGAAAAAATACACAAGTAAGAACATGATTACTGATTTAAAGACAGAAGTAACTAAATAATGTCTTGTCTATTTGGGAATCCTTAAACCTTTATAGTAACATTAATTGTAATGGCACACCAGAGGACAAATTCAAGGCACTAATGTATGAAACGGTTCATTAAATTAGATATAAACTCAACATTGAAGCTGGCCATATAACATTTTGAGTTGTTGAGACATAGTTTATTGTAACTATATGTTTTTTATACTTATGCCCGAGACGATACCGGGGTGCCGGGATCCGGTGGCGGTCCACTTGTCGTCGATACCTGGAGGTGGTCTTGAGAAGAGCCGACCGGGCTCTCCTCCAGGTATGACGACAGCGGCAGACAAACATCTGGGCCGAGGGTATGCCGACCTCTTCCTCTTGCTCCGGGAAGAGTGGGGGCTGATAACCCAGGGAACATTCAAAGGGCGAAAGACCTGTGGCAGACCAGGGAAGGGTGTTGTGGGCGTATTCAACCCACACTAGTTGCTGGCTCCAGGTGGTGGGGTTGGCGGAGACCAGGCAGCGCAGAGTCGTCTCCAGGTCTTGGTTGGCTTGCTCTGACTGGCCGTTGGACTGAGGGTGGAAACCGGAGGACAGGCTGGCTGACGACCCAATGAGTGTGCAGAATGCCTTCCAGAACAGGGTAGAGAACTGAGGACCCCGGTCGGAGACCATGTCCACTGGGAGTCCATGGATCCGGAAGACGTGCTGCACCATGAGCTGGGCCGTCTCTTTGGCGGAGGGTAGCTTGGGGAGAGGAATGAGGTGGGCGGCTTTGGAAAACCGGTCCACAACTGTCAGGAAGGCGGTGTGCCATCAGACGGGGGAAGACCAGTGACAAAGTCTAGGGATGTGTGAGACCAGGGACGGTGAGGAACAGACAGAGGTTGGAGGAGACCAGCCAGAGCTTGCTGAGGAGTCTTTTTCTGCGCACAGATCGTACAGTGGGTGACAATCGCGGAGACGTCAGGAACCATGGTAGACACCAAAAACGTTGTCGCACAAAGGCCAGGGTCCGACGGGAGCCCGGGTGGCAGACAAGCCTGGTGGAGTGGGCCCACTCCAGGACCGAGGAGCGGACAGCGTCAGGAACAAACATCCGGTTATCTGGGCCACCCCTGGGGTTCAGCTGGGAATGCTGCACCACCCAGACCTCCTTCCCTATTCCCCACCTGAGTGCCGTCGCCAAGCACGAGGTGGGAAGGATGGTCTCGGATTCCGGGGTTGTAGCCACGGGGCTATAGTGGCGTGACAGTGCATCTGGCTTGACATTCTTGGATCCCGGTCGGTATGAGAGGGAGAAGTTGAACCGGGTGAAAGGCAGAGCCCACCTAGCTTGTCTGGAATTGAGACGCTTGGTGGTACGGAGATATTCCAAGTTCTTGTGGTCTGTCCACACAATGAACGGATGTTCCGCCCCCTCCAGCCAGTGCCTCCACTCCTCCAATGCCATCTTCACTGCGAGAAGCTCACGGTTCCCCACATCGTAATTCCTCTCTGTGGTGTTGAGGCGATGGGAGAAGAAGGCGCAGGGATGTAACTTGAGGTCCAGGGCCGAACGCTGGGACAGGACCGCCCCCACTCCGACATCTGAAGCATCGGCCTCCACCACGAACTGGCGGGACGGGTCAGGATGAACCAAGATGGGGGCAGTGGTGAAATGGTGTTTGAGGTCCCGGTCAGCAGCTGGGGACCATGAGAATGGAACCTTGGGAGAGGTGAGTGCCGACAGGGGGGAAGCCAGGGTGTTGTAACCCCGGATAAAGCGGCGATAAAAGTTGGTGAATCCCTGGAAATGTTGCAGCTGCACTCTGGACGTAGGCTGGGGCCAATCCACCACAGCTCTCACCTTCCCGGGATCCATCTGTACACTCCCTGCAGCGATGATGTAGCCCAGGAAGGGGATGGTGGAGCGATGGAATTCGCATTTCTCCACTTTCACAAAAAGCTGGTTCTCCAGGAGACGTTGGAGGACCTGTCGGACGTGGATAGCGTGTTCTTGGGCAGAGCGGGAGAAGACGAGGATGTCGTCGAGGTAGAAGAAGACGAACCGGTTCAACATGTCGCGGAGAACATCATTAACCAGGGCCTGGAACACAGCTGGAGCATTGGTAAGGCCAAATGGCATGACCAGATTCTCGAAGTGACCGCTGGCCATGTTGGATGCAGTCTTCCACTCGTATTCCTCCAGAATCCGCTCCAGGTGGTAGGCGTTCCATAGGTCCAGCTTGGAGAACACATTGGCCCCCTGGAGCGGCTCGAAGGCCGAGGATATGAGTGGTAGCGGGTAGCGGTTCTTCCCCGTGATGTCGTTGATGCCCCAGTAGTCGATGCATGGGCGCAGGGTTTTGTCCTTCTTCTCCACAAAGAAGAACCCTGTGCCGGCAGAGGAGGCAGGAGGACGGATGAATCCGGCAGCTAGGGAGTCCTCAATGTAGGTCTCCATAGCCTTGGTCGCCGGACCCGACAGTGAGTACAGTCGTCCCCGGGTCGGAGTGGTGCCTGGGAGAAGGTTGATTCCACAGTCATAGGTTCGGTGTGGTGGAAGCGAAGTGGCCTGGGCCTTACTGAACACCTCCCGGAGGTCCTGGTACTCAGCGGGAATGGTGGAGAGTTCCGAGGCAATTTCAGAGCCCCCAGGAAGACGTCCCGGGGCAGGCTGCGCTGACTTCAGGCAATGAGCGTGGCAGAACGGGCTCCAGCCCATGATGGCACCAGTAGACCAGTCAATAAAGGGGTTGTGTCGCTGGAGCCAAGAGAAACCCAATACCACGGTGTTATGATAAGTTTCTCTGGTATCAAGTAATTCAGGATGCAAGAATATACTTGTTGTTGCAAAGTATTTAATTGCGTTGCCTCCTGTCATCCGAACTCTGGACAAAGGAAATCTCTCAGTTTCTTCATGTTACACGTTTCTTCAACAACATCTGGTAACCATCAGTGGGCACTCCCCACTCTGATGTTATTACCTTGTACCCCAAGTCAGTACAGTTGAAGTCGGAAGTTTGCATACACTTTTTTCAACTACTCCACAAATGTCTTGTTAACACACTATCGTTTTGGCAAGTTGGTTAGGACATCTACTTTGTGCATGAGACAAGTAATTTTTCCAACAATTGTTTACAGACAGATTATTTCACTTATAATTCACTGTATCACAATTCTAGTGGGTCAGAAGTTTACATACACAAAGTTGACTGTGCCTTTAAACAGCTTGGAAAATTCCAGAAAATGATGTCATGGCTTTAGAAGCTTTTGATAGGCTAATTGACATCATTTGAGTCAATTGGAGGTGTACCTGTGGATGTATTTCACTTCCGGGATGCCTCGGAGGCGAGGTGGAATCCTTGGGCGGGCGAGTGGAATCGGACTTCCTCTCCTTCCTTCGTTCCCGTAGTCACCCATCGATCCGAATGGTCAAGGCGATGAGCGAGTCGATAGCCGTCGGTAGTTCCCGGGCTGCAAGCTCGTCCTTTACTTCTTCCGATACTCCGTGCAGGAACGTGTCAAACAGCGCTTCCGGGTTCCAGGCACACTCAGCTGCCAACGTGCAGAAATCCACTGCATAGTCTGCGGGATTCTTGCCGAAGCTGGAGTAACTTCCGGGCAACCTCTCTCCCGGACAATGGAGCATCGAAAACCTTCTTTACCTCCTGCATGAACTCCTCAAGACTGAAGCATACAGCCGACTGTTGTTCCCACAATGCCGTAGTCCAGGCGAGAGCCCTCCCGGACATCAGCATGATGAGGTACGCTATCTTAGAGCGGTCTGAGGGGAAGGAAGAGGGCTGCAGCTCGATGATGAGTGAACACTGAGCGAGAAATCCCAGACAGGTTCCCAACTCTCCAGCGAAGCGTTCCGGGGGAGGTAAGCGGGGTTCTCGGGAAACCTGGGTGGCTGGGAAGGCTGCGCTGCTAACAGCCGGGTTACTGAGGGGCTGGGAGGTTACCGTCGTGGTAGGCTGCCTAACAGACAACCCGCAGAATTGCTCCAGCAATGTGTTAAACACTCAGTCATGGCATTTGGCGAAGGTCTGGAAACCTTCCATGAGACCACGAAGCAACTCCTCGTGCCTTCCAATGGTGGCTCCTTGGGAGGAGATGGCGTTGTGGAGCTGGTCCGAGTCTGCTGGGTCAGTCATGGCCAGTTCGTACTATCACGTTTCATGAAAAGAACCAGATGCAGACAGAGTCGAAGTAACAAATGTTTATTACAAAAACAGGGGGCAGGCAAACGACAGTTCAAGGCCAGGCAGAGGTCAGTAATCCAGATCAGAGTCCAAAAGGTACAGAACGGCAGGCAGTCTCAGGGTCAGAGCAGGCAGAGGTCAATAATCCAGGGTGGTGTGACAAGGTACAGAATGGCAGGCTGTCACGATCGTCGGATATAGAGGACCAAGGCGCAGCGTGGAAGGTGAACATACTTATTTATTAAATGATACACGAACAAAACAACAAATCGATACGTGACGTCCACAGGTGCAAAACACAAACCAACACGGAACAAGATCCCACAAACACTGTGGGAAAACCACCTGACTAAATATGGTTCCCAATCAGCGGCAACCAGCAACAGCTGATACTCGTTGCCTCTGATTGAGAACCACTCTGGCCAACATAGATATACAAAAACTAGACTAGACACAACGAGCACAAAACATAAACTCTACACACCCTGGCTCAACTTAAAAGAGTCCCTAGAGCCAGGGCGTGACAGTACCCCCCCCCTAAAGGCGCGGACTGCGACCGCGCCTAAACATCACCGAACAGGGGAGGGCTGGGTGGGCATTCCTCCTCGGAGGCGGTTCCGGCTCTGGGCTTGACCACCACCCTCTACTAACCCCCCCGTAGTGCCCCTGGTCTGGTCTAGCCCCACTGGCTGGAGCTGGACTGGACTTCGGTGGAGCGGATTGCTCAGGCTCCGGTGTGGAGCAGCTGACCAGTACCTGACCAGGCACCGGTGAAACGGGCACGGGCTGGTGATGCGCACCACAGGTTTGGTGCGGGGAGCAGGAACAGGCCGGACCAGGCTGGCGACGCGCACCATTGGCTTGGTGCGGGGAGCAGGAACAGGCCGGGCCGGGCTGGCGACGCGCACCACTAGCTTGGTGCGGGGAGCAGGAACAGGCCGGACCGGGCTGGCGATGCGCACCACAGGTTTGGTGCGGGGAGCAGGAACGGGGCGGGCCGGGCTGGCGACGCGCACCATTGGCTTGGTGCGGGGAGCAGGAACAGGCCGGGCCGGGCTGGCGACGCGCACCATAGGCTTGGTGCGAGGGGCAGCAACAGGCCGGGCCGGGCTGGCGACGCGCACCATAGGCTTGACGCGATGGACAGGAACAGGCCGGACCGTACTGGGAATAAACACAACTGGCCTTACACGGGGATCAGGAACGGGCCGGACCGGACTGGCAACACACTTCAGTACCTCTCGCCGTGCCTCTACATTTTCCTTCCCTCTACACACCAATGGCTCCCGTAACCCGGTGGCCTTCTCTCCTCGTCCACCAACTCGCCCCTTATCTGCCTCCAGTGGCCCCGTCGTCCCTGCCATGTGCCCCCCCCTAAAAATGTCTTGGGGGTGCCCCTCGCCTGTCCGACGACTGCCCGGTTGGCGCCGCTTCTCCTCTCCTGCCTGGGCACACTGCTTGGTCCTGTATTGGTGGGATCTTCTGTCACGATCGTCGGATATAGAGGACCAAGGCGCAGCGTGGAAGGTGAACATACTTATTTATTAAATGATACACGAACAAAACAACAAATCGATACGTGACGTCCACAGGTGCAAAACACAAACCAACACGGAACAAGATCCCACAAACACTGTGGGAAAACCACCTGACTAAATATGGTTCCCAATCAGAGACAACCAGCAACAGCTGATACTCGTTGCCTCTGATTGAGAACCACTCTGGCCAACATAGATATACAAAAACTAGACTAGACACAACGAGCACAAAACATAAACTCTACACACCCTGGCTCAACTTAAAAGAGTCCCTAGAGCCAGGGCGTGACACAGGCAGGCTCAGGCTCAGGGTCAGGGCAGGCAGAACCGCTGGTAGGATTGACGAAACAAAACAAACTGGCAACAGCCAGAGAACACAGGTATAAATACACTGGGGATAATGGGGAAGATGGGCAACACCTGGAGGGGGGTGGAGACAATCACAAAGACAGGTGAAACAGATCAGGGTGTGACACCCAATACACCCTGGTACCCAGGTTCAGAAGTTTCCCGTTCCTTCACAGCTATAGCCGTACTGTGCATTCCTGAAGAATAATATAAGGTAGTCTCCAGTTGTTTTTCCAGTTAATAACCTCCTTCTGCTAATGTGCAATGGTCTAGGTAAAATGTTATGAGTATGTTTTTGTTTTGTGATATGCAGCAATACATTTTATGGTTTGCCATGTCTTTTCAGCAAACAAATTACATGTCTACACACCTGGTATAATCCAAGGTTGGCATATTGCAAGTATAAGTTTCTACTATCTCTATGTCTTTAACTTGAAGGTCTACACAGCTGTTAGGCCTCTTTGCCTACCTGTTCTTCCTTGGCCAGGTTTTCACCATCATGCTGGTGTACGTGTGGAGTAGAAGGAAACATTATACACACATGAACTTCTTTATCCTTCTGAACTTCCAGGCACCATTTCTGCCCTGGGTGCTCATGGGATTATCAGTGCTGCTTGGCAATTCCATTGCTGTTGACTTTCTAGGTACAGCATGTTATCTGTCTCTCACATACCCTGATATGGCAGCGTGGAACAATATGGGTTTTCCCCTACTTTAACCAAACTGGCAGTCTACAGTGTTTATATCTTGTATCTACCTCAACAATTGTGTCCAGACAAAAAAGTATTATTTGTTCTCTTGTTCCTTTATGTTTAACGATTAGGTCAGTCATTGCCTGGCCCATTTCTTGTGTGATATCATGTCATTAACTGTAAATGCTACTGATAGATTGCTCCTCCACCTCAGGGATCACAGTAGGACACATCGACTACTTTCTGGAGGATGTGTTTCCAAAGTGTCCCTCAAAGTGTCTGATGTTTCAAAGCAATGTCAGTTAATGCACACTTGTTTTTTGTTGTTGCAGTCTAACCGTGTTTGATACCCCAGAGGAAGACCCTGGCTACTTCCCTCTCCCTGAGGAGCAGGCTGGAGAGTTCTGGCAGGACCAAAGAGGAGAGGGAGGGTAGCCCAACCAGGGGCTGTAGCAGGGGGACCATCTAACCCCATATAAACCCAAGGGATACTACCAGCACCACTGAAGAAACCAGGAGCCATGGGAGAAACGTGGATAGAGAGGGTTTACTCCTCAAAGGGATGTACCTGTACGGTTCAGTGTGTCCACGTAGTGCATCGTCTTCATGTTATGGACTTGGTTTTGTAACTAGAAATGTCTAATGCAATCAGAGGCCAATAAGCAATGCAACCATTCCATCACAACCTGCATTTCTGGTTGTGGTACTAATGGCACACAACCATTGGCCATCAAACAGCACATAACACCTTTTAAATACAGGTGCAAACTAAATTCTTGCCTTCAGAAGTATATATGTTTTTTGGTGACAAATGGAGCTTCGCAAACTGATATGCAGTGTTGTGTAACATTTGTTGTGGACCTTCATTCCTGTTGGGTTCAACACCCTCCATTGCTGTTAGACTCATTCATAAATCTGCCGACTACTGTATTTGAAATCCCGTTACCCAGGTAACCTGCACCGTTTACACTTTCAAACTATTGCCTTTGTGGGTGAAGCACTGGTGCCTAATATAAATCACTTAGTACACCAACAACTGGGTTGTGCTGGGTGTTGTAAGCATGAACAAACATGCAACAACTATGTAATAAGCCAAAAAAAAAATACTCCCTAAATGAGTTTGATAACCTTTAATATGATTGGATGGTAACTATGGTTTAATGAGATTTAGAAAGACATAACACTTGTATTACATAATAACAATGAGAAGGTAATCAAGATCATTTAACTTTTATTTTTGTAAGAATATACAAAAAGACAAATACAACATAACAGAATACAATTTCTGAGGTTTACTTTGTTTTTTCCACCCCTCTGTGGATGGGTAGAAGAGTCAGTGGTCAAAGTGGGAAGTTCACCACATACAGTGCCTTCAGAAAGTATTCATACCCCTTGACTTATTCCACATTTTGTTGTGTTTCAACCTGAATTCTAAATGGATTCAATATATTTTTTTTCTCACCCATCTACACACAATATCCGATAACGACAAAGTGAAAACATGTTTTTAGAAATGTTTGCAATTTTATTCAAATTGAAATACAGAAATATCTCACATAAATAAGTATTCACACCCCTGAGTCAATACTTTTGTAGAAGCAGCTTTGGCAGCGATTGCAGTTGTGAGTCTTTCTGGGTCTCTAAGAGCTTTCCACACCTCGATTGTGCAACATTTGCCCATTATTTTCAAAATTCTTCAAGCTCTGCCAAATTGGTTTTCAGTCAGGTCTTGCCATAGATTTTCAAGCAGATTTAAGTCAAAACTGTAACTCGGCCACTCAGGAATATTCACTGTCTTCTTGGTAAGCAACTCCAGTGTAGATTTGGCCTTGTGTTTTTGGTTATTGTCCTGCTGAAAGGTGAATTCATCTCACAGTGTCTGGTGGAAAGCAGACTGAACCAGGTTTTCCTCTAGGATTTTGCCTGTGCTTAGCTCCATTCTGTTTATTTTTTATCCTGAAAAACTCCCCAGTCCTTAATGATTACAAGTATACCCATAACATGATGCAGCCACCACTATGCTTGAAAATATGAAGAGTGGTACTCAGTAATGTGTTGTACTGGATTTGCCCCAAACATAACACTTTGTATTCAGGACAAAAAGTTAATTGCTTTCCCACATTTTTTGCAGTATTACTTTAGTGCCTTATTGCAAACAGGATGCATGTTTTGGAATACGTTTTATTCTGTGCAGGCTTCCTTCTTTTCACTCTGTCAATTAGGTTAGTATTGCGGAGTAACTACAATGTTGTTGATCCATCCTCAGTTTTCTCCCATCACAGCCATTACATTTGAAAGTCACTATTGGCCTCATGGTGAAATCCCTGAGTGGTTTCCTCCCTCTCTGGCAAGTGAGTTAGGAAGGACACCTGTAGTGACTGGGTGTATTGATACTCCATGTGTGGGGTACAGAGATGAGGCAGTCATTAAAAATATAATGTTAAACACTATTATTGCACACAGAGTGAGTCCAAGCAACTTATTATGTGACTTGTTAAGCAATTGTTTTCTCCTGAATTTATCTAGGCTTGCCGTAGCAAAAGGGTTGAATACTTATTGACTCAAGAAATTTTTTTTAGGGGGTAGATCAGCTTTAATATTGCAGATAGATTGTAACTTCCATTATTGTAATTGTCTGCATCACTTCCAATCCCCCATTTGTTGTTTTTCTCTCGCAAATAAATAAATATATATATATATATATATATATATATATATATATATATATATATATATATATATATATATATATATACAGTATGAAAAAGTATTTGCCCCCTTTCTAATTTTCTCAACTTTTGCATATTTGTGATACTGAATGTTATCAGATCTTCAACCAAAACCTAATATTAGATTAAGGGAACATAAGTGAACAAATAACACAACAATTACATATTTCTTTCATAAACAAAGTTATGCAACACCTAATTCCCCTGTGTGAAAAAGTAATTGCCCCCTTACACTCAATAACTGGTTGTGCCACCTTTAGCTGCAATGACTCCAACCAAATGCTTCCTGTAGTTGTTGATCAGTCTCTCACATCGCTGTGGAGGAATTTTGGCCCACTCTTCCTTGCAGAACTGCTTTAACTCAGTGACGTGTGGGTTTTCAAGCATGAACTGCTCGTTTCAAGTCCTGCCACAACATCTCAATTGGGATTAGGTCTGGACTTTGACTAGGCCATTCCAAAACTTCATGACATGCAGAAAAATACTTGGTTTAAACGTAATCTGGCACCTTATGATAATATCATGATTTTTTATAAATATTGTATTACATACCTACAGCATAAAATAGGGATATATAGTATTTCTAATGATGTCAACTTTATTTCTCAACTCCTTATATTGAGCAAATTACACTATTACATTTATTGTTGGGAAAACTTTTTTTTTTCAGCAAACCTATTTTAACAGTCCTGGTATTTTCTTAATGTGGTACCTGAGATGGTGCGAGAAACTGGGATCGTCAGATTCGCTGCACATGATGTCACCTGTAAGGCTACTACACTCAGTATAACCCTTTTTTTCTAAGGGTGTAGCTCACAGGTAGCCTATAAGATCGACAGCACCTTGCGCCTGCGCCTTTACTATTGACATGTTTAGTGCGCAAGACAACAGAGATAGCCTAGACCTCATTTATATTCTTCAGCGTACAGAAATAGGATCTAATACTGACTTTATTCGAGGAGGACAATCTTAACGAAACATTTTACAGGTTTGAATTCATACATTAACTTTGTGTATTGATGAGATACATATTTAAATAACATGAGGGTCTTGCCGAGTAAAACATTTGATTTATTATAATTCTAAATAGCCCACATAAACTATACGGATTAATATTTGAAATATTTTGCCTTCATTCATATTTGAAATGTTTGCCTTCATTATCCTATTTATAGGCCTTTTTTCTTTTGTTGAATGAATGGGTGCTTTTGACTTCAACACATTATTTTTATTTAAAATAGTAGGCCTAGACATTTTCTTTCGACAAACTTCGTATAGGCTACTTTTAGCCTACTCTTGTTTGCGTTGCTAAAATAATGTCAGTGGTGTAGCCTATATGATCATCTGATGTTGTAATATACTAAATCGTAAACGAAACGAAAAGTGTGTTAATACGTTTTCAACTTGCGTTTGATGTAGTGAAGTGGCGCAGTGGTCTAAGGCACTGCATCGCAGTGCTAACTGTGCCACTAGAGATCCTGGTTCGAATCCAGGCTCTGTCGCAGCCGGCCGCGACCGGGAGACTCATGGGCGGCGCACAATTGGTCCAGGGTAGGGGAGGGAATGGCCGGCAGGGATGTAGCTCAGTTGATAGAGCATAGCGTTTGCAACGCCAGGGTTGTGGGTTCGATTCCCACGGGGGGCCAGTATAAAAAAAAAATGTATTCACTAACTGTAAGTCGCTCTGGATAAGAGCGTCTGCTAAATAAATAAAAATACAAAAATGTATAGCATGTTATTAATTCCTTATTAGCCTAAATGTATAACTATTCTTAGTTTTGTATTATCATCATTATTACGTTTTAATGTGGGCTATAAATAGGGCCATGATCACACTGTCATTCGTATCAGCCTACTTTGCTTAGGGCTTCATCGTAATAGCGTTATGTGAATATCACACCTGAAAAATAAAAGTTAGCTTTCTTTGATCAGAGTGAGAGATGGATTCGCAGACTAAGGCTGCGCCGATGCGCGTGCTCGTCACGGGCGGATCCGGATTGGTCGGGAAGGCCATCGAGCACGTGGTGAAACAAGAAGGCGGCTGTCTCGAGGGCGAACAGTGGACCTTCCTCTGCTCCAAAGAAGCCAACCTCGTGTAAGTTATGTCACATAAACCTCATATTCTCAGCAGAGCTGGTCTGAGGCTTGGTCGTTGCAGATAAAAATGACCTAATCTATATAGAGATGCCATGATCCCATAGTCTACATGCCCGAGAAACACCAGCATGTCTGTTCTACATAACATATTTCTATAGGAAATGTATGTCACGTTGCACTGTATGAAACCCTGGTTTAAATATTAGTAAATTCCTGTTATGACCCTTTTGCTTCTGGGACTGGTTTTGTGGTTCCAACAGAAACGAAATGGATAAAAGAAGTCCAAAAAAGAAGTTCACTCCTGGAAAAATTATTATATTCTCTGCTATTCAATTATTTTCTATTCAATTCTATAGATAGATGGATTGATGGATAGATACAGTATATAGGTAGAGTTTCTATATAGTTCCTGTTGGAACCACATTAAATGTTTAGCTAATTACATTTGTGCATGCATACTTTTATGAGATTGATGTGTTTTCCATTAAATAGGATGATGATGATGATGATGAATGATGACAGTTGTACAATGTTCTGCCAGAGATCTACAACAGACAATAGCAGTTTTTAAGAAGTATCGGCCCACCCATGTCATCCACCTGGCTGCCAAGGTGGGAGGACTCTACCTTCACATGAAGGAGAACCTACACTTTCTGGTGAGATTCATTATCTAACTACCCAGTTTGTTTCAATACCTAGGCTATATGTTTCAGTCCTAAAGTACATTTGTTCAATCAGGGATGGGACTAGAAATTCGGACCGGGCATTTCTAACTCACCGGACCATTTTTTTCCTCAAAGCTCCCACACTGGCCCATTTTTTAACCTAGAGGCCCCAATTGTTAACCAAATAATGATCATTCTGTACAAAACCCCCAATTTAGTCAAGCCGATGGGCTGAAGATGGAACCAGCCCACCTGGCATTTTGCCTGAACTGTCCAAAGGTCGGTCCGTTTCTGTGTTCAATTCTGTCGAGTATTTTGTTCAGATCAGTGACTTTTGGTCCCATAGCCTAGTATAATATTGAATGACACAAAACCGATACATCGAAACATACTATATGACTAAATATTTGTGTGTACTGTATTTGTTCTGTGTAGTTATGTCATATACAGTGTGTTTGTTTTGTGTTGTTCAGTACGTTTGTTGTCACAGCATTGCCGTGAAATGGTTTGTTTTATCTAGCTACCGGTTGACTGTAAGTAGCTCTGGAAAATATATTCTGCTAAATGAACTAAATATAAATGTCCATGTTTGCCTGGCTGGGCAACAATCTAGGCTGACATTTAGTTGAACTTGTCAAAGCGAAGTTTACACAGTGACTTTGTTGCCACACTTCTTAATCTTATTCCGAAAGGGTATTAATCCATCTGTGAGGAGAGTTTACAGGGGAGCTTGTTATCACAGTATCCAAATACATTCTTTGAATTCATTTGTGGGAAAACAAGTTATTGTGTAAAGCCGTAAAACGAGTTTGATTGAATTGAGACCACAGTGTTTTGCCTTCACAGAGGGACAACCTTCGCATCAATGACAACGTGCTGCAGACGTCTCACGAAATGGGCGTCATCAAGGTGGTGTCCTGCCTGTCCAGCTGCATCTTTCCTGACAAGACCACCTACCCTATCGATGAGAGCATGGTGAGTTGAACAACCAATAAGACCCTATCAATGAGAGCATGTTGAGTTTAATACTAAAATACTAGGGTTGCATCGCATGGCACCCAATTCACTATATAGTGCATTACTTTTGACCAGAGCCCTAATGGCCCTAGTCAAAAGAAGGAGATCAACAGTATAGGAAGCCTATGTGCCCAGTGACAGTATAACTACTGTATGTTTGGGAACCTCTGGCCCTTCAAAATGTGATTTTTAAGAAAAGCTGGTGTATCTTTCCTCCCCTTCACACAGATCCACAATGGGCCTCCACACGACTCAAACTTTGGCTACTCACATGCCAAAAGAATGATTGATATTCAGAACAGGTGAGCTGGTGACTAATCGGTTACCTGTGCAGGTACATTAGCACACAGTTTAAAGACCCACTCCAGCCTCCCTAGCACCTCATTTATCACCTGATTTACTTAACAAAAGGTCAATTTCAGTAGCTGGTACAGGTCCCTCATTACATGACACAACCCAGCTAGCACATAATGTTCTGAGAACCATATGTTTCTTAGAGCTTGGTGAGAGCGTGGTTGTCCAATGTTTATTTTCATTATAACCTTCTGACAATGTTCTGGGAATCGTGCAGGATACTGTTAGAAATTGCGTCAATTCAAATCTGGTATTAGGAACAAAAGAGGTCAACACGACTTCTAAGATATACTAGTTATTTTAATTAATGCATAAACCTTCAATGGTAAATATGATGTTTCGTATATACGGGCTCTCTGAGATGTCTCGCAGGACACTCCAGACAACTAACACATTGTTTCAGAAACAATACCCAAATACTCTGACAGAGGGAATTTCCCACTTCTCTGCTGGCCAATTAGAGTAGAGGACTGAGTGTGGTTTAAACTTTCTCAGCCAATCTGTTGGTTCAGGGGTTGGTCTCATCTCCTCGGCGCCATTTGTTGCACACTTCAGCCAGGCACAAGATTATCATAACAACCTATCATAGTGAGAAGAGCCAGCTCCCTTAGACATCATTCCTATGTCCAAGGAAGGCTCACAGATCACAAAGAACCAGTATAGTCTAGCATTTGAAGACACAATCCTTATCTTATTTTACCCCCTAAAACAGCTCTTCACATCAATCACAGCCTCCCCAGGTGTCACAACCTATATTAGCCCAGTCAAGAATGCATTCTTTCTAAGTTAGTCATCCCATCAATTTAGGAGAATAATAAATCCCCAATAGTCCCCCTTTTCACACCTAATAAGGTGTGATTCAAAAATAAGAAAACACAGATTGTCATTCATTATAATACAATACAAACAAAAAATCACACTTTTATTAATAGGCCATAATGATACTAAAAAATTCAAACCCTCAGTCCATCTACACCCAACTTGCAAATTGTTATCAGTCACCAAGGAACTTCAAACCATCACATAAGGAAAGACAAACATTCACATGATTAACTTGATTAATAAAGCATAAAACACAGGATTAATAGAACACAAAACATAAGACTATTAGAACATAAAACACAAACAGAGAAGTATATTTTGGCCCCCTTTAGACACCCTCTAGTGTCACTCCACCAAGCCTGGTAGGTCATATCCTCCATTCCTAGGTTGGAGTCCAGGATTGGGCCATATCTCACCATCTGTTGGGAAATCACCTTCCCCATCTCCTTTCTCACCAAACCTCAGACACAGGAAATAAGACAACATCCACAAAGAACAAGTATACCCATAGAAGCTATAACTTCACCCAGAATAGTTACAACAATAGTTTTCCATTTATCAAATATGTTATCAAACCAACCGTTTATGGAGCTATCAATATCAGAGTTCTCAGCCAGTTTGTTCGTCAGTGTAGTTACTCCCCTGAAGCTCTTTTGTCACTGACCCGTCCGGTGCTATATTGTTTGAGGATGAAAATACAGCACATAGATCCAAACAGAACACAAACTCCGCCCCTCTCAGCCAGAAGCATATCTAAAGCTATTCTATTCTGCCTTGTCATTAAGATAGTTGCCGCTGTCTGCTCATCTAATCCCTTTATTGCATCACGAGTGTGGTTTATAAATCTTTGCTGGTTATAGTAAATATAATTTATCCAATCTACGTTTTTATTAATTGTTGACCACCAAATAATACTTGATTCAAACTCAACTGCGATCTGATTCCTAGCTTTGAAATGTTCTGGAACCTCTCGAGGTACTCCTATCCCATCACAGGATCCTTTCATCAAAGGATCCCGGGAGGAGGTCCTACTTTCTACGTGACAACTCACCAGTCTCTGACACGTTTGATTGTTTACATATGTAGTTGAGTTCACAATCAGTTATCACCACACAACCATCAGATGTCAGCACGGGCCTGGTTTTAGTTCCTACAATCCTCTGGCTGCAACAAAGAGGAGAGATTAGTCATGTTCTCTTTCAGTTGTGATATTCTCTGTGTAGGAGCAGAGCTAAGATGCCCTACTCTATATCCTATCTTACTAGTCCTAGAAAAACAATTAGAATCCCCTGAGACTTCAAACGTAGGCAACCTAGGTCGGAATGACTTTGTTATCGGGGGATACAGATAGTTCAAGTTACTACAAGACTCTTTCACCACATTCCCAGGTGGCTTGTATGGAGGATAAACCTGTTTTTGCGTACTTCAGACTTTCAGACAGTACCTACCCTTCTATGGGTCGCACTGCCATTTCTGGTAATTCCCTACCCTCACAACACTACACCTGTCCCCAAACTGTGCACGGAGACCTACACATCCCCCACGCTCTCGACATGAGCAACTACATAGTCCCAGGATGTACACGGCGACACACATATAGTGATGTCCTCCCCTAAAGTCCCTAATCTTCCCCTTTCCCTACGTCTAGCTGTCTCCTATGCCTTCATAGACTGTGCTCAGGTATTATTTTATCAACTTGTATTAGGTTAACTACTACTTTTGGCAGATCAGAAGGGTTTGAGTGTGTTAGGAATATGGCCCCCACAATCAGACAGCTACCTACCATTAGGAGACCTGTGAATCCCCACCCTTGCCCTGAGAACATGTCAGATGCCAACCCATTACTTCACCTTCTACCAAACTCACACAGGGATGATCAGATAGGGTAAGGGAATCTTCGTTAAGGAGCCAACCCCCGAGCCCTAATGGTGATCGGATCTTTCTCCTAACTCTGTGTTTGTTCATCAGGTGTAACTGGGTTTACCTTTTTGCAGTGTGTGACATGCACCCAGATGGATCTAATAGGACTTGATAGGGCCCTTCCCAACAGGCCTGCTTCCAGTTTTTCTTCTTTTAGGGACTGGATCCACACCCAGTCTCCTGGTGTGATAGAGTGGGTCACCTTCTCCTTTAGTTCACCTGTGGGGCACAAAACCTCTGACATACGGGTGTGGTTAATAAACTATCTTCACACATACATGTTCAGCTCTCAATTTCTATTGTTGTTTTTTCTTTTTAAGTATTTTTATTTAATCCTATCAATATTATTTAATCCTATCACTCCCCCTTTTTGACACATGATTTGCCCATGTGTCAATATTACCACCTTTCTAAACCATTCCTTATGTAATTTATCATCCTATTGCCATGCCTTTCATTTTTGGGATTATCTTTTGCTTCTTTATTGCTCCTCCCACTTCCTTTGTCTTTTATGGCAGTTAAATTCAACTTTCATCCAGTTCAGAATCAATTAGTAATCCAATCAATCAATCTCTTTATCTTGTAAAAACACTTATGTTTAGTTCAAACTCTGTTCTACCCAGGCTCTCCCGGGCTTGACCTGAAGACTAATTGTTGGACATGACAAGTCACCTAAGTCTTCTGTCTAGCAACAAAGAATAAAAATCTCTATGTTCATGATTAACCCAGTTATATCTAATAGCCCACCAAAAAAACTCATCATCTTTAAATCACTACCAATGTCATATCCCTCGTTACTCTCTACCATTTGGATAACATCCCTGATGTATGTATGCCTCCTTAGAGTTCCAAATGATTTTACCATGGGCTGCCATTGCCTTCCCATAGATAAGATCACTTAATTTACCCGTATGCAGTACATAATGGAGTACGCAAACTTTACAGCACTTTATCATTAACAAAAAGCTCATCATTTGTTTTTTGTTTTAACGGTTTTGGCGCTTCAAATATAGCAGTTTTCCTGGATGAATTTAACATTCACCCCTCCTGTGTTATAGTGTGTCCTAGGTAAATGACCTCACTCTACCAGTTGAAGTTTCTTTTTGCTCACTTTGTGTCCCTGTTCTGCCAGGAAGGTTAACAATTGGATTGTATCCCTCTTACATCCCTCCTGAGTGGGATTAGCCAATAGAATATCATCTATATAAACTAACATTTGCTTCCTTCCCTAGGTTCAAACTTTCCCAAATTCTTAGTTATAGCCTGGGCTAAGATTGTAAGACTTTCTGAAACTAACTGTAAGTCCATGACCATCCTCCAGTCGGCGCTAGGTGCCTCCTTTCTACCAGGAAATATTGGAGAGTTTCATTGTACCTCATCTCCAGGAATTATCACCCCCCCCTTAAGTAAATGCTCAAATGTAGGTGTTATCCCTTTTATTGCTTCTGGTTTCATAGTATATTGCTTTTGGTATGGTCTATTATCGAATCGAGGAATCACTTGTACTGGAGCTACCCCCTTAATTAGTCCTACATCTGTTGTCCTTGTGACCATAATTTGAATGGAATTGCTTCTAACTCAGCCTCCTGTTCCTGAGTTAAGAAAATCTCTTCCTGTCATCCGTTAAAACTTATCTCCAGATGGACACTGGGCTGGGTTTTTGCTCTCCAATTAACTTTCTTCTATATCTCCCAGTGGAGTGGCCATACTGATCCCCATTTGGTGTATTCTGCCAGTCAGTAATGTTTTTCCCCTGTTTTATCCATTTACCTAGTGATAACCATTCCTCTGAATGTTCTTTCACTAGGGCAACATGGGGGCTCCACCTTTCTCTGTACAGCCTCTGGCTCTGTGAACCCATTTTAACCCAATTTGAAAAAACAACAATCACAAATAGCCAGGCCTCACTCAATTTGATAGCTCACTTTTATGACCTAAATACTGCCTAACTGAGATGAGCTAATCTCTTTCTCCTAGTTATAATCTAAAGATGGTAGTACACACAAAACATGATAGATATTCCCAGTCTTAACCCATCAATAATTGTTTGTATCATTCTAATTCCTCATATCTAATCCAGTAAACCACTCAAAATTCCTCGAGTATACAATGATTATTTAATTGATTACCCTAACTCTGCTACATGTGATCTCATCTCAAATGATCCATTTATCAATTATTTATTCAACGCCCTAGGAAAATCTGTCTCCCCTTCTATTGTTCCTGTCTCCCCTGTAAATGTCATATTTGAGTTTTTAGCCAATACAATCACGGTTACATCAAATGTTCCCTCATTTAATGGTATTTTCTTCCTAATATAACTTCCCTAAATGAGATTAAATCCCCTGCCTTCCTCTACTATCCTTATATCATTACTGGATCAATGATAATAACCGTAACAACTATCAACAACAATTGTAATAACTATTTCACATTAAATTGTGTATTTTTTCTGATAATGCTACAATTGTAGCCTATTCCATCACCCCAGTCCAAAATATAAGTTTATGTAACAAATCCATAACCCACCACAGGCTGGCGCCATTCCCCAGCACAACAGCCAATGCATACTTTCATCCTAACCAAAATAAATTATCGTTTTAAAATGGTCCATCTATCTTGTATTTCCCCGCTAACCCATTTCAGTTCGCTATTCAATTTACTTAACTGTTCTCTCTGATTAGGCCCTAATTAATAAAACAAATACTTGCTATCGTTTATCAGCATACGTTTAATGATGTTCCTACCATCTGAACTGTACTGTCTCTCACCCTCCCCTTGCTCCTTCGGGGAGAGCGCATGGTAACCTTATAACATATTTTCATAGACTTTTCTAGAATACTTCTATTTAAGCTATCTAATTCAACCTTTCACATTTCTCAATCCACATAGTAATCTAGGTATATAGCCCCACTGCGAAAGCTTTGTCTACTGTCCCTACCTGTGTTCGAACCAGGGACATCGCCAGTCACTCCACACCATCTGCGATGCTCTCAAAGTAACTACTCCCATTTCATAGAGCAAGTGACGTCACCAAATGAAAATCGCAGTAGCTTTCACCTCAGCAAAAAACTCTCTCTCTCTTTGATTCCCTATTGAATAAGTTAGTTTTTCTATTTTACCCCTAAACACGCTCGCTACAAATAGTCCATTCAACATTACCAAACCAAATACTCATCGTACCCATTCAATCAACACATCAGCCGTGGAATTTACACTCATAAATGCAGATTGTTACTCCATGCCTTGAAATGATGAATAGATTTCCACTAATAGTACCATTAATGATCTCATCTTACCCTCTGACACAAAATGAAGTTCCCTCACTGTACTACGTTAGCTCTACCATGATAATTACTTCAATTTAACCCTCTATTTGCTTTGTACTATATTATACATTACGTCTAAAACAACATTACTTATGGTCAGTTTATTCCGCCATCATATTATCCAACAACGCCACAATCTTTAACTCATATGGGGCGGCTGGCAGTTTAGTGACCAATAGCGCCGCGCCAACAACCGAGAGGTCGAAAAAAAAAAATCTGCCGATGTGCCCTCGAGCAAGGCACTCAACCCCAATTGCTCCCATAAATCGCTCTAGACAAGAGCGTCTGCCAAATTACCAAAAATGCAAATGTAAACATTCTCTACTTTCTCACCCACGACGCTCGGGTGAGCAAGTTTAGAACATTTCTCGTCAGAAACCCACATGCGTTCCCAGCCATCTCCCAGTCTTTTCATGGCTCCAAAAGCCACACTTTCGCTCTCTCCAGCCCCTCCCCTCGCAACTCTACCTTTTTGAGGAGCTGTGAGGAGCTGCTTCTCGTCCCAGCGCGCCTCCAATATTCCGCCGTTACTCAAAGCACTCCAGTCCATTTATTTAAATCAAATAATTCCCACCTAATTAGTTCAAGTTGGTGCACGTTTATAAACCGAATTATTTCGGTCTAATTGTTTAACCAGTATTTTGCACGGTCCAACATCAAACGTTAAATCAAATAATAAACCAAATAGTTTCGACACAACTATTCAAAAGCAGTATTATGCTATTTCAAACACCAAACGTTATATTTCAAATATATCAATTCAAACGTTTTAGTTCAGTCACACTCATTCATCACTTTTCATTTCATGTTTTCGATTGTCACTGACGGGTTATATGGTTTGAGTAACCACAAATCCAACATTTATTCCCAAATTATACCGTTTGGACAGCCACAGACGTCTTAATATACAGGTTTATTATTTTTAATAACCCCTATTCACTATTTTATTTAGTCTGTGATCATTCGCGCACTCATGCATACAACACCCAGTGTCCCCCTGACTCTATCCGTATCTAGCCTTCTGATACGTGTCAGTAGCGTAACACTATCTAAAATTTAAGTGGCCATTATGATCCTAGCCATATCTTCAGTGGATATGTGCCACAACGTTACACTTTAATCAATTAATCCCTGTATCTCACGGTTCCACCATTTGTGGTCCAGAGACTTCAGTATTTTCCTCAGAACCTAGCCATATCTCTTCTGGATATGTGTCTCAGAAACAATACTCAACTAAAATTTTGGCGCTCCTCTGATCCTGGCCATATCTCATGGATATGTGTCAGTAGCCAACGCCCTTAGCCAATAATTCCCTGTATCTCCAGTTCTCACCCCTGGTGATCCTAGCCTGGAGACTTCAGTATTTTCTCAGAACCTAGCCATATCTCTTCTGGATATGTGTCAGAGAAACAATACTCAACTAAAATGTTGGCGCTCCTCTGATCCTAGCCATATCTCTTCTGGATATGTGTCAGTAGCCAACGCCCTTAGCCAATAATTCCCTGTATCTCCGAACCTTAGCCGTACCCTCGCAGTTACGGACCTTGCCGGTAGATGTCAGCATTGTCTCCTGAACCTAGCCGTATCCATAGTTACGGACCTTGCCGGTAGATCAACACTCTCTGGTACCATGGTTTAAACATAACATTTATCACAGGTTTGCATGTCACAATATTGTGCTTATCTACTCATATTAGTTTCATAATTTAGTTCACTTACATCAGACAGTTGTTTCACAAAATTAATTTGGATAAAGCCAATGTGCAGATCTTCAGTTATTTAACAATAGGTATCTGCTTACCTTTTTAGAAGCCCGGGCAGTTTGTGAAACATACGGTTCGATGAAAGAGTTGACCAAATGTGCCGGACATTACCCAGCAAAGTCCCTTCTACCAGACCGCGTCGGGGTCACCAATTGTTAGAAATTGCGTCAATTCAAATCTGGTATTAGGAACAAAAGAGGTCAACACGACTTCTAAGATATACTAGTTATTTTAATTAATGCATAAACCTTCAATGGTAAATATGATGTTTCGTATATACGGGCTCTCTGAGATGTCTCGCAGGACACTCCAGACAACTAACACATTGTTTCAGAAACAATACCCAAATACTCTGACAGAGGGAATTTCCCACTTCTCTGCTGGCCAATTAGAGTAGAGGACTGAGTGTGGTTTAAACTTTCTCAGCCAATCTGTTGGTTCAGGGGTTGGTCTCATCTCCTCGGCGCCATTTGTTGCACACTTCAGCCAGGCACAAGATTATCATAACAACCTATCATAGTGAGAAGAGCCAGCTCCCTTAGACATCATTCCTATGTCCAAGGAAGGCTCACAGATCACAAAGAACCAGTATAGTCTAGCATTTGAAGACACAATCCTTATCTTATTTTACCCCCTAAAACAGCTCTTCACATCAATCACAGCCTCCCCAGGTGTCACAACCTATATTAGCCCAGTCAAGAATGCATTCTTTCTAAGTTAGTCATCCCATCAATTTAGGAGAATAATAAATCCCCAATAATACCCAGCTAGCACATACATTTCTGAGAACCATATGTTTCTTAGGTGGGAATTTCAGTACTTCAGCATAACGTTTCCTACAGGTTTCCTCATGGTTCTATTTAAAGTAATGTTCTCAAATTGTTCAGAGAACATTAAGAAACAACATTCTTCTGTGGGAATTTCAGTACTTCAGCAAATCAAATCAAAATGTATTTGTCACATGCGCCGAATACAACAGGTGTAGACCTTACCGTGAAATGCTTACTTGCAAGCCCTTAACCAAAAATGCAGTTTTTTGAAAATAGAATTAAGAAAATATTTACTAAGTAAACAAAACATATTTTTTTTAAGTAACAGGTTTCCTCAAGGTTCGATTTAGTCATATTCTCAGAACATTAAGAAAACTTTCCATAAAAACCACAAGAACGTTCTAAGAATGTTATTTATAAACATATACATTCTGTTCTCAGCATCAACAAAACTCTCTATCCTCTATCTTGTTAAGTGAGTTCAGGTATGTTGGCCCCACTCACTAATTGGCCACACCTGATCTTTATGAGTGCTTGTTTCATTTGAAATGGGATCTGTTTGAATAGACTAAAATGAACAGCTTTGTATAAGTTACAAAATATGGCATGCTAGCTAAATCCTGGTGGCGCAGTTGACTAATTCCATAGATTGCAAACAGAAGATCATAGGTTCAAATCTCACTGGGTCCGTGCCACAATAAAAAAGAGATGTGTTTGCATGATTAATGCCTAAGCAAATACATTTCCATGTGTCCCATCTGTGCTTGGTGTTCAAAACAATTAACCTATCATAGCAGTGTTATTAAAAGTTTTATTGAAACATGTTCTCAGAACGTTATTTAATTACCTTCAAATAACCTATAATTTCTGTTCTCAGAACATTAATAAAACCTCCCAGGAAAACTTTCAGGGAACCATAGGAAAACGTTCTCATAACTTCCCTGCAACCAAAAAATGAATGTTCCCAAAACAGGCAACATTTTCACTTTCGTTTTCAGAACGTTTAAAAAATGTCAGTTTCACCAGTCAGGAAACTTATGGCTTTGTTCCCAGAACCAATGGGAAACCAAAAACGTAGGTTCCCACAACTTCCAAGCAACCAAATATGCTAGCTGGGAAGTGGGGGGTGAGCCTATCCTCTTTTGTCCTCTATTGCTCTTCTATTGTTCTGGGAAGCAAGGGGGAAGGCCAATGACATCAGTGTGCATCCAATTTCAATTTAAGGGGCTTTATTAGAATGGGAAACATGTGTTTACATTGCCAAAGCAAGTGAAATAGATAATAAACAAAAGTGAAATAAACAATACAAAGTTAACAGTAAACATTACACTCACAAAAGTTCCAAAAGAATAAAGACATTACAAGTGTCATATTATGTCTATATACAGTGTTGTAATGATGTGCAAATAGTACAAAAGGGAAAATAAACAGAGCCGTTTTCCATCATCCCAACCCCTTGAATTGCCAACTCCTGCCATTGTGTTGAAAAAAACACAATTTTGCAAAAAATATATGTTTTTACCCTTAAGGGTGTGTACCTTTTACTGTATGTATACTTGGAATATTGTTTTTCAACGGGAAAGTAAAAAAATAGCTGGAGTGGGTCTTTAAATGTTCAAACCACAACATTATTGTGTGTGTGTGTGTGTGTGTTTGTGTTTGTATGTGTGTGTGGGCTTGATTGACAACAGGGGATACTTTGCACAGCATGGGCGTCGCTACACCGCCGTAATCCCGACTAACGTGTATGGTCCCTATGACAACTTCAACTTTGAAAATGGTCACGTGCTGTCGGCACTCATGCACAAGACACATGCTGCTAAAAGTAAGTAACACACACACTACTTGTACGCACTCACGCAAATACACACACACACACACACACACACACACACACACACACACACACACACACACACACACACACACACACACACACACACACACTTACTCCTTTCTACTCTCCTTCTGACAGAGGAGGGAACCCCTCTACAGGTGTGGGGCTCCGGAACACCCAGGAGACAATTCATCTACTCTCTGGTATGTTTAGTGAATTACTCTGTGTGTGTGTGTCAGTGCATGTCAGATATGTGCGTGTATGCATTACATCAGTGTGTGTGTGTGTGTTCTCTCAGGATGTAGCGCGTCTGTTCCTCTGGGTGCTGCGGGAGTATGATGAGATTGACCCCATCATTCTCTCTGGTGAGTCCAACATGGTGTGTGTGGGTGGGTGGGTGATCAGTCAATGTGTGTGTACAGTATGCAACTGGACCAATCTCCTTTGACACTTGTCTCTCACAGTGGGGGAGGAGGAGGAGCTCTCCATCAAGGACTCCGTAGAGATGATCGCAGATGCCCTGGACTTCAAAGGTCAAATAGTTGTATCCTTCCATAGGCTGTATACTCCTGATAGGAGTTGTCCCCAGGCACAGATCTACGATCAGCATATCCTCCCCAAATCCAAACCTCAAGTTTGACCTTAGATCAGTGTCTAGAGCCAATCTAGTAGAATCCTTAGTACAACACCAGCAACCACATCTAGAGGTTCATTACACCTGTTGGACTGACAGACTTACAGTTGTAGTAGGTTAAAAGCCCACTCGGGCTGGCTACCCCCCATATCTGTTGTACTGTAACTATGTAATCTCCCTGTCCTTTGCCTATTGTGACCCTTGACCTATGACATCAGTTCGACACCAGCAAGTCAGACGGTCAGATGAAGAAGACGGCCAGCAATGCCAAGCTGCGACGCTACCTCCCTGACTTCACCTTCACGCCGCTCTCTGAAGGTCAGAGATCAAAACACTGAGGGATGCATTTTCTGTCCAGAAAACAACTCAATATTGTAGTGGGAATTAGTTGCCTTGTAAATAACACTGACACATTACCACATGATATTTGATACCTATCCGGTTATCAATAGTTTTATGATTATGATGAAAGGAACGTTCATGGTAATTAAACCACTCTTCCAAAATGCACAGTATCCATATATGACAGATTGTGTCTCTCCTCCCCTACAGGTATCAAGAAGACCTGTGATTGGTTCGTGAACAACTACGACATAGCCCGAACATGAAGACCAATGAAGATAGAGACATGAAGATTGTTTAATGAAAAAGACTAGGGCTACGTCCCAATACTACTACTGTGCCTTCCTTCTCTTGTGTCCTTTCCTTCATGTCAACTGATAAGTGAACGTTCTGGATAGGTTTCACCATATGGCCGGTTAATTTCTGTCAGATCAGTGGTCATGAAGGAAAGGCACACAGCACTCACAATCTCTGTGAAAGTGGAGGCAGGTATACCCCACCTTGTTGTTCTCCCCAGCACTGTCTGGAAGCAATTTTGGATCCTCTCCTCTATTTGCACCGTTGATGTCAGGGATTGACATTAAGGTCTGAAAGGCTCTTGTCCATCGGACAGCAGTATATTTTTGGTGGTTGCCTGATGATTATTGTCACTTGCCAGAAAATTTTTATGTAGTTGTTTACACGCAAAATGATCAATTAAAGGGATACTTGGGGATTTTGGCAATGAGGCACTTTATCTACTTCCCCAGAGTTAGTTGAACTTGTGGATACCATTTTTATGTCTCTATGTCCAGTATAAAGGAACTTAGAGGTAGTTTCGTGAGCCAATGCTAACTAGCATTAGTGCAATGACTGGAAGTCTATGGGTATCTGCTAGCATGCTAGGAAGCAGAAAAATCTGTTTGGATGCGTAACTTTTGCAGAGCGTGAGACCCTCCGACAACCTGGTTGTAATTGTACCAGCTCTGGGGGAGACTTAGATTTCAAAGCACAGCTCACACCCGAGAGCAATAGGATATAGTATTGGCTGGCGCTCTGCTCGCCCTGACCAAAAGTTACGCTTCCAGTGTAGCAGGTCAAAAAAGCCCCAGTGTAGCCCCTATGTTAGGCTACTGAAATTCAGCTTTAAAAAATCACCTGCCTAATGGGGCAACCACAGAGCAGGTTCAACTTGTCCGGCGGCCATAAATGCCATAAATTGTCCGTCTTTCACTTAAACAATGGGGATGAACCAGAATGATCAATTTTAGGCTATGTCTACTCAGAGCAGGTTCAACTTGCCCGACTGCTCAGTTCACTTGCTCCAGGCAATAGGGCAACCCTTAAGGTCAATCCCTGATTATGTCCTTCCCTGACGGTGGCTGAAACGGTCCAGCCACCTGATCACCTATGACTACCAGTTACTATGAGCAATACTGCAGGGTAATGTGTTTACACTCAAATATATCACATTTTTATTTCAATATCTAAAATATATAGTTGAAGTGTATGATCTATTTGTGATTGAATATTGACAAAAATATTAAAGGGCTTTTTCTTGATGTAAGAATGAGGTGTCAGAGTCGTTGAGGAGAGTGATACTGTATTTCTCACTACAAAACAACAAGTATAAGCCTACAGTAAAGTAGCCTGGATCTAATCATTGGAGCCAACTGTTTCTCATCATTCACTGGCCTTGGTCCAGACACTGCAGATAATAATACTGGTTTGTATTAAAAGAAGATAGACACACCATGTGATTTATCTGGGATGAACATAAACTAGAAGAATAGGCCTACCTATGTAGAGCCATCAGACACTGTAATATAAAGTCAACTTCCTGAAGAATTTTGAGATTTATGACATCGCTGTCGCTCCATGTCATTGTAAAAATACAATCACTCAATCGTAGAAACATGAGCGGAAGAAGCAGGTTTTTAGGAGTCACGACAGTTTCTAATGTCAACAGGGTTTGACGATAACACTGAGGAAACCAAGATCAGTTTGGGATCTGCCAGTAATCATGCCATTAATAGACGGTCAGATGTGCCATTAGTAGATTTGACTCTACTTGGCACATCTTAAGCAATTTTCCTCAGCATAGGAAGAAGCAGGTGTACCATTAATAAGCCTACACCTGTCATGTCATGCTGAATAACGATGAATGACTCATGACTTCTGTTTAACATGGTTTCTCACTACACAACCCCTTCTCTATGGCATGAAGAGCTACTGTCCAACAGTAGACTGTCACTGAAGTAAGTACACACTACTCTTATCCAAGTAAGTACGTACACATCGGTGCCAACAGTTGCTGCAAAGTAGATTTCCAATGAATCCACTGGATAGCATAGTAGACTTCCGGCAGAACCTCTAAGAATATTAGAGCTTCTATATTGAAGAGCCTTAAGATGTATGACATCCTTGTCCAGTGTTCTGCTTCTAATTATGCAAACCAACCAGAAACATGACAAGGAGACCAGCCATGGCAACAGCAGGGTTTTTATTAGAAATGAAAATAAACAAACAAAAAAATACTAAATTCTAAAACAGGCCTGGGGAGATACGCCAATTCGTACAAAATAACCCACACTTGTTTTGTTGAATCCAGTGGTTTGTGGTGGGAGATGAATCGGCAGGCAAGATCTACACGGAATGTTTTCATTGATACTTTCACATTGCCTAATTCATGGACAAACCTATATGTATTGTAAGAGTAAGTGGTTTGACCTGAAAGGAATGCCACAGGAACACTTGACTTCAAACCATTTCTAGAGACAGATTTTGAAGCTAGTTTACACCGCATCTCAAATCACAGTTGCATAACACTTTTCTTTTTACCTTACTCCACTTTCTCTTCCTCGTCTACCCTTCCTCTTCCAATGACCCTATTCTATTCATCTCCTCCTTCCTCCCTGGGTCATATTCATTAGGCACCAAAGGGATTGAAACAGGGACTTGGACTTCGTTTTCCATTTTAAAACGCATGCCCTAATGAAACACGAGTCCGGTTCACTCGGTGAGATAGAAGTGCATCTTGTTGTTGACGTTCTTCCTCTCAGGGTTGAGGCGTTTGAGGATCTGGGCCAGGACGTTGACCGTCTGCTTGCTGCTCAGGCCCGTCCTCTTGGTCTGGAACTTCTTCAGCAGGTCCTTGGTGGTCATGGGCTTCTGAATCAGGTAGCGGCTCACCGCCTCCTCTGTCAGCTGAACGTCACTGTGGAGAGGGAGGGAGGATGGAGAGGGGGAGAACAAAGCAGGGGGAGGGTAGGTGGTGGGAGGGGGAAGGGAATGAGGCAAGAAGAGTAGGGGAGAGAAAGAGAGGGTGATAGAGAGTGGGAACATGAGAAGATAAGAGAGGAGGGGAGAGAATAGAAGAGGAAGAAAGAAAGAGTATGTGTGGGAGAGGAGAGGAGAGTAGGGGACAGAGAAAAGAGGAAGAAGAGATAGAGAAAGAGAGAGAACAAGTGTGTGTGTGTGAGCTAGAGAGAGGGTAAGGGTGAGAAAAGAGAACAAACAGGAGAGATTGAAGAGGAGGAATATACCTGGAGCTGGGAGTTGATTTGCCTGATGGGGGCTGTGGAGTGCTCTTCCCTGAGGGGGCAGGACTCTGGGTGGTGATAGCCGTGCTGCTGGACTCCATCTTCAGCCTCTTGGCAGCTGGAGACTCAGAGCTACCACCCACCACCTGTCTCTTACCTGTGAGGAGGGAGGGAGGGGGGAGGGGGAGGCAGAGCGCAGAATGTTGGAGACAGTTTTAACAACCCTTTATTGTTCAATCAAGAAGAGAGCCAAAAGTATAGTTTGTTAACAAGACATTTGTGGAGTGGTTGAAAAACTGGTTTTATTGATTCCAACCTAAGTGTATGTAAACTTCCGACTTCAACTGTACATTTTATGGACACAGTCAATTTTACAATAATTATATTTTGTTTGTTTTTACTCCTGAACTTCCTCTACCCTCAACCTCTCCAATCATTTTCATGATGTCCATCCGGTTTGCTTCTATATGCCATATCTTTCTAACTGTGCTCTTTCACAAAAGCTCTCAACCTATAACCTGTAGACTTATTATGGACACAGTATGCTTACATTATTAGTTATCTTGTTGTTATTAGTTGTTGTTAGTTGTTATTAGTCCCATCCTTCAACTCCATTCAACACCACCCATCTATCTCTTAACACCATCCATATTAGATTTCTATTTGCCATATATTTTTCAACTGTACTGTGATGTTTTACAAAAGTTCTGAACCTTTCTATTCTCATTGTTTCTACAGATTGTAAATTGAAAATAAACATTTTTGCTAAAAGTATTGTTATATTATTGATCGATTGACTATGACTTTTGAGATCACGCAGTAATGCTATCTGCAGGGTTAGCTCCAGGTAAATATTGCAATCCTTTAGCCGTTCCTGGACCTGTGTCCAAAAACAAGTTACAAATGGACAGTACCAAAACAAATGATCTAATGATTCTGTCTCTTTGCAGCAAAATCTGCAGAGCTGAGAAGATTGTATCCCCCATATAAATATCATTCTATTGGTAGCAATAATTTTATATAATAATTTAAATTGAACAATTCTAAGTTTTGAATCCGGCGTCGTTTTGCGTATCAATTCATAAACTCTATGCCATGGAATCGGTATGTCAAAACCCAACTATTTTTCAATCTATATGAGATGGCTGTCAATCCTTTGGTCCTTAAATGAAACTGGTCTACTTTTTTATTTATCACAGTTTTCTTTAACCAATTATGGTCTTTAATACAGGGCCGACAGACAAGTTCCTTACTTTTTACCCCTTCCACTTTCCTCTTTCCACTTTCCTCTTTCCTCTTGCGGTAATGCTGCAATTTTTTGGTTGTAAATTTGGGTAGAGCAGACATTTCCATATGTTTTTGTTAGCTGCATGTGCGACATAACTCCACCAGTCCTACCAATGATATTATTTACGAAGATTATACCTTTTTTAAACATTTTGTAAAAAAAAAATGTTTTTTTATCAATTAGTATATTTGAGTTCAACCACAGTATTTGTTCCATTATTTTTTCTGTCGTTTCTGGAGGATTAAATTGAAATTGCAACCAACTTTCTATGGCTTGTTTTAGAAATAGTGAAATGTGGGAGATTATTTCCTTTTCAAATAACTGAAAGTGAGAGGTTGTAATCTGAATAAAGGGAAAAAGGCCATTCTTGAACATTGGGTGAGACAATCTTACTAATTTGCTAGAGAACCAGTTCAGATTTAAGTATAACTTTTGTATGACTGAAGCTTTTAGTGATAGGTCTATTGCTTTAATATTTAATAATTTCTGTATTCATTATATAAATAGGCCCGTTTAATTTGGTCTGGCTTGCCGTTCCAAATAAAATTGAATATTTTTTTCTCATATAATTTATAAAACTGTTCGCTAGGCGTAGGCAACACCATAAGCAAATAGGTAAACTGGGACAATTCTAAAGAGTTAATCAGGGTGATTTTTCCACAAATTGACAGGTATTTACCTTTCCATGGTAGCAAGATCTTTCATTTTTAATTAATTGTATAACATTTCAAAAAACATAATTCCACTTATGGGATATTATGGGGTATTGTGTGTAGGCTAGTGACAAACAATCTCAATTTAATAAATTTTAAATTCAGGCTGTAACACAACAAAATGTGGAAAAAGTCAAGGGGTGTGAATACTCTCTGAAGGCACTGTAGGGGAGGGAGGGACCACATTGTAGGGGCTGTTTGTGTTGGAGCTTTGCTCAAATCAACACATTGGGGGTGGAGGGGTCGCAGACTGTGTAGAAAACTGAGGTGACTGGTGAAGAAGAGAACCTGCTCTGGTAAACAGGCTGAATGAATGTCTGTGTTAATGCTCTTAGCATAGCAAGTCCCATCACTCTCATGCTTTATCAAATGGACTACTGTCTGTCTTGTTGAAGGAGCAGGACTTTTCACTTGAATCATCTACCACGCTGGTGCTGTGTTTACCAGTCGTCTCATGCGCCTGTAATGCAAATATACAGAGAGAATAACTTTGACATTAATAAAATGACATAAAATCAAACTAAGTTGATTGAATGAGTGGATAGTTTCATTTACAATACTTTCAAACTGTTGTTTAAAAGAGACTTTGGGTAAGCTAGATCATGAGGTATATTTTTAGGACAGTAGTTCAGTGCGGTAACACCCACCAAGTGTTTCTGTCCTGGTCCCTGATCTTCTTCTCCATCTCTGTGTGTCAGTGTCTCCAGCAGGGGGCACCACTGGTCAGCTTCACCTGTGTTCCCGATGGCTCTCTCTACCGTGGGCAGCCGGGTTCTCACTTCACAGAGACAAATAGCCACAACAAATTACTTACACAACCATGAGACACAGCCAGACAGGAAAATAGCATGTTGCTGCAAGGGGTATTTTGGTATAGAAGCCCAACAGAGGCCATTGATATTGTCTGGGCAGTTACTTTTCATCTAATTCTTACATTGCTTCACAAACAGACTCTACAGAGTCAAGACTGTCTATTACGTTTCACCGAAATACAAAAACGATTTTAGATAGATTAGTCCTCTGTTACCAGCTCAGCTTTGAGTATTTGCTATGCATATATTTGAGTGGGTGTACTGTACAAGTGTGTCTGAGCATCAATCTGTATATCTTACCTGAAAGCGTATGTCCTCTGGTGCCAACTAAGTTGTCCTCGGATGCTAAGCTCCGAGCACAGTTTCAGGGCAAACTTCTCTGGGGAGTTCTTCCTCTCTGACATATGGTTTGTGAGCTCTGTTAAGTGTTATTGTTTGTCTATGAGGGGTAAAAGAGAGGAGGTATAGCGGGACTGTTAACTTTCTGTTGTCTGGCTTGGAGAGAGCTGGGAGAGAGCTCCATCCACTCTGAAATCGTATTGGTGTATGAACTACGCATGCGCGTGATTTTATGACTCTAGAGTTATGTAAGGGCAAATGTGCCACTCCTCTGCGGGGAGACGCAGACAAAGAGAGAGAAGCTTTAGAGACTAATAGTGTATTCTGGTTGTTAAATCGGCTGTTGTTTGACAATGAAAATGTTTTCTTGAGACCTATCGAATTGATAAACTAGAGATATGTTGACGGATTAAAAATAATTAAATAAATAAAATAAAATGTTATTGAGCTATTTATACTATTTCTGAGTTAAGTTTGCTTATTTCTTAGCGCAAATGTGAACGGAGGAGTATTGAATGGTTGAAATAACTCAGTGTGTGCATAAACTACTAAATTCTTGTCTGTTTCTTTGTTATTCTGTCATATGAGAGACGATAAGAAGGAGGAGGAGAGAGAGAGAGAGAGATGAATTGCTGACGTGTACATCACGCGACAGGGTGTGATGCGACAGGGTCTGCTGCAACGGATCCTGTCAAACTAAGGCCAGTACTGTTCTATTTACAAAACTTACCTTCCCATACAGGATATTTTGTGTGCCTAGCATATTTGATGTTGTGACAATTTGAAAGGGACTTGGCAACAGACTGATCAACTGATGTAATTGCATATTGGAGTTTTTGTGAATGAGTTGGTTTGATTAGAGTTGTGTTGGGAATCGAGTACTGACATTATTCTGTAAAATTAAGGTCATTGGGTGCTTATTAAGCAATTGGTTTGTGAGTACTGTAGTGTTGCTGGATTATAGGTCTTTTCTTTTTTGGATTGCTCTGAAGTTGACTACTTTCCTTTACTTTTCCTGATCGGATGTGGTAAGATTGCCACTAATTAATAAAATTGGTAAAATAAATTGAGAAAAAAATAAATAAAAATAAAAATAATAATAATATTTTTTTAAATTATTCATAAATTGATTGATTAATTAATTGTTTAATAAAAAATAAAAAATAAATTATTATTTTTTAGTTTTTTATTAATAATTAAAGGGAGGAAACTATAAGCTATATGGTCTAAAATAATAAAATAATTCACAATAAAGGAATATAAACAATTGTTACAATGGGGAAAAAGGACATCAAGACTATGAAGGTAATTACACCTGTTGATATAGTACAAAATAGTAATCCTCTAGTTAATGGTATTGCAAGGTTGTCTGGAAAATGGAATAAACGTTGGCCTGACATTGAACAACCATGGCCAGTGGAAGGGACTCTTAACCCCAACGTCATCAACATTATGAAAGTGCTTCTGTCAATTCATAAAGCAGATCAAAAGAAAGGGGAAAAAAGGGAACAACGTAAAGAAAAGAGACAAAGAGAGATGGGTGTTCTTAAGCTGTTTGAAAATGAAGGACAAAAACTGATAAAAGATACCAGCGATAAAAGAAACAAAGGTATAGAGAAAATTGTAAATGCAGTGAAGGTGACAGAAAAACTAATGACAGAAGTCAGTACACCTTTCTCACATACGGATTCAGCAAAAAGACCCCCACCTTATGAGAAAGAAGTAGAGTTTAAGGACGTCTATCCTCAGCTTCCAGTGATCATTCAGGAGGGTGATTATTGCATCAGAGATGAAGATGAACGAATAATAGAGAGAGGACAAGCAGAAACGACCATAAAAATGAATCCAAACTCCAGAAGTAAGAAAAAACCAAGATGTCTGGAAACTAAGGGTGGAATGAGGTTCAGGAGGATGGAACTTGATGATGATGATGATGATGATCAGAGTGATTCAGAAGAGATCATGGGTGGATATGACCCTGTGATCAGACGGAGGTTGGCCAGAGCGGAAAGAAGGGGTGATGGACGTTTGAAGAAGAAGAATACAAGAGATTCGAGTTCTGATGAAAGTAAAGATGGAGACAGCGATGAAGACTTGGAGATTAAAGGTGCTTCATATTCAAGAGGATTTTATCCTACAATGACTAGCACAGAAGAAATAGAAAGAGATATAGACCGATGCATATCATGCCTGGATAAAGCGAATAATTTAGAAGAAGTAAGAGAACTGGAACAACAACTCAAGAAGCTGAAGATACAGAAGAAGAAACTGCTGAGAAAAGGACCCCAAGAATTGGATAAAAAGTATACATTAAGGCCAAGACAAGGGAGCACCAGTAAGAAGATGTTGCCAGTCATCATTCGAGGACAAAACCTAGAATATAAGCCTTTGCAAAATACCGATATGTCAGATATACTTGAGAAGCTGCCTACTCTTCAAGATGGAGCCTATCCTTGGATTTCAAAATTGGAAGAAATTACGGTGGGAGCACAGTCAGCCATAGGAGACATTAAGAGACTTTTGGCTAATCTCCTTGGGATTCCAGATATGGAAGAAATATTTCAGAGAGCGGGACTCAATAGATATGTGGGGACTGCAGTGAATGATCCTGAATTGTTGGCTGCAAGTAGGAACCGTCTGTGGAGAGCACTGAAAGATACATTTCCAACAAATGTGCATCCTGATAACATTCTGATTGACCCACTAGGACAACAAGAAAATCCGAGAGCCTATGTGTCAAGAGTCCATCTAGTGTGGAGAAATATTACTGGAAATGATCCAGATGTGAGTCAAATTGAGCAGTCAATTTTGAGAGCTAAACTGCAGATGGGACTGCCCTCACCAGTAAGGAGCAAACTGGCAGAGGTGGTTGGACTTGGAAGCATGACAAAAGGCGTCTATACAGATCATATAGCCCATCAAGTGGATCTGTACAGGAAAAAGGAACACAACCAGAAAGAACAGGACCAAGAAACACTCAGAAAACTCAATCAAATACAACTGGGGGGAGAATAAGAAGGAGAAGAAAAGCTTTGGTTATGAAGAATCAGTGTGCACCAAATCAACAATCACTGCCACAGCTTCAACTGAACAAGGTCAAATGCAATTGTACCAGCCACAACTAGTGGTACAAGTTGTTTCATATCCATAGATAGTTTCTGGACTGAAAGAATTGGAGAGGAAGAGGACGAGAAGACTTAGGAAGAGGAAGAGGAGGAAGATTTAAGCCATACTTCCAGCAATCTCCAGAAGTGTGTTACAGTTGTGGACAGGTTGGTGACTTTGCTGTGAGTGCAATGGGCCAGGAGGAAACACAAGAGGGAATTTCAGAGGAAGATACAGGAGCAAGTGAAGATCATCTGGAGGACAGGTTGTCACGATCGTCTAAGGAGGAGGACCAATGCGCAGCGTTGAAGGTGAACATATTTATTTAGAGAATGATCACACGATCAAAACAACAGACGATAACGTGATGTCTACGGTTGAACACAAACCAAATAAGAACAAGAAACCACAAACAATGAATGCCTAACGGCTACCTAAGTATGACTCCCAATCAGAGACAACGAGCTACAGCCCTCTCTGATTGGGAGCCACCCTGGCCAACATAGATATACAACGACTAGAACATAAACAAATGAACACCCTGGCTCAACATACGAGAGTCCCCAGAGCCAGGGCGTGACAGTACCCCCCCCAAAGGCGCGGACTCCGACCGCGCCAACCAAACACAACAGGAGAGGGACCGGGTGGGCACTCCGCCTCGGCGGCGGATCCGGCTCCGGACATGACCCCCACTCCTTCTCTAAACCCCCAAAGTACCCCTGGTCCGGTCTGGCCCTGCTGACCCGTGCCGAACCAGGCACCAGTGGAACAGGCACGGGCTGTGCCGGACTGACGACGTACACCACTGGCTTGGTGTGGGGAGCAGGGACGGCCCGAGCCGGGCTGACGAAACGCACCCCTGACTTGGTGCGGGGAGCAGGAGCGGGCCAAACCGGGCTGACGAAACGCACCACTGACTTGGTGCGGGGAGCAGGAACGGGCCGAGCCGGGCTGACGAAGCGCACCACTGACTTGGTGCGGGGAGCAGGAACGGGCCGAGCCGGGCTGACGAAACGCACCACTGACTTGGTGCGGGAAGCAGGAACGGGCCGAGCCGGGCTGACGAAACGCACCACTGACTTGGTGCGGGGAGCAGGAACGGGCCGAGCCGGGCCGACGAAGCGCACCACTGACTTGGTGCGGGGAGCAGGAACGGGCCGAGCCGGCTGACGGCGCACCACTGACTTGGTGCGGGGAGCAGGAACGGGCCGAGCCGGGCTGACGAAGCGCACCACTGACTTGGTGCGGGGAGCAGGAACAGACCGGACCGTACTGGGGACACACACCACTGGCCCTACACCGGGATCTGGAACGGGCCGGACCGGACTGGTAACACACCCCAGTACCTCTCGCCGTGCCTCTCCACCTTCCATCCCCTCTTCGACCAGTGGCCTCCGTAACCTGGCGGCCTCCTCTGCCAACCCGCTGGACCGCTCTATCGCGGCCTCCTGCTGCCCCGACGTCGTGAGCCCCCCCCTAAAAAAATTCTGGGGGTCTCTCCTCCCCGTGGGCCAGGCCTCTATCGTTCTCGCCCAACTCTCGCTCTTCTGTCTCCAACTCCCGCTATTCAGCTCCTCAATGGGCTTGACCCAGTCGAAGCTCTTCCTCCATTGTTCCCAAGTCCACTCTCTCTGCTCTTCACTCGGCTTGACCCAGTCGAGGCTGCCACGGAGATCTGCTAGGGATTTCCCTGGCGATGGCTCCTCGACTCGCTGCTTGGTCCAGTTGTGGTGGTTTCTTCTGTCACGATCGTCTAAGGAGGAGGACCAATGCGCAGCGTTGAAGGTGAACATATTTATTTAGAGAATGATCACACGATCAAAACAACAGACGATAACGTGATGTCTACGGTTGAACACAAACCAAATAAGAACAAGAAACCACAAACAATGAATGCCTAACGGCTACCTAAGTATGACTCCCAATCAGAGACAACGAGCTACAGCCCTCTCTGATTGGGAGCCACCCTGGCCAACATAGATATACAACGACTAGAACATAAACAAATGAACACCCTGGCTCAACATACGAGAGTCCCCAGAGCCAGGGCGTGACACAGGTGAACCCTTATAGGGACAAGGAGCAAGGATTCTAGGGGTGCCTAGAAGATCCGAAAGGGGGGTGTCAGCTGGTAGCACCAGTTAGGAAAAATATCCAACAATTGAAGTGAAAATAAACAAAGGACCATGGGAGGTGATGATGGATAGCGGAACTGCTTTTATCTGTGTTCAGCCTGAAGAGGTTACACATCTCACTATGTAAAATCAACTAATTGGGATAGGGATTTGAGGGAGTAAAACAGTTGATTACTCTTAAGGAACCAATTGAGCTCTGCTATAAAAATCCAAAAATTACAATACCCATACTGGTATCAGAACATATACCTATTGTATTGTTGGGAAGAGATGCATTGTGTAAGTTGAACTGTAAAATAAGATGTACACCAGACGGCTGTCTGGTAGAAGTGCCAAAGGAAAAGGTTTACCAATTTTTGATGATGACAGAAATAGATTTGTCTTTAGTATTCTGGATTGGAAATCTCAGTGAAGATTCTTTAAAGAAGGCTAAGGTTAGGAGAAAGATTACAAAAGAGTATGGTTTTTGGGAATCATATTTGCTTGAAAAGGTTGATTATATCATAGGAAGGAGGACAATCTGTCTGAAAAACAATGTTAAAAGGGGGTGACTGTTATTCTTGGTTACATTCCTACACCAAGAGGTGAATAAGATGTCAAACTAGGCTAAAAGATGCTCAATCGTTTGCCAAGTCTGTGTGTAAAGAAGTCATAAGCAGGTGGGGACTTCCCGATCACATATCTTAAAATTAGAGGGAAAGGAATTTGTGGATAAATCAGTGAAATGGTTTTTGAAAAAGTTAGGAGAAAAGTCAGATTAAAAAGTTAAGAAAACTAGGGTTGAAGGAACTCTAGGACAGTCAGCTAAGCTTCAATGTTAGTAGTAAGAGAGAGAGAGAACAGTGGTGAAGGGAAATTTAGAGTTCAGTGGGAAGATAGATATGGCAGGAGTTTAGATCTGTTAGGAGCAGTTGCATTGAGAAAGTATGCGTTGCTGAATGATAAGAGAAGATTGAGGGTGATTGCAGTATCTATATGTACAATTCCCAGCAGGAAGATCAAGGTGATTGTAAATGTATTTTTTATAATCAACAGTTTGAAAGTGAGGGAATAGAGTTGGGACTGAGAGTTAATGTAGTGACACTAGTGGTGATAGATGGAAATACAAGTAAAGAGTTCAAAGCCTTAGGGAGAATGGATGAATTAAAAACAATGACATCAACACTTCAGCCTATTATAACAACAGTGAGAAGCAATTTAACTCTTTCAACATTGACAGTTATTAAAGCTATAAATGTATCACATTTGATTACAAGGGAGCCAATCGCTCCAGCACCAATTTTGGAGGAAAATACTGTCATTAGGGTTAGGATGGGTGGTACAGCTCATCTTCCTTGTAGATGTAAGAGAAGGAATGTGTAGAGGGGAGATTCCTCTCATGTGGAGAGATAATTATGAAGAAGAAGTGTTGTTATGAAGACTAGAAGTAGAAGCTGTTTCACCTAGTGAAAGGAAGTATATTTTGTAGAACGCTATGAAGTGGAAGAGGGTTATGAGTGATTGATAACTTATTTTGCGTAATGTTACATGGAAAGATCAGGGAGAATATATGTGTACTTATTTAGTGCAAGCATTAAAGTTTGTTCCGGCTAAGAATTATTGGTTAAAAGGCTATGTAACTCGTAAGGTGACGCTTATGATGGAAGATTTGAGGTCTGTTGAAGCTTCCACAGTCACCAAAGGAGTTCAGGAGAAGTATATTACAGTAGCCACTCCAACAGTAAATAATACACAGAGGATATCTGTAACTTTCCCACTGGAAATAGTTAAGAGTGTTAATACATCAACTAAAGCAACTATTTTAATAGTAACTTTGAAAGAGGTTAATGGTACGACGGCAATAACAAATGTAGGATATATGACACAGACACCAACAACAACTTTTCTGAAACTAAAGGATGTAGCAAGAGTGACTCAGGAGTTTATGATAAGGATGGAGAGTGCTGTCAATGGTAGTAAGGATAGTGTTGAGATAGGAGAGCGGATGGTAGTAGAGAATGATGCAGATTCATCTGAAATAGTGCAGGATACTATCATGGAGGTACAGGATGAGTTCTTTGATTTTAATGAAAGACAAGAAGATATATTTGATCAGTACCGCTCGTTAGGGAAGAGAGAAACTAAATGGAAGGCATATGGATTTGATTCTTCTGTTTTGCAAATTAAAGATGGATGGGCAGGTAGGAATCTTTGGTTCCAGCAGTTAACTCATTCTGTAAAATAAGTGAGGAATCTTGAGGGTAAATGTCTGTTGAGAATTTTAGCATAAGGAAAATGGGGTTGAATCTTAGAAGGTAGTTACACTTCTATCAAGTATGTGTAAATCTTATGTTTTATAATGGATGTTGTATCAGCAACAATCATTAAGAGAGAAAATATTGTAGATGTGGAAACATTTGTTTAGGCCTAGGTTTAAGTGTTCTTGGTTAAATGAATTACCCTATGTGAATTTGTTAGATAAGAAGGAAAATCAGTTAACAGCGCTTCATGAAGCATTGGCGGTGAAACCAGTGAGGGCTAAAAGCTGTTTTTGTTCTAATAAAACATATGATGGAAAGAGGATGTTTATGGGAATATCAGATGGTGATGATTATATGATGACTTTGGGGTAAGCAGGAACATAAGGTTAGTAATGAGAAATATAATGTAACTTTTGATGTTTCATTTAGTAAGAAGAGAAGGACTTTGATGGAGAGAGAAGTTTTGAATGATAATGTAACTATTGGGAATTTTAGAAACATCTGGGGTTTGTGGTGATAAAGCGTATATATTCTTACTCTATGGATGGAAAGGATGTTGTTACATGTTGAAGTTGAAGCTTCCATATGAGGTTTTAAAATTAAAAGAGGGGAAGCACAGGGAAAGAGAGATCTGATTCTGAAAGAGAGAAGTTTCATAGTCTGGGAAGCCTACCATTGGAGGATAAGTCTAGGAGAGAAGTGGGGATTTTTCCATGGTATGGTGTAAAATTTAGAGAAGATAACATAGTTAATATTACCTATAATTTGAAGGGTTTTGCAAATGAAACGATAAGAGGGTTTAACCTTCTGTGAAGACTCAAAGGAGTATTGATAGATAGATATCAATTTTGAATATCCGATAATTTTTCAGAGGTTTTTCAATATTAGTGTGATTTTAGTATTTTGTTATGAATCAAAGGGGGAAAATAGAATGTGATTCATTTTATATATCATTTTTATATTTTTAGTTAATTTCGATGTTTTAATTTGAATGTGTTGTTTTGCAAAAGATACTGTTTGGTCTTTTCTTTTCTTCCAGAAGCATATGGGGGAATATGTAGAGGGGATTCAAATACTCAAACAAGGACAATATGAAAGGAGAATATGAATGGACTGGAGGAAGTGGAACAAGGAAGGTGTGGAAAGGTTCAGATTCCATCATCAACGATGCATTGGAAGTCGACACTGCTGAGGAGATGAAGTGTAGTGGACTACATTCCAGTGTCTGCAATGATATATAGACATATTTGCATGTGTAATACATAATTTGTGTCATATTCTTTCTGTATACATTTTTGTAGAATGATATTTGCTGTTATTGGGTACATGTGGAGATCTCAGATGTTTTTGTTTATTTCGTGGAAGCTTAGGGATATTGGGTCTAGGCAGGGATAGAGAGAATCCACAGGAGGGTCCGATGGGTCGACCAGCCTGAGTGTGGACATTTTGGATTGTATTTTGTTTGCTGAGGCTTTCATGTGTATTTAATTGCATCATAGTTTCAAATGCATTGATAAAGATTTATGAATTGATCTGGAGTACTTAGGTGGTTGCCTGGGGCAGAGGGGCCGTGAGATAATTTTACTGTCTTGATTGATTGATGGATATTTGGAAAGAAGGCTGCCAGACAGGTTTTTCGCTCTCACACTCCATAGAGATTTGTTCATATTTCATAGAAATGTATTCACACTCCATAAAGATTTGTTCATATTTCATAGAAATGTATTTACACTCCATAGAAAAATGTGTTTTTGGTTTATTGTTGAAAGATACTCAATAAGAGAGAAATTGTTATTTGTCATAATCCTATTCTTTTTGTTTTCGAGACTTAATTTGTCTCGAAGGGGGGAATATGTAGTATCTGAGGAATTATGACTTTGCTAACGTTTTCAAATGGTAGCTTAGAGAATGTTGATTTGGCCCAGGGAGACATCTGGAGAGCAGTTCTATAGGAGTACCCTAAAGCAGAGGAAGTCTGTTAGGTGACCTCCTGGGAGTGGTCTGTAGGGGAAACACCCATATCAGATTACATAGGATATATACTATGGTTTGGGACAAAGGACGGGGAGAATAGCATATTTGAATTTGGGTCGGGCTGTTCTCCGGGTGTCTGCAGACATCCATAAATTGAAGCTGTAACCCTTTGTTATGAATAAACCTTTATGATCAAAGTACAGCGTCAGCGGACTCCTTGGTCTCACAGCAAAGATTAGCATTATTCTTTGTAAACAACACCAGCAAGCTTATGGTGAAGATAAGAAATCATGTTTTAAGTTAACGATCAGTTAAATGTCCATTATGTGATTTCAGATAGAAATGTGAGTTATAGCTCTGTCATTCTCATTGAAAGCAAGTCTGATACACATGACATCTGTGATTCCCCCTCCATACGCTTTAGCTTCTTTTTACTTTCGGTCTTGTACATCAGGTTCAAATAGAAAATATATTTCACAGTAGTTTAGGTGATACATGGCTCGCTGTGACAAACTAAAATCAGGTGAACATGAAAACATTTTAGAAACCAGGAAATGCTGGAGCTATTTCTACAATTTGCACCTTTAATTATAAGACAGTCTCGGTTTCTTAACTCTGGTCTCACCTCATCGTTCCACACACAGTAAGGTGAAGTAACAATCTTGGTTTTACCTTGACGATGACCTTCATGGCCAATGTTGAATGTTTATAATTTTAAGCTTAGAAAAGAGACCCTTAAACCCAGAATTGGGACCACACAGCCACTCCACTGAATAGCAGGCTAGTGATTGCTTTGCAATGCTTGCAGTTAGCCACTGATTCCTTCCAAACCACTCACTGTTGAATTTGTGATTTCCAACTTGTTGTGTAATGTTTATGTCCAATGGCCGATGAGCACGGATACGTTTTATCTATAATTTCTCTTCACTATTTCTCTTCATATGACAAAGATTAAAAAGGATTTGCCAGTAGATTGTGGACTTGATTCATGATGATGACTGCTAGCTAAGATTTTGAAATTATGATGTTGACATGATCAATCCAATCAAAGCTACTGTAGATATAATGTGATTTCACGTCATTTTATCTGTGGCCAATGACCTTGAGCCTTCTTGGATGGGCACTTCTAATGTAACTCTATGGCAGCACCCAAGGGGCTTGAATTTTCAAGCTCTACCCTTAGATTTGGCAGTGACATAGTGTCCCCATGAGTGACAGAACACTGAGCCAATCACGGCGCAACTAGAGAACATTACCAACCCCTACGCTCCGTATTTTCCGCTGGCTGCCCCACCACCACAGAAAGCAGAGAGCTAGGCTGAAACACCTGCATTTTAGAGTTGCCTTCCTCAAGAAAGCAAAAAAGAGACCATGTTTGTATTGTTTTTTTGTTTTTACATTGTTTGCAAACTGATATGTGACACATATTAATGCCAAAATAACATGCAAAACAGGCAATTTCTTACCTAAAAATAAAAAAAATGCCAAATTGAGAATGTAAGCAGTGAGGGCAGCAGCTGTTATTGCTGTTTTATCGACAGTAGCCTAATTAGCTGTTACCAGTAACGTTAATTAGCAAACAAACGCAGGAAAAATGTAGCAAGCTAACGTTACTATAGCGAAATAACACTAAATTACAAATCTTAAAAAATACTATAACCAAAGAATGTACTAACCTCCGACCCAATCATATAATAATCCCCATCTTCTTCAAGCTGGAATTTGACAGGTTTTTGTCCAAATGTATTACTAAGTGCCTTATTGAAAATAACACTAACCATTTGTTATGACATCTGGGATACGGATCCTCGGGACATCCCTACCCTTAACCCCTAACCTTAACCCTTACCTGAACAATTTCAAATGTAAACTTCAATGGAGTAGGGACATCCCAGGGATAAGATACTGTAGCCTATGTTCATCATATATGTTTTCCTGTGAATATTCTTCAATTGTTGTAATTTATTGTGTAGGCTGTATGAGGGCATCAAACTGTTGATCTGTTTATACCAGGGGTGAGGATTCCTATTACATCTGCCAAGGAAGGAGCCATCTTCTCACCTGACTTGAACTAAATTACACCAAAACAATGAGTGAAATTAGTGAGTATTTACTTTTGTAAACTTAAGTGTTTATTTGTATATACATGAGTATATATTAATCTATAAATATGTAAGAGAGGAAATAATGTACAATGCATAGCAAAATCTCTGTACAAACCAATAAATAATGCCAGGTCAACAAATACATAAACAAAGACAATTCCATATGACATCTTAATATTTTAAGTTCTTAAATAATTAAGAATAGAAAAGCATGAGACAAGACACTGCAAATACATATGAAGGTTTTAACTCTATGATAATGGCAATGCCAACAGATACTGCCAAATTAATATGCAGAGGAGGACCAGTCATTCCAGGTAAAGCAAAGCAAGCAAATTATGTAAATTATGAATAACACCACAAAACAACCAGGGATCAATCAAGTGGTAGTAAACACAGAAAGTTATGTAAAGCATAAAATATACTGAACCATTTCAAATGTCAAGAGTCAAATGAGTTACTTTTACTATTCAGGAAAGTGGTCCGGTTTCTCCAAGGGTAACCAGTAATAACCACACAGCCACCTAGGCTTGAACAGTGTATCTGAGGTTCTTAGAATGAAACAAATATTGTATTTTGAGAGTCACAGACACCCCCCCTCATCCTCCCTCACCCACCTAACTCATCTCTTTGGCACATATAGGGAGGGGTAAACCAGTTGCCACCTTTTCTCCACGACCTGAAATATTTTCTACCACCACATGGAGCTCTTATCTATTCTCCGTCACGGTTGAGGTTTCCCCTTTAATTGTGTCATAATGGAGAGCGAGACAGAGAGAGAATGTGTGTTCACAGTGCTCTGCATAGAAGGGAGCCAATCAGAGTGATCGACAAAGACCCAATCACAGTGTAAGGGAGCAAATCACAGTGAGGGAGTTTGATTAAGTGCACCAGGCTATGGCCCATGACGTGAACGGGCAAAAGCGGTAAGGGAGGAGCGCCCTTCTCAAATTGAACTGTAATCTGCGCCACTCGGTCATGTTGTCAACAAGGCAGCATGATGCATCGTTCAGAAACATACAACATCTCTTTTCCATAAAATATATGTTTGAATTTTCAAATTAGTTTTCATTGGGAAGGCAGATAAAGCCTTTTTATCAAAAGCAATCATTCTGCATGTGAAAACACAGAATCCTACTAATTAAACCACGTGCTTAACCTACGTCACTTTTGTTTAGAGCCGACTTCGCCATTGACCAAAACGGGGCACATGGCTCACGCCTGGGAGGCAGCCCGGTTACAAAGCTAATGCAATCAACGCTAACCCAGTTCACTCGGGGCAGGCTGGGGCATTAATTGAATGCCCCCAGTGACACAGCACAGCACAGCAGAGATAACCAATCATTATGCTATGTATGTCCTCCCAAAAAATAACTATTCTAGGCCATGGATAGTTAACATCATTGGGGAGTTTCCACCATATTGCTATTACTCATCTCTATGGTCCTATCATGGTCATCAAGGAAAGGACACATATTTAAAAAGCAATTTAAGGGGGTTGGGACCAGTCGTATGAAAGTCCCAAAGTCATGCTTGTCTTCACCCCAAAAAGTTTAGAAAAAATGAAGGTGAATAATTGACCTTTAGAAAATGTACATTTAGCAGCAGCCCCGTAGCAAAGTAAAGGTTGGCAAAAACAACTAAAGCAATAGCCTAACTGTAATGGGAACATCGTCAAACCATTGCAAAGTAATGCTGATATTATATTGTGAAGCTGGGTATTTTTTTATACCCTAATACTGTATCTCTATCACGCCTCTGTTTTTGTCTTCTTTTACACCTAACTCTCAGTAATCTTTCAAATGTTTATTTTGAGCATATTGAGCCCCATTGCTACATCCTTCTTCCTTATAGGGGTTATAATTCAATATAACAAGATGTCTCTTGGCTGCTCTTAATAGAGTGTACACTACTCACACCTTGTTTTCTCTGAAATGGGCACAGACTTTGACCTATATTCAATATAGCAGCGTCTGCAGTAAACTCTTCAAACTTACAAAAGACCACCTCTCCATCTAATCACACCGGGATAGCACACCAGGCCACTTTTGTTTTCTGTACGTTCCTTCCTTGCGCTCCTGTTAACTATATTTACTAACACCCCTCTTATCATCACAGAGTCAGAGAGTGTGTAACATGACCAGATATTCCACATATATCTGTAAACACCATTGACACAAACTCAGGCACGAAGGGCTAGGGACAACACATTGTTAAGCTCCCAATAATCAAGGCCTGAGCCAAGAAGACATCAGTCGTTTCAGGCTTGTCTGGAGAGTCCTGGTCTGGACACAATTGTGTTGATACCGGTAAGTGCTTCTCCTGCTTTGCTGCCTGCTTATGATGCATGCAGACAGTTCTTGTTTTACACTAGGCTCCATCTCTAGTGTAGTTCTCAGATCCTTTAGTTATGGTGGATTTAGAGGGCCTTAATACAGCAGACTGACAGAGAGCTGGGACACTCGCCCTCAGAAGAACCCTTTGGCAATTTTCTGGCCCTTCTGCTTCATGCGGGGCAGCGTAGAGCTGGCTACACTCTTGACCCGGCCTGTCTTGGCCAAGCTACGTTTCTTCAGCACAAAGTCATAGTTGGCGGTAGAGTTCATGGCATAGAAAACGTTGGCATTGTCTGGGATCCGCAGCTCTATAGGGTGAGAGGAGAGGTGTATATATTGTTAGTAAAAACATTTGTTTTCCAGGTAAGTAATGAATAAGTTAGCACACTATACAAGATGGATGGATAAGAGTGGCAGTTGTAAGAACAACAAATTGATATACTATTAATGACAAACTGTTTGAATGATAATGAAAAGTATTATATGGGTGACAACGAAATATGAAAAAGTCCAATGCAGACGTTTTTATCTCAATATCAAATCATTTCTGTCGTAATGGGTCGATTGATACCGGAGCTCCGATGCAGTTTTCAAAGCACTATCAAAGATTTTTTATAACTAAACCAAGATAGACCACAGCCCTTAGTTTCAAACGGGAACAAATGAGTCATAGTGGGCAGAACAAGCAAGGAGGTAGGCAGAGCCAAGCATGAGTAAGCGAGATCCTATTGGTGCGTTCTAGCATAAATTTGCATATTTCAGTTAGGGAACGCCTACTTTGAAGTGCGCGTGTGCAATAACTCAATTCGCCTTTGCACTCCTAAACAATGCAATTTTTTAAAACTTTGGCAAAGGGTAAAGTCTACAAAACTTAGTCCACTCTGTTCGTTACATATTTTAGTTTTGGGAACTGAAAACTGTATTGAGATTAAATGTTTAATCGATGAGAAAATTAGCAGAATGTCGGCCAAAATCCATCTCGTTCCATCTTCTCCCACTGCCGGCCACTGGGCTTCCTCTCACTACCATATTTGGTAGTGAATGGAAACGCCAAGCGGATGCTTCACATTTATACATCCTGTGAAATATCTGTCTCATTGTTCTATCTGTGGCACTATTGATCTGACACAATGTCTGATGCTCATTTCAAAGTAACATCATCATGTGATCAACGACGTCCAAAGTTTTTTATCACAGGATTTTTCTAACCGTGCTTTGCAAAAATCGAGATCCCACTGATTTCGCCGTGGTTCCAGTGCTTTCTTCGATTCCAAGCTGCTTTCAAACACCGACCTCTACTGAACACTGTACTTACAATGTAGTTAGGATTTTTTATTGAAGTGTAACCTGAACGGTAGCTCAGCAGGTTGAGTCGAGGTCTTAGGGACCAGGGCCCAGATTCAAAAAACCTTCTTAAGAAGACATTTCTTCTTAACTACCATTTGTTCCTTAATTGTAGATTTAAGAAGAAAGTTAAGCAAAGTTGCTATTCCTCAAAAAGGTTATTGGACATTTTCTTGCGCTATTTCTTATGTTTCTCCTTAAGCAAAAAGTTAAGAAGAAATTAGATTCTTGAAAATAAAGTTATTGGAAATGTTCTTAATTCCAAGATAGCTAAACCCTTGTCTTAAACTCAAGGCAGTGAGAGAAAAAGCTCATAAAAGCAATTGAACATGTTTAATTCACTCACAAACTTCATCTGAAAGTTTCAGTATTGATTATTTTAAACCCAAGAACATGTTTTAGAACAGTAATCTCAGTAAGAAATATGCTAACATGATTGCCATTGCTAGCTAGATTGCAAGCTAAAACGGTTGCCTAGCAACAAACATCTGAAGAAGATTTGTAAGAAGATATTTGAGAAGTTCGCAAGAAAATCATATTTTGTTTCTTAAGAATGGATAGCAATTAAGTACTGTGATCGTTTTCAATTAAAATGGTCAAAAAGAAACAAAAAAAGCTTCTTAGCAAAGAGACATTTCTCAAGGAAGATTTTTGCTAGGACTGTCTGGGAGTGGTCTGAGTGGGGAGGTGGAAAACAGAAAACCAGCTGTTATTGGCAGAGCAGTTTGGAACTCTTTTTCTATTGATCGATTAACTGATGTCACCAGGCAGGCCAAAACTCCATCCCACCAAAACAGGCAGAAATTTTATTTTCAACCAGCTCTTACACTAAATGGCCATTATTATCATTTTCACAATTTCACAGTATTATTTCAACCTCATATTGTGGAGATATATATAAAACACAGGAAAATCACGTTTTTGACTGCACTGGGCCTTTAACATCTTTTTTTGGTAAATTATTATATTACCTTTTTCTTCAGAGATTTTCTGCATCAGCTCATAGTCCTCAGCTTTCTCTTGCTCCAGGTTGTGTTTCACCATGGCCTTCCTGATGACTGCTGGCATCTTGTCCTGACTGGTCACCTGCACCAGGAGATAAAGAATACATTTTTAATTGACATTTAAAACTGATTTGCCTGAAATCTCTTCTCTGGCTCAGACATTGTTAATTGAATCAACCGCTCTCTGCTAACAATTAATTTTCCACAACAAAAACATTTCACAAGAAATGGATCTATCAATCTATAATAACTCTCTCCTGCTCCTCCTCCTTTGTCTTACCAGGATGCTCTTGTACATGTTGCCGTTGTCCACGTCCAGGCTGACTCTGATGATGCAGCAGTCATCCACCTGCTGGTTGTAGCGGGGCAGGGAAAGGGTGGAGTAGCAGGATACGGCTGAGACTGAGCGCTTGTGGGAGCGGGAGGCGCCTGGGAGAGGAGTGGAGGAGGACACAGAGGAGGACGAAGCGCTGCTGGAGCCTGAACCAGAACCCATCCCTGATGTGTCTAGAGATGACAGGGAAGTGGACTCCCAAAACTAGAGAAAGAGATAGAGAGATTGATTACAACCATTTACAATCCACAGAACAAGCTTCTGTTGCAGAGTGGCATGCGGCAATAAACAAATAAAATGTGAAATGTGAAGGTATGAGTCGTATGTATGAAGATGATGAGGATGAGAAGCTGAGAAGTAATGTCTGTGATGATGAGACGGTAGTGAGAAAGGAGGTTAGAAAATAAGAAAACCCCTAGTGTTAGAGTGAGAGGGTTAGAAAGAAAAGGCTGGTGAGTGGAAGTACCGTGAAGTTGGGATCAGGAGTCTGGCACTCTTTCCCCAAAGCAGAGATGGAATGTTTTACTGAGGATGTAGAGGTCTATAGCAGGAATCAGAGCCACAGTTAGCCAAAAGTCAGACCGGTAAAGTAAGTACATAAGTCTCATGGCCCTTAATCATTATAGAAGATTAATTCAAAGACATGATGATGTCTGGACTGAAATTGCTGCAGCGATGCTGTAATTTCAGTATCTCAGAAAAAAAATCAAGATGGATGTGTGTGGCATGATGAGATGCCTCTGCATCTGGTGGGATTGTTCTCCTCACTTTTCTCTCGTGGGCGTCCGGTGAGTCGGACAGGAAGCTGGCGTTGATATCCTCCAGGTCAGAGCCGCTGGAGCCGGCTGAGGTGACGCTGAGGGTGTCCCCACTATCAACTCCCCCTCCCTGGTACGGCCTGAAGTGGGACTGGTCAAACGACTTGGAGTGGGAGCTTCCTGCACTGCTGCAGCTGGCCTCAGTTAACTGGCGACTGGAGATGGAGGAAAACACAGAGATGTATGAGAATGGGGCCTCTAAAAACATCAGACTGTACACAATGGAAAACACACCGGGTAAGGATGTATGCTAAAAATAAAAATGTCAACTACACTGAACAAAAATATAAACGCAACATGCAACAATTTCTAAGATTTTACTGAGTTACAGTTCATATAAGGAAATCATACAATTGAAATAAAAATAATTAGGCCCTAATCTCTGGATTTCACATGACTGGGAATGCAGATACGCATTTGTTAGTCACAGATACCTTTAAAAAAAGGTAGGGGTGTGCATCAGAAAACCAGTCAGTATCTGGTGTGACCACCATTTGCCTCATGCTGCGTGACACATCTACTTCGCATAGAGTTGATCAGGCTGTTGATTGTGGCCTGGGGAATGTTGTCCCACTCCTCTTCAATGGCTGTGAAGTTGCTGGATATTGGCGGGAACTGGAACACGCTGTTGTACATGTCGATCCATAGCATCCCAAACATGCAAAAACTGGGACATTTTCAGCTTCCAGGAATTGTGTACAAAGATCCTTGCGACATGGGGCCGTGCAGTATCATGCTAAAAAATGAGGTGATGGCTGCGGATGAATTGCACGACAATGGGCCTCAGGATCTCATCACGGTATCTCTGTGCATTCAAATTGCCATTGATCAAATGCAATTGTGTTCGATGTCTGTAGCTTATGCCTGCCTGCCCATACCATAACCCCACCGCCACCATGGGGTACTCTGTTCACAACATTAACATCAGCAAACCGCTCGCCCACATGACGCCATACATGCTGTCTGCCATCTACCCAGTACAGTTGAAACTGGCATTCATCCGTGAAGAGCACACTTCTACAGCATGCCAGTGGCCATTAAAGGTGAGCATTTGCCCACTGAAAGTCGGTTACGACGCCGAACTGCAGTCAGGTCAAGACCCTGGTGAGGACAACGAGCACACAGATGAGCTTCCTGAGACCATTTTTGACAGTTTGTGCAGAAATTTTTCGGTTGTGCAAACCCACAGTTTCATCAGCTGTCCGGATGGCTGGTCTCAGACGATCCCGCAGGTGAAGAAGCCAGATGTGAAGGTCCTGGGCTGGCATGGTTACACTTGGTCTGGGGTTGTGAGGCCAGTTGGACGTACTGCGAAATTCTCTAAAACGACGTTGGAGGCGGTTTATGGTAGAGAAATGAACATTCAATTAACTGGTAACAGCTCTGGTGGACATTAGTGCAATCAGCATGCCAATTGCACACTCCCTCAAAACTTGACACATCTGTGGCATTGTGTTGTGTGACAAAACTGCACCTGTGTAATGATCATGCTGTTTCATCAGCTTCTTGATATGCCACACCTGTCAGGTGGATTAATTATCTTGGCAAAGGAGAAATGCTCACTACCAGGGATGTAAACAAATGTGTGTACAACATTTGAGAGAAATAAGCTTTTTGTGTGTGTGGAACATTTCTGTGATATTTTATTTCAGCTCATGAAACATGGGACCAACACTTTACATGTTGCGTTTATATTTATGTTCAGTATATAATACATTTAGGGATAGTGTGAAAAGTTGTTTATACAATATGGGACTTACTCGCTCCAGCGTTTCATGATGCCCCCGTTCTTCTTGGCTCTGAGAGTGTTGCTGGCGGACTCTGACAGCGGTTCAATCTCACAGGACAGAGTGTAGCTGTGAACAAAAGACATGGAAATGACAACACTGTATGCCCATATACATTTCATTATTTTAATTTACATTTCATCAAAATCCTTAGGCCTCTCCTCACCTCTCTGCCTCACTGAGTCTCTCCACTTCTGAGAACCAATCCCTGAAGAGGCTGTCCTGGGTGAAACTGTAGTTGTTGGACGCCAGCTGCAGCAGCTTAATCTGAGCTATCACCTCAAACTCCTGCAGAGAGAGAGAGGGGGGGGGGTGAGTCTCTGCCAGTCACCTCTGATGGGTCACAACCATAATGGCGGGGTGTCTCCCTGTTTATCAACACCTATTTATTAGAGGCACATATGAATTGAATTTACCTTTCGTCGCTTCTCAAAGTTGATGAGTCCACTCTGGAATAGAGAACAAATAACAATAAGATGTGGGCATCTTTTCATGTTGCTATAAACAGACTAAACAAGTAGACTGAAGAGGCTACAGGATCCAGAGATAGCTAGAGATAGACTCTCACCTCTGTGAAGTCTTTCATAGCCGTGTCCATCATGACCAGGTCAGTGAGGAAGGTGCCCAGGTAAGGAATGGTCCCCTGCATCACCCCCTGGGACAGAGACAGAGTCAGAGAGAGGAGTTATGAGAGGGCAGTGACCACAGGAGCAATATCACTCATATTACCGCTAGATGGCGCTATGAACACAATAACAGCATAAAGTGGTTGACATTGGTATTTCATGTTTAAAAAAAACATATAGACTCACCAAGTCTCTCTGCTGTTGGTGTCTCCTCTGTGCTCGTTTAGGGTTCATCTCCAGGGTGGCAAATTTGGAGGTGCCCTCCTGCAGAGAGAGAGAGAGGAGAATCTGGTTTTACAAAATTGCCTAGAACAGTGCAAAAACCAGATAGGAAACAACTGGTAATGGCCATGATTACAATTTCAGAAGAGTAGACGGGGCTTAACTAATTCACAAATGTATGAGAGGGTGCAGTATGGGCACTGCTGAGTTAGCTCTCACGTTTCTGTGACTGATGCAAACCAGAGGGATTCTTCACCTTATGTAATCAGAGCTTGCAATCCTACACAGGCCTGGTTTGGTTGGACATATACAGTCGAAGTTGGAAGTTTACATACACTTAGGTTGGAGTCATTAAAACTCGTTTTTTAACCACTCCACAAGTTTCTTGTTAGCAAACTATAGTTTTGGCAAGTCGGTTAGGACATCTACTTTGTGCATGACACAAGTAATCTTTCCAACAATTGTTTACAGACAGATTATTTCACTTATAATTCACTGTATCACAATTCCAGTGGGTCAGAAGTTACATTCCCTAAATTGACTGTGCCTTTAAACTGCTCGGAAAATTCCAGGAAATGATGTCATGGCTTTAGAAGCTTCTGATAGGCTAATTGACATCATTTGAGTCAATTGGAGGTGTACCTGTGGATGTATTTCAAGGCCTACCTTCAAACTCAGTGACTCTTTGCTTGACATCATGGAAAAATGAAAAGAAATCAGCCAAGACCTCAGAAAAAAAATTGTAGACCTGGTTCATCCTTGGGATCAATTTCCAAACGCCTGAAGGTACCACGTTGATCTCTACAAACAATAGTACGCAAGTATAAACACCATGGGACCACGCAGCCGTCATACCGCTCAGGAAGGAGACGCGTTCTGTCTCCTAGAGATGAACGTACTTTGGTGCGAAAATTGCAAATCAATCCCAGAACAACAGCAAAGGACCTTGTGAAGATGCTGCAGGAAACAGGTACAAAAGTATCTATATCCACAGTAAAACGAGTCATATCGACATAACCTGAAAGGCCGCTCAGCAAGGAAGAAGCCACTGCTCCAAAACCGCCATTAAAAAGCCAGACTACGGTTTGCAACTGCACATGGGGACAAAGATCGTACTTTTTGGAGAAATGTCCTCTGGTCTGATGAAACAAAAATATAACTGTTTGGCCATAATGACCATCGTTATGTTTGGAGGAAAAAGGGAGGGACTTGCAAGCCGAAGAACACCATCCCAACCGTGAAGCATGGGGGTGGCAGCATCATGCTGTGGGGGTGCTTTTCTGCAGGAGGGACTGGTTCACTTCACAAAATAGATGGCATCATGAGGAAGGACAATTATGTGGATATATTGAAGCAACATCTCAAGACATCAGTCAGGAAGTTAAAGCTTGGTCGCAAATGGGTCTTCCAAATAGACAATGACCCCAAGCATACTTCCAAAGTTGTGGCAAAATGGCTTAAGGACAACATAGTCAAGGTATTGGAGTGGCCATCACAAAGCCCTGACCTCAATCCTATAGAAAATGTGTGGGCAGAACTGAAATGGCGTGTGCGAGCAAGGAGGCCTACAAACCTGACTCAGTTACACCAGCTCTGTCAGGAGGAATGGGCCAAAATTCACACAACTTATTGTGGGAAGCTTGTGGAAGGCTACCCGAAACGTTTGACCCAAGTTAAACAATTTAAAGGCAATGCTGCCAAATACTAATTGAGTGTATGTAAACTTCTGACCCACTGGGAATTTGATGAAAGAAATAAAAGCTGAAATAAATCATTCTCTCTACTATTATTCTGACATTTCACATTCTTAAAATAAAGTGGTGATCCTAACTGACCTGAGAGAGGGAATTTTTACTAGGATTAAATGTCAGAAATTGTGAAAAACTGAGTTTAAATGTATTTGGCTAAGGTGTATGTAAACTTCCGACTTCAACTGTAGATAGAGCAGTAGTGGTAAGTGGGAGCAGAGGTAAGCAGGACAACGCCTTGGGATATCCCTTACAGGCTCATGCATCATTAGGGTGGGCTCTTATCTGTACCTGCCAACTGCCTATGACGTCAGCAGGGATTTCCTCTGAGAAGGCACAGGTTTCCTCCGTCAATTCACAGCCAATGTATAAGTACGTCGGCAAGCACCCCAGGCTTCAATGTTAGGGCCAATTCATATACACGTCTAATAGCCTAGGATAGCCATACGTTTTGGAGAAAACCTCTGCTTTTTCCAATCATAATTGCTTCGTATGACATCAAAGCAATTTCACAATTTCACCAGTGAAAGAATATGCTGGCAGTTAAAGAGTAACTTATGCTAAATAGGCATAACAATGGCGAGGGCACTTCCTATTTCTTTGTGCAGGAATGTATTCAGGTGAGCAGACTAAATATGTTTATCTTGGAGGATTCAGATATAACTGAACATGTTGTTCGCTATCTAATCCTCTGTGGGCTTCATCAAAGAGAATCTGATCTGCCTCTAGTCCTGGTAGAAGCACTGAGACTCATGTTGAAAGAGTAAAATATTAATGACTACTGCCACAGCCTACAACGCTGGTGACACGCTCTTCTTCTCCAGGCATGCGGTTACACATATCAAGTCCTCTCGAAACACAAACACACTGATACTTGCACTGGTGGATCTGATACATTTTAGAGAGAACACTACAAGGTAAGATTCTATACTGTGTTGTACAACTCATGATAAATGAGCTAGCAACTGAGATGAGACAAGGTTTTAGCTAGTTTGTCTATTTATTTTCAAGTTGCTATGGAGACCCAGCTCTAGAGATAGAGATGAGGGCCAATAGAGCAGTAATGGGTCAGCCAGCCATATTTCCTGTCAACTACTTAGTTGTCAAAACCCACGTTTGACACAACCACATCCTGTTTTTAAATGCTGTTCATAACCTAAAAGATCTACTAGGTGCTGAGTAACCTTCAGGTCATTTATGCACACAATCGCCTCTACATCCACGTTTTTCCCTATGATCTTTGACCCACCTTGACCAGCAGCTCTCGGCTTAGAGAGTAGTTGTTGTCATCTGAGAAGATTTCTGACAGCTCACGGAAGGTGCGGAAATTCTCTCTGTTGGCAGAATAAGTCAAATAGGTCAAAAGATGAACCTGACATCTCAGTGGCAAAGACAAACCTAAACTGCAAAAAAACTCAAAATAACAATTACATTTTAACCTCTACCATCAACCCAACCATAGACCCATGTCACTAATTATGTTTTTCTTGGTGGTTGGGGAACTTGACCATGAAAAACCCCTGGTTCAATTTATAATCTAATAGTAAACCCTCCACCCCATCCAACTGTTACCCCTCTGTCGCTGATCCCCTGTCTCACCTGGACACCTCATCCCAGGTCCTCTTGAGTCGGTGGAGAGAGTTACACTGCAGGGCAGAGAGGATAGCTCGCAGAGACGAGAAGTTCTTGAGGATCCGACATTCCTACACACAACAGAAAGAAAAACAGACATGACCAATGACCTACAACTGAAACTAACTGTTGAGTGATTGAGCCAGAGAGTGGGTCTAATGCCTTACCCTGGCCACCTCTATCCAGTGCTCCACCAGTCTGGCCCGCTGTGTGGGCTTCAGACAGGGGTTGCTCAGGCAGGTGCTGATGACACAGTTGGTGACACAGTTGAACTGAGCCACTGTGGCCCGAATGGTGGGGGCCAGGTGCTCCTTCCCCTTCTTATCCCGCTGGGACCAGATGCCCCCCAGGCAGTGGTAGGGGACCACCTTCTTGAACAGATCCTACATGGTGAGGTCAGGGGGGAGGGAGAGAGAATGTAAGGGTAAGTAAGGGTGAGCACAAAGCAGTTGAAATTCAAGTAACTTGAAATCGAGCAGTAAGTTGAAGTTAAGAGGGGAATGTCTCACCGCATCCATGAGTGTGAACTGCTCGGCAACCATGATGGGGTCAAAGGAAAGTAAGTTCAGGGCAGGAAGCTCATCCTCAAAGACACTCTCTTCCTGCGTGGCGAAAGGACAGCCAATGTGCTCCACTGTAAAGAAAACACAGATGAGCTAATAATCAGACTGCCTAAATGACCGTCTACATTACCAGTTCACCACAGCCCTTAATAAGCATCAGCATCCCCATCATCCCTGATATCTCTGAGACACAGACAAGCACCAGTTTAACCCTATACTGGCTCTCACCATCAAGGTCCGGCTCACACCGATGCCTGTGGTGGAAGAGGTCCAACAGGTTGAGTGCACGGCGCTCCAGGTCAGAGCCAGGGAAGTGTTGGTGCAGGTAGGACATCAGGTGGTGTAGACAGCTATACTGTGGAGGACTCCAGAAGTCCTCTGAGTACTGGTCCAGCCAAGCCCCCAGGATGGACGACACAGTGCTGCAAGACACAACCCAGAGGGAAGAGGCAGGGAATGAGGAGACGTGCAGATGACAGAGAGGGAAGAGTACCTGTGGTACACATGTGCAATCATTGTCCATAAAAAATCTGGTCTCCCCAGATGCTTACTTTCTGAGCTCTGTGTAGTCCTCCTGAGTGTGTCCGTGTACGTCTATACCAGGTTGGTTCTGAAGTTTGGCATACCTAAGACATGAAGGACAACGTTGTACAAAGGGAGCTTACACGTAAACTGTGTATAGTGTGTTTGTGTGTACACATGAATGTGTGGTTTTAGCTTCATAGCTGACCGTCTCTGTACCTGTTGAGTAGGAGGTCCAGCACCTGCTTGGTGGTGGCGAAGGAGCGGTAGGTGCAGAGGAAGATGGTGACGTAGGTGGAGTCCTTGCCCCTGAACGCAGACACCATGTATTCCACCAGCCTTTCCAGCGTGCCAGCCTTAATGGTGCGTACTTTACATGTCTCATACAGGCAGAGAGCAGAGTCTGTCTCCACGCCCAGCCATCGCTGCCCCTTACTAGCCGACTGGTGCAGCTGCACTTTCCTCAGGGTGATGGTGAAGATTACCCCCTTCTCCACCTCCTCTCCGATCTCCTGTGTCGAGCTCTACAGGAAAAACAAGACAGCAAAATGTAGGAAATACACAAACAACGATTGAGATCGGGCCTTTGCTCTCTCTCTCTCTCTCCCTCACTCACTCACTCACACACACACTTAGTGTGTGTGTCTATCAGTGGAGGCTGCTGAGGGGAGGACGGCTCATAATGGCTGGAATGGAGTCAATGGAATGGTATCAACCACATAGAAACCACGTGTTTGATGTGTTTGATACCATTCCATTGACTCCATTCCAGCCATTATTATGAGCCGACCTCCCCTCAGCAGCCTCCACTGGTGTATATGCATAAATAACAATACTGTTGCAGCAAACAGAGGTTGCTATAGATACACAGCCCAACAACACAGCACATGCCTTACAAACAAGGAACTAACACAAGCTGCTTGCGCAATGAAAGAGGACACAAAACAGTTCACTGTTGTTGAGTACTGTCACCATTAGTTTTTTTCTCCAGCTCTCCAACCCAGAATGATGTAAACAGTAACGGTCATTTATACTCACACAGTCTGACATAACCACTACATGTAGCAGAATACATTTACATTACATTTTAGGACTTTACAGTGAGCATCCCAGGCACTTGACCCAGCCAAGCAACATCGGTTTAATCACTTTTTGGCTTCCGACCTCTATGGGGGACTGGTATGTACAGTAATCTAGCATGCCACAGACATTAGTCACACCCTTACTTGTGTATCTGTCACACATTATTAATCAGAACCTTTCAGTAGCTAGATATACAGCAGCGCCTCTCTCATACATCTGCTGTTAGTCATAGCCTACTCTGTACTCTCTCACCTTCAATCACACAGCTGCTCTGTTTGGCTTGGTTTCCATGGAGTGGAGCAGGTGAATTTCCAGTTCAAGTGCTATATTCATACTAACACTGATGCAACCTATTTTTGAACAGAAGTGTTTACTGTATGTTGTTACAAATCAGTTGTTACATGTTTGTATGGCAGAGGCTGAGCACACAAGCATTGGACTTGACAGTGAGAGGAGCCCTTATCAGCTGAGCCACACAGAAATGCTGCTGGCTTATCAATCTAAATCCAATGGAACACAGCCCTGATCTTAACATAAGGGCAACCTTTCACTCTCTACAGTGCCTTGCAAAAAGTATTCATCCCCCTTGGCGTTTTTCCTATTTTGTTGCATTACAACCTGTAATTTAAATTTATTTTTATTTGGATTTCATGTAATGGACATACACAAAATAGTCCAAATTGGTGAAGTGAAATGAAAAAAATAACTTGTTTCAAAAAATAAATAACGGAAAAGTGGTGCGTGCATATGTATTCACACCCTTTGCTATGAAGCCCCTAAATAAAATCTGGTGCAACCAATTACCTTCAGAATTCACATAATTAGTTAAATAAAGCCCACCTGTGCGCAATCTAAGTGTCACATGATCTGTCACATGATCTCAGTATATATACACCTGTTCTGAAAGGCCCCAGAGTCTGCAACACCATTAAGCAAGGGGCACCACCAAGCAAGCGGCACCATGAAGACCATGGAGCTCTCCAAACAGGTCAGGGACAAAGTTATGGAGAAGTACAGATCAGGGTTATAAAAACATATCAGAAACTTTGAACATCCCACAGAGCACCATTAAATCCATTATTAAAAAATTGAAAGAATATGGCACTACAACAAACCTGCCAAAACTCATGAACCAGGCAAGGAGGGCATTAATCCGAGAGGCAACAAAGAGACCAAAGTTAACCCTGAAGGAGCTGCAAAGCTCCACAGCTGAGATTGGAGTATCTGTCCATAGGACCACTTTAAGCCGTACACTCCACAGAGCTGGGCTTTACAGAAGAGTGGCCAGAAAAAAGCCATCGCTTAAAGAAAAAAATAAGCAAACACGTTTGGTGTTCGCCAAAAGGCATGTGGGAGACTCCCTAAACATATGGAAGAAGGTACTCTGGTCAGATGAGACTAAAATTGAGCTTTTTGGCCATCAAGGAAAACACTATGTCTGGCGCAAACCCAACACCTCTCATCACCCCGAGAACACCATGCCCACAGTGAAGCATGGTGGTGGCAGCATCATGATGTGGGGATGTTTTTCCATCGGCAGGGACTGGGAAACTGGTCAGAATTTAAGGAATGATGGATGGCGCTAAAGACAGGGAAATTCTTGAGGGAAACCTGTTTCAGTCTTCCAGAGATTTGAGACTGGGACGGAGGTTCACTTTCCAGCAGGACAATGACCCTAAGCATACTGCTAAAGCAACACTCGAGTGGTTTAAGGGGAAATATTTAAATGTCTTGGAGTGTGTTTGAGGCATTTCTGCATAAACCTTTATTTTGCGGATTAATGCCTGTTATTCTGTGATTTCCCCTCCTGCGCCTGACTCCTTCAACACCACCTCATCACAGGTATAACTTAAAGATTGCTGTCCACCAGCAGAACCCATCCAACTTGAAGGAGCTTGAGGCTCCCAGTGGCTAGATGTGCCAAGCTTATAGAGACATACCCCAAGAGACTTTCAGCTGTAATTGCTGCAAAAGGTGGCTCTACAAAGTATTGACTTTGGACGGGGGGGTGAATAGTTATGCATGCTCAAGTTTTCTGTTTTTTTGTCTTATTTCTTGTTTGTTTCACAATAAAACATATTTTGCATCTTCAAAGTGGTAGGCATGTTGTGTAAATCAAATGATACAAACCTCCCAAAAATCAATTTTAATTCCAGGTTGTAAGGCAACAAAATAGGAAACATGCTAAGAGGGGTGAATACTTTCGCAAGCCACTGTATGTTCATGGAACATGGCCTCAAATCAGTGCTATTCAGATCCACCAGGTCTTGAATAATGAATGAATGAAAAGAAGAAAGAAACTATAATCGTACTGTAAATGTAGATTAAAGGGTTTAGATAACATTACGTTTGTATGGAAAACTCTATTTGTGTAGTCAGTGTATGTGTATACAGTGATGAACTGTGGTTGCCTGTGGTCTGGCTGTGCCTCACATGACCTATTTACAACTGCGGAAAAGTCAGGGGACTCTCCGAGGCCTCCAGACACCAGGTTACCATGGAAACAAGAGGAAACTCCCAGAGAGCCACAGGAACAGGGCATAAGTAACGAGAACAGCTTCCCCCATTTAGCCTTAACCAGTCGTATCCCCTCTCTGCCTGATTCATAGCTTAGTCAGAGACAGAGGTGGCATGGGAAGCCCTAGTAGTGTACCTTTGGTCTCAATTCCACTTTTCTGTAGTTCTAACACAAAAAGAGCCAATCATCACACACATACAATATATAGATGTAGGATCTTAATTCGAGCCAGTTTGCTACAGCAGGAAAATAATCCTGCAGCAACAGGAAATGTTAATTATTATGTGGATTGTAATTAATGGACATTTTTGTAAGGGAAAATCAAGTCTGAAATTTCAGAAGCCTTTTTAAATCTGTGAGTACTCGTTCATATGATAATTGTATTATTTAGCAGACACTCTTATCCAGAGCAAGTAGGGTTAAGTGCCTTGCTCATAGGGCACATTGACAGATTTTTCACAGAGTCGGCTCAGGGATTAGAACCAGCGACCTTTCGGTTACTGGTACAACGCTCTTAACCACTAAGCTACCTGCCACCCCACAAGGGTGTGATGATGACACGATATACTAGACAATGGTGGGAAATCTCTAATAGGGAAGAAAGGAAAGGAGACTCATCAGTTTATCAGAAAGCGAAATCTAACTGGAAAGACCATCAAAAACGAAAGAATGAAAACTAGCCTTTAATGGGCAGGCCAGGGACCTCTCTGTAACCACAACAACTGCAACATTTGAATTGGTTCCATTTCGCAAGCTCACTTTTTATGCAATACTGTGTCCGAATGAAAACTTCATTGGGGAACTTTTCTGTCAATGCAAGTCAACAATGAGTGGTCATATTCATGTTCTCATCTATGTACTATGCATCCCATCCATAAAACATCCATGTACAGCTTCGGATAATTTTTTCTAGAGCATAATCTTAACTATAATCACAAATATCCACACAAGTTACACAAACTTTGCAGAAAATGTCCCATAGACATCAAAACACACACAAAACAACAACCAAGTATGTAATTAACTATTCAGAGGGAGAATATGATTTGCTATTGACTTATTTGTTTGACAAATTATATGTCCAATTTGTTCACTACCACATATGTAGAAATACTCTTTAAATTCCTAAGCCCTAATATTTTAATTATTGCATGATTAACAATAACACTTTTCAATTTTGGTCCGCCATCTTTTACCAAGGAGAATTTGTGCAAGTATAACCAGTTTAATCACTTCGATTGCCCTAATAAACTCAAAACTGAAATAAAAGTGCAGTACTTTATCATCATAACAATATATTGGCTAGAAGACTATGCATCATGGCTAATGGACTAGGGCCAAAGGAAGGACACACTTATACAGAGTGATGACATCATCCACAAGACAAAGTGGCTCCTCCTCTCTACCCTTGGTTGTACCACTATCAGTAATTTAATATTTCAGATGACAGAGTGACTATAACAGTTTCAATCTTATGCCAAGCCTGTGACACAGCACTCCTGAGATAGACCGAGTTATCTACAGACTCTCACTACACCACTGTTTCAGCTCAAGGATGTATAACTGTATAGGGAATACAGGGGCTATAGGGGCACTAAAGCGATCAATGGCCATTGGCTGAAGTGTCAAATTAATTTCAGTGTACTGAGTTTCTTTGTACACAACTGAACCATTGAATTCCAATACTGTACATTCACCATGCTTTCTCAGCTGAAGGAGAAGAATGGCTGTGATTGTAGTGGCGAGGGGGATTAAGCATTAGGTAATTGTGTTACTGGAGAGGATTAGATTAGAGGAGAGAGAGAGAGGGTTAGTACATGTAGGAGTGGAGACTGAATTGCCCTCTCTAAGCTTGTTACATGTACAAATGATGGAAACATACTGTCTTTAATAACAATGGAGCGTTTGAGTTCCAGCCTTTAGTTTCACAAGCTTGGTGAAACTCTTAAGGCAGCATTTATTCTTCAGAAGGATATTGAACATATTTAGAAACATGCATGCCAGGAGGCGGTGTTACTGGTAACATACAGCACACACACACACACACACACACACACACACACACACACACACACACACACACACACACACACACACACACACACACACACAGGTTGTATAAGCACTATCCCAGAATTACAGATGTTTTGCCTGCCAATTCTTGATCTGATGTAACAACTAACAACATTCAATGTCACTGTATCAATTAAGCTCTTGTCCTCATCTGATCTCCTCTGATCGAAGGAGGCATTATGTAAGGCCAACCAATTTGATTAGTCATCCCCATTGCTTCTTTGCAGCAACTTCTCAGTGAAAAACAACTGTTAAAGGTACAGACCCATAGTATAATATATGCTGAAGTATTCGTACTTCTTTACACTTTCCCCATATGCCTATAAGGCCAATATTGAGCATCAGCAGATAGCAGCCATATAGAAACTCTGAAACATCACTATGAACTTCAGTAGGCCTACATGTTATACATTTTGATAAGAGTCAAATCACTAGGATACTACCACACCCCACATGTTCAGTTTAGTGACACTAGCTATAGGACATGAGCCTATAATTACTGACTCAGTATTGATGGAGAGTTCTTTACGCACAGCTCACTAGCTTACCTCAAATAGTGGTAGTTCAGGGTCCAAATGGGTAAAACTGTGAAGGACCACAGTTTCAGCTCAAGGATGTATAACTGTATAGGGATTACAGGGGCTATAGGGGCACTAAAGCGATCAACGGCCATTGGCTGAAGTGTCAAATTAATTTCAGTGTACAGAGTTTCTTTGTACACAACTGAACCATTGAATTCCAATACTGTACATTCACCATGCTTTCTCAGCTGAAGGAAAAGAATGGCTGTGATTGTAGTGGCGAGGGGATTAAGCATTAGGTAATTGTGTTACTGGAGAGGATTAGATTAGAGGAGAGAGAGAGAGGGTTAGTACATGTAGGAGTGGAGACTGAATTGCCCTCTCTAAGCTTGTTACATGTACAAATGATGGAAACATACTGTCTTTAATAACAATGGAGCGTTTGAGTTCCAGCCTTTAGTTTCACAAGCTTGGTGAAACTCTTAAGGCAGCATTTATTCTTCAGAAGGATATTGAACATATTTAGAAACATGCATGCCAGAAGGTGGTGTTACTGGTAACATACAGCACACACACACACACACACACACACACACACACACACACACACACACACACACACACACACGGGTTGTATAAGCAGTAAGCACTATCCCAGAATTACAGATGTTTTGCCTGCCAATTCTTGATCTGATGTAACAACTAACAACATTCAAAGTCACTGTATCAATTAAGCTCTTGTCCTCATCTGATCTCCTCTGATCGAAGGAGGCATTATGTAAGGCCAACCAATTTGATTAGTCATCCCCATTGCTTTATTTGCGGCAACTTCTCAGTGAAAAACAACTGTTAAAGGTACAGACCCATAGTATAATATATGCTGAAGTATTCGTACTTCTTTACACTTTCTCCATATGCCTATAAGGCCAATATTGAACATCAGCAGATAGCAGCCATATAGAAACTCTGAAACATCACTATGAACTTCAGTAGGCCTACATGTTATACATTTTGATAAGAGTCAAATCAATAGGATACTACCACACTCCACATGTTCAGTTTAGTGACACTAGCTATAGGACATGAGCCTATAATTACTGACTCAGTATTGATGGAGAGTTCTTTACGCACAGCTCACTGGCTTACCTCAAATAGTGGTAGTTCAGGGTCCAAATGGGTAAAACTGTGAAGGACCACAGTTTCAGCTCAAGGATGTATAACTGTATAGGGATTACAGGGGCTATAGGGGCACTAAAGCGATCAACGGCCATTGGCTGAAGTGTCAAATTAATTTCAGTGTACAGAGTTTCTTTGTACACAACTGAACCATTGAATTCCAATACTGTACATTCACCATGCTTTCTCAGCTGAAGGAAAAGAATGGCTGTGATTGTAGTGGCGAGGGGGATTAAGCATTAGGTAATTGTGTTACTGGAGAGGATTAGATTAGAGGAGAGAGAGAGAGGGTTAGTACATGTAGGAGTGGAGACTGAATTGCCCTCTCTAAGCTTGTTACATGTACAAATGATGGAAACATACTGTCTTTAATAACAATGGAGCGTTTGAGTTCCAGCCTTTAGTTTCACAAGCTTGGTGAAACTCTTAAGGCAGCATTTATTCTTCAGAAGGATATTGAACATATTTAGAAACATGCATGCCAGAAGGTGGTGTTACTGGTAACATACAGCACACACACACACACACACACACACACACACACACACACACACACACACACACACACACACACACGGGTTGTATAAGCAGTAAGCACTATCCCAGAATTACAGATGTTTTGCCTGCCAATTCTTGATCTGATGTAACAACTAACAACATTCAAAGTCACTGTATCAATTAAGCTCTTGTCCTCATCTGATCTCCTCTGATCGAAGGAGGCATTATGTAAGGCCAACCAATTTGATTAGTCATCCCCATTGCTTTATTTGCGGCAACTTCTCAGTGAAAAACAACTGTTAAAGGTACAGACCCATAGTATAATATATGCTGAAGTATTCGTACTTCTTTACACTTTCTCCATATGCCTATAAGGCCAATATTGAACATCAGCAGATAGCAGCCATATAGAAACTCTGAAACATCACTATGAACTTCAGTAGGCCTACATGTTATACATTTTGATAAGAGTCAAATCAATAGGATACTACCACACTCCACATGTTCAGTTTAGTGACACTAGCTATAGGACATGAGCCTATAATTACTGACTCAGTATTGATGGAGAGTTCTTTACGCACAGCTCACTGGCTTACCTCAAATAGTGGTAGTTCAGGGTCCAAATGGGTAAAACTGTGAAGGACCACCGGGCTTTCGTCCTCTCCAACCTCCAGCTTTACCCCATCCCAAATATTGCGCACCTTCCATGTTCCAGCATCAAACATCTCATCGAGGTATCCCGATTTGATGTTTTGCGCATCGGAGTACATCCCCATAAAGTGGACCATTAGTAAAGGATACGATTACGACAGTCAATAGCTGCTGTGACAACCTATCTTGGTCGTACATCCATAGTTCCTTCGTATGATATTCTACAATAACATTCCTTTTACCATGGACCCAACCACAGAGTAAAAAGCGACTTACATAGACGGAGTATACTACTGTAATAAAGGCGAGCGCCTCGACCTACTGTACTTGAAAATGCATGACTCATTTGCGGAAAGTACCTCATAGCTCCACCTTTCTTATGCTTCACGTCTCTCGGGGAATCGTTGTTACTATTATGTCGCTGTGGAAACCGTCTCCAGAGAAGTTATTGTATATTGAAGATTCATACATCGGTCCGGTTAAAATGTATTCAATGTATGTATCCATTACGGGCAACAACAGAGGTATTATAAATATAAAAGGATAGAAAACAACAAGAGCGTATATGACACCAAAACCTTAGAATAAATCTAATGGATGGACCATAGTCAGTGAACCATTGCGAAGGCAAGTGAATCCTTTAGATGTTATGTAACCCCCAGGGAATGGGTGAGTATAACAGTACAACTTCAATTAGTGCTGGGGTATTATTACAACTATGCAATGACTCCTAAGCAATTATCTTGAGGTGAGGCAACAACTATAAATAGCATTCAATACCTTTCTCCTTTTTAGAAAACAGCTGCTTATCTAAAAAATATGATATGTTTGCAGGTTGTAATATGGCATTATTAGGCTTTTTATGTTCTGTGGATGAGTGCTCATGTCATCTCCAACATTGACTGGACAGACAATTTGGATGGTATTTATCTTGAGTGACACTTCCCTCTGCTGGTCAGAATTGGGCACACTTGGAGCCGCTTAAGAACCAAACATAACTACAACACATTGCAAAATACAATATTCAACAACATACACTTTTCTAAGTGTGAGAAAGAAAATAAAAACAGGTGTGACTGTGAATTGGTTCATTCACATCTGCTTTAACAACAGGGGGTGTTTTCTCCAATACATTCCTGAACCCACATTTTCTCCCATTTCCCATCATTCAGCAGCACAAAATAGAGATTACCGGTGCTGCTATGCTTCAGATTCACAAATCTCTCCCTGAGCAGCTGTATGGGATGAGGAGATACAGAAAGAGAGAGAGAGAGAGAGAGAGAGAGAGAGAGAGAGAGAGAGAGAGAGAGAGAGAGAGATGGGGTAGTGAGAGGGAGAGTTGTCAGCCTGCAGGTGCAACCAGCTGGCTACCTTTTGCCCTCCTATGATTTAACCACAGTCCACCCTCTTCAATTTGTCAGGCTTCCTGCTTGAATCAATAAACAGTGTTGTTCTGCTATGGCACTGACAGATACCCCAACATGGTTTACTCTCAGGAGAGTGACTTCATCCACATGAACACACGCATGCACACGCGCACACACAACACACACACTTTGCATAATACAGGCAGCCCACTCTACCATAATTGCAATAATTTGAGTTGTCTGACATTTTCAGCCAACCAACACATTCAACCGATAATTCCTGAGGTTGCAATGGCAAGTTAATTTCCCATTATCCATAATTTAGCAAGAATAACCAAGCATAAATTAATCCAGCTTGAAAAGCATCCCTTGTCATCAGCAAATCTACATGTTCTTAACTGACTTGCTTAGTTAAATAAAGGTTAAATACATGACAGTATCTGTTGACTATGAAACAAACTCTTTACAAAAATGATTTAGCTGCTAATTATCAAATTGCTGTTGCTGATCAGAATTTTAAGATGAGATTGCCTGCATCATTCCATCCTCAGGTCTTTGGTCAAATGCCTCTTCCATGGTGGGTCAGGGCCATGCAACACAGGCCATGGTGTTTTCAGTCTCAGGTCAGTGTTACATGAGTTCAGTCCTTGGACACTCCTCTCCTGACAAGCCCCTGTGAGCAAACAGACCCAGACAGGCAGGTCTCACCACAGGACAACAGGCCTTTTGATCAACCATTAAACATGTGCAAGCTATTCAGAAGAAAAACAAATAATGCTGATCACAACAATTGTCTTTGTGAGTTAACTGAGAGGAGACCCTGGCCTGTCATTGTGTTTTTGGCCACTCTGAGGACACCTCAGGTTTTGCAATTGTACTATTACTACTAACATATAACTACAAAATACAGAAGCATGATCATATCACACTTAGAACAGAAACAACAAAGCCAAGCTATTGGATAATATGCCACTGCTAAATGTGAGGAACACACACACACTGTATGCACACACGCACATGCTCAAGCTCATAAATTGTTTTCATTTATCAAAGAAACTCAACTCTTCCTGCCGTAACATTGAGTGTAGCAGAGTTGATGCCTACCTTTCGGTCTACCTCTCTGTGTTTCACAGTAATGAAGGCAGCCTGGCACATAGACTGACTCCTACAACAGCCTCCACCCCTCAGCAGTCCACAGGTCCACTGAGCCCACCACATCACTGCTTCCCTCAGAACCAGGGAATAAGACGGGAGAATTAAACCGGACCGGGACAGAGAACCAAAAGCACGGCTTAGAGCTCTCCCCTCCCCAGTCACAGATTGGGTGACCACCTCTGGCCCACTCCAGCGGGTGTTTACTTAAACAGCTGTGTCCACACGCAAGAAACCGAACAATAAAATATTAACTTCTGAAATTATTCACACCCCTTGACTTCTTCCACATGTTGTTGTATTACAGCCTGAATTTAAAATGGATAAAATGGATATTTGTTGTCACTGGCCTACACACACTACCCCATAATGTCAAAGTGGAATTATGTTTTTCAAAATGTTTACCAATTAATTAAAAATGAAAATGTGAAATGTCTTGAGTCAATAAGTATTCAACCCTTTTGTTATGGCAAGCCTAAATAAGTTCAGGAGAAAAAAATTGCTTAACAAGTCACATAATAAGTTGCATGGACTCACTCTGTGTGCAATAATAGTGTTTCACATGATTTTTGAATGACTATCTAATCTCTGTACCCCACACATACAATTATCTGTAAGGTCCCTCTGCCAAGCAGTGAATTTCAAACACATTTTCAACCACAAAGACCAGGGAGGGCACCTATTGGTAGATTGGTAAAATTTTAAAAAAAAGCAGACATTGATTATCCCTTTGAGCATGGTGAAGTTATTAATTACACTTTGGATGGTGTATCAATCCACCCAGTCACTAACAAGATACAGACACTAACCCTAACTCAATTGCTGGAGGGATTTCACCATTTAAAAAAAAATCTTTGCAGTGGGGGAAAAAAGTATTTAGTCAGCCACCAATTGTGCAAGTTCTCCCACTTAAAAAGATGAGAGAGGCCTGTAATTTTCATCATAGGTACACGTCAACTATGACAGACAAAATGAGGAAAAAAAATGCAGAAAATCACATTGCAGGATTTTTAATGAATTTATTTGCAAATTATGGTGGAAAATAAGTATTTGGTCAATAACAAAAGTTTCTCAATACTTTGTTATTTAACCTTTGTTGGCAATGACACAGGTCAAACATTTTCTGTAAGTCTTCACAAGGTTTTCACACACTGTTGCTGGTATTTTGGCCCATTCCTCCATGCAGATCTCCTCTAGAGCAGTGATGTTTTGGGGCTGTCGCTGGGCAACACGGACTTTCAACTCCCTCCAAAGATTTTCTATGGGGTTGAGATCTGGAGACTGGCTAGGCCACTCCAGGACCTTGAAATGCTTCTTACGAAGCCACTCCTTCGTTGCCTGGGCGGTGTGTTTGGGATCATTGTCATGCTGAAAGACCCAGCCACGTTTCATCTTCAATGCCCTTGCTGATGGAAGGAGGTTTTCACTCAAAATCTCACAATATATGGCCCCATTCATTCTTTCCTTTACACGGATCAGTCGTCCTGGTCCCTTTGCAGAAAAAACAGCCCCAAAGCATGATGTTTCCACCCCCATGCTTCACAGTAGGTATGGTGTTCTTTGGATGCAACTCAGCATTCTTTGTCCTCCAAACACGACGAGTTGAGTTTTTACCAAAAAGTTCTATTTTGGTTTCATCTGACCATATGACATTCTCCCAATCCTCTTCTGGATCATCCAAATGCACTCTAGCAAACTTCAGACGGGCCTGGACATGTACTGGCTTAAGCAGGGGGACACATCTGGCACTGCAGGATTTGAGTCCCTGGCGGCGTAGTGTGTTACTGGTGGTAGGCTTTGTTACTTTGGTCCCAGCTCTCTGCAGGTCATTCACTAGGTCCCCCTGTGTGGTTCTGGGATTTTTGCTCACCGTTCTTGTGATCATTTTGACCCCACGGGGTGAGATCTTGCGTGGAGCCCCAGATCGAGGGAGATTATCAGTGGTCTTGTATGTCTTTCATTTCCTAATAATTGCTCCCACAGTTTCTTCAAACCAAGCTGCTTACCTATTGCAGATTCAGTCTTCCCAGCCTGGTGCAGGTCTACAATTCTGTTTCTGGTGTCCTTTGACAGCTCTTTGGTCTTGGCCATAGTGGCGTTTGGAGTGTGACTGTTTGAGGTTGTGGACAGGTGTCTTTTATACTGATAACAAGTTCAAACAGGTGCCATTAATACAGGTAACGAGTGGAGGACAGAGGAGCCTCTTAAAGAAGAAGTTACAGGTCTGTGAGAGCCAGAAATCTTGCTTGTTTGTAGGTGACCAAATACTTATTTTCCACCATAATTTGCAAATAAATTCATAAAAAATCCTACAATGTGATTTTCTGGAAAAAAAATTCTCAATTTGTCTGTCATAGTTGACGTGTACCTATGATGAAAATTACAGGCCTCGCTCATTTTTTTTAAGTGGGAGAACTTGCACAATTGGTGGCTGACTAAATACTTTTTTCCCCCACTGTATTTAACTAGGCAAGTCAGTTAAGAACAAATTCTTATTTACAACACCGGCCAAACCCGGACGACGCTGGGTCAATTGTGCGCCGCCCTATGGGACTCCCAATCACAGCCAGTTGTGATACAGCCTGGAATCGAACCAGGGGGTCTGTAGTGACACCCCAAGCACAGAGATGCAGTGCCTTGGACCACTGCGCCACTCGGGAGCCAGTGTTGACTTTAAAACAGTTACAGAGTTTAATGGCTGTGATAGGAGAAAACTGAGGATGGATCAACAACTAACCTAATTGACAGAGTAAAAAGAAAGAAGCCTGTACATAATAAAAATATTCCAAAACATGCATCCTGTTTGCTACAAGGCACTAAAGTAATACTGCAAAAAATGTGGCAAAGCAATTAACTTTTTGTCCTGAATACAAAGTGTTATGTTTGGGGCAAATCCAATACAACACATTACTGAGTACCACGCTCCATATTTTCAAGCATAGTGGTGGCTGCATCATGTTATGGGTATGCTTGTAATTTTTAAGGACTGGGGAGATTTTCAGGATAAAAAATGTAGCTAAGCACAGTGAAAATCCTAGAGGAAAACCAGGTTCAGTCTGCTTTCCACCGGAAACTTGGAGATGAATTCACTCTTCAGAAGGACAATAACCTAAAACACAAAGCCAAATCTATACTGGAGTTGCTTACCAAGAAGACAGTGAATGTTCTGGAGTGGGCAAGTTACAGTTTTGACTTCAATCTGCTTGAAAATATATGGCAAGACTTGAATCTAGCAATGATCAACAACCAAGTTCACAAAGCTTGAAGAATTCTGAAAATAATAATAGGCACATATTGTGTGATCCAGGTGTGCAAAGCTTTTAGAGACTTACCCAGAAAGACTCAAAGCTGTAATCGCTGCCAAAGGTGATTCTAGCATGTATTGACTCGGGGGTGTGAATACTTACTATGTACAGTGGGGAGAACAAGTATTTGATACACTTCCGATTTTGCAGGTTTTTCTACTTACAAAGCATGTAGAGGTCTGTAATTTTTATCATAGGTACACTTCAACTGTGAGAGACGGAATCTAAAACAAAAATCCAGAAAATCACATTGTATGATTTTTAAGTAATTAATTTGCATTTTATTGCATGACATAAGTATTTGATCACCTACCAACCAGTAAGAATTCCGGCTCTCACAGACCTGTTAGTTTTTCTTTAAGAAGCCCTCCTGTTCTCCACTCATTACCTGTATTAACTGCACCTGTTTGAACTCGTTACCTGTATAAAAGACACCTGTCCACACACTCAATCAAAAAGACTCCAACCTCTCCACAATGGCCAAGACCAGAGAGCTGTGTAAGGACATCAGGGATAAAATTGTAGACCTGCACAAGGCTGGGAAGGGCTACAGGACAATAGGCAAGCAGCTTGGTGAGAAGCCAACAACTGTTGGCGCAATTATTAGAAAATGGAAGAAGTTCAAGATGACGGTCAATCACCCTCGGTCTGGGGCTCCATGTAAGATCTCACCTCGTGGGGCATCAATGATCATGAGGAAGGTGAGGGATCAGCCCAGAACTACACGGCAGGAACTGGTCAATGACCTGAAGAGAGCTGGCACCACAGTCTCAAAGAAACCATTAGTAACACACTATGCCGTCATGGATTAAAATCCTGCAGCGCACGCAAGGTCCCCTTGCTCAAGCCAGCGCATGTCCAGGCCCGTCTGAAGTTTGCCAATGACCATCTGGATGATCCAGAGGAGGAATGGGAGAAGGTCATGTGGTCTGATGAGACAAAAATAGAGCTTTTTGGTCTAAACTCCACTCGCCGTGTTTGGAGGAAGAAGAAGGATGAGTACAACCCCAAGAACACCATCCCAACCGTGAAGCATGGAGGTGGAAACATCATTCTTTGGGGATGCTTTTCTGCAAAGGGGACAGGACGACTGCACCGTATTGAGGGGGAGGATGGATGGGGCCATGTATCGCGAGATCTTGGCCAACAACCTCCTTCCCTCAGTAAGAGCATTGAAGATGGGTCGTGGCTGGATCTTCCAGCATGACAACGACCCGAAACACACAGCCAGGGCAACTAAGGAGTGGCTCCGTAAGAAGCATCTCAAGGTCCTGGAGTGGCCTAGCCAGTCTCCAGACCTGAACCCAATAGAAAATCTTTGGAGGGAGCTGAAAGTCCGTATTGCCCAGCGACAGCCCCGAAACCTGAAGGATCTGTAGAAGGTCTGTATGGAGGAGTGGGCCAAAATCCCTGCTACAGTGTGTGCAAACCTGGTCAAGACCTACAGGAAACGTATGATCTCTGTAATTGCAAACAAAGGTTTCTGTACCAAATATTAAGTTCTGCTTTTCTAATGTATTAAATACTTATGTCATGCAATAAAATGCAAATTAATTACTTAAAAATCATACAATGTGATTTTCTGGATTTTTGTTTTAGATTCCGTCTCTCACAGTTGAAGTGTACCTATGATAAAAATTACAGACCTCTACATGCTTTGTAAGTAGGCAAACCTGCAAAATTGGCAGTGTATCAAATACTTGTTCTCCCCACTGTAAATTAGATATTTCTGTATTCAATAAATTAGCAAACATTTCTAAAAACATGTTTTCACTTTGTCATTATGGGGTATTATGGTGAGAAAATAAATATATTTAATCAATTTTGAATTCAGGCTGTAACAACAAAATGTGGAATAAGTAATGCGGTATGAATACTTTCTGAAGGCACTGTATTTCTCTGAACAGAAAATAAAAATGAAATCACTGGCATCATGTTACCCTGAAATTCCCAGGGGTTTTCCCATTCAGCTGAAGTTGTGAGGCAAAATGTATATAAGGCCTAACAAAATATGATTATGGCAATTCTACATTTGCATCAGTTAATCAACTAATGGTTTGACAAATGAAGACATGTTAGATTTCAGGTAAACCTAAAGCAAACATGGTGAGCATAGGCAGTCAAACCAAAAGCAGTGCCAACACAAGTACAGCTTCCTTATGGTGGAGGACAACAACAAGACAAACACGTGAATGAGTTCATCATAAATTACAGGCGTTTTTGTGGTCAATCTCTAATAATAAAGGTTACAGAAGAGCCTAGTTTCATGGGGCGTTATGTGATCTAGAAGCCGAACAACCTGAACAAAAAAGTCCACCAAGTCACCACGGAACCTCCCACTGACAGACGGAGAGTTGGCACCTTAAAACCTTTTACTGCAGTGGGCTAAATCAGGGTCACACAGAGTGTTTCTTGGTAGTCTTAAACAAATCTATTTTGAAACAAAAGTATACACCTCACACACATGGCTATGGTATTTGGTATTTTATTAGGATCCCCATTAGCTGTTGCAAAAGCAGCAGCTACTCTTCCTGGGGTCCACACAAAACATGAAACTGTGGGGAATGTTTGGTTAACTACTCTATCTCACTTAGGAGCGGACAACATAAAAACCAATTATATTAATTATGCATGTTGTAGAATGAAATGCCTATATGCCTTAAATGCTCATGGATTAAGAACCAATTAAAGGGTTAAAACAGAGCAGAGACATTTATTTAGTGCAAATGCTGTGCTTCTGATAATGGATGGTTCCCTCTAGCTCCCTGCAGCTGGTCTGGGTATGGCAATGACATGTGATGGAGATAAAACTTCTCGTTGTAGCTGTGTGGTGATGGGAGTAACAATGGAACTAGTGTTGTCACTTGTTTGTGCTTATGACCTGACACACATAGTCACATGCACATAGTCTCAAGGAAAAACCATAGTGGCTCAAGGTCCAGGGAGGATGGTTGTTGGGAAAGGCTTAAAAGTATTAATTGATATGTTTTATAATGTGTTATGAAATGATAAGGGTAAAACAGAAGGAACATGATTGATACTTTGTACTCCAGATGCATGCCTGGATAGTGAATATAGTCAATACAGAGTGTGATTGTTCTTTAACGTACGTATGTATATAATGAGATAAGTGACAGAGGCCCCATTTAGAGAAGCGCACGTAGCCCTTGTGAGTAAACAACATGTGACACCGAAGGGTGTTAATCATGTACATATAATGGAGTAACTGTGTAGGTTGTATAAGCATGACTATGCATTGTGTCTGTATAAAAGGAGGGCTCCGAGTCAGAAAAAACAGGTGTTCTGCAGACCATCTCGGCTTTTCGTTACTTTGTGTAATAAAAGTCTATCTTCATTCTACAAAAACTCTGGAAGATCTTTTGATTTTTAACAAGTATAGTGAAAATTATCCACAACAAAACATTACATAATACAGAACATTAATAGACAACAGCTCAAGGACAGAACTTTTTTACAAAAGGCACACGTAGCCTACATATCAACACATACACACAAACTATCTAGGTCAAATAGGGTAGAGGCATTGTGCCATGAGGTGTTGCTTTATCTGTTTTTTGAAACCAGGTTTGCTGTTCACTTGAGCAATTTGAGATGGAATGGAGTTCCATGCAATAATGGCCCTATATAATACTGTACGCTTTCTTGAATTAGTTCTGGATTTGGAGACTGTGAAAAGACCCCTGGTGGTATGTCTGGTGGGGTAAGTGTGTGTGTCAGAGCTGTGTGTAAGTTGACTATGGAAACAATTTGGGATTTTCAACACATTAATGTTTCTTGTAAAAAATAAGAAGTGATGCAGTCAGTCTCTCCTCAACTCTTAACCAAGAGAGACTGGCATGCATAGTATTTATATCAGCCCTCTAATTACAATGAAGACCAAGGCGTGCCAACTGCAGCTTAACTAGGTATTTCCTTGCAGCACTCGACCACACGACTGGACAATAATCAAGATAAGACAAAACTAGAGCCTGCAGAACTTGCTTTTTGGAGTGTGGTGTCAAAAAAGCAGAGCATCTCTTTATTACGGACAGACCTCTGAATCTATATGTTTTGACCATGACGGTTTACAATCTAAGGTAACGCCAAGTAATTTCAACAGCCACACAATTCATTACCAGATTCAGCTGAGGTCTAGAACTTAGGGAATGATTTGTACCAAATACAATGCTCTTAGTTTTAGAAATGTTCAGGACCAGTTTATTACTGGCCACCCATTCCAAAACAGACTGCAACTCTTTGTTAAGGGTTTCAGTGACTTCATTAGCTCCTTGTGTCGTCTCTCTTCTCTCCTCACCTCCTTCTCAAAACCCATTGGAGGAGAATGTCAGAGGGGCGGGACCTTTGGCTTTCTCATCCAATGGGTTTTGAGAAGGAGGCGAGGAGATAAGACGCGAGGAGTGTGCAATTGAGATTTTCCCAGAGTGTTTCTCACAAGGGAATGTCTGTGCTGTCAGCTGCTGCCCTCTCCGCTTCTTCTATTTCATCCTGCAGATGTAGGTATAACATTTTACAGTTTAGTCATTTAGCAGACGCTCTTATCCAGAGCGACTTACAGTTAGTGAGTGCATACATTTTCATACTGGCCCCCCGTGGGAAACAAACCCACAATCTTGGCGTTGCAAGCGCCATGCTCTACCAACTGAGCTACAGGGGACTGAATGCTAACCCCTCAGCATTCAGCTGCTTATCCAACATTAGTGGCTGCTTTTCCTTCCTCAGTAGCATTGTAATGTTGTTCACACACCCTTTCACCCTGACCACAGCCTGCATAATAAGTACTGTATGCAGAACGCAGAGAAAAAACGAATGTGAAATGCAGCAAGTGTGCTCATTTTCCTCTGCCTCTCTCCTCTCTGACTGTGCTGCAGTGTAATGAATGTTAACACTGGAAGCCAGGCTGCATTGTTATGTGTAACCAGAGGTGCTAAATAAACAACACATCCAGGTAAAACAAGAGAAATAACTCCGGTGCGAAAGGATGTCGCTATGTGGGCTGCTGTCAAGGCAACATTAGAAGTGTTTGTTTGGCTGAATGTGATACATTAGAGGTACAATGTGTACGTAAACAGACCACACATCTTCCTGCATGAAGTACTGATTCTGTTGATGCCCCAGCTACCATTTCTAGTAGCTCCCTAGGGCTTCAAACAGACAGCAGAGCTCAAATTAATCACAGGCATGATATATAGGTCATACGGCTTTTACCTCAAATGGCTAAAGACTAAAGTCGTTTCTTACAAGATTGGAAAAATAAGTTGTTTCTCCCCTGAAGATGTACACACGTGGTACTTTTAATGTACAATTCTGGAATATGACTAACATCCTGTTTAATCATTTACAAGGGTGATTCGAGGTTGTGAAATATATGTTTCAAAAGCATCTACATGTAGTGTACGATGCTCATTCAGAGAAGTGAGAAGAGGGTCGTTCCATGTCATTTCAGCAAGCCATGACACCCACCATCTCAGATTGTTCTGAAATGGTTTCTGCAGTTAGAAACATATAAGATAAGCATACCTGCAACATTATTTTGTTGAAACATAATTTGATTTTAAGCTAATTGACTGCACCCAAATTTGCCCTATTAATTTATAGGATTCACATAATATTCAATAAATATAGTACCTAACATCCGATTTGTACCAAATGTCATCCTACCAATGAGTAAGACATGAGGAATCCATATAAATGGTCAAAAGCCACCCACAGACCCCCCACACCCCACACCAAGCCCACCCCAACAGCCAGTATACAGTATCAGTCTGATTAGAAAATCAGATTCTCACACATTCACCATTGTATGCTCATCTATGGATTTCCCATGGACCAATTCAAACTTACTGGCATAATATGTGTCACTGAAAACTCTCTTTGCACCTATGAGGCTTTTGGAGAGTGGAACAAAGTGATGGAAGCTGCGGGTTCCTGGCAGAGTTATTGTGTTCTAGTTTGCTGAAATGATGATGAGTACTGTGGATGATGAAAATATGGACATAAAGGTGAAATTCATGCATCCAAGTTATCCAGCAAGGTAGTTTTCTTGGCAAAACAGAAAGGACACATGTTATGTATTTAATCATTTTTTAAGAAGAAGGTTTGGTCCAAATCAGTTGTTGCATACTATATTTATTGAATATTATATGAATCCTATTAATTGAAATGGCCAATTTGGGTGCAATCAATTAGCTTGAGTGGCGACCCATCATTCAGGACTTTTGAGCCCCACATTTTTTGCTAAAAATGGGGATTGCCTGTTTTGCATGTTATTTTTTGGGGATTGCCTGTTTTGCATGTCACATATGAGTTTGCAAACAATGTAAAAATAAAAATAAAAATAATAGAGTTAATAATTCCGCATACAAACATTAGCTCTTTTTTGCTTTCTTGAGAAAGGCAGCTCCAAAATGCAGGTGTTTCAGCCTAGCTCAGTGCTTCCTGTGGTGGTGGGGCAGCCAGCAGGAAATATGGAGCGTAGGTGTTGGTAATGTTCTCTAGTTGCGCCGTGATTGGCTTAGTGTTCTGTCACTCATTTGGACACTACGTCACCGCCAAGTCTAAGGGTAGAGCTTGGAAATTCAAGCCCCTTGGGTGCTGCCATAGAGTTACATTAGAAGTGCCCATCCAAGAAGGCTCAAGGTCATTGGCCACAGATAAAATGATGTCAAATCACGTTATATCTACAGTAGCTTTGATTGGACTGATCATGTCAACATCATACTTTCAAAATCTTAGCTAGCAGTCATCATCATGAATCAAGTCGATCAATCTACTGGCAAATCCTTTTTAATCCTTGTCATATGAAGATAAATAATGAAGAGAAATTATAGATAAAACTTATCGGTGCTCATCGGCCATTGGACATAAACATTACACAACAAGTTGGAAATCGCAAATTCAACAATGAGTGGTTTGGAAGGAATCAGTGGCTAACTGCAAGCATTGCAAAGCAATCACTAGCATGCTATTCAATGGAATGGCTTTGTGGTCCCAAATCTGAGATTAAGCCTCTCTTTTCCAAGTTTAAAATGATAAACATTCAACATTGGCCACGCTGTCAATGAAGCATGATTTGTGCCTCGCTCAAAACAACTGTTAACTCGGAACTGCAAAAACTTGACATCAGTGAGTTCAAGACAACTGGGAACTTGGGAAAAAAACTAGCTCCGACTGGGAAAACACGTTTTGAACAGTCATCCAACTCGGAATTGTAAATCCGGAACTCGGGCCTCTTTCTAGAGCTACGACCTGAAGATCACTGACGTCATCATGATTCGACCTTGTTTTTTTTTTTTGTTCCCAGTTGTCTTGAAAGCACCATAAATCCAGAGAATACCATCATACTTTGATGACAAAGTTTGCGCACCAAGTACCGCCGCGCCACCTTCCTGTTCAAGTGAGCACAGCACAACAAGTTGAGTCCAAAGATGTATTGTATGCTGCTGCATAAATGATGTAATATGCCAGGGAGATATGTATACTGTAGCTAAGAAAGTAATACTAAGTGTATGTTGTGTAGTAAGCTATTAGTAGCCCATGTGCCTCACCCTAATAATTTGGTCTACAGTGAGGGAAAAAAGTATTTGATCCCCTGCTGATTTTGTATGTTTGCCCACTGACAAAGACATGATTAGTCTATAATTTTATTGTAGGTTTATTTGAACAGTGAGAGACAGAATAACAACAAAAAAATCCAGAAAAACGCATGTCAAAAATGTTATAAATTGATTTGCATTTTAATGAGGGAAATAAGTATTTGACCCCTCTGCAAAACATTACTTAGTACTTGGTGGCAAAACCCTTGTTGGCAATCACAGAGGTCAGACGTTTCTTGTAGTTGGCCACCAGGTTTGCACACATCTCAGGAGGGATTTTGTTCCACTCCTCTTTGCAGATCTTCTCCAAGTCATTAAGGTTTCGAGGCTGACGTTTGGCAACTCGAACCTTCAGCTCCCTCCACAGATTTTCTATGGGATTAAGGTCTGGAGACTGGCTAGGCCACTCCAGGACCTTAATGTGCTTCTTCTTGAACCACTCCTTTGTTGCCTTGGTCGTGTGTTTTGGGTCATTGTCATGCTGGAATACCCATCCACGACCCATTTTCAATGCCCTGGCTGAGGGAAGTAGGTTCTCACCCAAGATTTGACGGTACATGGCCCCGTCCATCGTCCCTTTGATGCGGTGAAGTTCTCCTGTCCCCTTAGCAGAAAAACACCCCCAAAGCATAATGTTTCCACCTCCATGTTTGATGGTGGGGATGGTGTTCTTGGGGTCATAGGCAGCATTCCTCCTCCTCCAAACACGGCGAGTTGAGTTGATGCCAAAGAGCTCGATTTTGGTCTCATCTGACCACAACACTTTCACCCAGTTCTCCTCTGAATCATTCAGATGTTCATTGGCAAGCTTCAGACGGCCCTGTATATGTGCTTTCTTAAGAAGGGGGACCTTGCGGGCACTGCAGGATTTCAGTCCTTCACGGCATAGTGTGTTACCAATTGTTTTCTTGGTGACTATGGTCCCAGCTGCCTTGAGATCATTGACAAGATCCTCCCGTGTAGTTCTGGGCTGATTCCTCACCGTTCTCATGATCATTGCAACTCCACGAGGTGAGATATTGCATGGAGCCCCAGGCCGAGGGAGATTGACAGTTATTTTGTGTTTCTTCCATTTGCGAATAATCGCACCAACTGTTGTCACCTTCTCACCAAGCTGCTTGGCGATGGTCTTGTAGCCCATTCCAGCCTTGTGTAGGTCTACAATCTTGTCCCTGACATCCTTGGAGAGCTCTTTGGTCTTGGCCATGGTGGAGAGTTTGGAATCTGATTGATTGATTGCTTCTGTGGACAGGTGTCTTTTATACAGGTAACAAACTGAGATTAGGAGCACTCCCTTTAAGAGTGTGCTCCTAATCTCAGCTCGTTACCTGTATAAAAGACACCTGGGAGACAGAAATCTTTCTGATTGAGAGGGGGTCAAATACATATTTCCCTCATTAAAATGCAAATCAATTTATAACATTTTTGACATGCGTTTTTCTGGATTTTTTTATTTTTATTCTGTCTCTCACTGTTCAAATAAACCTACCATTAAAATCATAGACTGATCATTTCTTTGTCAGTTGGCAAACGTACAAAATCAGCAGGGGATCAAATACTTTTTCCCTCACTGTATTTTCCCCTCTTAATTTTGCCTACTGTTCTGACTTGGTGGTGCACATGTAGCCTGTAACCTGTTTTAGAGAAATATAATCATTGAATATTGTAAGAGCTTTCATTGTCTGCTTATATGCCCCCTTTATTTATCCTATGGTTCTGACTTGGTATACAGGGAGAACACTGTAAGAACGGCCCATGTCCTGAATTCTGTCGCTGTACATTTCAAAAGTGCTAAACAAATAGTTATATTGACTACGTCCATCCTAGCTCGCTCATTAATGTCTTAATCGAAATTATGGATTGATCTTATCCACTTGTCATCCCCTTATGCCATAGTTTGTACATCTCAATTGTCAGTAGAAACCACATTTGTTTAAGCAAGTCAGCCATATCAGCTATGTTTTTTTTAAAGGCAGTAAATGAGGCTGAATGAACTATTTCGCTGCCAGACAAGGCTCTGCTGATAGCCAGGTGTTGCAGTGGTAAGATGTTGGGACTGCTGTTGGGACTCTGCTGTTGGGACAGCTTTATGTAGGCCCTAACAGTTTGTGGGGACCGTTTGTCACCGTTATAGTGCAATTAATGTATTGTTTAGTGTTGTGTTGTGTAGTGGCTTTGCTCGCATGCATCCCACATTACAGTGAGGGAAAAAAGTATTTGATCCCCTGCTGATTTTGTACGTTTGCCCACTGACAAAGAAATGATCAGTCTATAATTGTAATGGTAGGTTTATTTGAACAGTGAGAGACAGAATAACAAAAAATCCAGAAAAACGCATGTCAAAAATGTTATAAATTGATTTGCATTTTAATGAGGGAAATAAGTATTTGACCCCCTCTCAATCAAAAGATTTCTGGCTCCCAGGTGTCTTTTATACAGGTAACGAGCTGAGATTAGGAGCACACTCTTAAAGGGTGCTCCTAATCTCCGTTTGTTACCTGTATAAAAGACACCTGTCCACAGAAGCAATCAATCAATCAGATTCCAAACTCTCCACCATGGCCAATACCAAAGAGCTCTCCAAGGATGTCAGGGACAAGATTGTAGACCTACACAAGGCTGGAATGGGCTACAAGACCATTGCCAAGCAGCTTGGTGAGAAGGTGACAACAGTTGGTGCGATTATTCGCAAATGGAAGAAACACAAAATAACTGTCAATCTCCCTCTGCCTGGGGCTCCATGCAAGATCTCACCTCGTGGAGTTGCAATTGTTACGCACGCCTCTCGGAAGAGGGAACGCAACACCCTGCTACAACTCAACTCTCCGTGGTGTGAAAGAGGTATGGGACTGTAGGTGTGAGTAAGGATGACAAAAGGCAGAGAATACCGTTAACAGGGAATGTATTCCTTCGCACGGTAAGTTTGGGGAAAAGGGGCTGGACGGAACCAAAGCAAAGAAAGTAAATATCAAAGCCCCCTCTCCTACCTTACCTGCCTACCCACTACTTACTTAACTAGCACCACCTGGTGCACTAACCAAAATACAAGGGATGGTCCACCCAGGTCTTTCCTAGTGTGCATAAACAGTTAACTTCTACGGGTAATGTATGCCCGCGGGCCTCTTGCCTAAGCACTCCCTAGGTGCCTTCCCCTTCCCCCCTTGGGAACAAATGAAACAGAATAATACAAACTGGTTCACAACAAAACCTGAGAAAAAAAACTAACTCAGGACATTAAAGATACTCTCTGAGCAACAAACTAACACAAAACATTTCAATCAGCTCTCACAGCAACAACTACACAGTACATACCAAATGTCTTAGCAACAACCAACATGCTATAACTCTCAGCAATTCTGGTTCCCCTCTCTTCTTCTGAGCAACAGAACTGGGGCTTATATAGCTTCAGAAGGAGTTGGTAATTGGAGACAGCTGCGTCCTGACGAGGGCGCAGGGTCAGCTCTCCAATCATCAATGTTCATTGACCAATCAGCTGCTTGTTGGGGAATTTCAGGAACCCATTTCCTGAAATACATACATGAAAATACATAACCTACAACACAGAAACTGGGGAACGTAACAGCAATGATCATGAGAACGGTGAGGAATCAGCCCAGAACTACACGGGAGGATCTTGTCAATGATCTCAAGGCAGCTGGTACCATAGTCACCAAGAAAACAATTGGTAACACACTACGCCGTGAAGGACTGAAATCCTGCAGCGCCCGCAAGGTCCCCCTGCTCAAGAAAGCACATATACATGCCCATCTGAAGTTTGCCAATGAACATCTGAATGATTCAGAGGAGAACTGGGTGAAAGTGTTGTGGTCAGATGAGACCAAAATGGAGCTCATTGGCATCAACTCAACTCGCCGTGTTTGGAGGAGGAGGAATGGTGCCTATGACCCCAAGAACACCATCCCCACCGTCAAACATGGAGATGGAAACATTATGCTTTGGGGGTGTTTTTCTGCTAAGGGGACAGGAGAACTTCACCGCATCAAAGGGACGATGGACAGGGCCATGTACCGTCAAATCTTGGGTGAGAACCTCCTTCCCTCAGCCAGGGCATTGAAAATGGGTAGTGGATGGGTATTCCAGCATGACAATGACTCAAAACACAAGGCCAAAGCAACAAAGGAGTGGTTCAAGAAGAAGCACATTAGGGTCCTGGTGTGGCCTAGCCAGTCTCCTGACCTTAATCCCATAGAAAATCTGTGGAGGGAGCTGAAGGTTCGAGTTGCCAAACGTCAGCCTCGAAACCTTAATGACTTGGAGAAGATCTACAAAGAGGAGTGGGACAAAATCCCTCTTGAGAGATGTGTGCAAACCTGGTGGCCAACTACAAGAAACATCTGACCTCTGTGATTGCCAACAAGGGTTTTTCCACCAAGTACTTAGTCATGTTTTGCAGAGGGGTCAAATACTTATTTCCCTCATTAAAATGCAAATCAATTTATAACATTTTTGACATGTGTTTTTCTGGATTTTTTGGTTTGTTATTCAGTCTCTCACTGTTCAAATAAACCTACCATTAAAATTATAGACTGATCATTTCTTTGTCAGTGGGAAAACGTACAAAATCAGCAGGGGATCAAATACTTTTTTCCCTCACTGTATATATTTTTTTGCCCCACCAAGATTTACATGCAAAAATCACCACTGATTAGCTTAATTTCTGAGTTCAAATTGTCTTTCAACAAAATGATGTTGCAGGAATGCTTATCTTATCTGTTTCTAACAACATAAATGATTTCAGAACAATCTGAGATGGTGGGTGACGAAATCCTCTATCTTGTGCTTTTTGAGGTGGAATGACCCAAGTGACAGATTTGAAATGTAAACCAAATCGTAATTCGTAAAGATTGTATTGGGGTGCAATTTAACATTGGCTACAGGTAGACAGATAGATGGGCAGTGAAAAGAGTATGCATGCTCTATGTTCATTAGAATAAGGATTGAGACACTTCAAACTGTTTTCAGATGCAGAGACTGTCCCACATTGCCTGCATACTGTAGAAGAGCAGTTGTCATGGAAACTGTGAGGCAAAGCTTTCCCCTCATGGAGCTAAATCGTGTGGCCAATGCCATGGCTGCATTCATGCAAGTCTTGCCTCAGTGAGGGAGTTCTACTAACCTGAGCCGCGGTGCACCGGCCTATGGCCCGTGACATGAGCGGGCAAAAACGGTGAGGGAGGCGCACCCTTCTCAAATCGAACAGTAACCTGTGCCACTCGGTCAAGGCAGCATGGTGCATCGTCCAGAAACATACAACATCTCTTTTCCATTAAATATCAGTTGGATACAGTATACCAAACATTAGGAACACCTTCCTAAAATTGAGTTGCACACCCCCCTTTTGCCCTCAGAACAGCCTCAATTCGTCGGGGCATGGACTCTACAAGGTGTCGAAAGTGTTCCACAGGGGTGCTGGCCCATGTTGACTCCAATGCTTCCCACAGCTGTGTCAAGTTGGCTGGATGTCCTTTGGGTGGTGGACCATTCTTGATACACATGGGAAACTGTTGAGCATGAAATACCCAGTAGCATTGCAGTTCTTGACACAAACCGGTGCGCCTGGCACCTACTACCATACCCCGTTCAAAGACACTTAAATGTTTTGTCTTACCCATAAACACTCTGAATGGCACACATACACAATCTATGTCTCAATTGTCTCAACCTGTCTCCTCCCCTTCATCTACACTGATTGAAGTGGATTTAACAAGTGACATCAATAAGGGATCATAGCTTTCAGCTGGATTAACCTGGTCAGTATATGGCATGGAAAGAGCAGGTATTCTTAATGTTTTGTATACTCAGTGTATGTTCGTATTTAAAGGGATAGTTCACCCAAATAAAAAAAATACACAATAGTTTCCTCACCCTGTAAGCAGTCTATGGACAAGGTATGACGGCAATCCATGCTTTGGCTTAGTTTCCCTGGCAGTGGCTGGCACTGCATTTGTGGCACAAATCCCATTCAAGTCATGGAACTGGAAAATGTTTGTCATCGGGGGGTATTTTTCTCCTCGCTCTGCTGACAAGTATTTTTTCTCTGCTCATACAGGATTAATAGAGGCCTAGTGCACTAATTTCGTGGATAATTATTTGTTATTGTTATTTATCAGGGGGTGCTGCAGCACCCTCAGCACCCCTACTTTCTGCGGCTATGCCTCAGAGCCACAGCCAGGATATGAAGCCAGACTGTCTTTGTCTACAGGAAGTGGACCTGTATGTTATAAAGGCAGGACGGGGTGTTGCACAGCACACTCAGAAGCCACACCATGCAGGAAACAAGGTGAGCCTTGCTCTGCTTAAAGGGTAACTCTCAACCCCAATTTCAGCCCTTGCCCAACCCCTTCACATTTTTTAAAAATTGCATTCAGGTGAGAAGTTGTGGGTGGGTGAATTGCTCAAAAATATTCATTTTGGGTGTGGGTAAACATGGTTGTACCTGATCCCAACACGTTCTCACTAAAACATACTTACCAGAAGTCCACTGGCACTGGCACCCTCCTGAATACAAAGCGCTATGTTTGGGACAAATCCAACACAACACATCATTGAGTACCACTCTTCATATTTTCAAGCATGGTGGTGGCTGCATCATGTTATGGGTATGGTTGTCATCGGCAAGAACTAGGGAGTTTTTTGGGATAAAAAGAAAGGTAATGGAGCTAAGCACAGGCAAAATACCAGAGGAAAACCTGGTTCAGTCTTCCTCCCAACAGACACTAGGAGACAAATTCACTGTTCAGCAGGGCAAATATACACTGGATTTGCTTACCAAGATGACACTGAATGTTCCTGAGTGACCTAGTTACAGTTTTGACTTAAATTGGCTTGAAAATCTATGGCAAGACTTGAAAATAGCATCTTGACAGAGCTTGAAGAATTATTTTAAGAATAAAGTGCAAATATTTTTCAATCCAGGTGTGCAAAGCTCTTAGAGACGTACCCAGAAAGACTCACAGCTGTAATCACTTCCAAAGATGATTCTAACATGTATTTCATTTTCAATAAATGTGCCAACATTTCTAAAAACATGTTTTAAGTTTGTCATTATTGTCAAAACGGCTGATGTCGATGTGTGGTGGGAGTCAGGCGCAGGACACAGAGGCTCAGTCAAAACGACTTTACTGGACTGAGAAAAATAAACACTCAATACAAAATAAAGACCTCGACACTGGAGGTAAAACGAACACGCTAACCATGCGTAACAAGAATATAAACCAAACTGACAACACCCGACAGGCGGACAATTACACACAAATACCCACAAACAAAACGAGAAACTTATAGGGGACATAATGAACACTAACTAGAAACAGGTGTACAAATAAGACAAAACCAAACAAACATCGATAACATTCAAGGGTGGCAGCTAGTACTCCGGGGACGACGAACGCCGAAGCCTGCCCGAGCAAGGAGGAGGAGCAGTCTCGGCAGAATTCGTGACAATTATGGGCTATTGTGTGTAGATGTGTGAGAGAAAAAAATCTATTAAGGCTGTAACACAACGAAATGTGGAATAAGTCAAGGGGTATGAATACTTTCTGAAGTATGCTTTTACTTTTCAGTATTAGAAGTGTGTGGGCACAGGATGAATATTGGAAATAAAGGATTGGAAAAAAATAAAGTAATCTGCCACATGTGGGATTAGAACTCAAAACTATTGACCTATGAGCCAACTGTTTTATAACAACACCATAGTACCCTCCAAGCTCATCATTAAGCTTGGGGCCCTGTGTCTGAACCCCGCCCTGTGCAACTGGGTCCTGGACTTCCTGACGGGCCGCCCCCAGGTGGTGAAGGTAGGAAAGAACACATCCACTTCGCTGATCCTCAACACAGGGGCCCCACAAGGGTGCGTGCTCAGCCCCCTCCTGTACTTCCTGTTCACCCAAGACTGCGTGGCAACGCAGGCCTCCAACTCAATCATCAAGTTTGTAGACGACACAACAGTAGTAGGCCTGATTACCAACAATGACGAGACAGCCTACAGGGAGGAGGTGAGGGCCCTGGCGGAGTGGTGCCAGGAAAATAACCTCTCCCTCAACGTCAACAAAACAAAGGAGCTGATTGTGGACTTCAGGAAACAGCAGAGGGAGCACGCCCCTATCCACATCGACGGGACCGCAGTGGAGAAGGTGAAAAGCTTCAAGTTCCTCGGCGTATACATCACTGACAATCTGAAATGGTCCACCCACACAGACAGTGTGGTGAAGAAGGCACAACAGCTTGCGTGTGCGAGCAATGCAAAATATATGTACACATACATGTTATTCAATTATTGCACCCACACTGCTTGCGAGCGTCTGCGTAGCCAGGTGCTAAAATAGAACTTGGTTCTATTTGTGACGCTTGGCGCGCTGCAAGTCCTGCCTCTCCCATCTCCTCATTGGTTTTTAGGAGCATATACCCACGTGGGTGATTGAAAGATGAACCAAGGTCCACACTCCAGTCCAGTTGGTGGTGGTAATGCACCTTAAAGATGGTTGCCAACCACCATATAAAGTCCAAAGAAGAAGAAGCCTGAAGGAGGAGAGATTACTAGAAACAAACTGTGTTTACCCTTTTATCTGTGGATTAATTGTCGGAGTAGAGGACCTTGTGCATTTCAGGTAAAATAACAAACCAATGTTTATATCCCAGGACAAATTAGATAGCAACAGCAAGCTAGCTAGCTAAATTGCCATAAAGGTTTTATGCTTTTCGACCTGTCCCCAAATTAATATTATTGGTTCAGAGTTCGTTTTGATATTTCAACCTGCGTGTCCTGTTCGCGTCTGGACAAAATCAACATGTGCGCAATGGCGCACGCGTTCGCCCGGTCTAGTCAGCATGTAAGACCCTCACAAACTTTTACAGATGCACAATTGAGAGCATCCTGTCGGGCTGTATCACCACCCAACTGCACCGCCCGCAACCGCAGTGCTCTCCAGAGGGTAGTGCGGTCTGCCCAATGCATCACCGGGGGCACACTGCCTGCCCTCCAGGACACCTACAGCACCCGATGTCACAGGAAGGCCAAAAAGATAATCAAGGACATCATCCACTTGAGCCACGGCCTGTTCACCCCGCTACCATCCAAGAGGCGAGGTCAGTACAGGTGCATCAAAGCTGGGACCGAGAGACTGAAAAACAGTTTATATCTCAAGGCCATCAGACTGTTAAAATAGCCATCACTAGCCGGCTACCACCCGGTTACTCAACCCTGCACCTTATAGGCTGCTGGCCTATATACATAGACATGGAATCACTGGTCACTTTAATAATGGAACACTAGTCACTTTAATCATGTTTACATACTGCTTTACTAATTTCACATGTATATACTGTATTCTATTCTACTGTATTTTAGTCAATGCCACTCCGATATTGCTCGTCCTAATATTTATATATTTCTTAATTCCATTATTTTACTTTAGATTTGTGTGTTGGGGGTGCTGAGGAGTATTTCTGTCTGTAATAAAGCCCTTTTGTGGGGAAAAAAAACATTCTGATTGGCTGGGCCTGGCTCCCAAGTGGGTGGGCATATGCGTCGCTGCCAACTATTTTCAGATCTCTCCAGATATGTTCGATCGGGTTCAAGTCCGGGCTCTGGCTGGGCCACTCAAGGACATTCAGAGACTTGTCTTGAAGCCACTCTTGCATTGTCTTGGCTGTGTGCTTAGGGTCATTGTCCTGTTGGAAGGTGAACCTTCGCCCCAGTCTGAGGTCCTGAGCGCTCTGGAGCAGGTTTTCATCAAGGATCTCTCTGTACTTTGCTCCGTTAATCTTTCCCTCGATCCTGACTACTCTCCCAGTCCCTGCTGCAGAAAAACATCCCCACAGCATGATGCTGCCACCACCATGCTTCACCGTAGGGATGGTGCCAGGTTTCCTCCAGACGTGACGCTTGGCATTCAGGCCAAAGAGTTCAATCTTGGTTTCATCAGACCAAAGATTATTGTTTCTCATGGTCTGAGAGTCCTTTAGGCGCCTTTTGGCAAACTCCAAGCAGGCTGTCATGTGCCTTTTACTGAGGAGTGGCTTCCGTCTGGCCACTCTACCATAAAGGCCTGATTGCTGGAGTGCTGCAGAGATGGTTGTCCTTCTGGAAGTTCTTCCATCTCCACAGAGGAACTCTGGAGCCATCGGGTTCTTGGTCACCTCCCTGACCAAGGCCATTCTCCCCTGATTGCTCAGTTTGGCCGGGCGGCCAGCTCTAGAAAGAGTCTTGGTGGTTCCAAACTTCTTCCATTTAAGAATGGAGGCCACTGTGTTCTTGGGGACCTTCAATGCTGCAGACATTTTTTGGTACCCTTCCCCAGATCTGTGCCTTGACACAATCCTGTCTCGGAGCTCTATGGACAATTCCTTCGACCTCATGGCTTGGATTGCGCTCTGACATGCACTGTAAACTGTCGGACCTCATATAGACAGGCGTGTGCCTTTCCAAATCATGTCCAATCAATTGAATTTACCACAGGTGGACTCCAATCAACTTGTAGAAACATCTGAATGATGATCAATGGAAACAGGATGCACCTGAGCTAAATTTCAAGTCTCATAGCAAAGGGTCTGAATACTTACGTAAATAAGGTATTTGTGTTTTTTATTTTGTATAAATTTGCAAACATTTCTAAAAACCTGTTTAATCCATTTTAGAATAAGGCTATAACGTCACAAAATGTGGAAAAAGGGAAGAGGTCTGAATACTTTCCGAATGCATTGTATATGCCCATATATGCTCATATACTGTATGCATCCACACATACACTATATATACAAATTTATGTGGACACCCCTTCAAATTAGTGGATTCAGCTATTTCAGCCACACCCATTGCTGACAGGTATAAAAAAGTCGAGCACAGAGTCATGCAATCTCTATAGACAAACATTGGCAGTAGAATGGCCGTACTAAAGAGCTCATTGACTTTCAATGTGGCACCGTCACAGGATGCCACCTTTCCAAGTCAGTTCATCATATTTCTGCCCTGGTAGAGCTGACCCGGTTAACTGTAAGTGCTGTTATTGTGAAGTGGAAATGTCTAGGAGCAACAACGGCTCAGCCACGAAGTGGTAGGCCACACTAGCTCACAGAAAGGGACCGCGAGTGCTGAAGCGCGTAGCTCGTAAAAATCATCTGTCCTTGGTTGCAACACTCACTACCCAATTCCAAACTGCCTTTGGAAGCAATGTCAGCACAAGAACTGTTGGTCAGGAGCTTCATTAAATGGGTTTCCATGGCCGAGCAAATCTGGAATGATTAATCACATTTCACCATCTGGCTGTCCGACAGACGAATCTGGGTTTGACGGATGCCAGGAGAACGCTACCTGCCCGAATGCATAGTGCCAACTGTCAAGTTTGGTGGAGGAGGAATCATGGTCTGCGGATGTTTTTCATGGTTCGGGCTAGGCCCCTTAGTTCCAGTGAAGGGAAATCTTAAATCTACAGCATACAATGACATTCTAAACAATTTTGTGCTTCCAACTTTGTGGCAACAGTTTGGGAAGGCCCTTTCCTGTTTCAGCATGACAATGCCCCCGTGCACGAAGCAAGGTCCATACAGAAATGGTTTGTCGAGATCGGTGTGGAAGAACTTGACTGGCCTGCACAGAGCCATGAGCTCAACCCCAACGAACACCTTTGGGATGAATTGGAACGCCGACTGTGAAACAGGCCTAATCGCCAAACATTAGTGTCCGACCTCACTAATGCTCTTGTGGCTGAATGGAAGCAAGTCCCCGCAGCAACGTTCCAACATCTAGTGGAAAGCCTTCCCAGAAGACTGGAGGCTGTTATAGCAGCAAAGAGGGGACCAACTCCATATTAATGCCCATGAGTTTTGAATGAGATGTTCGACGAGCAGGTATCCACATACTTTTGGCCATACTTTTAGTGTATATTGGCACACTCCACTTACCAAGACCATTGCCAAATAAGGCACGCTGTCACCTGTTTTTAAAGTAAGCCTTGAGGTGGTACTCCCAGTACATACCAAACCCCTCCCTTGAGATGACGTAGAGGCACCTTCTCCAAATCACGATTTCAATGGTAGAGTTGAACTGATAGGGGCAAAAAGAGCTAGATTTACTACTTGATATATAAATTAAAATATATACAGGTTAAAAGTAATGACTAAATGTTCCACCCTTAAATATAGTTGTGAAATGTTCTTGTTTTAAGTATGATTAGTACTTTCTTAGTAGTGACTAATTATTATACTCCGAAACTTTGTGAGATGTGTTAGAATCTACTACCTGGTAATGTGTGAGTGTAGGACCAGTAAAGATTATGACATTGTGTTACTATTTAGCAATGTGAGTAGGAGTTAGACCGGACGGCGAAGAAGAAGGAGAACTGTTAAACATGGTGCAGAATATTGTGAGAACGGCGATAACTGAGGAATGCAGGGAGTAGACTATGATAAGAAAATGTATGTGTGTATATGTGTGTGTATGTGTGTATATGTGTGTGTATGTATGTGTGTATGTGTGTGTGTATGTGTGTGTGTGTGTGAACTGATGGTCAGGAGAGCAGTTTTAAAGTGGAAAACTACAGCCCGCCTACAGAGGGGTGGGATTTTCGTATGACGTGTGCGTATAAAACATATTGTATGACCATTTTGTGGCAGAATTCTCAATGAATAAAGGCCTGACTATGCAGACCGGGACTCTGTCCGTTTCTTGATCCAAAAGCATTACAACCTTTTGGGAGACGCACAGAGACACTGAAATAGTTTGTTAAATAATTATCATAACAGCTTGGTCCTTCTGAGCCGGAATCCAATACCTGCCTCTGTCATTCCAGGTAACTCTGAAAACCGTTGACGGGCGAATGATACATTCATAAATAGAAAGACCTGTCCTTTGACATTAAGGGTTAAGACAGACCTGAGGACACCTGATTAATGACAGAGACAGTGACGGAATCCAAACCTACATTGAATCTAGGCTGCAAGGAAAAGGTCAGTAGTCTTTATTAATTAATTGGGGCAGTCTGGGATTGCTCAGGGTGGGTCCGTAACGATTCACGGTAATAGGCCATTACCAAAATAAACTACCCTGTATTCAGAGAACCTGTAGTAGATTATAGAACAGTCAACAAAATAATCCGGGATAAAGAAATACAGTGACAGAGCAGAGTGAAGAGAGGGTTAATATAATTGAGTAAATTTGGACGGTTAAGATCACTAGGAGAGGGAGAACCCATTTCTGTTGTATGAGACTGTCAGAAATTGGCAAGATTACATTTGAGGGGATAAATTCCTCTGTAACGGTATGAGATAATTCTGGGGGACTAGTCAAGACTACCTATACAGGGAGGGGTGATTCCAGGTGTTGTGTGAAACTGTTTTGAATTACTTGTTATATAGATGAGGTGGCTAAGGGATTTTTAACAGTACCAGCCATGGGAGGCAAATCCTCACAAGAGGTCCCAGAATTTACTGGGGACGAGAAATACATGGAAATGCAAGACAAACGGAATGTGTATTATGGACCTATTTGGAGAAAGAAATATGGATTTATTGGGCGACTTGATGTAATTAAACTGGAATCCATGATTAAACAAATGCATGTAATTGTGGTAATGATCTAAAGAAACAGAAAAGAGAGGGCTAGATAGAAATTGGGTGATGAGAAATGTTGAATTGCATTGTTTAAGCAAGAATGGCATTAAATTCATGCTTTCTAGTTATGTGTATGCAAATATGTTATTCGTTTTTGGTGGTGTGTGGATAGAATTTACTAATGCCAGGATTTAGTAAACGAAGCAGAGAGATGTAGTGAGAGCAGTGGAAGGGATACCCCACCCTAAGACGGGGGTACACCAGTTCAGAAGAGATATGGAAGGGCTGACCGCCAGCTTTAAGCTGACTACAGGGTGCAGTCAGGGTGCAGCTGACTACAGAGTGCAGTCAGACAGATAGTGTTGGAGGACTGTGCGGCAGTAAGGGGAAACTGGGTTCCCGGAGATGGGAACGCGCCGGTGTTAGAGTGGGAAGAGGCTTATGGAGATAAATTGGCACAACTCTGTGATAATCTGAGAGAATATTATCACAGACATGCCGACTTCTCCAAAGTCCACGAGTGTAAGCAGGGAGACAGTGAGACTATTAGTCAATAACTAGAGAGACTGAGAGATGTGTTCAATGCAAACAGTGGATTTATCAAACAATAGGTTTATATTTAAATAAATGAATGCAACAGGTTTAAATCAGTAGATTAGTGGTTATGGGCTTGTTATTTATAGGTTTAGTGAATTTAATGAAACATGGAGTTATCCGATGTGTTCCGAGGGGGGAGTTTTATTTTATTTTTATTTTTTATTTTTTTCCCAGGACTGAGGAAAATCCCCTACAGTATATGTTAAAGGGACAGTAGGAGACAACGTATCAAACATTTTTTAATAGATACCTGGAATAAAATATCACTGCTTACTTATATGAAGTAAGGGATTATATTGACAAATGAGTGAAATATGACATTAAGAAGGGTGACAGGAACACTATACGGGGAAACAGATATTTCCTATGTTCTTGATTATATTTTACATTTTGGCCATTTGGCAGACGCTCTTATCCGGGGCGACTTACAGTTGGTGAGTGTATATATTTTCATACTGTAAAGAAAGGAACAATCCTACGAGATAATGTCTGGCATAAGGATAAATTATTACATTTCTTAAAGTCACTGTTTTGATATGCGGAAATATTGACACATGGGTAAAATAATGTGTCAATAGGGGGATAGGTTAGATGGTAGAGCAGGTTAGGAAGCACTTTGTGGCCTATGGTATAACGAATTACTACAACAACAAAAAAAAAAGATAGACAGAGAGCAAAATGTCAAAATATCCAGTCCAGCAATTGGAAATTGATTTTATAGAGTTATCACAGAGTGAAAGGAAGAAATTGGGTACAATGTCTACCGATAGTATTAATGACGATTAGGGTAACACCAGATAAATTGGGTTGTCCCCCTTTGAGAAAGTGTTTGAAAGACCTTACAGAATGCCACAGTTGGCAGGACTAGAACAGGCAGACATAGAACTAGAGAATACACTAGCAGAACACATGAGAAAATTGTTCGTTAACCATACCCGTATGTCTAAGAATTTGTGTCCTACAGGAGAATTAAAGGAGAAGGTGACTCATAGTATACAACCTGGAGACTGGGTGTGGATCCAATCGTTGAGGAAAAAGGATTGAAAGCAGTCACGCTGGGAGGGACCATACCAAGTCCTATTGGTAACTGCCTTCGCTATAAGAATAGCTGAGAGAGCCACTTGGGTCCACGTTACCCACTGCAAAAAGGTAGGCCCACATACCAACACCGTTGAACACACACAGAGTTAAAGAGAAGAACTGAACCACTAGGGTTCGGGGGTAAACTCTGTTAATGAAGAAACCCTACCCCGACCTTTCATCACTGTGGGGTGTTTATAGAGGTGTGGGTATGGGGAAGTACCAGGCAGGTGGGTCAGGGACAGGATTGGGATGGCGGTTTTGGGGATTTTGGGGGACTCTGAGCTGCATCATCATGTTAACCATATTATGGATTAATCCAGGTCAACCTAAACAGGGAAATTATGCACTGATTCGATCTCGTAGAAATACTGAAACCAAGAAAGACTATTGGGGGAATGATTATTTTATAGTAAAGTCAGTTTAGGACAAGATGGGGGATTCAAGATACCATTCGACTTCTCCCATGAAGAGATAGGAGGTTTTGAGGGCTTTGGTAAGAAGGGGGCGTGTACAAAAAAGTTAGGTCCTAGAAGGTATGGTAAATACATTTGCACTGGGGAACGCTCATGTCCTTGCGCAAGGGTGTTAAACATACCTGGGGAACATACTATGAGAATGGAATGGACGCAGCACACCGATGGGGAATTAAACAAACCCATGATAAAGATAAAACGGAACTGGTGATAACGGTAAAGTAAATTATGCAAGATGACATAGCAAGGAACTATTGGGTCTGTGTTGATGATGTCGGGGCAAATACATGTGTGAGGCTCATTTTTCAGGAGAGAAATGAATCTTCCACCCCCGAGACAGAACAGCAGGTAGATCTAATGTTATCACCAGAGGTATCAAAAACTATTCTAACACCCCATGGAAGGCCCTCAGAAGGAATCCTAAATAGCACTAAACCACCAAGGGTAGAATATTTCCTCTTGCAGGAAATGAACCAAGGAGAAGTAGAAGGAATTTCAAATGAGAACTTCTGGGTAAGGTGGATGAACTACACAGCTAGGGTGTTGGGTCAAACTAATTGTTATGCCTGTTCAACAGGTAGGCCAACCCTTCTAACTGCACCTATGCCTCGGACCATGTTCTCTTGTGTGATAGATTTGGGATCAAACCTCACCTAATTGTTCTGATATTAAAATAACCACTCTTAAAAAGGATAATACTAAGGCACCCCAATTCACCATAAACCCCAGAGATTATCAATGTTATAGACATCAAAGTAATGCGAATCACAGATCAAATTGGAGAAGGCTTTACAACAACGTTTTTCTGGTGGGTTACAATTAATAAAAATGTTGACTGGATTAATTACATCTACAAAGGTTTGTTAATTAGACAAGGGTGTCACGCTCTGGTTCCGGGACGTTGTTATAGAACCAGGGTGTGTTTGTATTGTTGGGTGTTGTGTGGGTTAGGTTGGGTATAGGGTGTGTTCGTTTTGTTGTGTGCTGTTTGGTTGGAGTGTCTAGGTGGTTGTCTTCCTTGTTTGTATTCATGTGACTCCCAATCGGAGGTAACGAGTGACAGCTGTCGGCTCGTTATCTCTGATTGGGAGCCATATTTAAACTGTGTGGTTTCACCTTGTATTTTGTGGGTTTTTGTTCCTTTCAGTCAGTGTTGCTGTTGGACTTCATTTGAGTCGTCTTTTGTTTTGGATACGTTATTTAATAAAGTCATGTTTCTTGGACACGCTGCGCCTTGGTCCGCTTCCTCTATTTACGACGACCGTGACAGAAAAACCCACCACAAAAGGACCAAGCGGCGTGTCAAGCGGCAACAGGATACACCTACACAGGATTTATATCCACCCATAAAGGATTCATGGACATGGGAGGAGATTCTGGATGGTAAGGGGCCTTGGGCACAACCGGGAGAATATCGCCGTCCTCGTGAAGAGCTGGAGGCAGCTAAAGCCGAGAGGCGGCGATATGAGGAGGCAGCACGGAGGCAAGACTGGAAGCCCGTGGGTACTACCCAAGAATTTCTTGGGGGGGGGCTAAGAGGGAGTGTGGCGAAGTCAGGTAGGAGACCTGCGCCTACTCCCTGGACTGACCGTGGAGAGCGAGAGTACGGGCAGACACCGTGTTACGCAGTAGAGCGCATGGTGTCTCCTGTACACAGGCATAGGCCGGTTCGGTACATTCCGGCTCCACGTATCGGCCGGGCTAGACTGAGCATTGAGCCAGATGTCATGAGGCCGGCCCCACGCATCCGGTCACCAGTGCGTCTCCTCGGGCCGGCTTACATGGCACCAGCCTTACGCATGGTGTTCCCGGTTCGCCCACATAGGCCGGTGCGGGTTATTCCACCTCCCCGTACTGGTTGGGCGACGGGGAGCATCAACCGAGGTAAGGTTGGGCAGGCTCAGTGCTCAAGGGAGCCAGTACGCCTGCACGGTCCGGTATTTCCGGATCCACCAGTACCTACACCACGCACCAGGTTTCCTGTGCGTCTTCAGAGCCCTGTGTCTCCTCCACGCACTGGCTCTATGGTGCGTGTCTCCAGCCCTTTACCACCAGTGCATACACCACGCACCAAGCCTCCTGTGTGTCCCCAGAGTCCTGTGCGTCCTGTTGCTGCTTCCCGCACTAGCCCTGAGATGCGTGTCCTCAGCCCGGTACCTCCAGTTCCGGCACCACGCATCAGGCCTACGGTGCGTCCCCAGGGTCCAGCATGCCCTGTTGCTTCTCCCCGCACTAGCCCTGAGATGCGTGTCCTCAGCCCGGTACCTCCTGTTCCGGCACCACGCACCAGGCCTACGATGCGCCTCAGACGGCCAGAGTCTGCCGTCTGCCCAACGGGGCCTGAACTGTCCGTCTGCCCAACGCCGTCTGAACTGCCCGTCTGCCCAACGGCGCCTGAACTGCCCGTCTGCCCAACGCCGTCTGAACTGTCCGTCTGCCAAGCGCCGCAGGAACTGCCCGTCTGTACTGAGCCTGCAAAGCCGCCCGTCTGCCATGAGCCTTCAGAGCCGTCCGCCAGACCGGAGCCGCTAGAGCTCTCCGCCAGACAGGATCAGCCAGAGCCTTCCGCCAGACAGGAGCAGCCAGAGCCTTCCGCCAGACAGGATCAGCCAGAGCCTTCCGCCAGACAGGATCAGCCAGAGCCTTCCGCCAGACAGGAGCAGCCAGAGCCTTCCGCCAGACAGGATCAGCCAGAGCCTTCCGCCAGACAGGATCAGCCAGAGCCTTCCGCCAGACAGGAGCAGCCAGAGCCTTCCGCCAGACAGGATCAGCCAGAGCCTTCCGCCAGACAGGATCAGCCAGAGCCTTCCGCCAGACAGGATCAGCCAGAGCCTTCCGCCAGACAGGATCAGCCAGAGCCTTCTGCCAGACAGGATCAGCCAGAGCCTTCCGCCAGCCAGGATCCGCCAGAGCCGTCCAGCCAGGATCCGCCAGAGCCGTCCAGCCAGGATCCGCCAGAGCCAGCCAGCCAGGATCCGCCATTCAGTCCGGTGCTGCCCCTCAGTCCGGTGCTGCCCCTTAGTCAGGTACTGCCCCTTAGCCCGGTGCTGCCCCTTAGCCCGGTGCTGCCCCTTAGCCCGGTGCTGCCCCTTAGTCCGGAGCTGCCCCTTTATCCAGGTGGGTTAGTTTGGAGGGTGGTCAGTGGGAGGAGGCTACTTAAGCAGTTTGTGACTGTGGTGGGGTGGGGATCACGACCGGGGCCAGAGCCGCCACCGTGGACAGACGCCCACCCAGACCCTCCCCTAGTCTTTATGTTGGTGCGCCCGGGGTTCGCACCTTTAGGGGGGGGTACTGTCACGCTCTGGTTCCGGGACGTTGTTATAGAACCAGGGTGTGTTTGTATTGTTGGGTGTTGTGTGGGTTAGGTTGGGTATAGGGTGTGTTCGTTTTGTTGTGTGCTGTTTGGTTGGGGTGTCTAGGTGGTTGTCTTCCTTGTTTGTATTCATGTGACTCCCAATCGGAGGTAACGAGTGACAGCTGTCGGCTCGTTATCTCTGATTGGGAGCCATATTTAAACTGTGTGGTTTCACCTTGTATTTTGTGGGTTTTTGTTCCTTTCAGTCAGTGTTGCTGTTGGACTTCATTTGAGTCGTCTTTTGTTTTGGATACGTTATTTAATAAAGTCATGTTTCTTGGACACGCTGCGCCTTGGTCCGCTTCCTCTATTTACGACGACCGTGACAAAGGGATGCAGTGAAGGGAATTTCAGACCAACTATCCGCCACCTCACTCATGACTTGATAGAATAGGTTGGCTCTCGATATGCTTTTAGCAGAGAAGGGCAGATTTACAAGATGGTGGGAGGTCATTGTTGTATGTTTATCCCCAACAATACAGCCCCAGATGGTACAGTAACTAGAGTACTGGCAGGTCTCACTGCATTAAGTAAAGAATGGGCTGAGAACTGGGGGGTGAATACATCAATGACTGGTTGGTTTGATAACATGTTTGGTAAATGGAAAACTATTGTTGTAACTATTCTGGGTGCAGCTATAGCTTCTATGGGTATGTTTGTTCTTTGTGGATGTTGTCTTATTCCCTGTGTCCGAGGGTTGGTGAGCAAGGCATTGGAGTTTGCAGTTTCCCAACAGATGGTGAGATACGGCCCAATCCCGGACTCTGACCTAAGGAATGAAGAATATGACCCACCAGGCTTGGTGGAGGATGACGACGATTCAGATAGTTTGAGACTGGATGAAACTTTTCTTAGTTCTAATGTGTGAAGGTTGCAGTGAAAATCTAACGAAGAGCTGTGACTGGATGTTTACCTAGAACTATAAATCTCTAGTTTAAAAGTAATTGTAATGAATTTCTGTGTATTAAAGTGTGGATAATTTAGTCAAAGCGTGGATTGATATAGAAATTAAAATATATACAGGTTAAAAGTAATGACTAAATATTCCACCCTTAAATATAGTTGTGAAATGTTCTTGTTTTAAGTATGATTAGTACTTTCTTAGTAGTGACTAATTATTATACACCGAAACTGTGTGAGATGTGTTAGAATCTACTACCTGGTAATGTGTGAGTGTAGGACCAGTAAAGATTATGACATTGTGTTACTATTTAGCAATGTGAGTAGGAGTTAGACCTGACGGCGAAGAAGAAGGAGAACTGTTAAACATGGTGCAGAATATTGTGAGAACGGCGATAACTGAGGAATGCAGGGAGTAGACTATGATAAGAAAATGTATGTGTGTATATGTGTGTGTATGTGTGTATATGTGTGTGTATGTGTGTATATGTGTGTGTATGTATGTGTGTATGTGTGTGTGTATGTGTGTGTGTGTGTGAACTGATGGTCAGGAGAGCAGTTTTAAAGTGGAAAACTACAGCCCGCCTACAGAAAGGTGGGATTTTCGTATGACGTGTGCGTATATAAATACTGTACGACCATTTTGTGGCAGAATTCTCAATGAATAAAGGCCTGACTATGCAGACCAGGACTTTGTCAGTTTCTTGATCCAAAAGCATTACAACCTTTTGGGAGACGCACAGAGACACTGAAATAGTTTGTTAAATATTTCTCATAACACTACTAAAAGACCAAAATATATCACTTTTGCAACGAACTGTCAAAATGAAGACCAGAATTAATGTGTTTCACTATAACTAAGGCTAAAATGTCTGGTTTTCGATGAAAAAAAGTTTTTTACATGGAAATTATTGTTTAAGAGCACAATAGTCTAGGCCACTGGACATTATTACACATTATTAATAATATCCTATTTTTTCTCCAATTTCAGCATGTTGTAAACACAAAACGTATTTGGTGATCTCCAAATAGTTTCATGGAACTTCCATGTCGGTACCTAGTTAGCCAGGGATAGTTACTAACAGGACCCAAACTGTAGATGTAGTGGCTAACCTTCCTGATAGCCACTCTAGCACAGGTGGAATACACTGGGATTTGCAAATGTTCATAGACGTGTGCAAAACAAACTGTTTTCCAAACATCGTTCTTTGGTTGGGTCTTTTGCCCTTTTATCAGCAAAGATAAAAACAGCAATAATTCCATACAGGCAGATGTTATTACCCCACCTGGTTTCTGCAGCCGAATTGCCCAGGTGCGTAGGCTAATATTAGTTAATTTGTAAGTCGCTCTGGATAAGAGCGTCTGCTAAATGATGTAAATGTAAATGTAAATATGCTCTCCATACCTATGCATCCCTACTTCCTGGTCACCTGTGCGCCAATATTTACAGTACGAGTCAAAAGTTTGGACACACCTACTCATTCAAGGGGTTTTCTTTATTTTTACTATTTTCTACATTGTAGAATAATAGTGAAGACATCAAAACTATGAAATAACACATATGGAATCATGTAGTAACCAAAATATATGTTATATTTGAGATTCTTCAAATAGCCACCCTTTGCCTTGATGATGGCTTTGCACACTCTTGGCATTCTCTCAACCAGCTTCACCTGGAATGCTTTTCCAACAGTCTTGAAGGACTGCTTAGCACTTGTTGGCTGCTTTTCCTTCCCTCTGCCGTCCGACTCAGCCCAAACCATCTCAATTGGGTTGAGGTCGGGGGATTGTGGAGGCCAGGTAATCTGATGTAGTACTTCATCACTCACCTTCTTGGTAAAATAGCCCTTACACAGCCTGGAGGTGTGTTGGGTCATTGTCCTGTTGAAAAACAAATGATAGTCCCACTAAGCCCACACCAGATGGGATGGCGTATCACTGCAGAATGCTGTGGTAGCCATACTGGTTAAGTGTGCCTTAAATTCTAAATAAATCACTGACAGTGTCACCAGCAAAGCACCCCCACACCATAACACCTCCTCTTCCATGACTTGAACTCTGTGAAGCATTTAATTGGGCTGCAATTTCTGAGGCTGGTAACTCTAATGAACTTATCCTCTGCAGCAGAGGTAACTCTGGGTCTTCCATTCCTGTGGTGGTCCTCATGAGAGCTAGTTTCATCCTAGCGCTTGATGGTTTTTGCGACTGCACTTGAAGAAACTTTCAAAGTTCTTGACATTTTCCGTATTGACTGGCCTTCATGTCTTAAAGTAATGATGTACTATCGTTTCTCTTTGCTTATTTGAGCTGTTCTTGCCATAATATGGACTTGGTCTTTTACCAAATAGGGCTATCTTCTGTATGCCCCCTTCCCCCCTCCACACCTTGTCACAACACAACTGATTAGCTGAAACACGTATATATATATATAGAGTGATTATAAAGTGCCACTTCTGGATTATAAAGTCCCTCTTCTCCCTTGTGCACAGAAAATGCTTGTGATTATAAAAATTCCTTCCAGGAAGAAAATTCCCAGATTCCTGTCACATTCCATAAAGGAGAAGGAGCCACATGCTTGTAGTGAGGCCAGTCTTTTAGTGAGGAGGCCTAAGGTGTATTCATTAGTCAGATTCTGTTGCAAAATGTTTTTGTCTGTTGCTAAACGTTTTGCAACAGAAACCGTTTACCGTTTACTCTAGGAACCAAATGAAAGCAAATAGAACCAAACGGGATGGGACCTAACTGAATTTGTCCAATAGAAACTCTAGTTTTCATTGCAAAACGTTTTCCGTTTAGAGTAAACGATTTCCGTTGCAGAAAAACGAAACGTTTTTAAAACGGAATCCAACCAATGAATATACCCCTGCTTTTTTTTCCAGAATCAGAAATGAGCTGTAGCTCAATGTGTACTGTTTGGTAGGCAGAGAAGGAGCAAGACCGAAATCAAAATTTAACAGAGCTACCTTTTCATGCCTTTTTAGGCATGTTAAAAAATATATTAAGCCCCCCCCCCCCCACCCAACAGACACACACACACACACACACACACACACACGCACGTGTCATTAAATAGCTTACTTTGTGAGGCAATTCATGACACGTTTATGTACATGTGTTCATGGTCGACAGGTGATGTTAACCCAGATATTTCACTTATGAATCTGACTAATGAATACACCCTAACGCTTGTCCATATATGTATATATTCTTAATTAATTCCTTACTTAGATTTGTGTGTATTGGGTATATGTTGTGAAATTGTTAGATATTACTTGTTAGATATTACTGCACTGTTGAAGCTAGAAGCACAAGCATTTCGCTACACCCGCAATAACATCTGCTAAACACATGTATGTGACCAATCAAATGTGATTTGATTTGATTTATAATAAGTCAAAACAAGTCCATTTAAAATAAGTCAATTTCAAAGGCTGTTAGAGAGAGTTTGTTGTTTTTGGGGGAGGCTTTCTTTGATTTGTTTATAGCCCAAGAGCTGACTTTGGAGTTTAACAATGGGAGGTCCCCCTCACTCTGACGCTGAAGGCCAGTGGGCCTGATCCAAAAAGCATATTTCCTAGAGAGCTTCACTTCCTTGCCAAGAATATCATTGTGTTTATTGTTCATTCTTATCAATGCACAGCCTGTCCAGAAACAACATACAGAGACTTAAAAATTCAGCACCATGCACTTGATCTTTTAAGCAGAAAGGTGTGCTTGTGTGTGCATGCATGAGTGTGTGTGTGCATGTGTGTGCATGTTTGTGTATGGATTTACGTGTGTGAGAGAGAGAAAGAAAGAAAGAATGAGAGAGTGTGTGTGTATCACATTCAAACCATATCCAAGGATGCTGACTAACAGATGCAGTTGCAATGATGGATGTGATAATGATGTTTGCTCATGCAATGATAATGAGGGGATGATGTTTCAGCTTCAGCGTAGTAGACCATTGGGAGAATTATCCACACATCCAAGAAAGTCATAAACATATTGAAGGTTATGGGCATGCTGACAAATTACTATTCACATGCATTTAGGTCAGGTGTTTATTCAGTGAGGTTTCAGATGAAAACAATCTACCAAAGTAAAAAAATGTAATATAATAATATTATTATGTATTATTTATTCTGTGGGTCTATGCAACACTACAACAGAGTGACAGGACAGGTGCATCTCACATACTAAATGTTTCCCAGGTGACTGTAGCTGTAGCATACCTGTTTTTCCAGCATTATCATCCTCTCAGATACATGACATTAAAATCGCTTCTTGTGCATGTTCAGAATATATTATCTTCTCTTCTGCACCAGCATCCAGCATTTTGATAACGATATTATCCACAGTGAAGCTCGTGCATCAAATCAGCGTGTATGTTTATTCTTGTGGAAATGTCCAGTGAGTCCAGCACCACCTTGAGATTATATGTACTGTAGTAGGATACTGTACTAGTCTATTCAGCTATTAGTCTAAACTCCACAATAAATTGCAGCATTCGAAGTGCATTTAATTTCTAGGTCATCCTCTATCTTCATTCTCAAGCCTTATGCCCTCCTGCAACCATGGGAAACATGCAATGCGCATTGGTCTGATTTGAACAATTTCATGAGATTTCTTTATTTGCTATTGTTAATTTAACCCCCCAAAATAGTAATACAAATTGCTGATCATATAATTCCTGATCCTATCCTTTTGCTTTGGTGTACATAGCATCCCGCAGTGAATTATTCTGTCCACTTATGCTCAAATAAACTTTTTGAGCAAATTATTTACAGCTGTGCACTGAGACTCGCAAAAAATAATAACTGTCCTACCTATGTCAAATATATATTTACTGCCTTCTGTCAGGCTCGTAGGTATCAGCCAGACGCGGACATAATATTTTACAGTTTGCCCGACCTAAAGCGTCTAAAAACATTGATGCTCTTGAACACCCCACCAAATCAAAAAGCGAAAGTCCAGCGTTGATCCAATCCTGCGATGTTCTTAAACAAGTTCCTACTCACAGCATCGTGGGAGTTATACTCCAGTCTAGTAGGTGGCGGTAATGCAACATTTATTGGATGCCAACCGCCGTTAAACCTCATCGAAGAAGAAGAAGAAGAAGAAGAACGCGTTGTGGGAATTTATGTAAAATCAAGATGGCAGCCGCCTCTGCGAGAACTATCGGTAAGGTCGGCTGGAACATTTTGGAGTCTCCAGCATGTCGTGCTGGGAATATTGCCTCCCTGGTTCCAAGGGTCTCGCTGCATGGATCGAGCAGGGCATACGGTACGGGCGTTGCAGGATTCCGATCCAAATTGCTCTTCACCCCTCTGCGCGTTGGCCGGGTCCTGGGGTGTGCGTACCTGGTTGGAGGGGGACTTGGCTTGTATCAAACAATACAGTTATCTGTCCAACATCACCTTGCTGAAGAAGAAGGCAAGGTAATGGGCAATAATATTAGCTATGAAAAGTATTTTCATTAATTGCCATGTAGTTTACCTTAAGCAAAGGATGTCAGGTGGATTTTTGTCAGCTGACAACCTGTCTGTGGTTTGCCTAATAAATCAGACCGTGTACACAATGGAAAGCATCGCCACATTCGGGACTACTGGCTGGTGTGCTTTTGTCATGTAGTTTGCACAATGTTACATCCAGGTTCAACTAAATGTTCCATTGTAAATGTATATACAGTTAATGAAATTGATTTTTTCCGACTTATATGTCTTCCACAGGCTTATTCTGATGGTGACCTGAAATTGACACTGTACCAGTACAAGACCTGCCCATTCTGCAGTAAAGTGCGAGCTTTTCTGGACTACCATCGGCTTCCATATGAGATTGTGGAGGTCAATCCCGTCATGAGGAAGGAAATCAAGTGGTCAATTTACAGAAAAGTGCCAATCCTAATGGTGAACGATGATGTGGTAAGGGGGACAGAGTCACTCTGCATGGCTTGGTATTAGCTAGCAGATCCGACCCGCATGTTTACAGCTGCACTAGGGTCAGAAAGGCTTCCTGTGTAAATTAAGACACAGTGGAGCCGGCGTGAGATATATGGCTGGGAAAACGTACCTCATTCCAGGGATGAGAAATGCGTTCTCCGAATAGTCCCATTATCCTAACTGTTACAATGAGAAGATTGAAGACTGCTAGTTTTTCCGGAAAACGGTCCTTTCGTCCTCATGCTAGGTAGCAGAAGCCACAGCAGCCATTTTGAAATGGCAGTGTCAGCCAATCAGCTCCTTTGTTGTTCAACATGACATGCCATTCCATAATGGCTACTGCTAGTTAACATGAGGACAAAAAACTAGCAGTCGTTCAATCTTCTCTGTGTAACAGTGGGGATAATGGGACAATTCGGAGTACATATCTCGCGCCGGCTCCGCAGTGTCTTAATCTACACAGGAAGCCTGTCTGACCCTAGTGCAGCTGTAAAAAGTGGGTTGGATCTGCTGGCTAGGTTTGGTATTAGTTACAGGCGTATGGGATGATGGAAAACTTGTTGTGTGATCGCTCTCTCCTTCTGTGCTCTTGACCTATCAGCAACTGAACGATTCCTCAGTAATAATCAGCGCTTTGAAGACACAGTTGATAAGCAAGTAAGTAGCTACCTCCCGAGAAATGTTCTTGTTGTTTTTTTACATAAAGTGGTCCTTGATCATGGTAACTAAGCATTCTGAATTCTCTATCTCTTCCTGCAGGGAAACCATCTCAGAGATTATGCGCTGTTACCCAGAGATGAAAGCTGTCAATGAGAAGGGGAAGGAGGTGACAGAGTTCAACAACAAGTACTGGGTAATGGTGAATGAAGCTGAAGGTCAGACGATGTACCCAGAGAAAGACTCCAGAAAGTAGGTGAACACCTTGGATGCCAAATTACTGCTGCCCATAATAATGACAAAATTCTTAGTGCATGGGTCACTAATGAAAATTCATGGATCTTTCCAAACCTCTCTAAAGACACTGTGCATCACTACTCTTTTTAGATTCTGTCAAGCATCAGCTAGGCTTAAATGTCCCTTTCTCTTCCCCTTCAATCTGCTTCAGAGAGGAGATCAAATGGCGTAAGTGGGCAGATGATTGGCTGGTTCATCTGATCTCGCCCAATGTGTACCGGACCACTGGAGAGGCCCTGGCCTCCTTTGACTATATTGTCCGCGAGGGCAAGTTTGGCACTTATGAGGGCTTCTTTGCTAAGTATGTTGGAGCAGCTGCCATGTTTGTCATCTCAAAAAGACTGAAAAGTAGGTGGGTGACAAAATATTTTTTGTATGATTGTCTGCTATATAACCAGCCAATAATGTTTAGTGATGAGCTCTGTTTAAATTGAATGCCTCTATCCTGCAGACACAACTTGCAGGATGACGTGAGACAGGATCTGTACAAGGCAGTCAATGAGTGGGTGGCGGCCATTGGCAAGAAGAAGTTCATGGGTGGAGACCAGCCAAATCTGGCTGACCTGGTAAGAGCATCACATCTGTCATGTGAAGTATTATCTTACACTTCTTGAACTTGTATTGTCTACTTTGTCTCAGATGCAGATTTCATGATGAGACTATTTGTTTATAATAGCCAAAGTGTTTTGTTGATTTATGTCCTTGACTCTCTTCTCCTCTCTGCAGGCAGTGTATGGGATCCTAAGAGTGATGGAGGGTCTTGAGGCCTGGGATGACATGATGGAGAACACCAAGGTGAAGAGCTGGTACAGATGCATGGAGAAAGCTACACAAAGCCACGAGGACCACAACTGATCCTGCTCAAAACATTGACCAGCGCTAGGAGATCGGATTCAATAGCACTTCCAGCCCTCAGATTAAATCTGTAGATGTCATGAGATGGGAAAAGTGATTGCATCAAGGAAAGGTGGAAAAATGCAATACATTTTTTTCCTAAGGACCTTGTCCACCTGCTGCAATTCACAGAAAGCTACTTCCAACCTTGATTTATTTTCTGTGAAAATGTACCCAATGATTTGTTGATTTGCTTTAATAAACTGGCAGCAGTTAGCCGTTAGATCCTTGGTTGCTGTGGGTTTCTGTCTACCTGTGCCCCCCAGTGTCAAAGCTGCAGAGACTTGTACAATGTCTATGACATGGGTAAAACCAAATTGGCAGCTTTAAATTTACATTGCATCTGAGTGCAAAACATTTCCTCCACGCAGTCTTAGCATTTTGGGTTCAATTTTTTGTCCTGTTTTAATTTCCATTTACTCAAAGGTTGAAATAATTGAACAAGCTAACACGACTGTTTGAATAGTTAACGTTACATCAGAATCAACTGTTCCCTCTTTCCCAGTGCTTTCCCTCTGGGTTTGACCTTCCATAACAGTTCTCAAAGTAGGAAATACTCACTTGTAATGCTTTGTAAAGTATAGATTCAAACGTATTTTGGCTACCTGTTTCATGATTCTCTTTTTAACCTGTTAACTTCATGACTGCTTATTCTACCTCAGATGAGGGTTCCAGTCATAACCAGATTATTTACATTATGTCGGCTCAAATAAATTATTCTCAATTATGCAGGATACAGCTGGGTGTTTGTGAAATGGGTCTAATAATTTGGGAGCTTCCATTGGACAAACTGGTTGAAATTGTTATGCATAAACTCCTGACCAATTTCTAAATGAAATACTATGGGTATTAAAAACCAGCCCAATGATGTGCATACATGTAAAAAGGTTCAATAAAAATAAGTAAAAAATGTTTCATGTTTTAATTCAGGAACAACGTACATTGTTATATTTTGCACCACATGAAGTATTACATTCATTTTCCAGGGAAGAGATACAGCTCTTACATTTCATATTTTACACCTGTATTATCTTCATTTAACTCTAAGACTACATTTAGACAGGTAGCCCAATTCTGATCTTTCTTTCACTAATTGATCTTCTGACCAATCAGATCAGCTCTGATGTGATTGGTCAAAATACCAATTAGTGGAAAAAAATATCAATTGGGCTGCCTGTGTGAACGCAGTCTTATACCGGTTTGGTACAACCTTAACTGCAGCTCAGCACCAACTGAGTGGTAAATGGAAACCTTAAATCCTCACACTATAAAAACAGAAATAGCTAATTACATGTCAATGTACAAAATATAAACATGTTGGTGGATTACATTCCATTATCTATGACAACACTGACAATATGGCTTGAATAGTGGATGTCATGATTGAGTAATCAGATCTAAAAGCAATCAGCAAAAAATAAATACAAATAGAGAGAACAGAAAGTAATCCCTCATAGGTTAAAATCTACAAGTAATGCCATATGAATTTGGTGAACCAAAATAATCACATTGCAGTGAATGAGAAAAAACAACAACCGTACAGCAAGAAGCCACATAACTACCTTAATAGTATAATGTTCTCAACAAGGGTAAGGGGGAAAAAGAACAATGGATATGACTATGCAGTAGGATTAGCACGAAGATTGGATAAAATAGTTAATGTTGCAGTCACGGTACAGGCCAGTTATAATTTGGTTTTAGCAAACTATACTAAGTCTACATACTATTAAGCAAATTGATCAGGATATAGCGCATCATTGCAAACATAAACATAACTTCCACATCTACACAGAGCTTCTCTACCTAGTGCATTCTATGAGTTGTAGACTGGGGTGATGCAGCCTTGAATACAACTGAGGCATCATTTTTAATGTCCAACGAACCTTCTTTCCCATCCTTCCGTGCCCCACTCAGGATCTCCAGAAGTGGGAGATCAGCTGGCCTTTGGGGGGAGGGATCTGTCTGCTTCTTAATGAACTCTTGATAGGGAGACAAAAAGAAAACACAGGATCACTTTGACCAATTTTAAGAGTTAAGTAGGTTTTAAAGACAGTGCATCAGTGTCAGTTCAGAAATGGTGCATACAATACTGTGCTATACTGGGCTGTGCAGCTTGGCCTTGCAGCACACTCACCTCCAGGAACTGCTTGAGCCTTGTGACTGAGCCCGCCTGGCCTTGGCTGGTGACAGCTTCAATCCTGAGAGAGGAGAAATGACAACATGAGGTCTGTGCATTGAAAGAGTGTCCAAGGTAAAGTGTACCACAAGGTTAGACCAGACTATTTTGTTTTGATGTAAAACTGAACTGCTGAGAGTGGTGATTGTACCTTGGCAAGTAATCCTCTTGGATGAGCAGAATGAGCTTCCAAAACTGAACCTGATACTGCTTCATCAGGGCGTTGCCACAGACCTAAGGGAAGACCGAGAACAGGGGACATCAGTGACCTGCATAAAATGTCTAGTCTTGAGACCGTCTTTGGAGACAGGTGTCAGAGTCATGACTCATCACCTCTAGGAAGTCAAAAAGGAGTGTTGCCGTGACGTCTGCCAGGGGCTCCATGTTCAGCATCTGAGCCAGCCAGCGCCAGCCGTTGTTCAGCCCATGTGGGTCAGGCTGGAGGGTTGGACACAAATAATGATAATAATAAGGTCAGCCTACTAACATTATACAAGGGGGGGGGGCAGTGAAGTGTTTTGACATAGAGATATTAGCATTCGTTATGTAAACAATGTAAGATTGTCTATACCCCCTGCTTGGAGACATAAGGCCATCTGAGCTGTATAATAGCAGCATAGAGGCGGATCATTCCTGACATCCTCTTCAAAAAGCTGTCCTGAGCCTCCACCCCTCCATCTTCCACACGGTAGCCTAAGATTCTGGTGGGACACAGAACAACACATCAGCCAGAGCAACTGACCTCATTTGCTTAGATTGTGGAAGCAACACACTTGAAATGCAGCATAGGTCTTTTTAACCCAAAGTCATGGAATTACTTAAATTTCTGTTTCATTACAGTTAGTTCCAGATGCATTGCAAAACAGTGTGATGCCTCACTGACTTCTGATATTCCTCTACAGATGTGCCATCCTTCATAGGTGGGTAGTGGGGCACTGCGTAGGGGCACTTCTTGTGAAGGTGGGCGAGGATGAGGTCTCCGACTTTGGGGTGAAGCTCCCACACCCCGGAGGCCACCACAGCGATGGGGAAGGCTGCCTCGTGGTGGGATGCCACCTCTTCCTCTCCTTGTTTCTAGAGAAACACATTGACAAGGAAGCATTTTCTAGAGCTCTATGAAAACAAGACACTACACTATTTTATTCGTATGACTATGGAAGTATAAAACATAGCATTAAACATTAGGCACTGTATGGAAGACATATAGAATTGTAAAGAGACAAAGACCAATAGTCCTGTGTCTCCAGCAGTTCAAGCCAAGGTCATGTGAACTCACCACAAACTTCTCGGCCAGTTTGTAGCTGACAAAGTCCAGGCCGTTGGGATGCTGGGAGGTGGAGACAGACTTCCCTCCGGATACCACTGATCTCCCAGACAAAAGCTTGTCAATCTTGTCAAATATTTCCCTGAGCTTGGAACCTGGGTATTTGACAAACATGGCCAAGACAATTTCAATCGCACAATTATTATAGCAATGTTCACCTTCTTTCACTTTACCATAGATAGAATGAGTGTCATTATAAGCCTCGGAGACCTCTCCATAACCCAGACGCACCTGAGATACTGGAGATCTGGCTGACAGGGATGGTGGCTGCCTTCTGGAGCTCCATTCTTAGTTTCTTTGTCTGAAAAACAAATTTAAAAAGGTAATAGTAATGTTGCCATTCATTTGTAATTGAGCTTTTAATGTGAAGGTGTATCATAATGTGGGAACTGCAGTTTCCTATAATGGCACAGTTTATTTCTCACCCATGCAGTTTCAACCAACCTGGATATCCTTAGTGTTGTTCAAGCCTTCAAAAGACTGTGCACACTGGTTAGCGGAATCCTGCAGCTCCTGGTACCACTTCAGAGTGCTCTGCTCAGCTTTAGTCTGCAGGCCTTTGGAAAGAACAGAGTGCTTCCTCATTCGTACATACCATATGAATCCAAACAAACACATTCCTTTTATCCATCCATTTATCCTCCCTCTCATTACCCTTTTTCCGTGCCTTCTCTTTGGCTGACAGAGCTGCACTCTTCTTCTGCTCTTCCTGCTGGGCCTGCAGCACTGCCAACTTCCTGCGCTCCTCTTCCTCCTCCTGCGCCTTCTTCCTCTTCTCCTGGGCCTGGGCAGCCGCCTCCTGCATCACCCGGATCAGTGACCTCATCTCATGCAGTGCCCGCTCTGCCACCGTCATGTCTTCCACACTGGGGAACTCCCCCTACGCAAACACAAACAAACATAACCACTTACCCATATTGACCAGAGCAAGGACATAAACAGGATAACAACAAAATAGATGTTATTCCCTGCTCCCCCATAGCATGGGTCTACTACGAAAGACACATGCAACCATAGATGAAGGATAAAGAGAATCACACTGACCTCTGCTGTCGTGCGCACCACCTCTGACACCTGGGAGCATAGCTGGTTGGCGCGGGTGCTATAGGAAGTGAGATCAGGGGAGGGGCCTGACTGGGTGGGTGTGGCCGGCTCCAGGAGCTGATTGAGTTGAAGTATCTCTTCCTGGATGGCGTTGAGAGCACGCAGTCTCTCCCTACCCTCCACCTGTCTCTGCCTCTCAAATTCTGCCTCCCGCAAGCGCTGTTGCTCCGCCTCCCTCAGGCGCAGGTTCAGGATCTGTGAGGGGTGGAGGAGATTTTTCAACCTGTATCTGAAAACGACTGTTTTGCATTTTGCTTTCTGAAGTTCCAGTGGTTAAACTTTCAATACCTTTATTCTGTTTTTGTGCTCTTCTTTCAACTTTTCTTGGCGCCCAATGCTTTCTTGTGTTCTTTTAAACAAGAGAAAGACAAGCAGTAAATTAAGATTCTTGACATGTAACACATTTTCAATCCTGTCACAGGGACAGCAGCATATTGGTGGGTGAAAAGGAGACGATTATGCTTTAGAGATAAAACAAGCACGGCGTACTCTCTGTCCATCATGTCCCTCATACTCTGGTACTCCTGTCTCTGCTTCAGCTCCATGAACTCCTCAAAGCGTTTGAGCTGCTCTGACTCCCGGCTCGCCACTGAGGCCACCAGCTTCTCCTGCAGCTCCTGCCTTAGACTCAGCTCCATCTGCACCAGGACATTCAAGGGTCTAGATTAGGTATGAAATGCTAGCTTAACATAATGCCATGGTTCTCACATATATAGTCAACAGTGTTGGAGTCAAAATGTAACAGTGACATGTTGATGCATGAACAAGATAACTAAGAAAAAAAATGAAAAGAAGCCTTTGCAACCTTGGCCTTGGCACGATGTTTCTCCTCACAAATGCGTATACATCCTGCCATTTGAGTTGCCCTGGGAGACAGCAAGGAGATGGTGGGGGGAAGAATGGGGTTGGAGACTGGACTGACATCATTGCTGGCATCTGTGGCACTGTCCTCATCACCAACAATCTGCTGCGGATCGATATGAAGACAAATGTGATAGGTTCATAAAAATGTACAAAAATACAGTGTGCAGAGGGAGTTATAATATGGGATAAACGGAGTGGGAGAGAGACTTGCCTGCTCCTCGTCTTTCTTCGACCTGGGGACCAGTAGTGGAGAAGAGAGGGGAGTGGGCTGAGCATTGGCTGAAGGGAAGGGGCTGGTTGAGGAGCTTGTGGAGACTGGGGCCTCCTCGGACAGGCCTGGGCTTGGGTCACGGGAAGCAGAGCCCAAAGAGCAGGTCTTCTGAAGGGTTCGAGGGCTCATGTTAAGCCTCTTCAGGATGAGCCCAGAGAGTGGGGACAAGCTAGGAGCTTCATTACAACCTGACAAAATATCCTGCAGGGGACATGAGAAAGGATCATACCGGTAACGTTAGGCTACATCACATAACTAATAAAATGAAATGCTTATTTAAAATGTGTGTCCAATGTTGCCTAGGATACTGAAATCGTAGACATACCATGAGCCAGCTAGCTAGCAGGATAATAATTATGTTGGTCATGTTGTAACTTTGTTTTTGTCAGTTAGCGAATACACAACATGCGATACAACTTTGAACCATTGAGCTATATATTTGAAGTCGTAAGCTAGCATGCTAGCGGTGACGTTCATTACCTCCCCCTTTTCGAGCCAGTCTGGGTTGTATTTCAGTCTTCCCTTTGTTGAGTTTTTTAAGGCCTCTAATGTATCCCATCGTAAACTTTCAACAGGCATTTTGGCGTGTAAATAAACACACAACAAACACTTTTGAGAGACGGGTGATTATTAGGCTAACTTTAGCTAGCTGCTGCTTGCGGCATAAGTGCCACTGAAAGTCAAACTCCGACGTGGTCAATTTCCGGCTCTGATACATCTATGGTTCCGAGTCAAGGCTGTTTATCCTCAAAGCTACTTTGCCCTCAAAATGGGTCAATTCATAACGTATTGTGAACAATGTTAATCTAAATACTGCGGGTAGAAGCTTGACAACTATCTTGACTTTTTCCTTCATTTTCTGAGTTTGTGAATGCGTGAAACACACCAGACTGTCCATTTTCATTTTAAGCTTTTGTTATTGTTTTGTAAAACAGTATAGTAAATTTCAACTGAATATAAAAAAGAGATCCTTGGTACAACTCATACAATATAATGCTAAGAATATTCAATCAGATTGGTGAGTGTGTGTGTAAAGAGCTTGATAGCACAGAATCACCAAACACAATACTATATGAAGCTTTGAGAAACTGAACATAATTCTGCAGGCTGCGGTTTGTAGAGTCAGATTGTTCCAGTCTCTCCTTCAGGTTCCTCAACTGATTCCGGAATCATCTCTCCATCTGCAAAGGAAGAAACACAGACTTCCATATCAGTTCAGTTTGACAAAGTTATCATAGTTGTATGTATCATTCCTTATTATGGTGATTCAGATCCTATCTGCAAGTTTGCCTCCTCCAGTTTCCTAAGAGAGGGAAGGAACAGTCAAGACATTGATCAGCAGAAACATACAGAATGTTTTGTGGATCATTTCCCATAGGGACACCAAAGTTTTTCCACATCTCCTTCAGGTATTGATATGACTTACCTCTCTATACTTTCCATCTTATGCTTTAGAATTGTGTTCCCCTCCAGCAGAAGCACATTTTTCTCTTGAAAGGTTTCCACCAGACAGCCCTGCTGTTCCACCTACAGAGACAGACACACACACACTTATAATTGAAGCACAGATATGATTTTCTTCTGTAAAACTGTCCATTTACAGTATGTGTTCATACCTTGTGTCTGAGTTCAGTGGGGGTGTTGTGTTGCTCAGTGTTTCTCCTCTCCTGAGTGTGCGTCTCTTCCTGGGCCTCTCTCAGCTGTTCCTCAGAACGCTTCAGCCTCTCAGGCAGAGGCTCCAGCTCCTTCAGCCACCCAGCAGCTGCCTCCTGACCTGCACAATATCGCTCTCCAGGTCAGCCTTCATCTCTTGTGCATCTTTCTCAGAGATCTCCAGCTTTAAGCAGTACTCCTCTGACTCTAAGCGGGCCCTCTGAACCTGCAGCACAATTGTCACATATCAATTCAAAATCTATGCTACAGCCTGGATAGCATGCAGCATTATAGCTGGATTATAACACCTTGATTGAAGTACAGCCTACACTCGGATAGGCTGATCAACTGTACCTTGCTCTTATAGTTTTCCACCTGGCTCTCTAGCTTCTTGACTGAACTCTTCAGCTGCTGGGCTTCAGACTGGGACTGCATCAGGTTCACCTCTGCAGCAGACAGGGGTGGTCTCAAAAAGAAGATACACAAATAACTAAACAACTAACCTGACATTCAAATTTACAGAATGTTTTGTCATCTTCAGTTCTTATCAAGGTTTGATATTCTATAGTTTATTACACTTGATGACTGAAAGTGAAGAAAAAATGATGTTTCCCTTCAGTCTCTGGTTCACTAGTTTGTTGACGGAGTTGTCAGAGGTGAGGCGGTGCAGCCGGTCCAGGAGCCCCTCCGTCTCAGCACGGCCTTTCTCCTCCACAGTGTGGATCTGTGCAGTCATCTCAGTCACCTGGCTGCACAGACAGACAGCAAAGCACATAATGCAAAATACACTTATTTCAAGGTTTTGGACAACTTCTTTTTACAAGGTCATTTGCCAAAGACAAACCATTATGAATCATTCATATGAAACAGGTCTTGAATACCTCATGGTAGTCACAATTACTCACTTCTTGAGAACAGTGATTTCCACTTCAAGCTGCCTCTTTGGAGTGGCGGGTACACCAGCTCTCAGCTGAAGAAAGGGCCTCTGCCAACTTAAGTCTCCTGAATGATGGCACACAAATACATTGGGCAGTGTGACACTTGGACCACTTGGTAATGTATCTACATGTGTGTTCCTCCTGTGAGTGTCAGACCTTCTCCAGCAGCTTTGCAGCGAGCTGTCTGGCTGAATCCTAACTGTGCTCTGCTCTCTGCCTCTGGGTCTGGTTGGCCTGCTTCAGACTCTCTTTGTCCTCTTCACTCTGCTGCTTCAGATCCTCCAGCTGCTCCAGCAGGGCCTGTATCTCCTCCTGCTGCTGCTCCTGGGTCTGCTCCATCTCCTGTTCCACACAGGGAAGGGAGATAAAAAGGGGGAGAAATGGAGAGAGACGATTTATTGTTGTGGTCAGATGTCCCGAGTACTTTAAGGTGGTATTGAATTATTAGGTGTTTATCTGAGTTGCAATGAAATATAGATCAAGGATAAAACAATAGTATACTCTACATACTCTATCAATTCTGTGGCCCGTAAACCTTGATACCCACTTTACTCCGGGCGGCCATTTTCAGTCTCTTTGCTGCGTAACTGAACCATAAGCAGGCTGTGGGTTGACTCCAGAACTTTAGAAAGATCTCCAGTGGTCTTCACATTGTCCTGTATGGAGGATATGGAATGATGAGTAAAGACAAGCTGCTATCTGTGAGCACCTGGTAAGCTAAATAAAACAACTTTATCATGATCTCTCTCTGCATCAAATGCAAACGGCTGAGAATCTAGAGAACTAGAGACCATGATGTACCTTTTCAGAATCCAAATGCACTGCAAGCTGGGTGGCTTCCTTCTCTTTGTTGTTGAGTTTTGCAGTAAGATGCTGAAAGCCAGAAAAGCAGAAACAACATTCTAAATGTCATCTATGACCATGGATATGCACCACACAGAATGAAAGGAAAATTTAGCAATATAAGGGAAATTTAACATGGTGATGGATACACACCATATTTTCTGCTTCTGTGTCTGCCAGTCTCCCCAGTAGGCCTTGCCTCTGCTCTGATGTCCACAATGATTCTGTCTATCAATTAATACAGTACAAGTCAAAAGTTTGGAAACACCTACTCATTCCAGGGTTTTTCTTTATTTTTACTATTTTCTACATTGTAGAATAATAGTGAAGACATCAAAACTATGAAATAACACATATGGAATCATGTAGTAACCAAAAAAGTGTTAAACAAATCAAAATATATTTTATATTTGAGATTCTTCAAGGTAGCCACCCTTTGCCTTGACAGCTTTGCACACTCTTAGCATTCTCTCAACCAGCTTCATGAGGAATGCTTTTCAACAGTCTTGAAGGAGTTCCCACATATGCTGAGCACTTGTTGGCTGCTTTTCCTTCACTCTGCGGTCCAACTCATCCCAAACCATCTCAATTGGGTTGAGGTCGGGTGATTGTGGAGGCCAGGTCATCTGATGCAGCACTCCATCACTGTCCTTCTTGGTCAAATAGCCCTTACACAGCCTGGAGGTGTGTTTTGGGTCATTGTCCTGTTGAAAAACAAATGATAGTCCCACTAAGCGCAAACCAGATGGGATGGCGTATCATTGCAGAATGCTGTGGTAGCCATGCTGGTTAAGTGTGCCTTGAATTCTAACTAAATCACCGACAGTGTCACCAGCAAAGCACCCCCACACCTTCACACCTCCTCCTCCATGCTTCACGGTGGGAACCACACATGCGGAGATCATCCGTTCACCTACTCTGCGTCTCACAAAGACACGGCGGTTGGAACCAAAAAGGACTGATTTTCACCGGTCTAATGTCCATTGCTCATGTTTCTTGGCCCAAGCAAGTCTCTTATTCTTATTGGTGTCCTTTAGTAGTGGTTTCTTTGCAGCAATTCAACCATGAAGACCTGATTCACGCAGTCTCCTCTGAACAGTTGATGTTGAGATGTGTCTGTTACATGAACTCTGAAGCATGTATTTGGGCTGCAATTTCTGAGGCTGGTAACTCTAATGAACTTATCCTCTGCAGCAGAGGTAACTCTGGGCCTTCCTTTCCTGTGGCAGTCCTCATGAGAGCCAGTTTCATCATAGCGTTTGATGGTTTTTGCGACTGCACTTGAAGAAACTTTCAAAGTTCTTGAAATTTTCCGGATTGACTGACCTTCATGTCTTAAAGTAATAATGGACTGTCGTTTCTCTTTGCTTATTTGAGCTGTTCTTGACATAATATGGACTTGGTCTTTTACCAAATAGGGCTATCTTCTGTATACCACCCCTACCTTGTCACAACACAACTGATTGGCTCACACGCATTAAGAAGGAAAGAAATTCCACATATTAACTTAACAAGGCACACCTGTTAATTGAAATGCATTCCAGGTGACTACCTCATGAAGCTGGTTGAGAGAATGTCAAGAGTGTGCAAAGCTGTCATCAAGGCAAAGGGTGGCTAATTTGAAGAATCTCAAATATAAAATATATTTTGATTTGTTTAACACTTTTTTGGTTACTACATGATTCCATATGTGTTATTTCATAGTTTTGATGTCTTCACTATTATGCTACAATGTAGAAAATAGTAAAAATAAAGAAAAACCCTGGAATGAGTAGGTGTGTCCAAACTTTTGACTGGTACTGTAAATAAACACATTTTTAAAGAATGCTCAATATTTGGGGCATTGAACAGTCAAGCCTTGTGCAGACTCTGCCATGAGGAAACATAATCAATAGAACATATTTTCTGGTACAGTCCATCAGTGGCTCGCTTTTGGAGTTGTCCAGCAATGGTTGTTATGTAATAATATCAGGGTTCAGATGGACCTGCAAACTGCATTGTTAGGGGATCTGAAAAACCACGATCAGTCAATGGGAAATATCATTATACTCTTGGGTAAAGCATTTATTTTGAGGGCAATATCGGTAGACATTTTTACAAATAAGGAGGTTCAGGAACCCCAGTAAGACATCATAGTAAAATGGAGGGATGTATAGCAAAATGGCATTATACTGGGAAAGATGGGTTAATCTGTGGACATCGGGGGGTTGGAGTTAAGATCAGAATGAATGGTGGATTGGCTGCTGTGGGTGAAAATCCAGCACTTGAGGAAATTAGGAATATATGTATAACTATTTAACTACATGTAACGTAGATGTGACCGAAATAGCTGTAAGTAGCAGTAAAGGTATTGCTGTCAGTTAGTTTACTTCAATTAGGGTAGGGATGGTAGAGAATGGGAGGAAAAGTATAGAGAAAAGGGAAAAATAAATAAATAAGGGATTGGAAATGATGCAAACAATTAAACTGATACAACCTACAATCTATCTGCAATGTTAAAGCTGATCTACCCCCACCCACCCACCCCACCCCACAACACACACATTGTTTTCTTCCAATCAATATATTAGAAAACAATTCTTATTGTCATTTTCAATTTTCCTTCAAAACCACTGTACTTGTCAATCTAAGCAAGTCCATGTATTGGGGAGAGTACCTCTTGTTCATGGCACTCCCTGAGGAGATCTCGGAGAGTGCAGCTAACCTTTTTCACACCACCCATAGCCTCATTCAGGGCTGTCAACTGTGTGGCCACTGCCACCCCATCAATCTCTGCTTCTACCAGCTTCCTCAGTAGCATGTCTCTTTCCCCATGTAGAGTCCCCGACTCAGCCTTGCATGAAATGGAAAGATTAAAACCAAGCTAGTGCTAAACTGCCTCACACATTTTTACATTGTCTTGTGAATGTCTTGTAAATGTATGCATGATGACTAAATGTGCTCATGTCATGATATTACTCCACACCTGTTGTGGCCAGTCTCCCACCGCTTCCTTTGGGAGTGTTGGAGGGAGATGTTATCTCATTTTCCGAGGTCCAGGTCTTTGGTGGAATCCAGCAGCTCCTCCTCCTGCTCGTCGAAGACATGTTGGCATGCACTCAGATACTCAGACTGGTGCTCCTTCTTCCGCAGACTCATCTGATCATCAAAAGCAAACAGAAACACACACACCCACACACATTGAGTTTATTTGTTTACTGGACACATTTATGCAACAAACAAGAGGGCACTGGATATTGCTGAATCCCAGTAAGATCTTTGCTCTGTATTGTAATGAAGCAGTAAGTTGTGATAGTGGGATAGGGTTTAAGTTGGGTAAGGGGCAAACATAGAATTGTACACACTATACATTATCAACTGACCCAACATCCATCAACAGTCTATCAATGTTTTTTCCATATTTGTTACGCTGGCCATGCATCCTCTGCTCTTGTTCATCCTCATGAAACAGGTCAGCCAACTGCTCCAGACAGTATGAAGGCCCCTGAGAGACATGAAAATCAACATTGGTAGTATATCTAATGATACCATGCATGATATATGTGGGAATAGTGAGCAATAATGTATGTTTATAAATGTGAAATGTAAGCAATGTCCATTGCACTGGATGAAAATGTATCTGTGAGGAGCAAATAATTTACTTGCAGGACCTCCCACTTGTATGTCATCCCGAGTAGATGTTCTTCCTTGGGCCAACACGCAGCTGCCCAATATCCCCCTTGATGTCTACCTCTTTGATTGGCAGTCATGGTTTAACTGTTATAGGCCCACTTTATTTCAAAGGTTGAATCAGTGTTTATCACTTCATTGACTAAACGTTAACTAACCTGTGGGGTCTTTGCAGTGCAGGGGCCTGTTGCACAAAACTAGGATAAGGGATTAAGCCAGGATATCTTGGTGATCCTGGCTCAATTGATCCGTAATCCGGTTGCACTAAAGATGGATAGGGGGCAGGAGGATATGTTATGGTATAAATTACCATGGAGATTTATTCTGTGGAGCTAGCCTGCTCCAGACCAGGCTAAATTCCAGGATCTATTTAATCTCATCCCTAATGTCAGTCAGCAGTCACCACAAATGGAAACCAATAGTTATTTCACTGCTCACTATACATTGTTATCACATATAACTAGACCCACTGTCATTATTTAAACGTTTGTGATCATTAATTTCAATGATTTTGGATAAAAAATGATTTTTAGATGATGTTGCTATCATTAGATAATTTACAGTTTCCCATAGACTATAAGGCTATATATAAAATGATAGAATATTAGGGCCACAGAGGGGAAAAAAACACAAGTCATAATATTGTAACCAGTTGTTTTAAAGGAGGACAGTTGTTAAAATGACAGATGTGGGGCATTTCGTGAAATTGTACTTCAGTATGGTTTCATAAACAAAGACATGCTGATGTGCCAGAATATTAAGTATCACATTGTCATAAGTATCAAAACTGTAAAAACAATATGTAGCTTTTCTGCAGAAAGAACCAGCCTCATAAATTTATGACTTTATCCTTTTTCTTCAGTGTGGCCCTAGTACTCTGTCATATAAACAAATACACATTCCATATGAATATAAAAACACAATGTGTAACATTATGTTCCTTTATTGAATAAGGACAAAACAAAGCAGGTAAACCATCAGCTCCTTTCGAAACTGAAGTCACAGTGACTCTACAAGATGGAAAGCACAGAATCCAAGCATATTATACAAAATGATACATACACATTCAAAGGTCTGTATATAACACACCCTGCATGTTTGCACACTAAAATAAATGCAGGACAAATCCATACACATCAACTGAACAGACAAATGAATGGATGCAGTAGCCTCCCTGCAGCCTTGTATTACACACAGTATACCGCACAAACATCATAAGAGGCCAAATTCGTAAAAAACGAACCCAAAAAAACCCAAATTCCTCTGCCACCGCAGGACATATTTAACCAAAATTGAAAGCACACATACTAACTAAAATAATTCAACACATATTGGTCCCTCAGCAGCCGACCACTGTCGTCATCAGGGAAGATTGCCGGATTGTCCCAGTCCATGGCTGGTGGCACTCTGGGGGCCCTCTCCTTCCTCAGGCAGGCCACATTGTGGAGGACAGCACAAGCCACAGTAATATCACATGCCCTAACAGGGCTGACCCTTAATTTGTGAAGGCAGTGAAAGCGTGCCTTCAGGAGGCCAAAGGTCATTTCAACTCTGGCCCTGGTCCTGGCATGGGCATGGTTGTAGGCCTGCTGTGCTTCCTGGGGGTCTGTGAAAGGTGTCAGGAGAAAAGGCTGGCAGCCATACCCCCTGTCTCCCAGCAACACACCAGAGAATTCACCTGTCAACACAAAATCTCATCATTACTACCTCATAAACACAGTGATATTCTTGACACAGCCATGATGGTTATAAATAGGGGTTGTGTGGCTTACCTTGTGATAGGCACTGATAGATTTCAGAGGCCCGAAAGATTCTGGAGTCATGGACTGAGCCAGGCCATTTTGCCACAACATTGCTGATCACACAGTCAGCATTGCAGACCATCTGAAATCATAAGATGAGGAATATTACACCAATCAATGCACATCACTGGCAATGCAGAGTGTTCGTCAATGGACAATATCAAAAAGTTATGTTCACCTGAACATTAATGCTGTGAAAGGATTTCCTATTCACAAAATCGGCCTCATGGGCACCTGAGGGGGCTTTTATCCTTATGTGTGTGCAGTCCACTGCACCAATGACATTGGGGAAACCTGTCACACAAAGTAATGAGTATCCTACTATGTGTTAACAGTTGTCCTGTAATTTGTAGATCCTCTTACCTGCAATCCTATAGAACTCCTCTTTGATGTCACAGAGTCTTCTGTGGCCAGGGAAGGAGATGAAGACATCTGCTAATGCTTTGATAGCCAGACACACACTCCTTATTGTGCGGCAAATTGTGGCCTTGTTCAGCTGTTCTGCATCCCCCCACTGAGTACAGGAAGGCTCCACTAGCAAAAAAGCGCAAGGCCACACAAACCATTTGCTCCACACTCAGTGCATGGCTCCGTGCAGTGCGGTGCTTAATCCTGGGACCCAGTAGTCTGCATAGATACCTGATGCCATCTGCAGAAAACCTGTATCTTTCATATAGATGGTCATCAGGGAAGGCCAGTGGGTCCAACCGGTCCCTGAAGACCCTTTCTCGCCTGAAGGCTCTCCTCAGCACAAGTGCTTCTTCATCCACCACATCTCGCACGAATGGGCATGCCATTGTCAGAGCAGAAAGGAACACACAATTTTGGGCCTTCATATAGGCTAGTGGCCACACCTGGTGCTGGGGGTGGGCAAAAGAGGGCGATGCCTTATAACGATGACTTGGTTGTACTGATTGCTGGGAAAATAAAAAAAACCTTAGAAAGATGCCACCGTCCTGTGTGCTCACAATAAGAGCTCATATGTCATGGCTCACTTGACTTTACGAGAATATACCTAATTTTTATTTTGAGCTGTGTCATCTTCTTGGAGCTGGGGGAGGAAAGAAAAATAATGATTAATACATTTGTGTTACAGTTAGCATACAGTGTACATTGAAGGCATATCTCACCTCCCTCTCAAGTTTTTTTTATTTCAAGGTCCAGTTTCCTAATTGTCCTCTTTTTTATTTCGGACTCCAGTGCAAGATTTTCCATCTTTTTCTTCTTGTACTGAATGTCTATGTCTGCCAGTTCTATTTGGCGCCGGAGGTGGTTGCCATACAACTTTCTGATAGCTTGTGAGCTCTGTGAACACAATACAATTAAGCGCAGCTGGAATTTGGCAGGATGTGGTGTCCTTTTATTAATACGCACTATGTTGCCAGGCTGGTTTTCCCACTGTATAGCATCTGGGTCCTGTAAAAGAAATTAGATTTTTTGATTTTGATGAGGACTCCTCACCATTGTAGAGTAAATAGTACTTTCACAGTCTTAACATGATACCTCATGCCTTCTGGAATCCAGAGAGATGGTCTCCTCCTCATCATCGTCTCCATCATGTGCTGTTGCTGCTGCACTGGGGCCTTCACCCTATCACATTTAATCGGATTCATATTGAAGCTAGTAGACAAGACATGCCAGGCCTACAGTATGCCTTTGATGGAGTACTCACTGGATCAGCATCGTCTGGTGCTTGTGCTGGTGGCTCTAACAGGAACACAGTGCTGCCAGACACTGCAAGGCAATAGGTAAACCAAAGTCAGACAGTCCAAATTGATTCAATATGAATGTGGTTGTATCCCATGTAGAGATGGAAGGACATACCTTGAATGAAGCGGGTGGCATCTTGGGAGGAACCTATGCTCGTCTCTTTCCCCCAGGGATCCCCTCTAAGACGGGCCTGCCTTTATTTAGCTCCAAGGCCATGTCCTCTGCTGGGGTAAGGTCAGCCTTTGGTGACCCACCACCCGTGCCTTGTCTGTGGGTATTCTTTTTCACTGCTAAAACAGTACAGACAATGTGTGAGCAGGCACCTTCTGGGTACAATATATGCTTGTGCTTTGTTAAATATTAGTCAGGGACCATACCATTCTGCAGAATGTTCTTGTATTTGATTTTGACCTGCTGCCATGTCCGTTTTGGCCCGTTCATGTTTAATCTACACACACACACACACACACACACACACACACACACACACACACATTTAATGGAGTCACACTGCAAAAAATTACTTGGTATTTTTGTCTTGTTTTCAGTAAAAATATCAAAAAATTTATCATAGCTTTATATAGTGTGATGGAGTTACTTTACACAATTTCACTCATATCTGCAGTGCATTTCAATTAAAAATTTAACCGTTTCATAATTACAGTACAACTGCATTTTTTGGAGATGTGAATTAAATATTTGAATTGTAATTGTGATGTTTCAGCGGAGCGGTGAGTGTGTAATTGTGCACTACTTACGCATTCAGGCGGTCTGCAATACTTTGCCACGCTTTTTCTCTTTGCTTTATCACTGTGGCGGTGTTGCCTTTCTTCTTAATTATATCTTTTACCTCCTCGTATGCCTCCATGAGGATTTGTGCTTCCGACGGGGAAAAGTACGCGGCTCTAGTTGCCATGGTAAATCAGTTAATCTGTGATCTGTGGCGGGGTCTATTTGAGTGAGCCGTGAGCGCGCACCTATCCAGGATTGGTTTCACCTGGCTTAATGAATCCGTGTCTGCTCATCCTGGCTTGGTCTTTGTGCAACCAATTAAGCCTGGACGCACATGTTTTGGCTTCATTGAGCTCAGCTGAGTCATTTATCCCGGATGTCTTAATTCTACTTTTGTGCAACAGGCCCCAGCTCTTCTGACACTTTTTCAGGTGTAACGTTACATGTACAGGTGTGGTCTCTGGCACGTAAACGTGCAATGCCACTGGTGGTGAAGCATCACGCGTTTTCATTCTTAACCAATTGCAGCACACGATAGAACAGAATTGGCACTAGTAGGCCTACTAGCTGCTAGAAAGTCATACCAGATAACCAGAGATAATCATACCACGACAAGAACAGTACCCGGCAGCATGTTCATGATCACTCCATGCATGGCCAGCAAGCTAAACCTCAACAGATGTTCTTAATTCATAACCGGATTATGAATAAAAACTGGTTTGGTAAAAGTGAGTGATTTGTTTACCTGCTAAATCTCTACCGACGGGATCGGGATCCGGGGCCTGTTGCACAAAAGTAGAATTAAGACATCCGGGATAAATGACTCAGCTGAGCTCAATGAAGCCAAAACATGTGCGTCCAGGCTTGATTGGTTGCACAAAGACCAAGCCAGGATGAGCAGACACGGATTCATTAAGCCAGGTGAAACCAATCCTGGATAGGTGCGCGCTCACGGCTCACTCAAATAGACCCCGCCACAGATCACAGATTAACTGATTTACCATGGCAACTAGAGCCGCGTACTTTTCCCCGTCGGAAGCACAAATCCTCATGGAGGCATACGAGGAGGTAAAATATATAATTAAGAAGAAAGGCAACACCGCCACAGTGATAAAGCAAAGAGAAAAAGCGTGGCAAAGTATTGCAGACCGCCTGAATGCGTAAGTAGTGCACAATTACACACTCACCGCTCCGCTGAAACATCACAATTACAATTCAAATATTTAATTCACATCTCCAAAAATGCAGTTGTACTGTAATTATGAAACGGTTAAATTTTTAATTGAAATGCACTGCAGATATGAGTGAAATTGTGTAAAGTAACTCCATCACACTGTATAAAGCTATGATAAATTTTTTGATATTTTTACTGAAAACAAGACAAAAATACCAAGTAATTTTTTGCAGTGTGACTCCATTAAATGTGTGTGTGTGTGTGTGTGTGTGTGTGTGTGTGTGTGTGTAGATTAAACATGAACGGGCCAAAACGGACATGGCAGCAGGTCAAAATCAAATACAAGAACATTCTGCAGAATGGTATGGTCCCTGACTAATATTTAACAAAGCACAAGCATATATTGTACCCAGAAGGTGCCTGCTCACACATTGTCTGTACTGTTTTAGCAGTGAAAAAGAATACCCACAGACAAGGCACGGGTGGTGGGTCACCAAAGGCTGACCTTACCCCAGCAGAGGACATGGCCTTGGAGCTAAATAAAGGCAGGCCCGTCTTAGAGGGGATCCCTGGGGGAAAGAGACGAGCATAGGTTCCTCCCAAGATGCCACCCGCTTCATTCAAGGTATGTCCTTCCATCTCTACATGGGATACAACCACATTCATATTGAATCAATTTGGACTGTCTGACTTTGGTTTACCTATTGCCTTGCAGTGTCTGGCAGCACTGTGTTCCTGTTAGAGCCACCAGCACAAGCACCAGACGATGCTGATCCAGTGAGTACTCCATCAAAGGCATACTGTAGGCCTGGCATGTCTTGTCTACTAGCTTCAATATGAATCCGATTAAATGTGATAGGGTGAAGGCCCCAGTGCAGCAGCAACAGCACATGATGGAGACGATGATGAGGAGGAGACCATCTCTCTGGATTCCAGAAGGCATGAGGTATCATGTTAAGACTGTGAAAGTACTATTTACTCTACAATGGTGAGGAGTCCTCATCAAAATCAAAAATCTAATTTCTTTTACAGGACCCAGATGCTATACAGTGGGAAAACCAGCCTGGCAACATAGTGCGTATTAATAAAAGGACACCACATCCTGCCAAATTCCAGCTGCGCTAATTGTATTGTGTTCACAGAGCTCACAAGCTATCAGAAAGTTGTATGGCAAGCACCTCCGGCGCCAAATAGAACTGGCAGACATAGACATTCAGTACAAGAAGAAAAAGATGGAAAATCTTGCACTGGAGTCCGAAATAAAAAGAGGACAATTAGGAAACTGGACCTTGAAATAAAAAAACTTGAGAGGGAGGTGAGATATGCCTTCAATGTACACTGTATGCTAACTGTAACACAAATGTATTAATCATTATTTTTCTTTCCTCCCCCAGCTCCAAGAAGATGACACAGCTCAAAATAAAAATTAGGTATATTCTCGTAAAGTCAAGTGAGCCATGACATATGAGCTCTTATTGTGAGCACACAGGACGGTGGCATCTTTCTAAGTTTTTTTTTTTTTTCCCAGCAATCAGTACAACCAAGTCATCGTTATAAGGCATCGCCCTCTTTGCCCACCCCCCAGCACCAGGTGTGGCCACTAGCCATATGAAGGCCCAAAATTGTGTGTTCCTTTCTGCTCTGACAATGGCATGCCCATTCGTGCGAGATGTGGTGGATGAAGAAGCACTTGTGCTGAGGAGAGCCTTCAGGCGAGAAAGGGTCTTCAGGGACCGGTTGGACCCACTGGCCTTCCCTGATGACCATCTATATGAAAGATACAGGTTTTCTGCAGATGGCATCAGGTATCTATGCAGACTACTGGGTCCCAGGATTAAGCACCGCACTGCACGGAGCCATGCACTGAGTGTGGAGCAAATGGTTTGTGTGGCCTTGCGCTTTTTTGCTAGTGGAGCCTTCCTGTACTCAGTGGGGGATGCAGAACAGCTGAACAAGGCCACAATTTGCCGCACAATAAGGAGTGTGTCTGGCTATCAAAGCATTAGCAGATGTCTTCATCTCCTTCCCTGGCCACAGAAGACTCTGTGACATCAAAGAGGAGTTCTATAGGATTGCAGGTAAGAGGATCTACAAATTACAGGACAACTGTTAACACATAGTAGGATACTCATTACTTTGTGTGACAGGTTTCCCCAATGTCATTGGTGCAGTGGACTGCACACACATAAGGATAAAAGCCCCCTCAGGTGCCCATGAGGCCGATTTTGTGAATAGGAAATCCTTTCACAGCATTAATGTTCAGGTGAACATAACTTTTTGATATTGTCCATTGACGAACACTCTGCATTGCCAGTGATGTGCATTGATTGGTGTAATATTCCTCATCTTATGATTTCAGATGGTCTGCAATGCTGACTGTGTGATCAGCAATGTTGTGGCAAAATGGCCTGGCTCAGTCCATGACTCCAGAATCTTTCGGGCCTCTGAAATCTATCAGTGCCTATCACAAGGTAAGCCACACAACCCCTATTTATAACCATCATGGCTGTGTCAAGAATATCACTGTGTTTATGAGGTAGTAATGATGAGATTTTGTGTTGACAGGTGAATTCTCTGGTGTGTTGCTGGGAGACAGGGGTATGGCTGCCAGCCTTTTCTCCTGACACCTTTCACAGACCCCCAGGAAGCACAGCAGGCCTACAACCATGCCCATGCCAGGACCAGGGCCAGAGTTGAAATGACCTTTGGCCTCCTGAAGGCACGCTTTCACTGCCTTCACAAATTAAGGGTCAGCCCTGTTAGGGCATGTGATATTACTGTGGCTTGTGCTGTCCTCCACAATGTGGCCTGCCTGAGGAAGGAGAGGGCCCCCAGAGTGCCACCAGCCATGGACTGGGACAATCCGGCAATCTTCCCTGATGACGACAGTGGTCGGCTGCTGAGGGACCAATATGTGTTGAATTATTTTAGTTAGTATGTGTGCTTTCAATTTTGGTTAAATATGTCCTGCGGTGGCAGAGGAATTTGGGTTTTTTTGGGTTCGTTTTTTTACGAATTTGGCCTCTTATGATGTTTGTGCGGTATACTGTGTGTAATACAAGGCTGCAGGGAGGCTACTGCATCCATTCATTTGTCTGTTCAGTTGATGTGTATGGATTTGTCCTGCATTTATTTTAGTGTGCAGACATGCAGGGTGTGTTATATACAGACCTTTGAATGTGTATGTATCATTTTGTATAATATGCTTGGATTCTGTGCTTTCCATCTTGTAGAGTCACTGTGACTTCAGTTTCGAAAGGAGCTGATGGTTTACCTGCTTTGTTTTGTCCTTATTCAATAAAGGAACATAATGTTACACATTGTGTTTTTATATTCATATGGAATGTGTATTTGTTTATATGACAGAGTACTAGGGCCACACTGAAGAAAAAGGATAAAGTCATAAATTTATGAGGCTGGTTCTTTCTGCAGAAAAGCTACATATTGTTTTTACAGTTTTGATACTTATGACAATGTGATACTTAATATTCTGGCACATCAGCATGTCTTTGTTTATGAAACCATACTGAAGTACAATTTCACGAAATGCCCCACATCTGTCATTTTTAACAACTGTCCTCCTTTAAAACAACTGGTTACAATATTATGACTTGTGTTTTTTCCCTCTGTGGCCCTAATATTCTATCATTTTATATATAGCCTTATAGTCTATGGGAAACTGTAAATTATCTAATGATAGCAACATCATCTAAAAATCATTTTTTATCCAAAATCATTGAAATTAATGATCACAAACGTTTAAATAATGACAGTGGGTCTAGTTATATGTGATAACAATGTATAGTGAGCAGTGAAATAACTATTGGTTTCCATTTGTGGTGACTGCTGACTGACATTAGGGATGAGATTAAATAGATCCTGGAATTTAGCCTGGTCTGGAGCAGGCTAGCTCCACAGAATAAATCTCCATGGTAATTTATACCATAACATATCCTCCTGCCCCCTATCCATCTTTAGTGCAACCGGATTACGGATCAATTGAGCCAGGATCACCAAGATATCCTGGCTTAATCCCTTATCCTAGTTTTGTGCAACAGGCCCCTGGTCATCCCTAAAGATATCGGTCTGTGATTGGAGAACATTCGTTGGACCCACGTTCTAATTTACGTTGCCAGTAGCAACGGGACGTCCTCTGCAACCCGTAATATTTCTGGAAAATATCCATCTCCTACCTGTAGACCGCGCCATGCGTTAACTGACTAATTTGACTGTCTGTAAACATTACGTGGTTTTCCCATTGGGTTTACCAGGCCATGAGGTGCTCAAACGAACCAAATTTGAGATATATATTTCGAATATTGTATGAATTGGCTGTAAACGTCCATTTATGACTACTCTCGTATTTGCTTAACTGTTTCGTCCGAAGTCGCTCGTTCCTGATCTGCATACATATGCAATGATACTAGTTAAGTCTTTCATAAGTGCGCGCTTCGAGTTGCAACATTTATAGCCAACAATGGCGAGCAGACAACCGTGGAACTTCGGCTGCAAACACTTATGTTGTGTTTCATTGTCTTTATGTGCAATAATGCTCGTCGAAGCCTGTGTTGGCGAGGGACTCGGTGACTTGGGGCCTGTTGCACAAAAGTAGAATTAAGACATCCGGGATAAATGACTCAGCTGAGCTCAATGAAGCCAAAACATGTGCGTCCAGGCTTAATTGGTTGCACAAAGACCAAGCCAGGATGAGCAGACACGGATTCATTAAGCCAGGTGAAACCAATCCTGGATAGGTGCGCGCTCACGGCTCACTCAAATAGACCCCGCCACAGATCACAGATTAACTGATTTACCATGGCAACTAGAGCCGCGTACTTTTCCCCGTCGGAAGCACAAATCCTCATGGAGGCATACGAGGAGGTAAAAGATATAATTAAGAAGAAAGGCAACACCGCCACAGTGATAAAGCAAAGAGAAAAAGCGTGGCAAAGTATTGCAGACCGCCTGAATGCGTAAGTAGTGCACAATTACACACTCACCGCTCCGCTGAAACATCACAATTACAATTCAAATATTTAATTCACATCTCCAAAAATGCAGTTGTACTGTAATTATGAAACGGTTAAATTTTTAATTGAAATGCACTGCAGATATGAGTGAAATTGTGTAAAGTAACTCCATCACACTGTATAAAGCTATGATAAATTTTTTGATATTTTTACTGAAAACAAGACAAAAATACCAAGTAATTTTTTGCAGTGTGACTCCATTAAATGTGTGTGTGTGTGTGTGTGTGTGTGTGTAGATTAAACATGAACGGGCCAAAACGGACATGGCAGCAGGTCAAAATCAAATACAAGAACATTCTGCAGAATGGTATGGTCCCTGACTAATATTTAACAAAGCACAAGCATATATTGTACCCAGAAGGTGCCTGCTCACACATTGTCTGTACTGTTTTAGCAGTGAAAAAGAATACCCACAGACAAGGCACGGGTGGTGGGTCACCAAAGGCTGACCTTACCCCAGCAGAGGACATGGCCTTGGAGCTAAATAAAGGCAGGCCCGTCTTAGAGGGGATCCCTGGGGGGAAAGAGACGAGCATAGGTTCCTCCCAAGATGCCACCCGCTTCATTCAAGGTATGTCCTTCCATCTCTACATGGGATACAAAAAAAAGATGGAAAATCTTGCACTGGAGTCCGAAATAAAAAAGAGGACAATTAGGAAACTGGACCTTGAAATAAAAAAACTTGAGAGGGAGGTGAGATATGCCTTCAATGTACACTGTATGCTAACTGTAACACAAATGTATTAATCATTATTTTTCTTTCCTCCCCCAGCTCCAAGAAGATGACACAGCTCAAAATAAAAATTAGGTATATTCTCGTAAAGTCAAGTGAGCCATGACATATGAGCTCTTATTGTGAGCACACAGGACGGTGGCATCTTTCTAAGGTTTTTTTATTTTCCCAGCAATCAGTACAACCAAGTCATCGTTATAAGGCATCGCCCTCTTTTGCCCACCCCCAGCACCAGGTGTGGCCACTAGCCTATATGAAGGCCCAAAATTGTGTGTTCCTTTCTGCTCTGACAATGGCATGCCCATTCGTGCGAGATGTGGTGGATGAAGAAGCACTTGTGCTGAGGGAGAGCCTTCAGGCGAGAAAGGGTCTTCAGGGACCGGTTGGACCCACTGGCCTTCCCTGATGACCATCTATATGAAAGATACAGGTTTTCTGCAGATGGCATCAGGTATCTATGCAGACTACTGGGTCCCAGGATTAAGCACCGCACTGCACGGAGCCATGCACTGAGTGTGGAGCAAATGGTTTGTGTGGCCTTGCGCTTTTTTGCTAGTGGAGCCTTCCTGTACTCAGTGGGGGATGCAGATCAGCTGAACAAGGCCACAATTTGCCGCACAATAAGGAGTGTGTGTCTGGCTATCAAAGCATTAGCAGATGTCTTCATCTCCTTCCCTGGCCACAGAAGACTCTGTGACATCAAAGAGGAGTTCTATAGGATTGCAGGTAAGAGGATCTACAAATTACAGGACAACTGTTAACACATAGTAGGATACTCATTACTTTGTGTGACAGGTTTCCCCAATGTCATTGGTGCAGTGGACTGCACACACATAAGGATAAAAGCCCCCTCAGGTGCCCATGAGGCCGATTTTGTGAATAGGAAATCCTTTCACAGCATTAATGTTCAGGTGAACATAACTTTTTGATATTGTCCATTGATGAACACTCTGCATTGCCAGTGATGTGCATTGATTGGTGTAATATTCCTCATCTTATGATTTCAGATGGTCTGCAATGCTGACTGTGTGATCAGCAATGTTGTGGCAAAATGGCCTGGCTCAGTCCATGACTCCAGAATCTTTCGGGCCTCTGAAATCTATCAGTGCCTATCACAAGGTAAGCCACACAACCCCTATTTATAACCATCATGGCTGTGTCAAGAATATCACTGTGTTTATGAGGTAGTAATGATGAGATTTTGTGTTGACAGGTGAATTCTCTGGTGTGTTGCTGGGAGACAGGGGGTATGGCTGCCAGCCTTTTCTCCTGACACCTTTCACAGACCCCCAGGAAGCACAGCAGGCCTACAACCATGCCCATGCCAGGACCAGGGCCAGAGTTGAAATGACCTTTGGCCTCCTGAAGGCACGCTTTCACTGCCTTCACAAATTAAGGGTCAGCCCTGTTAGGGCATGTGATATTACTGTGGCTTGTGCTGTCCTCCACAATGTGGCCTGCCTGAGGAAGGAGAGGGCCCCCAGAGTGCCACCAGCCATGGACTGGGACAATCCGGCAATCTTCCCTGATGACGACAGTGGTCGGCTGCTGAGGGACCAATATGTGTTGAATTATTTTAGTTAGTATGTGTGCTTTCAATTTTGGTTAAATATGTCCTGCGGTGGCAGAGGAATTTGGGTTTTTTTGGGTTAGTTTTTTTACGAATTTGGCCTCTTATGATGTTTGTGCGGTATACTGTGTGTAATACAAGGCTGCAGGGAGGCTACTGCATCCATTCATTTGTCTGTTCAGTTGATGTGTATGGATTTGTCCTGCATTTATTTTAGTGTGCAGACATGCAGGGTGTGTTATATACAGACCTTTGAATGTGTATGTATCATTTTGTATAATATGCTTGGATTCTGTGCTTTCCATCTTGTAGAGTCACTGTGACTTCAGTTTCGAAAGGAGCTGATGGTTTACCTGCTTTGTTTTGTCCTTATTCAATAAAGGAACATAATGTTACACATTGTGTTTTTATATTCATATGGAATGTGTATTTGTTTATATGACAGAGTACTAGGGCCACACTGAAGAAAAAGGATAAAGTCATAAATTTATGAGGCTGGTTCTTTCTGCAGAACAGCTACATATTGTTTTTACAGTTTTGATACTTATGACAATGTGATACTTAATATTCTGGCACATCAGCATGTCTTTGTTTATGAAACCATACTGAAGTACAATTTCACGAAATGCCCCACATCTGTCATTTTAACAACTGTCCTCCTTTAAAACAACTGGTTACAATATTATGACTTGTGTTTTTTTCCCCTCTGTGGCCCTAATATTCTATCATTTTATATATAGCCTTATAGTCTATGGGAAACTGTAAATTATCTAATGATAGCAACATCATCTAAAAATCATTTTTTATCCAAAATCATTGAAATTAATGATCACAAACGTTTAAATAATGACAGTGGGTCTAGTTATATGTGATAACAATGTATAGTGAGCAGTGAAATAACTATTGGTTTCCATTTGTGGTGACTGCTGACTGACATTAGGGATGAGATTAAATAGATCCTGGAATTTAGCCTGGTCTGGAGCAGGCTAGCTCCACAGAATAAATCTCCATGGTAATTTATACCATAACATATCCTCCTGCCCCCTATCCATCTTTAGTGCAACCGGATTACGGATCAATTGAGCCAGGATCACCAAGATATCCTGGCTTAATCCCTTATCCTAGTTTTGTGCAACAGGCCCTTGTTCTGCAAGTCCAGTGGACACGAATTGGCTTTTGAGAAAGATGCTAACTTTATCCACTGTCGACCTGCGCCCTCTCATATAAATTACAGTTATAGGGAAAAGAAGAGTGCGCGTCAGGGCTAATATTTTTTCAGTCATGACTTTCAGAAAGGCAGACGTTGTGAAGCACTGGCCGGAGGGGAGACATTTCATCTGGTATCCTGGATATGCCTGGACAGTAGCCACATGTCCGCGATGTCACATGCACCTTGGTGGGTTGGGAATTAAAATAGATTTTGGCATATGATTTTGATTGTTCTGTCTGTGGTCTCATCCATCAGACGCGTCTGGAAACCAAGTGGGGCTTTTCTAAATACATGGCACCAATGTCATACACCCATCTACCTTTTGCGGTTTGTTTTGTAATAGGTTCTTATTTCCAGGTTGGGCGTTTCAACCAATTGAACGGCCAAAGTATAAACAAAAAGTTATTGTGAGGAATCTGAGCAAACATTTGGCCGTTGATCACTAATCGATTGCTACAAGAAAACTTTGCATCAACACTTCCTATGACTCCAATCATTCAGAAGTTGACAACTCCTGCATTCAAAGCTACAAAAGGATACCTGGCTCTACCAATGAACTTTTGCATTTTATAATAAAAAAAAGTGGCACCAACACAGCATGTAGTATTTCTTGCGATTGTATAGAATTCTGAAATATAACAAACTGTCAATAACACTAATATACTGGTCCAGTACTGCAAGTACACAATTCTAGCCATAACCACCAGACATTTAACATCCATGTAGTTTGCTGGCTCTAGACAAATCACTACAATGGTTGGTTAGAAGAGTCACACATTTGTGTACACATTAAGTTTTATTGTAACAAAACAACTTGTACACCTTTAAGTTTAAAACAGATGATTTTTTCCCCCAGTGGAAAATAAAATGGTGATTAGATGTAAATTCCATGAGATAACAGGTTGTTTTCCATGAAGCAGTGGAGGGCCCAAATTTACAAGCATTTTTTTTATTAAGTTTTGTTTTGTTTATTAAAAATGTAATTTCACATCTCATGGATGTCTGTAAAACAATACAATGGAAAACAAAATATAACATCGTAATGGTGTCAAAATGCCCACCCTCCCCAGCACCCTAAGATAATCCTTTACCCTACCCCAGCATTGACCCCAAACATTACAAGTGATGGGAATAAGCTGGTATTTTCTGTTTACTTTTAAACACATGGGGGGGGAGAACAACATTATTTGTAGGGATCTACTTGCCAACTGAACAAAATTATAAAAACTATAAAGGGGTCCGCTAGCACTAGGTCACTGCACCATGGCGTTTGTTCATTTATCACAACCTTTAACAGCAAGAAAAAAGTATATATATAAATTGCTATTTAAATTCTACTCAATATGGCGTGCGGAATCTATTTTTTTGTACGTTTTTATTTTTCTTCAGATGAATTTGGGAATTGGGGTGGTACATACAATTCAATACAGGAATCTGCCATTGGTTTTAGATGAGACAAAGAAACTTAACATGGCACGGACAGGAGTGAGGCTTCAGAATGAGGAGATGAAGCACAAAATAAAAAATCTTGGGTGGATAACCAAATTGGGGTGGAAATAGGAAAGGGTATTGGTAGATTATGTCATTTTTTCGGTTTAGTCATCTTCTCCTTCATCATCCTAAACAAAAGGAAGAAAAAAAATCAGCACTATGCAAACAAATCTCACTATTCAATATAGCTCATTAATAAGAGGAAATTAAGCAATTATCTAGGGCATACCTCCCCATCATCTCCGTCATCCTCATCTTCCTCTCCATCATCTTCATCACCCTCCTCATCAATGTCCTCAAGACCTTCCTCATCATCATCATCTTCACCTTCTGCCTCCTCATCATCCATGTCAGGAACCTGCCAATCAAATTAGCCAACGTTTTAACTATAAATTCTTCATCTACACAGGAGACTTAATCTCCTGGGTGACATTGACAGTAAATGAACTCAAAATAAAGCATCCAAAGAATGAATAATAAAGTTGCACAATGGGCAAGTCCTATTCAAAGTTAAGACATTTGATAACAGGGAGTGGTGCTAGGCCTTGGAGACTTACCAGGTAGTATTGCAGGGGGTTTGGCCAGATGTCGTCCTTGATGACCTCTCCCAGCTCATCCGCCCCAGCATCTGAGTGATCAGTGAACCAGGTGAAGAAGCTCTCGGGCTCTTCATGCTGCCTCTTCTTGCCAGCTTTATTCTGTGTCTGGCTGGAGCGCTTTGTCAGGTCCTTCAGAGACAACATCACAGGGATTAGTCGCTCTGGATAAGAGCGTCTGCTAAATGACTAAAATGTAAAACAAACCAGCTTGTGTGTTTGTATTAGTTTTATTGCATAGCAAAATACCCTTACCACAACTACCAGGCATGAAAACCAAAATTATCTATGAACACTGAGGTACAGACAACATTCAGGTTAGGGCTGGGAATTGCCAGGGACCTCACGATACGATATGTATTGCGATTCGATACTGCGATATTATTGAGATTTGATGTTCAAAGCATATTGCTCACTATATGTCTGCTGAAGAGGGAGCATGAGAAAGCGAGTTTTGATCAGTCAGGAAAAATAAATGCCGAAAACATGTTGGCTCACTATTTTAAAATATGGAGAACAAGCTATATGATTAAAAATACTGTACTTTTTAAAGTGCCCTACTCTTTTCTGCCAAATGATGTGCTTTTAAAGCAGCAATGTAACTTTTTCGGCGACCAGACCAATTTCATAGAAGTTAGAGTTATAGATCTGTCGTTCTCATTGAAAGCTAGTATTAGAAGCAGTAGATATGTTCTGTGTGCACCATTTCTATGCTTCCCGTTCTTAAGTTTAGTTTTTGCATCTTACTTTTCTTCGTTTTGTACACCAGCTGAAATTACAATGTTGGGTTATTGAAAATACATATTTCACAGCAGTTTAGATGGTACAATGATTGGTACACATTGCTTGTTTTGTCAAACTGAAATTATGCGAACTATTAGAATTGTATCAACCAGGAAATAGCAGAGCAATTTCTGCATATTGCACCTTTACAGAATTCCCATGCATGTGAAAAGAGGTGATGTGAAATACCTTTCCTGATTTCCATTTGATTTCTGTTGACTTTGATGATGGGTCTCCACTCTCGTTCAGATGGAACTCTTTGGAAAGGACTTTGTTTTCAAAGTATGGATTTTCATCAAAATACTGGAACACAAAATAAGTCAATTTATTTAAGTCAATAAATATATGACATATTGCTGCCAATAATGCAATATCCTATGAATGCAATATGATGGTAACCTTCTTCATCACTTACAAAATCTATTCTGTAGCCTGACTTGATATCTTCAAACTCTGTAACCTCCACCCTGGTCAGATAGTGAAGTGCCTCCTCATCTTCCTCACCAAGAAGGGCTGAAACTGTAGGGGAAAATGTTTTAAACATATTCAGAACATCTGAGCATTCTAGGTTCCAGTGGTAAAAAACTGAGAGCCTACTAAAGAAACTCACCTTGCGGATGGTTGACGAATGTTGTGACCCAGAAGTTTGGGATTTTGGCAATCAGTTCTGACCTCTTCTGAAAGAATGGCTGACGGAGTTTGTTGTATTTCTGTTCTACCTTCAATATCTCCTCACTCGCCTGCTCATTCAGTCTGTGGAGAAGAGATTGTACATGCATATCAGGGTTTTTCCTGGATCAAAAGGGGGCTTAGGTGGTGGGCGTCTGTTTTTCCAAACGTTGTGTATATATATTTTTTGCATTTTACGTCAACTTCCTTAAATTCTCCATGGAGCAGAGAAATGTTTGCCATTTTAAAGTGAATTTCTACACTGTGCCATGGAGCTGAGTGAAAATGGTGCAGTTTTAAAGCTAATGTCAATGGAATTGTACATGTTCTGGCATGTAGCTGAGCGAACACTCATTTTAAAGATAATTTCCTGCAATTCTATGCATTTTGCCATGGTTTAAGTTATTTTGCTCAAACTTAACAAAATCAATACTGTTAAATTAATTATATGTCCATTCTCTTTTCTACATACTTTATATATGGTTTTAGTCGTTTAAGTTTACACTGAAATCGTTTTTCCCTTCCCTAAAATGTATTTGCGTGTTTTTTTACCAAAGGTTTTTAAGGTAGAAATACCCCTGCATATCAATCACATTGTCACATGGTTAAACAAACACATGTTTGTTTTAATGTTTATACATATACACTTGAGTGGATTACCTGTCAATTTCGTTTTGAACTTCATCGATGTGTTCAATAGCTTCCTGTTGCTCTTTTTCTGTAATGACAAATGCAATAATGTCAGAAAATATTATAGTGACTCTCGGTGCAGTGGTGATAGACATCAACATTAAATAGTAACTACCAAGTTCCTGCACATTTACCAGCCAATAGTCAAAGATGTAGCTATATCCAAAGTTAAGAGCTAATGCTTTTGTTTTGAAATTGACCATGAACTCCATGCTTCACTCAGGTCCATGATGGAAAAGCTTTGTAGGAGTGAGCTGGTAACGATTGCAGTCTGAATAAAGGGGTGCAAAATGGGCGAAAATATTATAAATTTTAACAAATGATTTTTGCCATGCATGACTGAAATGTGTGCGCGTAGTGTTAGCAACGCCGCTGCAACTAGCGATTTCAGAGCAGCTTGTACACTGCGGTTCTTCCTGCTGGCTACAGCGAGGAGGGCCGCGTGGTTTAAAAGTGGGAGTCCGCACACTACACTCTGTGCCTCCTTTCCCAACACTGATTTACAGCTGGCTAACTAGCTGCATTGCATCGAGACTATGCCCAAGTTATTTGTTTATAACTAACCCTGCATTGTTGAGTCAACGCATATAATGCTTCCAATGGCCTACTTCCCGAAAACGACGGCTCACTAACTATAAGTTAAGCTAGTTAACTATGTTGCCAATTTCACATTCGCTGGCTAGCTTCATGGCGGATTTGCACAACAACAAAGTAACAAGGCCACGGTGGTTTCATTCAACATAGAAAACGTTACTTCTCAATGAACTAAGAAAGAATGCACTGTCTATTATAAAAATTGTTTTACAATTGCATTTACAGTACCAAGGACTAAACTAGCTAAACAAAATACTTAACAGGACATCCATTGATTAGACAATTAGCTAACTAACGTTAGCTAGCTATGAAATGCTGCTAACGTTAGTTAGCTAACATGGCCTCCATCACCGGTCTAACGTAGTAGAACCTAGAACTACGCACTCACGGCAGACAATACAGACTGCACCCAGAACCGGGCAGACTCATATGGAAAAGCAGAAGGACAACAAATTACTGGCTGTGAACTAATTTGCTTTCAAGTAGTACATTTCAGTATAACTAATAAAGTGAAAATGGCGGTTAACTGGAGGCCGCCATTCCTTACCAGAGGTCTCGTCCGCGCCGTCATAGTTTGAGTTCAGCTCCTTTTTACTCACTTTTGCCGCCGATGCCGACATGTTTTTCGAAGGCTGTGAATAACAGACTTCGGAAAAGAACACTGAATTCGTTTTTTTCTGTTCTCTCCGAACAGGAGACTAGTATTTCTACCTACGATTTCGGTGTACCGTTACAACGTGTGCAGCGCTCCTCCACACAATAAAAAGCGAGGAAGTCAGACACACCACCACCAAGCTCAAGGCAAGCCCACTCACGCGCTCCCTTTCATTACGAACGCGCCTCAGCAAATGGAACCAACAGGGCTCCGCCTCTCGAGGACAAGTCTACTTGCTCGATTCTAGTGTTGCTTTCTGATAGGCGAGGTCGCACATAGGGGCTGGTATATACTGAGGGGATTCGATTAATCTGGCCCGGGCAAGCGTGTTTTGCACCGGGTGAAAGTTGATTGCGTTCGTTTTGGAACCAGGCTGCCTCCCGGGCGTGAGTCAGGTATCCAGTTCAAAGCCAAGGGCGAAGTCGGCTCAAAACAAAATGACGTAATAAGTAGGCTTCTGTTTTCATATGCAAAAATCATTGCTTTTGATAAAAACGCATTATCTACCTTCCCAATGAAAACTAGTTTGAAAATACAGACATATTTCATGAAAACTCCATGCATGTTTCTGGACGATGAAACATACTGCCTTGTTAACAACATAACCGAGCGGCGCAGATTACTTGTTCGATTTGAGAAAGGCCGCTCCTCCCTCACCGCTTTTGCCCGTTCCTACCACGGGCCATAGACCGGTGCCCCGCGGCTCAGCATAATCGAATCCGCCCACTAACTAAAAAAAGGCGGGATTTTGTTGAAAAACATCAACATCTTTGTAACATTTTGTACGTATTTACATAATCGTGTTTAAATGATCACAGCTAACAATTTCTTCTCTTTTTTTCTAGTTATTTACTTGCTGTATAGCATTTGACCTCTCAACCCTACCTTGCTACAAAGGGAAAGTAGGCTACTAGTAATTGCAGGAAAAATATTTTTGTTATTTTCAGTTTGCTGACACATACATACACACACATACATACATACACACACACACACACACATATATATATATATATATATATATATATATATATATATATATATATATACACACACACATACATATATATATATATATATATATCACTCAGCTTTGATTATCCAATTAACTGTCCATTTACATTTTACATTTTAGTCATTTAGCAGACGCTCTTATCCAGAGCGACTTACAGTTAGTGAGTGCATACATTTTCATACTGGCCCCCCGTGGGAAACGAACCAACAACCCTGGCGTTGCAAGCGCCATGCTCTACCAACTGAGTTTGTATTTATCCATACAAGATGTGGTCTGAAAATAATAAGCATCAATACTAAGATAAGACACATTCATTTAGCAATAACAAACAAGATATACAGCTCTCATCTATGGAGGACTAAAAGTGCCACAATTAAATAAATAAATACACCATTAAATAACTACTTAAATGTGTCATTAATTAATTAAAATTAGAATTAAATACATAAATGTGTTATTAAATGTGTCATTAATTAATTCAAATACCGATTCATTTTATGTAAAATACATATATAATAATTTCACTATTTACATTTACATTTCATGGTCCTGCGTTGGAGTGCTTCCTGAATTACTTAAAACTGTCAAACTGACCCATCAAAAGTTGGTAGGCGGAACCTAACGCCTGATTGGTTACCCTCTGCATCAAGCCAAGACAAATCAATTCCGGATAATGGATTGATGCAGAGCTACTGAACACATTCCAATACACTGGGTGGCGCTATTCACCTCTACGTTGGTTTAGTTACACGGTTAAACAGAACTTTCATTGCAACGGCTAAAAATCAAGAGAAGACTCGGTCCTGCTAGCCCCAATGTTGAGACGCTGTGTGAGGTGCAGGACAAAATGTCTAAAAGTTACCTTCTCGGCTCGCCTCAGCTCGCTTGGAACCTCGACTGAGCAGGTGCTAAAAAAAGTATATGTTAGCAGGTACCAGGTACTTTTTTTCGTAATGGAAAACCAAAAAAGGCGAGGCGAGGCGAGTAGGTACCATGTAATGGAAAAGCACCATTAGATTTTGAAGAAGTGTAATATCGTTACATGGTAAGTTTAGTCTTTTCCTGGTTTCAAAGGCTGCATTACAGTAAAGTGATGTCATTTTCTGAACTTACCAGACTGTTCTAGCTGTTCTATTATTTGCCTTTTACCACTTAGTCATTATATCCACAATATGATAGTTATTTATCCGAAATCTAAATGTGGAAGATATTTTGTGAATGCACCAATTGTCAACCTTACAATATCGTTGCAATATCGACATCAAGGTGTTAGGTCAAAAATTTGATATTTGATTTTCTCCATATTGCCCAGCCCTAATGTCAATGCATACACAGTTCAGATGAATTGACACAAGTTCAGTGTCTTTGAAAACATTAACACACTGTGCAGTAGTTGACTTTTTTTTTCTTCCATTTACTAAAATCAAACTGTTCTGCACCTTCAGTGCTAACAGTACAGCATTCATGTTAGTCATTCTGTGGACCATAATGAGACAGGAAGCTTCAAAGAAACAGCTTTTTTTCCTTTCTTTTAAAAGGAAAGTAAACTTTCAGTTTTTCCTTGCTTGTTCTAACACAACAAATAAAAACATGGGTTGGACATCAGTCTAAGATTCTTGATAACACTTCCACAGTCTCTACATATAGTCTAAGTGCATCAGTAACAGAAACTCCTGGAGCTGGCAAAATTGCAACCTCTTCATCTGAGAGCTCACGGGCCAGCTGAACCTCGGGGACTGACACAGTGCCTCGATGAAGGCAGTGAGGTCCGTTCCAATCGATCCCATATTCTTCAGGAACCTGAATGGATGACAAGCATAATCAGTCTTGTACTTAAAACTAGTTTGACATGTCCTTACACAAGATTGTTATTTTTGGTCACCAAGGCAGTGAGAAATGAAATGTTACTTATTCAGTTTTTTAAAATAATACAGCTTTGCATAGTATGCACTGTAGAAACTACAGCTCACAGGTTGATCTTTAAAAGCTCGGGAGATTTTAAAGAGACAATAATCTATAGTAAATGTTTCATTTAAAGTATCACATTTAGCACCATTTTTTTCTCCCATAATTCCTTTGGGGAAACAATTTTAAGAAAGTGTTTAAAGTTCATTGTTAACCTCAGTAGGATCCTCCTCAGGGCCTTGCTCTCTGTAACTTCTCCAGAGTTGCTGTGGTGACTGATTCCTTTCAGTTCTAAGACCGTGGAAGTTCCAAGCATCTCGAAAAGAGTCGAGGCTTTGCTGAACCAGTGGAAGGAAAATCCGGTGCAGAGCGAAAAGATGGACTTCATTGTCTGGATTCAGTGTCTCCTGATCTTCCAATGAAGTAAAGATCTGATAGAAGAGGTCCAGGGCATGTTCATAAACATCTCTCCACATCCTCTCTATTCTGTGTTTAGGATAAAATTGAGAAATTGTTAATTTATGACATATGCTAAAGTACATTCAACTAGTATGTTAGTTGTGTGAGCCTAGTTGCCAAACATATTTCTTTACCGCTGATTGTGGACACTTCTGCCTGTGATGTGTGAATTCCTGTCGGTACCTCTGCTTCTGATCATGAATTCTGCTACATCTGCATTCTCCCCCTGTCACGGTTTACTAAGCCAGAACCCAGAAGCAGACCAGGGGCCTGTTGCACAAAACTAGGATAAGGGATTAAGCCAGGATATCTTGGTGATCCTGGCTCAATTGATCCGTAATCCGGTTGCACTAAAGATGGATAGGGGGCAGGAGGATATGTTATGGTATAAATTACCATGGAGATTTATTCTGTGGAGCTAGCCTGCTCCAGACCAGGCTAAATTCCAGGATCTATTTAATCTCATCCCTAATGTCAGTCAGCAGTCACCACAAATGGAAACCAATAGTTATTTCACTGCTCACTATACATTGTTATCACATATAACTAGACCCACTGTCATTATTTAAACGTTTGTGATCATTAATTTCAATGATTTTGGATAAAAAATGATTTTTAGATGATGTTGCTATCATTAGATAATTTACAGTTTCCCATAGACTATAAGGCTATATATAAAATGATAGAATATTAGGGCCACAGAGGGAAAAAAACAGAAGTCATAATATTGTAACCAGTTGTTTTAAAGGAGGACAGTTGTTAAAAATGACAGATGTGGGGCATTTCGTGAAATTGTACTTCAGTATGGTTTCATAAACAAAGACATGCTGATGTGCCAGAATATTAAGTATCACATTGTCATAAGTATCAAAACTGTAAAAACAATATGTAGCTTTTCTGCAGAAAGAACCAGCCTCATAAATTTATGACTTTATCCTTTTTCTTCAGTGTGGCCCTAGTACTCTGTCATATAAACAAATACACATTCCATATGAATATAAAAACACAATGTGTAACATTATGTTCCTTTATTGAATAAGGACAAAACAAAGCAGGTAAACCATCAGCTCCTTTCGAAACTGAAGTCACAGTGACTCTACAAGATGGAAAGCACAGAATCCAAGCATATTATACAAAATGATACATACACATTCAAAGGTCTGTATATAACACACCCTGCATGTCTGCACACTAAAATAAATGCAGGACAAATCCATACACATCAACTGAACAGACAAATGAATGGATGCAGTAGCCTCCCTGCAGCCTTGTATTACACACAGTATACCGCACAAACATCATAAGAGGCCAAATTCGTAAAAAACGAACCCAAAAAACCCAAATTCCTCTGCCACCGCAGGACATATTTAACCAAAATTGAAAGCACACATACTAACTAAAATAATTCAACACATATTGGTCCCTCAGCAGCCGACCACTGTCGTCATCAGGGAAGATTGCCGGATTGTCCCAGTCCATGGCTGGTGGCACTCTGGGGGCCCTCTCCTTCCTCAGGCAGGCCACATTGTGGAGGACAGCACAAGCCACAGTAATATCACATGCCCTAACAGGGCTGACCCTTAATTTGTGAAGGCAGTGAAAGCGTGCCTTCAGGAGGCCAAAGGTCATTTCAACTCTGGCCCTGGTCCTGGCATGGGCATGGTTGTAGGCCTGCTGTGCTTCCTGGGGGGTCTGTGAAAGGTGTCAGGAGAAAAGGCTGGCAGCCATACCCCCTGTCTCCCAGCAACACACCAGAGAATTCACCTGTCAACACAAAATCTCATCATTACTACCTCATAAACACAGTGATATTCTTGACACAGCCATGATGGTTATAAATAGGGGTTGTGTGGCTTACCTTGTGATAGGCACTGATAGATTTCAGAGGCCCGAAAGATTCTGGAGTCATGGACTGAGCCAGGCCATTTTGCCACAACATTGCTGATCACACAGTCAGCATTGCAGACCATCTGAAATCATAAGATGAGGAATATTACACCAATCAATGCACATCACTGGCAATGCAGTGTTCGTCAATGGACAATATCAAAAGTTATGTTCACCTGAACATTAATGCTGTGAAAGGATTTCCTATTCACAAAATCGGCCTCATGGGCACCTGAGGGGGCTTTTATCCTTATGTGTGTGCAGTCCACTGCACCAATGACATTGGGGAAACCTGTCACACAAAGTAATGAGTATCCTACTATGTGTTAACAGTTGTCCTGTAATTTGTAGATCCTCTTACCTGCAATCCTATAGAACTCCTCTTTGATGTCACAGAGTCTTCTGTGGCCAGGGAAGGAGATGAAGACATCTGCTAATGCTTTGATAGCCAGACACACACTCCTTATTGTGCGGCAAATTGTGGCCTTGTTCAGCTGTTCTGCATCCCCCACTGAGTACAGGAAGGCTCCACTAGCAAAAAAGCGCAAGGCCACACAAACCATTTGCTCCACACTCAGTGCATGGCTCCGTGCAGTGCGGTGCTTAATCCTGGGACCCAGTAGTCTGCATAGATACCTGATGCCATCTGCAGAAAACCTGTATCTTTCATATAGATGGTCATCAGGGAAGGCCAGTGGGTCCAACCGGTCCCTGAAGACCCTTTCTCGCCTGAAGGCTCTCCTCAGCACAAGTGCTTCTTCATCCACCACATCTCGCACGAATGGGCATGCCATTGTCAGAGCAGAAAGGAACACACAATTTTGGGCCTTCATATAGGCTAGTGGCCACACCTGGTGCTGGGGGGTGGGCAAAAGAGGGCGATGCCTTATAACGATGACTTGGTTGTACTGATTGCTGGGAAAAAAAAAAAAACTTAGAAAGATGCCACCGTCCTGTGTGCTCACAATAAGAGCTCATATGTCATGGCTCACTTGACTTTACGAGAATATACCTAATTTTTATTTTGAGCTGTGTCATCTTCTTGGAGCTGGGGGAGGAAAGAAAAATAATGATTAATACATTTGTGTTACAGTTAGCATACAGTGTACATTGAAGGCATATCTCACCTCCCTCTCAAGTTTTTTTATTTCAAGGTCCAGTTTCCTAATTGTCCTCTTTTTTATTTCGGACTCCAGTGCAAGATTTTCCATCTTTTTTCTTCTTGTACTGAATGTCTATGTCTGCCAGTTCTATTTGGCGCCGGAGGTGCTTGCCATACAACTTTCTGATAGCTTGTGAGCTCTGTGAACACAATACAATTAGCGCAGCTGGAATTTGGCAGGATGTGGTGTCCTTTTATTAATACGCACTATGTTGCCAGGCTGGTTTTCCCACTGTATAGCATCTGGGTCCTGTAAAAGAAATTAGATTTTTTGATTTTGATGAGGACTTCTCACCATTGTAGAGTAAATAGTACTTTCACAGTCTTAACATGATACCTCATGCCTTCTGGAATCCAGAGAGATGGTCTCCTCCTCATCATCGTCTCCATCATGTGCTGTTGCTGCTGCACTGGGGCCACCCTAGTCATAGACTGTTCTCTCTGCTACCGCACGGCAAGCGGTACCGGAGTGCCAAGTCTAGGTCCAAAAGACTTCTCAACAGCTTCTACCCACAAGCCATAAGACTCCTGAACAGCTAATCATGGCTACCCGGACTATTTGCACTGCCCCCCCACCCCATCCTTTTTACGCTGCTGCTACTCTGTTAAGTATTTATGCATAGTCACTTTAACTCTACCCACATGTACATATTACCTCAACTACCTCAACTAGCCGGTGCCCCGCACATTGACTCTGCACCGTTACCCCCTGTATATATAGCCTCCCTACTGTCACTTTATTTTACTTCTGCTCTTTGTTTTTCTCAACACTTTTTTTTTTTGTTGTTGTTTTATTCTTACTTTTTTGTTTAAAATAAACGCACTGTTGGTTAAGGGCTGTAAGTAAGCATTTCACTGTAATGTCTGCACTTGTTGTATTCGGCGCATGTGACCAATAAAATTTGATTTGATTTGATTTTTGATTCACCCTATCACATTTAATCGGATTCATATTGAAGCTAGTAGACAAGACATGCCAGGCCTACAGTATGCCTTTGATGGAGTACTCACTGGATCAGCATCGTCTGGTGCTTGTGCTGGTGGCTCTAACAGGAACACAGTGCTGCCAGACACTGCAAGGCAATAGGTAAACCAAAGTCAGACAGTCCAAATTGATTCAATATGAATGTGGTTGTATCCCATGTAGAGATGGAAGGACATACCTTGAATGAAGCGGGTGGCATCTTGGGAGGAACCTATGCTCGTCTCTTTCCCCCAGGGATCCCCTCTAAGACGGGCCTGCCTTTATTTAGCTCCAAGGCCATGTCCTCTGCTGGGGTAAGGTCAGCCTTTGGTGACCCACCACCCGTGCCTTGTCTGTGGGTATTCTTTTTCACTGCTAAAACAGTACAGACAATGTGTGAGCAGGCACCTTCTGGGTACAATATATGCTTGTGCTTTGTTAAATATTAGTCAGGGACCATACCATTCTGCAGAATGTTCTTGTATTTGATTTTGACCTGCTGCCATGTCCGTTTTGGCCCGTTCATGTTTAATCTACACACACACACACACACACACACACACACACACACACATTTAATGGAGTCACACTGCAAAAAAATTACTTGGTATTTTTGTCTTGTTTTCAGTAAAAATATCAAAAAATTTATCATAGCTTTATACAGTGTGATGGAGTTACTTTACACAATTTCACTCATATCTGCAGTGCATTTCAATTAAAAATTTAACCGTTTCATAATTACAGTACAACTGCATTTTTGGAGATGTGAATTAAATATTTGAATTGTAATTGTGATGTTTCAGCGGAGCGGTGAGTGTGTAATTGTGCACTACTTACGCATTCAGGCGGTCTGCAATACTTTGCCACGCTTTTTCTCTTTGCTTTATCACTGTGGCGGTGTTGCCTTTCTTCTTAATTATATATTTTACCTCCTCGTATGCCTCCATGAGGGTTTGTGCTTCCGACGGGGAAAAGTACGCGGCTCTAGTTGCCATGGTAAATCAGTTAATCTGTGATCTGTGGCGGGGTCTATTTGAGTGAGCCGTGAGCGCGCACCTATCCAGGATTGGTTTCACCTGGCTTAATGAATCCGTGTCTGCTCATCCTGGCTTGGTCTTTGTGCAACCAATTAAGCCTGGACGCACATGTTTTGGCTTCATTGAGCTCAGCTGAGTCATTTATCCCGGATGTCTTAATTCTACTTTTGTGCAACAGGCCCCAGGACAAGGTAGGTTGAAACAAAGGTGAGTGTTTATTTAATAGATCCACGAGTGAGGCTGAATAATCCAGGGAACAGAGCGGGTTGCGTGGATGGGTTGTTGAGGGTGCAGTGGTAGGTCCAGTAATGGCTCGGCAGCCGCCGACCATCAGGCAGAGGTTGGGTGAAGGTTCCGGATGAGTGACTGCAGATGGAACAAAACGGAGGTAAGTACAAAACAAGCAAACAAGGTGCAAAACAACAAAACTAACGCTACATGCTCTAAGGCTGATCCACTGATAAACATACTGTTCATGGCTAACGATCCGGCAGGGAATGGATGTCAGGTCAGAGCTTATGAAGGTGATGATCAGGGCCAGGTGTGCAGATTGCTGATGGAATGCAGGTGTGGAAATCAGGAGAGCTCCCGCCTAGCAACGTAGCCCGGCAACCAGGCAGGGAGCGTTCCAGAACCCTCGGGAAACTGGAGATCCCGAGCAGAAAAACTAATACACAGACAGGAACCGACTCAGACTGCCGGAATCGTTACACCCCCCCTTTGTCAGACCGTACCCTTGATGGCAGCCCATACTGCTCAACAGCGGCGATAAAGCTCTGTAAGACCGTATGAGCTCTATTATTGCCGGCCACAGTCAGGTAGACCACTAAACGACTGAATCCATCCACCCCACCGTGGACAACAAATCTCCACCTGTTGCAAACACATGAAAAAATATAACTTTATTGTATAACAATTGTAATGAAACATATAGAAAGATGCATTGTTTATCTGCTAATATCACTGACCTGATAAGCTTATGGTGGCCATCTATATGCCACAAAGAGTTTGGGCCAGGAACAAAATACTGCCGTCGCGCTTAATACACGCAGCCTCAGACGTCTCATGTAGACTCCCTCTGCATTGACTCTGCGTAAAGACTCTTGCAGTCTTGAGACTGAGGGGAGGAATTTAAAATGAATAACCACACACTCACTGGCTACTTATTTTGAGGATAGTAATGTGTGTAAAACAGTCAACTATTACAGAACCACCACAGCTTCAAAAATGTACTTTACTGTCAGATATTGTACATATACACACATACATACATACATATACATACATATATACATACATACATACATATATATATTTATATATATATACACATACATATACATACATATATATACATACATACATATATTTATATATATATATTTATATATATATATATACATACACACATATATATACATATATATACACATATACATATATATACACATATACATATATATACACACATATATAGATAGATAGATAGATAGATAGATAGATAGATAGATAGATAGATAGATAGATAGATAGATACCACATGCTCGAACAGAGATGACCTGAGATTTTTTGCCTCCTATGATATTTTGCTTTTCTATGATTATATTATACCCTTTACAGCAGGGGCACATCCGGACAGCTGAGAATATTACTGTCAGATATTGTTCCACCTCTATTAAACAGGAGGCTAAAAATCACAGGACATGTCTATCCTGATGATACAAGTCAGCCGTCCTGAAATGTGTGTTTCTCTTCACATTTCTTCTACACATTCTACATCTCAGAGGCGATGTCTTTCCATAAGCGGGCTTCCTTCACCTTTCAAAGGGGCAGAGCTCCAAATTAAAAATACATTTAAATAATGCCCATATTATTATCTACTCACTTGGAACATGCACACCTCTTGCATTCAGGTGACCACGCATTAGCTTGTAGCCGGTGTTTGGATGACTTCTGTGAATTTCACTTACAATACGGTCTAACTCCTCATCATTCACAGCTGAATAGAGATCTGTCTTTCTGTACAAACAAGAAAAACACAACATCAAGTAATGTTACCTTAAACGTCATATTCTTTCCGAGTGTATGAGAGCAGCAATTCATAAACAGAAAACTCATGAATTTAGTGTAAATACCTTAAACTGTATTGTTGCATGCGCCTCCTGATGGTCCTCTTTGACACACCGAACATCGCTGCAATTTGAACTGCGGGAACTCCGGTATGTCAAACGCTCGGTATGTCAAACGCCAAACGCCCCGGTCCCTGTGTGTGTTGGGCCTGAAGTGCCCTGGTACCAGAGAAGCGGTGGACAACTTCTTCTAGATTTGCAATCACTCTGTGGTCGATATCTTCGTCGGAAAGTGCGGAAATGACTCCAACAACTTCAATAAGTTCCTCTGCTTTACTAGCTACATGCTCTGGGTCAGCAGGTCCTGCTTCTACATCCTCTGCTAAGTTTAAAATGTCTCTAACCAACTCCCTGGAAAGTTCACGGAGATCCTCCATTGTCTCTATCCAGGTTGGCCTACTCTACTTCAGACCAAAGCAATGGATCAGACTAGATTCGCGTTAGCCCCGCCCACTGACTTTGATGGGTCAGTTTGACAGTTTTAAGTAATTCATGAATCACTGCAATGCAGGATCATGAAATGTAAATGTAAATAGTGAAATAATTATATATGTATTTTACATAAAATGAATCGGTATTTGAATTAATTAATGACACATTTAATAACACATTTATGTATTTAATTCTAATTTTAATTAATTAATGACACATTTAAGTAATTATTTAATGGTGTATTTATTTATTTAATTGTGGCACTTTTAGTCCTCCATACTCATCTGTTATAATAATCCAATGACAAACGAAAATACAAGTAGCTAGCAACATCAGACTAACCAGCTAACAATGACAGGCGAAAATGTAGCTAACAATGTTAGATAGCTAGCATAAAAACGAGATACATAATGCTGTAATAATGACGAAAATATTCTTAAACTATTGACAACTTCGTCAGTAAAACAGGGGGGAAACATATACCTTACTTACAGTTTGGTATTCACGCACAGTGATTAATAAATTGGTCAGAAAGGAAATAATGTCCAAAACTGAGATTTGTGTTTACAGCAGTAGGTGGCGAGCTGCACTTCGTAATGAATTAAACACTCTGCCAGTTTGCGATAGCTGTGACGTCATCACCGAGTTCTTAAAGTGACAGGCTTTCTTACACAGCCGCCCTACGACATTCTAACCAGATGGGAAGTCTGTTCTTGGTGACAGGTTCTTCTGCATCATCATCAAGGATGGCTGGGAGCTGCACCAGGTGGGTCACTGGTCGTAGGTAAGTCCGACCCTTGACCTGGATAGCAGCAGTCCTAATATGTCCATCAGCTCCGGGGTAAGTATGAGTCACCTTCCCAACAGCCCAGAGAGCTCGAGGGAGATGAGGGTCCACGATGAGAACCACTTGATCCACAGTAAGTTCCCTTCCATCCTTCCTCCACTTCGGTCTTTCCTGTAGACTTGACAAGTAATAGCGAACGAACTGGGACCAAAAGTGATCAGCAAGGACTTGGCTATGCCTCCAGCGGCGTTTCCCTAGGATGTTACTGGAGTCATACAAAACCTGAGGAAGAGACGCATCGTAGCGTCCCATGAGTAGGAGGCTCGGTGTGACGGGATCTGGGTTGGCGACATCGGCAATGTACCCGAGGGGTTTCACATTCAAGATTCCCTCCACTTCGGTAAGCGCAGTGTGGGGCACGATTTCAGTGACGGTCTGTTCCTTGAGTATGACCTTGAGAGCAGGTTTCACTGATTTCACCTCTTTCCCACATTCCACCAAAGCACTTGGTGGTTTGAACCGGAATGATATCCTCTGTTCGGCCAACTGTTCCTTCAGGTGGGGGGCCATCGCTTTGAAGGCCTCTCGCAGTTCTAAGTCTCCCCCAACAAAGTTCGTACCATTGTCCGAAAGAAGCTCGAAAGGCTTGCCTCGACGTGCAATGAAGCATCTTAGAGACATCAGGAAGGCATCGGCATCCAGGCTCTCCAGGAGGTCCAGGTAGGTGCAGCGGCTGGTCATGCATTTGTAGATGATGCCCCATCAGTTTTCGTTGTGACGTTCCGATTTTTATGTTGAATGGTCCAAAACAATCCACTCTGGTAGAGTAGAAGGGTGGCTTGTACAGTCACAGACGAGCAGGAGATAGGTCCCCATTTGTATTTGTATTTATTATGGATCCCCATTAGCTGCTGCCGAGGCAGCATCTACTCTTCCTGGGGTCCGGCAAAATTAAGGCAGTTATACAATTTTAAAAACATTACAATACATTCATTACATAATTCACAACACACTAAGTGGAACTTCAGGTTTGGCACACCATCTTTGGCATTACAAACAGGTGTGCTGAAACTTCTGGATGGCTTCTCTTCCCTGCAGAATGCAGTATCTACGACGCAGTTCCGCCAGAACCCTGTCTGGGCCGGGATGGAGGAGAGTCTCGTCGAAATCTTGAACGAGTAGCTTGGTCAGCGGATGATGCGGATCCAAGACGATGGGGTGCATAGCATCCATCTACAGGTGCTGTGCTCTTCGCAGTCTACCGCCAACTCTAAGGAGTCATGAATCCTTATCATATTCAGGAGACAAGGGACCCAGACGATTGTTAAAAGGTATAGACAGGTTGACATGACGGCCTTGACCTCTTCAGGAAACGATTCCATCTGAGCTTGCTTCAGGAGGAGGTTCTCTGCAGCTATGTAGTCTGCTGCTTCGCTGGGTGAACTGGAGAGTGGATCGGCCGCGCCCTGTAGGGATCTAGTTGTTGCCTTCATGAGGTCTTTCCATGTATCAAACTTGCTGATATCTGGGAGCTGAGGACTGGAACTGACAGACATGTCCGCAGAAGGATGATTTCTTCAGTTCGCTGTCATCAGGCAACAGGCATTGAAGGCTACTGATCTTCTGAGTGTTGGAGGAACTCAGGGCCTTGGTGCCATCGATGTGGTTGGGCCAGGTCTTACAAGGTCTTGCCCCGAGTAATGTCATCAGGCGGGTTGTTCGCGGTGTCCATATATATCTCCAGTTGGCTACATCCATAAGGTTCTGAATCTCTGCAACACGAGTTCCTACGAAGACCTTGTATCTACAAGATTCTGGCTTGAGCCAATGAAGGACTGTGGTGGGATCGGACCAAAGGAAGACTTGTCCGATAGGCAGAGTGAGTTCTGCTTGGAGGACACTGGCCAGCTGAGCCCCAGTGAGTGCAGCATTCAGCTCCAAGCGTGGCATTGACAGCTGCTTCTTTGGTGCAACGTGAGACCTGCCGAGAACGAAGGAAATGTGTACCTGCTTCTGGTCATCCACAGTCCGCATGTAGGCAACAGAGCCTCTCTCTGACGCATCACAGAATATGTGGAGGTCTCTGGTCGACTTTGGATTGTCAGCATATGGTGGTTCGTAAGTTCTGGGGAGTTCCATCTGGACAAGGTCAGGAATCTCTTGTTCCCAGCCATCTGTCCAGCAGGCTCTGAGGCTGAATGGGGTCGTCCCAACCTTGCCCTTCTTTCCATAGGTCCTGGACGAGTACCTTGGCTCGGGTTGTGAAAGGCACGATGCCTAGTGGGTCGTATTGACGGGCGAGCATGCTGTAGATATTCCTCATTGTAGGTTTGGAGCGCTCCACAGTGCAGTGCTTGTATCCCAAGGAGTCTCTGAGGCAGGGTTGGTTCCTGGAGATCCGTGCTACTTTGGGAAAGCCACAGTTCGTTTCTTTCTGATCTGGCCTCGGGTGGTAGGTGCTCGATGACAGCTGGTACATTGCTATCCCACTGGCGTATCTCAAAGCCTCCAGTATGGAGCAACTGCAGCAGTCCATTAACAATGTTTCTTGCTTCATTGGCAGAGGGGATGCTTCGAAGGCAGTTGTCCATGTAGAATGACTCCTCAACAGACTTCACAAGCTCTTGGTTGACTCCTACATTGTCCTGAACGTGTCGCTGCAGAGCGTACATGGCGCAACAGGGACTATGGGAATGGAGAGAAACCAGGCTTAAACATTTTGTTTTTTGATATTGACCTTATATAAAGAAAGATAATTAGATAAGTACTGATATACAGTGGGGAAAAAATTATTTAGTCAGCCACCAATTGTGCAAGTTCTCCCACTTAAAAAGATGAGAGAGGCCTGTAATTTTCATCATAGGTACACGTCAACTATGACAGACAAATTGAGGGGGAAAAAATCCAGAAAATCACATTGTAGGATTTTTATGAATTTATTTGCAAATTATGGTGGGAAATAAGTATTTGGTCACCTACAAACAAGCAAGATTTCTGGCTCTCACAGACCTGTAACTTCTTCTTTAAGAGGCTCCTCTGTCCTCCACTCGTTACCTGTATTAATGGCACCTGTTTGAACTTGTTATCAGTATAAAAGACACCTGTCCACAACCTCAAACAGTCACACTCCAAACTCCACTATGGCCAAGACCAAAGAGCTGTCAAAGGACACCAGAAACAAAATTGTAGACCTGCACCAGGCTGGGAAGACTGAATCTGCAATAGGTAAGCAGCTTGGTTTGAAGAAATCAACTGTGGGAGCAATTATTAGCAAATGGAAGACATACAAGACCACTGATAATCTCCCTCGATCTGGGGGCTCCACGCAAGATCTCACCCCGTGGGGTCAAAATGATCACAAGAACGGTGAGCAAAATCCCAGAACCACACAGGGGGACCTAGTGAATGACCTGCAGAGAGCTGGGACCAAAGTAACAAAGCCTACCATCAGTAACACACTACGCCGCCAGGGACTCAAATCCTGCAGTGTCAGACGTGTCCCCCTGCTTAAGCCAGTACATGTCCAGGCCCGTCTGAAGTTTGCTAGAGTGCATTTGGATGATCCAGAAGAGGATTGGGAGAATGTCATATGGTCAGATGAAACCAAAATAGAACTTTTTGGTAAAAACTCAACTCGTCGTGTTTGGAGGACAAAGAATGCTGAGTTGCATCCAAAGAACACCATACCTACTGTGAAGCATGGGGGTGGAAACATCATGCTTTGGGGCTGTTTTTCTGCAAAGGGACCAGGACGACTGATCCGTGTAAAGGAAAGAATGAATGGGGCCATGTATTGTGAGATTTTGAGTGAAAACCTCCTTCCATCAGCAAGGGCATTGAAGATGAAACGTGGCTGGGTCTTTCAGCATGACAATGATCCCAAACACACCACCCGGGCAACGAAGGAGTGGCTTCGTAAGAAGCATTTCAAGGTCCTGGAGTGTCCTAGCCAGTCTCCAGATCTCAACCCCATAGAAAATCTTTGGAGGGAGTTGAAAGTCTGTGTTGCCCAGCGACAGCCCCAAAACATCACTGCTCTAGAGGAGATCTGCATGGAGGAATAGGCCAAAATACCAGCAACAGTGTGTGAAAACCTTGTGAAGACTTACAGAAAACGTTTGACCTGTGTCATTGCCAACAAAGGGTATATAACAAAGTATTGAGAAACTTTTGTTATTGACCAAATACTTATTTTCCACCATGATTTGCAAATAAATTCATTAAAAATCCTACAATGTGATTTTCTGGATTTTTGTTTCTCATTTTGTCTGTCATAGTTGACGTGTACCTATGATGAAAATTACAGGCCTCTCTCATCTTTTTAAGTGGGAGAACTTGCACAATTGGTGGCTGACTAAATACTTTTTTTCCCCACTGTAAGGGGGAAAAAAGTATTTATAGTTCATATAATACACAGGTTGGCCCCAATAAAAAATTATAGCAACCATGGCAGACAACTCAACAGGTCCCTTGGACCAATAGCTATGAAATGTGTTACTCCTGTTGAATACCTAGGACAACAGTACCCAGCCTTGATTAAATACATTATATGGATATTCAAGAAATGGCATGATTGACCTATTGCCTCTGGGGAATTTCGGTTCCCCAAAGATGGGTCTTTTGACAAGAATCAATTTAACATCGTCCATGATATAATGGAGAAGAGAAAACATGACAAGAAAAAGGCAGAGAAAAAAGCCACACTGGTATCTGTAACTGTTTTACACTAATCCGGTCAGAGGGAACCGTGTTTTGGGCACGATCCAGGATAAACCATCTATAGACTGAAGTCAAAATGAAAGAAGTAAAAAAGTAGACACCAGAAGAAAAAATCTGAAAAGAAGCCCTATAAAAAAGAATATCCCGCCCTCCCAAAAGCACCGCCACCACCTCCCCCATATGATGACTGTTCCGGCTACAAAGGGGATGCGTTCCCTCTGAGACAGGTTGGCCTGGAACCAGAACCCAAAAAAAAAAGAAGTCATTATTAGGGGCACCCTGGAAGAAACTGAAGAGGGAGAAGAGAGTTCCACAAACCCCGGGTCAGGGCCCTCGGTGACAACCAAGTTAACAACTGAATTTAATAAATTGAATCTGGATGCTAGAACCAAACCACTCCCAGTTACCAAGCCAAAGTATCCGTATGTAAGGACAGGATGGTCGGTGACGGGAGAACAACAAGAGGACCGAAGAAGAGAACAAGAAAGGATGGAGGGACTGAAAGAAAGTGAAGCAAGGAAACAGAGAGATAAAGAAATGTTTGAGAGAGAGGATGCAAGACACAGAGATAGAGAGAGAGAGGATGAAGAGGAAAGATGGAAAAGAGAAAGGGAGTACGAAGAGGAAAGACGAAAAAATAAAGTGAGTACATGATAAGGTGGGAAGTAGACACAGAAGGTGCCTTCTCTTCAGGAGACAGAAACGGATGAACGCTCGTCAAGCGAGGTGTGCCCAATTTCTTACTCACTTTCAATTCATTCTGTCCTACCACCCAGGATCCCAGAATGTGAAAGCCAACGCACTCTCCAGGATGCACCATACCGGAGAAAGGAAGGATCTGGGGGGTCCTATCCTGCCCTCGTCTCTCATCGTTGCACCTGTCGTTTGGGATGTGGACGAAGACATCCGCCTGGCGGCTCAGGAGGACCCAGCGCCTGCCAACGTCCCTCCGGGGCACGTGTATGTACCCACCAGTGTTCGTGACCGCCTGCTGATCTGGGCACACACCACCCTTACGGCAGGGGACTCTGGTATTACGCGCACCCTGCATTCTCTAGCCCAAAAATACTGGTGGCCCACCTTGGCTTCTGATGTCTCCCGCTATGTCAACTCCTGTTCCCTATGTGCCCAATCGAAGACACCTCGAAATGCCCCGGCAGGCAAACTATTTCCTCTCCCAGTGCCTCAGCGACCTTGGTCACACCTGTCCATAGACTTTGTCACAGACCTTCCACGTTCTGACGGCTTCACCACAGTCATGGTGGTCGTAGATTGGTTCTCCAAATCATGTCGTTTTTTGCCACTAACTGGTCTTCCTTCTGCTCTCCAGGTCGCTGAGGTCCTGTTCCAACAGGTCTTCTGGCATTATGGACTTCCGGAGGACATCGTCTCGGACCATGGCCCCTTGGACACCCAGCCAGACCGATGCGCCCGCTGTCGACGAGTGGTTCCACAGGGCCGGACAGGTCTGGGACGCTGCCCATGTCCATCTCCAGAGGGCCATTCGTCGGCAGAAGGACCAAGCCGACTGCCACCGCAGTGAGGCCCCTGTATTCCAGCCTGGTGATCGTGTCTGGCTGAGCCCCCGGTTTGTGGGGCCGTTTAAGGTCCTCTGGCAGATAAATGAGGTATCATACCGGCTGCTCCTTCCCCCTCACTACCGCATCTCACCCACTTTTCATGTGTCTCTCCTCAGGCCGGTGGTTCCTGGTCCTCTGGTGGATGCCTTCCCCCGGGGTATGCCCCCTTCGCCCCTGGACATTGATGGGAGTCCGGCGTATGCGGTGAGGGACCTGCTGAACTCCAGGTTCCATGGGGGACTGCTCCAGGAGGTGTATGGTCCTGAGAAGAGGAGCTGGATTCCAGCTGGGGACGTTCTGGACCCCAACCTAATTCGGGACTTCCACCGTCGCCGCCCTGACCGGCCCGCCCCTTGCTCCCCTCCGGTGCTCGGAGTCACCGGTCTGAGCGCACCACCTCGGGAACACCGGAATGGAAACTCAACGCACCCTAATCACCTCCAGCGCACCTGCACCTCATCATCTCATCACCACCCCTATTTAGCCCTGGACCGTTCTGTATTGTGTTGTGTGTGATTGTTAAGCGTCGTGTCGTTTACTCTCTCTTTGTTATTCTCTTTCTCATTATTAAGTAAACCTTGATCTTGTTAATCACTGCATCTGCGCCTCTTCGTATATCGGTACTCGTCACACAAGGGGGATATTGCTCAGCATTGGGGCTAACCGTTAGTGGACAGTGTGTAATGCTGCTCCCAGATTCTTCTGACAATATGACTGAAATAATTAATGAAATAAGCAATTTGGCTGATACATTAGCACCAAGCAAAAATGATTGGTTCTCTTCCTGGTTGACTTCCACCTTTGGGGAATGGGGAACCAAACTGCTCACCTGGCTGTTACCAATCCTTCTGCCCCTGTTTTTACTCCTTATTGGTGTTTTGTGTTTTGTGTTGTATGGGAAAATATATAATTAACAAATTTGTCCCTGGCCTTATGGTTCTCCACATAGATAAACAGGTTGAGTTGAATTACTATGCTGAGACTTCTGGGCCTGTTTTGGTCCCTTCTGCCCACCGTTATGGGGACTCGGATTAATGGTTGTAAGTCAACTGATATTTATATGGAATTATGTTTTTACTGGATGGTTTTAAAATTCCTAGATTTTGTTGACACTTAGAAGTCTCAAAGAAGTGAATGATGGGGAATATATGATCTATTATGCGCATTTGCTTACATTATTAAAAACTATGGAGGCCTTGACAGCAAAAAGTTCTCAAAACCCTGCAACATGTCTCGTTTGATTTTCTGACACCTCAACCCCTGATACTGAGTTTGTGGGAAGACAGGATTAGGAACAATACTTTATTGTTGCTAGGGCAAGTTCAGGGTCAGGAAGGGAGTGCTAGTATAAAAAGCAGAGATTGTTTTAGAAACTTTGCAGAAATTATGAAGAGCTATACAAATCCTGTTGACTCTGTAGTAACTTCTGCCTGCAATTGCATAACTAAAGATTTTTTACATAAACTCAGAAGCCGTTGTCTGTGTCGTTTTCTAAAGTTAAAAGTTTGTTTAAGAATAAGAGAATATCAGCACTGTGCAAAGGACCCTCAACATGAGTAAGACATTTAAACAGGTCAACATTCACAAGGCCGCAAGGCCAGACGGATTACCAGGACGTGTACTCTGAGCATGCGCTGACCAACTGGCAAGTGTCTTCACTGATATTTTCAACCTGTCCCTGACTGAGTCTGTAATACCAACATGTTTCAAGCAGACCACCATAGTCCCTGTGCCCAAGAACACTAAGGTAACCTGCCTAAATGACTACCGACCCATAGCACTCAAGTCAGTAGCCATGTCGTGCTTTGAAAGGCTGGTCATGGCTCAAATGAACACCATTATCCCAGAAACCCTAGACCCACTCCAATTTGCATACCGCCCCAACAGATCCACAGATGATGCAATCTCTATTGCACTCCACACTGCCCTTTCCCACCTGGACAAGAGGAACACCTACGTGAGAATGCTATTAATTGACTACAGCTCAGCGTTCAACACTGTAGTGCCCTCAAAGCTCATCACTAAGCTAAGGACCCTAGGACTAAACACCTCCCTCTGCAACTGGATCCTGGACTTCCTGACGGGCCGCCCCCAGGTGGTAAGGGTAGGTAACAACACATCTGCCACGCTGATCCTAAACACGGGGGCCCCTCAGGGGTGCATGCTCAGTCCCCTCCTGTACTCCCTGTTCACCCATGACTGCATGGCCAAGCACGACTCCAACACCATCATTACGTTTGCTGACGACACAACAGTGTTAGGCCTGATCACCGACAATGATGAGACAGCCTATAGGGAGGAGGTCAGAGACCTGGTTGTGCCAGGATAACATGATCAACGTGATCAAGACAAAGGAGATGATTGTGGATTACAGGAAAAGGAGGACTGAGCACGCCCCCATTCTCATCGTTGGGGCTGTAGTGGAGCAGGTTGAGAGCTTCAAGTTTCTTGGTGTCCACATCACCAACAAAACAGTCATGAAGTGGGCACGACAAAGCCTATTCCCCCTCAGGAGACTGAAAAGTTTTGGCATGGGTCCTCAGACCCTCAAAAAGTTCTACAGCTGCACCATCGAGAGCATCCTGACTGGTTGCATCACCGCCTGGTATGGCAACTGCTCGGCCTCCGACCGCAAGGCACTACCGAGGGTAATGCGTACGGCCCAGTACATCACTGGGGCCAAGCTTCCTTCCATCCAGGACCTCTATACCAGGAGGTGTCAGAGGAAGGCACTAAAAATTGCCAAAGACTCCAGCCACCCTAGTCATAGACTGTTCTCTCTGCTACCGCACGGCAAGCGGTACCGAAGCGCCAAGTCTAGGTCCAAAAGGCTTCTTAACAGCTTCTACCCCCAAGCCATAAGACTCCTGAACAGCTAATTAAATGGCTACCCAGACTATTTGCATTGGCTGTCGCGGTGCAGGTTGCGCAGATGCATCTCTCCTGACTTCACTTCTCGACTTCCATCTACAATCGGTTGCTTTAGCCTTACCACTCAAACGCGCCCTTTGTCTTTGGTTGGTGACAGCAGAGGGACATGTGGTTCTGCACTGGCCAATAATGAGCCTGGATGAAGACATCGGCACTCACAGACTAGCAGCAGTGTTAGTTGGCACAGCAGAGGGAACCCTGCCACCTCTGCAGGAAGCCTAAACAGGAAGCCTAAACACTCACAGTGAGTGTGTGAGTGAATGCGTGAGAGAGAGAGAGAGATTAGTAACTGAAAGAAGAGGATAACAGAATGCAGAGGGATTTTACAGAGCAGACAACAGAGAGGCAAAAACAAACACAAGAAAGACTGCTGTGTGACCAGATTCACAAGATGTAAAGCAGCTTCAAGAGGAACCCTCAGCAGATGCTTCAGGACAGCCGCTCCAAGATCGAGCTGATCCGAATGCAGATTATCAAAGTCATCCAGACTGGTGTTGGGGATGGGAGAAGCAACCATGGCAGTACCAATCATGGAGGTCAGAGCATTATGGTACAGTTTAGTTAGTTAGGGGATCATGGTTACAATATGTAATTTACAATTGACTCAATCCATGTCTTTGCATGGAATGCCATCTTGCATCTTACTATAATCTGTTAGGCAGTTCCAGTGTTTGTTTTGCTTTCTATTTTATATGCTGATATGACCTTAACAAATCTATGCCTGTTTTCTCATGCACCATTGACCCAGGAGGATGTACCCTAGTGGGTGTCAATCCCCTGGACATTCATGTGGCAGAGTTAAAACACTATGTCCAGACAGAGGTGGTGAAGGTGGCTAGAGATGTGGTGAAGCAGCATGAGGAGCTGCCATCGCACGACCAACTGGCCCTGGCTGAGGTGGGCTAGCTTGGTTATATCTAGAAAGGCAGTTTTTTATTGTTTTACTATTCTATTCGAAAACAATACAAAATGAGTATCAATTCATAGGGACTAAGGAACCTTTCGTAAACTGAGTTTAAGATTGGAAAAACATCATCTTGGTTTGTACATTGGAACATTTGTTTTTGTGCCTATGCTATGTGTGTATGAGGAATTGCATACAGTATATCTCTACCAGGTCCGATCCCGTGTGCTAGAGTCGTCTCAGAAGCTAGATCTTCTGCGTCTTTCTCTGGAGTACCGCCTGAGGGAGTCATCTCAGGAAGCCATCCAGGAGCCTGTCACCAAAGAAGGGCTCCCTACAGGATCCCCTCCCCCAGAGGAACAACTACAAAGTTGTTTACTCTCCTCCCTCTCCTCCTCAACCTCCTCATCCTTACTTAAGCCGGCCTCCCTAACAGGTAACCACTCTCTTCAAACCTTACAGGTATTTTATGTATGTTTATGGATCTGAGGTAAAAGCAGAATGATAATATTTATTTTAATGTCTGTTCTCCTGATAAATGTAACATTTTACAGGCACACTTGAGGTCAGGCCTCTGGGATGTGAGGACTTGCTGAAATCCTTGCCAGGACGAAGCCAAATAACCAGTGCATCGTCTGCTCCGGATAGTCCACCAGATTCCAAAGTTGACAGCCAACCTGATCACACAGAAGACCTCTCCTGTAAATCCGTGTATAAAGGACCTTAGCCCTACTCAGCTCTTTAGTTCTATATTGAACATCCACTACCTCCTCCTCTCCTGCGGAGAGTGTACTGTGTATGTATGGTATTAAGTGCCCAGAGGGCTTGTGACTTCTTTGTTGAAGCTGTGGTTGTCGTATTTGAATATCCCAAGTACTGTACCTGTAGAACCAGCTCTCCTAAATGTTATTGTAGTCAAGGAAGTACAGGACAGTAATGTCTGACTTTGTGTCTGGCAGTGGAGATGAGTGCAGTGCTGAAACTGGATAACAGAGTGGTGGGTCGCACCCACTGGAAACCCCTGAGCAAGCAGGCCTGGAGACAAAGCTTCAGCATCCAACTGGAGTGGGCAAGTAGTGTCAATAGAGTGGGCAATTGATATTCTCATTGAAGTGGAAAGGGTGACTAGTTGAGGCAGTTATTTTACAGAACACCAGGAGGAGCCATTGTACTTCCCCTGCCTGGTTGTATGGGAACTCAATGGGATCTGTTGTACATAGTCTGAAAGTGTCTGAATTGGTTAAAGGTCATATAATTTCTCAGTTGGGAGATTGTACATATATTTCATATTTGGACCCCCACAGTCTCGGGAGCTGGAGATTGGGGTCTTCTGGCAAGAATGGAGGGCGACGTGTGCAGTCAAGTACTTGCGCCTGGAAGAGTTCCTGAACAACCAACAACATTCCCTGTGTTTGTGCCTGGAGCCCCAGGGTACACTGTTCACTGAGGTGTGATTTGTTTATAGTTCCGAATATGAGATGATTTAGCCACAGTGCGGTCTATCAATCAGATACCCATATGTAACACACTACGTGTTATTTTTCTGGTGGCTTTGCAGATTAACTTTGTCAAACCAGTGATTGAGCGCCAACCCAAACTAAGGCGTCAAAGGTGCATTTTCACAAAAGCGAAATCACCTGCCTTGGCCCATTAGTCACAGATCGAATAGGCCTACTCATGTTACTGTTGATGATAGGTACAGTATATTGTGTTGATGGGTGGAACTCAGTGTTTTTTTCCATCCACTCAGGGAAGAACTTCCTCCGTGCTGCCCAGATGAACATGAACTTTGCCACATGGGGCCATCTGATGATGAGTGTCCTGCCTCAATGCAGTTCCTTTACCACTTTGAGTCCATCTACTTCCTCTGATGTTGTGGTCAACCCGCCACCTTCCACCAATAAGGCCACTCTGTCAACCCCCTTACTGCCAGGGTGAGAGAAAGCACAGTGCTGCCCATCCAAACACAATACAGACAATGTGTGCATTAAGAACATAAACTGTAAAACAGGTATTGTGTGTTGTGTATTTATAAGAATAATTGTTTATGGGAGTATATGTATGAAAAAAAAAAAAGCACTCACTAACTGTAAGTCGCTCTGGATAAGAGCGTCTGCTAAATGACTAAAATGTAAAAAAAAATATGTAATATCATTATCATTGCATGATTTCCCTGACTATATACAGTACCAGTCAAACGTTTGGACACACCTACTCATTACAGGGTTTTTCTTTATTTTTTTACTATTTTCTACATTGTAGAACAATAGTGAAGACATCAAAACTATGAAATAACACATATCCAATGGTGGAACAAGCTCCCTCACGACGCCAGGACAGCGGAGTCACTCACCACCTTCCGGAGACATTTGAAACCCCACCTCTTTAAGGAATACCTGGGATAGGATAAAGTAATCCTTCATCCCCAGATGGGATGGCGTATCACTGCAGAATGCTGTGGTAGCCATGCTGGTTAAGTTTGCCTTGAATTCTAAATAATTCACAGACAGTGTCACCAGAAAAGCACCCCCACACCATAACACCTCCTCCTCCATGCTTTACGATGAGAAATACACATGCGGAGATCATCCGTTCACCCACACAGCATCTCACAAAGACATGGCGGTTGGAACCAAAAATCTCCAATTTGGACTCCAGACCATTGCTCGTGTTTCTTGGCCCAAGCAGGTCTCTTCTTCTTATTGGTGTCCTTTAATAGTGGTTTCTTTGCAGCAATTCGACCATGAAGGCCTGATTCACACAGTCTCCTCTGAACAGTTGATGTTGAGATGTGTCTATTACTTGAACTCTGTGAAGCATTTATTTGGGCTGCAATTTCTGTGGCTGGAAACTCTAATGAACTTATCCTCTGCAGCAGAGGTAACTCTGGGTCTTCCTTTCCTGTGGTGGTCCTCATGAGAGCCAGTTTCATCATAGCGCTTGATGGTTCTTGCGACTGCAAATGTTCATTATTCACTGACCTTCATGTCTTAAAGTAATGATGGACTATTGTTTCTCTTTGCTTATTTGAGCTGTTCTTGCCATAATATGGACTTGGTCTTTTACCAAATAGGGCTATCTTCTGTATACCCCCCTACCTTGTCACAACACAACTGATTGGCTCAAACGCATTAAGAAGGAAATAAATTCCACAAATTAACTTTTAAGAAGGCACACCTGTTAATTGAAATGCATTCCAGGTGACTATCTCATGAAGCTGATTGAGAGAATGCCAAGAGTGTGCTGTCATCAATGCAGAGGGTGGCTATTTGAAGAATCTCAAATATAAAATATATTTTGATTTGTTTAACACTTTTTTGGTTACTACGTGATTCCATATGTGTTATTTCATAGTTTGTTTTGATGTCTTCACTATTATTATACAATATAGAAAATATAAAAAATAAAGAAAAACCCTTGAATGAGTAGGTGTGTCCAAACATCTGACTGGTACTGTACAGTTGTGGTCAAAAGTTCTGAGAATGACACAAATATTAATTTTCACAAAGTCTGCTGCCTCAGTTTTTATGATGGCAATTTGCATATACTCCAGAATGTTATGAAGAGTGATCAGATGAATTGCAATTAATTGCAAAGTCCCTCTTTGCCATGAAAATGAACTTAATCCCCCAAAAACATTTCCACTGCATTTCAGCCCTGCCACAAAAGGACCAGCTGACATCATGTCAGTGATTCTGTCGTTAACAGAGGTGAGAGTGTTGACGAGGACAAGGCTGGAGATCACTCTGTCATGCTGACTGAGTTAGAATAACAGACTGGAAGCTTTAAAAGGAGGGTGGTGCTTGAAATCATTGTTCTTCCTCTGTTAACCATGGTTACCTGCAAGGAAACACGTGCCGTCATCATTGCTTTGCACAAAAAGGCAAGGATATTGCTGCTAGTAAGATTGCACCTAAATCAACCATTTATCGGATCATCAAGAACTTCAAGGAGAGAGGTTCAATTGTTGTGAAGAAGGCTTCAGGGCACCCAAGAAAGTCCAGCAAGCGCCAGGACCGTCTCCTAAAGTTGATTCAGCTGCAGGATCGGGGCACCACCAGTGCAGAGCTTGCTCTGGAATGGCAGCAGGCAGGTGTGAGTGCATGTGCACGCACAGTGAGGCGAAGACTTTTGGAGGATGGCCTGGTGTCAAGAAGGGCATCGAGGAAGCCACTTCTCTCCAGGAAAAACATCAGGGACAGACCGATATTCTGCAAAAGGTACAGGGATTGGACTGCTGAGGACTGGGGTAAAGTCATTTTCTCTGATGAATCCCCTTTCCAATTGTTTGGGGCATCCGGAAAAATTTTAGTCCAGAGAAGACAAGGTGAGCACTACCATCAGTCCTGTGTCATGCCAACAGTAAAGCATCCTGAGACCATTCATGTGTGGGGTTGTTTCTCAGCCAAGGGAGTGGGCTCACTCACAATTTTGCTTAAGAACACAGCCATGAATAAAGAATGGTACCAACACATCCTCCAAGAGCAACTTCTCCCAACCATCCAAAAACAGTTTGGTGATGAACAATGCCTTTTCCAGCATGATGGAGCACCTTGCCATTAGGCAAAAGTGATAACTAAGTGGCTTGGGGAACAAAACATAGAAACTCCCCAGACCTTAATCCCATTGAGAACTTGTGATCGATCCTCAAGAGGAGGGTGGACAAACAAAAACCAACACATTCTGACTAACTCCAAGCATTGATTATGCAAGAATGGGCTGCCATCAGTCAGGATGTGGCCCAGAAGTTAATTGACAGCATGCCAGGGCGGATTGCAGAGGTCTTACAAAAGAAGGGTCAACACTGCAAATATTGACTCTTTGCATACACTTTGTCATGCCCTGACTCTGGGGACTCTTATTTGTTGAGTCAGGGTGTGATTTTCTATGTTGTGATTGTCTATGTTGTTTATTCTAGTATGTGTATTTCTATGTTGGCCGGTGTGGTTCCCAATCAGAGGCAGCTGTCGCTCGTTGTCTCTGATTGGGGACCATACTTAGGCAGCCTATTGGCACTAGTGGGTTGTGGGATCTTGTTCCGTGTTGAGGTATGTTGTATTTGTTTTTTTTATTTTTTTTATTTTTTTTTAAATCTTTTTTTTTGGGGGGGGGGTGAATGGATCAGCTTAATATTGCAGATAGATTGTATCTTCTATCAATGTAATTGTCTGCATCACTTCCAATCCCCCATGTTTTTTTAGTTTTCTTTTATGTATATACTCCCCTTTATTACTTTTCAACCCCACCATCCTTTCCCTACTTGGAGTAAATTAGTGAACAACAATGCCCAGGCCTCTACTTCCGGTCTATACTTACTATCTACACCTTATGGACAGAGTTAATTTTACAATAATTCTATTATATATATGTATATATATATATTTTTTTATTGCTCCTGAACTTCTTCTAATCTCAACCTCTCCGATCATTTTCATGATGTCCATCCGGTTTGCTTCTATATGCCATATCTTTCTAACTGTGCTCTTTCCCAAAAGCTCCCAACATACAACCTATATACTTATTATGGACACAGTATGCTTACATTATTAGCTATCTTTGTTATTATTTGTTGTTATTTGTTATTAGTCCCATCCTTCAACTCTATTCAATACCTCCCATCTATCTCTTAACACCATCCATATAGGATTTCTATTTGCCATATATATTTCAACCGTACTGTGATGTTTTACAAAAGTTCTGAACCTTTCTATTCTCATTGCTTCTACAGATTGTGAATTAAAAATAAACATTTTTGCTAAAACTATTATTATATTATTGATTGATTGACTATGACTTTTCAGATCACCCAGTAATGCTATCTGCAAGGTTAGTTCCAGGTAAATATTGCAATCCATTCTGCAGTGATACGCCATCCCATCTGGGGATGAAGGATTACTTCATCCTATCCCAGGTATTCCTTAAAGAGGTGGGGTTTCAAATGTCTCCGGAAGGTGGTGAGTGACTCCGCTGTCCTGGCGTCGTGAGGGAGCTTGTTCCACCATTGGGGTGCCAGAGCAGCGAACAGTTTTGACTGGGCTGAGCGGGAACTATGCTTCCGCAGAGGAAGGGGAGCCAGCAGGCCAGAGGTGGATGAACGCAATGCCCTCGTTTGGGTGTAGGGACTGATCAGAGCCTGAAGGTACGGAGGTGCCGTTCCCCTCACTGCTCCATAGGCAAGCACCGTGGTCTTGTAACGGATGCGAGCTTCAACTGGAAGCCAGTGGAGTGTGCGGAGGAGGGGGGTGACGTGAGAGAACTTGGGAAGGTTGAACACCAGACGGGCTGCGGCATTCTGGATGAGTTGTAGGGGGTTTAATGGCACAGGCAGGGAGCCCAGCCAACAGCGAGTTGCAGTAATCCAGACGGGGAGATGACAAGTGCCTGGATTAGGACCTGTGCCGCTTCCTGTGTAAGGCAGGGTCGTACTCTCCGAATGTTGTAGAGCATGAACCTGCAGGATCGGGTCACCGCCTTGATGTTAGCGGAGAACGACAGGGTGTTGTCCAGGGTCACGCCAAGGCTCTTCGCACTCTGGGAGGAGGACACAACAGAGTTGTCAACCGTGATGGCGAGATCATGGAACGGGCAGTCCTTCCCCGGGAGGAAGAGCAGCTCCGTCTTGCCAGGGGTTCAGCTTGAGGTGGTGATCCGTCATCCATACTGATATGTCGGCCAGACATGCAGAGATGCGATTCGCCACCTGGTTATCAGAAGGGGGAAAGGAGAAGATTAGTTGTGTATCGTCAGCGTAGCAATGATAGGAGAGGCCATGTGAGGATATGACAGAGCCAAGTGACTTGGTGTATAGGGAGAAAAGGAGAGGGCCTAGAACTGAGCCCTGGGGGACACCAGTGGTGAGAGCACGTGGTGCGGAGACAGCTTCTCGCCACGCCACTTGGTAGGAGCGACCGGTCAGGTAGGACGCAATCCAGGAGTGAGCCGCGCCGGAGATGCCCAGCTCGGAGAGGGTGGAGAGGAGGATCTGATGGTTCACAGTATCAAAGGCAGCAGACAGGTCTAGAAGGACAAGAGCAGAGGAGAGAGAGTTAGCTTTAGCAGTGCGGAGAGCCTCCGTGACACAGAGAAGAGCAGTCTCAGTTGAATGACCAGTCCTGAAACCTGACTGGTTTGGATCAAGAAGGTCATTCTGAGAGAGATAGCAAGAGAGTTGGCTAAAGACGGCACGCTCAATAGTTTTGGAAAGAAAAGAAAGAAGGGATACTGGTCTGTAGTTGTTGACATCAGTGGGATCGAGTGTTGGTTTTTTGAGAATATAAATATAAATAAATAACATTCTATTGGTAGCAATAATTTTATATAATAATTTAAATTGAAAGATTATAATTTTTGAATCCGGTGTCGTTTTGAGGTATGTTGTTTGTGTACCTTGGACTTCACGTTTCGTTTGTTGTTTTGTAGTTGTTGATTCGGTTCAAATAAACATGTATGCATATCACGCTGCGCCTTGGTCTGACCCGTTCATGAACGAGCGTGACACACTTAATGTAATTGTCAATAAAAGCCTTTGACACTTATGGAATGCTTGTAATTATACGTCAGTATACCATAGTATCATCTGACAAAAATATCTAAAAACACTGAAGCAGCAAACTTTGTGAAGACCAATACGTGTGTCATTCTCAAAACTTTGACCACGACTGTATATGACCTTCATTGTGTTTCTCTTGATCTGCAGTGACATGCCTGTGATTAGGCTTAACATAAGTGAGGAACAGTCATCTAAAACGTCTAGCACTGACCAGGGAAGAAGAATCCCCAACACGGTCTCAACAGCACAGAAAACACCACATATGCCTACCCAGCTCCACTAAACAGAAAACTGTGGTAGTAAAATGTCATTTTGGTAAAGTCATGTGCATAGAGTGCTTTAGAAGACTTTGAATGACTGGTATTGGTGTCCATGGTTCTAGCTTTGTGGCATATCTGTCTGACTCTTTTCAGTCCTCCACTGAAAACTACACAACAGAGAGAGCAAGGATGCAGATTTCAAATGTATCTCTGTCCTGGGAAGAGGACACTTTGGAAAGGTCCATTGTTTTTTGCCAACACAACATGATGTTACAGTATTATATGACTTTGCATAGCCCACTGCATCACGTACTCTAATATTCACCCTATCCAGGTACTCTAGCTGAGTTGAAGAAGACCGGAAAACTCTACGCCATCAAAGCCTTGAAGAGGGACATTGTGACCCATGATGAAGTGGACAGGTTAGTGTTCTTTATTAAGAATAGTAGACATAATGATATAGTATACCATACAATGGATAGGCTTGCTCACTTAACACACATACAGTAGTACAGCAGTGATACCCACAGATAATAACTTATTTACAGTAAGAAATGCTCTCTCTGATGGCTTGACAGCCTTATGTGTGAGAGGAGGATCTTCGAGATGATCAACGCATCGAGGCACCCTTTTCTAGTCAACCTGTACGGCTGCTTCCAGACAAGTGAGCATGTGTGTTTTGTACTCGCCAGGGGGTGACGTCATGATCCATATCCACAATAACGTCTTCTCTGAGGTGCAGACCAGGTGAGTTGTACCTTACAAGATTTTAAATTTTTTAAAAATTTTAGTCATTTAGCAGACGCTCTTATCCAGAGCGACTTACAGTTAGTGAGTGCATACATTTTTCATACTGGCCCCCCGTGGGAAACGAACCCACAACCCTGGCGTTGCAAGCGCCACGCTCTACCAACTGAGCTACAGGAGACACACACACACACACACACACACACACACACACACACACACACACACACACACACACACACACACACACACACACACACACACACACACACACACACACACACACACACACACACACACACACACACACACACACACACACACACACACACACACACACACACACACACACACACACACACACACACACACACACACACACACACACACACACACACACACACACACACACACACACACACACACACACACACACACACACACACACACACACACTTAACAGTACATTTTTGGATTGTCTTGACTTCTCTTAGATTTTCTTGACTTTTCTTTGTGTTACAGGTTCTACTCAGCCTGTGTTCTGCTGGGTCTAGAGTAAGTAAGATAGTTTATTGGTAAGTCGTGTCTGAGTCATTTGACTGACGGGTGTTATAAACCAGCGCTAAATACAGCTATAGCTTGCATCTGCAGCTTATTTAAATTAGAAGTGTTTTACACAGGTATTTGAAGATGGACAACTTGCTGATGGACGCAGATGGATCTGTTAAAATCACAGACTTTGGACTTTGTAAAGAAGGTCAAATTATGGTTTATCATATGTGACAGAGTATGTGGGTATGCATGGAAATTACATATTTAAAACTGTGTGTGTAGTTAAACACTGCTCCATCTGCTGTTGTCCTGGCAGGGATGGGGCATGGTGACCAGACGTCAACATTCTGTGGAACCCCAGAGTTCCTGGTGCCTGAGGTGCTTACTGATGATAACTACACACGAGCTGTGGACTGGTGGGGAATGGGCGTCCTTATCTTTGAGATGCTTGTGGGAGAGGTAAGTGATAAACACCAAAAACGCACTCCCTAAAACACAGACAGACTAAAACAGTTCGTCACAAACAAGCAACACCAACATAGACACATGCATACAAACACACGATAACATACGCACTATACACACATGTACACATGGATTTTGTGTTATAGATATGTGGTAGTAGAGTAGAGGCCTGAGGGCACAGACTTAATATGTTGTGAAATCTGTTATGAATGTATAGTAATGTTTTTAAAAATATATAACTTTCTTAATTTTGCTGGACCCCAGGAAGAGTAGCTGCTGCTTTGGCAGCAGCTAATGGGGATCCATAATAAATGCAAAGAGAAATTAATAACCACAAATACACAGATATGTAACGTTATATAGTTTCAATGACTAGTTATAAAACAGAATAAAGCCTTCTCTCTATCAATCTTTTGCCAGTCTCCATTCCCAGGAGAAGATGAAGAGGTGTTTGACAGCATAGTTAATGATGATGTTCATTATCCTGGATGCCTCTCTCCAGACTCCATCCTTCAAAAGGTAACAACCCTCCTTTCTCTTCTAATTTTGTCTTTCATATTTGTATATACAGTGGGGGAAAAAGTATTTAGTCAGCCACGAATTGTGCAAGTTCTCCCACTTAAAAAGATGAGAGAGGCCTGTAATTTTCATCATAGGTACACGTCAACTATGACAGACAAAATGAGAAAAAAAATCCAGAAAATCACATTGTAGGATTTTTAATGAATTTATTTGCAAATTATGGTGGAAAATAAGTATTTGGTCAATAACAAAAGTTTCTCAATACTTTGTTATATACCCTTTGTTGGCAATGACACAGGTCAAACGTTTTCTGTAAGCCTTCACAAGGTTTTCACACACTGTTGCTGGTATTTTGGCCATTCCTCCATGCAGATCTCCTCTAGAGCAGTGATGTTTTGGGGCTGTCGCTGGGCAACACGGACTTTCAACTCCCTCCAAAGATTTTCTATGGGGTTGAGATCTGGAGACTGGCTAGGCCACTCCAGGACCTTGAAATGATTCTTACGAAGCCACTCCTTCGTTGCCCGGGCGGTGTGTTTGGGATCATTGTCATGCTGAAAGACCCAGCCACGTTTCATCTTCAATGCCCTTGCTGATAGAAGGAGGTTTTCACTCAAAATTTCACGATACATGGCCCCATTCATTCTTTCCTTTACACGGATCAGTCGTCCTGGTCCCTTTGCAGAAAAAACAGCCCCAAAGCATGATGTTTCCACCCCCATGCTTCACAGTAGGTATGGTGTTCTTTGGATGCAACTCAGCATTCTTTGTCCTCCAAACACGACGAGTTGAGTTTTTACCAAAAAGTTCTATTTTGGTTTCATCTGACCATATGACATTCTCCCAATCCTCTTCTGGATCATCCAAATGCACTCTAGCAAACTTCAGACGGGCCTGGACATGTACTGGCTTAAGCAGGGGGACACGTCTGGCACTGCAGGATTTGAGTCCCTGGCGGCGTAGTGTGTTACTGATGGTAGGCTTTGTTACTTTGGTCCCAGCTCTCTGCAGGTCATTCACTAGGTCCCCCGTGTGGTTCTGGGATTTTTGCTCACCGTTCTTGTGATCATTTTGACCCCACGGGGTGAGATCTTGCGTGGAGCCCCAGATCGAGGGAGATTATCAGTGGTCTTGTATGTCTTCCATTTGCTAATAATTGCTCCCACAGTTGATTTCTTCAAACCAAGCTGCTTACCTATTGCAGATTCAGTCTTCCCAGCCTGGTGCAGGTCTACAATTTTGTTTCTGGTGTCCTTTGACAGCTCTTTGGTCTTGGCCATAGTGGAGTTTGGAGTGTGACTGTTTGAGGTTGTGGACAGGTGTCTTTTATACTGATAACAAGTTCAAACAGGTGCCATTAATACAGGTAACGAGTGGAGGACAGAGGAGCCTCTTAAAGAAGAAGTTACAGGTCTGTGAGAGCCAGAAATCTTGCTTGTTTGTAGGTGACCAAATACTTATTTTCCACCATAATTTGCAAATAAATTCATTAAAAATCCTACAATGTGATTTTCTGGAGAAAAAAATTCTCAATTTGTCTGTCATAGTTGACGTGTACCTATGATGAAAATTACAGGCCTCTCTCATCTTTTTAAGTGGGAGAACTTGCACAATTGGTGGCTGACTAAATACTTTTTCCCCCACTGTATTTGGGAACTGTCACGATCGTCGTAGGGAATAGACCAAGGCGCAGCGTGATGAACGAACATGTTTGACTTTATTATCTTTAGTGATAATAGAACAACAATCAACAAAACAATAAACGACTCGTAATGTCCAACGGTAACAATGACCAAACACGGAACAAGAACCCACAAACACAAAGTGAAAAACAGACAGTTTAAATATGGCTCCCAATTAGAGACAACCAGCACCAGCTGACACGCGTTGTCTCTGATTGGGAGCCATATTTAAACTGTCTGTTTTTCCCTTTGTGTTTGTGGGTTAAAAGTATAAAAGACACCTGTCCACAACCTCAAACAGTCACACTCCAAACTCCACTATGGCCAAGACCAAAGAGCTGTCAAAGGACACCAGAAACAGAATTGAAACAAAACAAAAATGTTCGTTCATCACGCTGCGCCTTGGTCTATTCCCTACGACGATCGTGACAGAAGAACCCACTATCACAGGACCAAGCAGCGTGTCCAGGAGCAGGCAGCCTGGACGTGGGAGCAGATCTTAGACGGGCAGGGGTCCTGGACCTGGGAGGAAATCCTGGCCGGGATGGATCGCCGGCCATGGAGTGAGACAGTAGAGAGGCGACGGAGAGAGGAGCAACGGCGTGATCAGTGTCGTCGTCGGGCTGACGAGAGGCAACCCCAAAACATTTTTAGGGGGGGGGCACAGGGCATGGACGACGGGGCGGACGGAGGCAGAAAAGGGGCGTATTCAGAAGGCCACCAGGTTACGGGGGCCACTGGTCAAAGTAGGGAAAGAAGGTTTAGAGGCACGGCGAGAGGTACTGGGGTGTGTTACCAGTCCGGTCCGGCCCGTTCCAGATCCCGGGGTAGAGCCAGTGGTGTGTGTCCCCAGTACGGTCCGGCCTGTTACGGCCCCTCGCACCAAATGTACGGTGCGCGTCGCCAGCCCGGTCGGCCTGTTCCTGCCTCTCGCACCAAGCCTACGGTGCGCGTCGCCAGCCCGGTCCGGCCTGTTCCTGCCCCTCGCACCAAGCCTACGGTGTGCGTCGCCAGCCCGGCCCGGCCTGTTCCTGCCACTCGCACCAAGTCTACGGTGTGCGTCGCCAGCCCGGCCCGGCCTGTTCCTGCCACTCGCACCAAATCTACGGTGCGCGTCGCCAGCCCGGCCCGGCCTGTTCCTGCCACTCGCACCAAGCCTACGGTGCGCGTCGCCAGCCCGGCCCGGCCTGTTCCTGCTCCTCGCACCAAGTCTACGGTGTGCGTCGCCAGCCCGGCCCGGCCTGTTCCTGCCACTCGCACCAAATCTACGGTGCGCGTCGCCAGCCCGGCCCGGCCTGTTCCTGCCACTCGCACCAAGCCTACGGTGCGCGTCGCCGGCCCGGCCTGTTCCTGCTCCTCGCACCAAACCTACGATGTGCGTCGCCAGCCCGGCCCGGCCTGTTCCTGCCACTCGCACCAAGCCTACAGTGCGCGTCGCCAGCCCGGCCCGGCCTGTTCCTGCTACTCGCACCAAGCCAGGGGTGCGAGTCGTCAGCCTGGTAAAGCCCGTCGCTGCTCCACGCACCAAGCCAGGGGTGCGAGTCGTCAGCCCGGTAAAGCCCGTTCCGGCTCCACGCACCAAGCCAGGGTGCGCATCGTCAGCCCGGTCCGGCCGTTGCTGCTCCACGCACAAGCCAGGGGGTGCGAGTCGTCAGTCCGGTGAGGCCCGTTCCGGCTCCATGCACCAAGCCAGGGGTGCGCATCGTCAGCCCGGTCCGGCCCATTGCTGCTCCACGCACCAAGCCAGGGAGTGCGAGTCGTCAGTCGGTGAGGCCCGTTCGGCTCCACGCACCAAGGCAGGGGTGCGCATCGTCAGCCCGGTCCGGCCCGTTGCTGCTCCACGCACCAAGCCAGGGGTGCGAGTCGTCAGTCCGGTGAGGCCCGTTCCTGTCCCACGCACCAAGCCAGGGGTGCGCGTCGTCAGTCCGGCACAACCCGTGCCTGGGTCACCGGTGCCTAACCAGGTACCGGTCAACTGCTCCACTACGGAGCTGAAGCTATCCGCTCCTGCTACGTCCAGTCCAGCTCCAGCCAGCGGGGCCAGACCGGACCAGGGGCGCTATGGGGGGATTATTGGAGGGTGGTGGGCAAGCCCGGAGCCAGAACCGCCGCCGAGGAGGAATGCCCACCCAGCCCTCCCCTGTTTTGCTCTAGTCGAGGCGCGGTCGCAGTTCGCGCCTTTAGGGGGGGGTACTGTCACACCCTGGCTCTGGGACTCTATATGTTGAGCCAGGGTGTGTTCATTCTGTTGTGTTTATTTCTATGTTGGCTAGAGTGACTCCCAATCAGAGGCAACGAGTGTCAGCTGTCGTTGGTTGTCTCTGATTGGGAGCCATATTTAAACTGTCTGTTTTCCCTTTGTGTTTGTGGGTTCTTGTTCCGTGTTGGTCATTGTTACCGTGGACTTCACGAGTCGTTTCTTGTTTTGTTGATTGTTGTCTATTATCACTAAAGATAATAAAGTCAAACATGTTCGTTCATCACGCTGCGCCTTGGTCTATTCCCTACGACGATCGTGACAGGAACTGTTCAGAAAGAGTTTTGTTTTGAAGATACCAGTGTTTGTTTTGAACCATCACCCTGTCTGTACATGCTGATCCCTAATCATACCCCTACTCCCTGCAGCTTCTTAAGAGGAATCCAGAGAAAAGACTGGGAGCCGGAAAGGGGGACATAAATTAAGTCAAGTGCGAGCAATTTTTCAAAGTAGTTTAGTTCAAATCATTTTCAATCAATGCTTTTAGATATAGATGCATCAGCCTTATCTTTGAGATGCTTGTGGGAGAATACCTTATATTTTGTAACTTAACTCATATCTATTTGACAAACAGACTATAGACTGGGATGCACTGCTAGCTAAAAAAGTTTATCTTCCGTTCCTGCTAAAAATCAAGGAGTCTGTGGACATCAGTAACTTTAACAGCGAGTTCACGACTCTCCAGCCGACTCTGTCACCTCCTCTAGTGTCCTGCAGCCTCTCCCCTGAGCAGCAGGATGCTTTCACACACTGACTTCTCATCTCTGCATGGATGAAGCAGTCAGAGACAGAGGGTTGCATCCAGGTCATGAAACGGTTGCATGAACAGTTGCCTAGCACAACCTTTTCTTAACTTCTACAGGATCGGTGTCCCGTATACGGGACGGTTGAGCTAACGTGCGCTAATGTGATTAGCATGACTGTTGCAAGTAACAGCAAACTTTCCAGGACATAGACATGTCTTATATGGGCAGAAAGCGTAAATTCTTGTTCATCTAACTGCACTGTCCAATTTACAGTAGCTATTACAGTGAAAAAGACCATGCTATTGTTTGAGGAGAGTGCACAACAACAAAAACTTATCACGGCAACTGGTTTGATACATTCACCTCTGAAGGTAAATAATGTACTTACATTCAGTAATCTTGCTCTGATTTGTCATCCTGAGGGTCCCAGAGATAAAATGTAGCATAGTTTTATTTGATAAAATCCATTTTTATATTCAAATGTAGGAACTGGGTCCTACAGTTTGAACCCTTGTTATCTCTGGCTCCACACCCACCCCGCCCGGCCATCTAGATGTGTGAAAGTTAGTGTATAAGCTAATGATCCATCATGTATGACATTCCTGGGAGTGTGTAAACTTACATTTTGTATTATCATATCCTTTTTGTATGTTCTCTATAGTTATGTACTTGAAAATGTATCAATTGACCAATTCGGCACATTTGGGTAGACTTGATACAAAATAGTCCAGTATTGCAATGCTTCACTGGATCAATCTGAAACTTTGCACACACACTGCTAAATTGCGCCTAAACTACAATATTATGTTGTGGCCTTTCTCTTGCATTTCAAAGATGATGAAAAAATTAAATAAGAAAATACGCATGTTTTTTTGTTTGTATTATCTTTTACCAGATCTAATGTGTTATATTCTCCTACATTAATTTCAAATTTCCACAAACTTAAAAGTGTTTCTTTTCAAATGGTATCAACAATATGCATATCCTTGCTTCAGTTCCTGAGCTACAGGCAATTGGATTTGGGTATGTCATTTTAGGCGAAAATTGAAAAAAAGGGTACTGAGGTTAACTGACATTAACTGAATGTAGGACACCCCAATGGTACATAGATGAGGCAGACTGTCCTCACTGTCATCAAAGCCAACATCAACAAACCCAACTAAGCAGGATACATGAATGCAACCATGGTATTTTTGTGCCATGAATGAGTCTGACGTCCTAGTTCTATGACTGTTTCATTGTTTATAGTACCCAGTGACATCCAAAAATTAACACTACTGTGTAATGCTCGCTTGAATGGATTTCACTCAAATGAAAATGGCTGCCATATACAAAACATCAAGGAATTTGATGAGAGGTCTATGGGGACAGAATTTGAGCATGCTTTGTAGCCTTTGCTTATTTTGCTATTATCAGACCACTCTGTCCCCATCAGAGAGGTACACACTGCTTCACTGTGAGAGGCTTTGCCCACTGCCTTGACTAAGCAAATTTAAAAGGCTGTTTATTCTTGTTACAATACGTCCTTTTCAAAAAAAAAAATGTGTGTGAAGATGAAAAATGCCATGTTCTCATACCTGGGTCCAGTCATTCCCCACCAGCAAGGTCTGTGTTACTAACTACTAACATATTTACCTACCAGCCAATGTATTATTTTTAGTGTGACTAAAATGTGCATGGCACACTTGTTGTGAACTTAGTTTTATGTAAACAGTTGAAGCCATTAAATAATGTAGACATATTAATGAATAAACCAATATTGTGTGTTTGAGCACTTATAATGCAATAATGAGTGAGATTGCGAAGTGAAAGCCTAATAGGCCTCCTGTAGCTCAGTTGGTAGAGCATGGCGCTTGCAACGTCAGGGTTGTGGGTTCGATTCCCACGGGGGGCCAGTATGAAAAATGTATACACTCACTAACTGTAAGTAACTCTGGATAAGAGCGTCTGCTAAATGACTAAAATGTAATAGTTGATTATGATGGTACAGTATTTATTTTGCTATTAAAACGGTTCAATAGTTGCTGCTAATAATTATGCATTACCGTATGAATGTATGTGGATTACCACATCAATGAATGCAAATGAGATAAAATGAATGCATATTCATGATTTCACTAGTGTTTGGTGTCATCTATGTAAATAAATACAAAAATATGAATACATTATTTCCAATTAATGAGTGTAAAAAGTTTTATCAAACAATACAGGTACAAATTCATCAAGCGTTTCAACATATTAAACAGAGTCCTAAAGTTATTGCATACATTTTTTGTTCAACACCTTTCAATATTACAGTACATCATTAGTTCAACATGACACAAATACATACTCAATGACTCAGTAAAATATAACTCAGTTAAACAAAACAATAAAAATAAAAAAATCCACAGGACAATGAACTGCATAAATATCAAAACAGAAGGCACTTTCTATTGTACACTACTTCAACTTGGCTAAAAGTCTAAATGATGAAGGAAGGCAGAATGGACGTTCTAAGCGGTGCCAAGACCCTTTATTAATGCTATAGCCTGGTATGAGCATGGTGTCTGTAGAGTGGTCAGACGTGATTATGTCTCCCTCTGTAGTACACCTGCTCCCACACCACAGTTCGACACATGCAGAAGAAGCCCCACAGATTGCAGAGAATGCCCCGATCAAAGGGGTTCTCCTCTTCAATGTAGCTCTTCAGGTAGGAGAGCCGGTGGCGGGACATGAACTCCCAGGTGGTGGAGTTGATGGAGATCAGATAGAGGTGGCAGCCCAGGAGCAGGACCACCACCATGGACAACACACCTACAACACACAGCGCCGCCAGCAGAAACCCATTCACACTGAGCCACAGTTTCCAAGTGGCGGCTGAATGGAAACCTGAGCTGAAAGACAGAACATATGTGTCATTTAACAGTACATCAAATTATATTTACAGCAATAATACAACAAGGGAACCATTGTGTATGTGGGACCAAAAGTATTTCAACTACATCTCAGGGATAATAACTCTGAGCTACCCACATCAGGTTAAATCACCCACACTCACCAAGCAATCTGCAGGGCCAGATAGATGATGAACTTGCAGTGGTTCCTCACACCCACACAATTCTCTATCCATGGACAGTGATGGTCAAACCCCCTTACACAATGTTTACAGCTCTGGCAGTGCTTAGCTCTCATGGGCTGCTGCTTGAGACCAAGGGGAGAGAAGAAGCCATACATACTAACAACAACATAACACACACCCAATATGTCATTTAATCTGTGATCTAAGATTGTGGTAATGTAAGTATATAAGTTATGTTAGTAGAAAGGAGCCACACCGGCGCAGACGAGGAGTGGGGTGTCACGGTTTCGGCCGAGACTGCTCCTCCTCCTGGTTCGGGCAGGCTTCGGCGTTCGCCGTCCCCGGAGTACTAGCTGCCACCGTTGAATGTTTCGTGGTGTGATTGCTTTGGTCTGTCTTGTACACCTGTGTCTGTTTGTGTTCTGATTACGTGTCCTATAAGTTCCCTGTTTGGTATTGGTTAGATTGTGTGTTGTTGTCTGCCTGTATTTTCGGAGCTGCGTTTTGACGCTCTGTTTGTTTGTTTAGTGTTTACGCATGGTTTACGTATTCACTCGCCTCTGTTTGTTTTCGAGGCCGTGTATTGTAATTTAGCACTTTTGACTAGTAAAGTCTGTTGGACGAAGCCTCTGTGTCCTGCGCCTGACTCCTCCACCACATCCACATCGGTTCTACTGACATGGGGTTTTGAGGTATCATCTCCATCTCTCTTCACACTAACACATTCAAGGGCAAAGATAATGTAATAGCAGAAAGGAATACATCTCATAAGAAGGGCTTTTAGGGTGGTTGGTGGAAGATATTGTTCACCTTGACAGAGTGAACAAAGCCCGGGTCCATCAGAGAGACAGTGAAATACAGCATCACTGACAGCAGGACCAGCAAGGAAAACACTACACGCTGCATCAACTCTCCATTCTCCTCTTGTCTTTGCAGGTCTTAACAGGTGAGATATAAAGTCACCAAAACACCACAGAAATCCAACACAGCAACAAGTGGAAGGCTGTTAAAATTACTATTGTATTCACTTTGGCTAAATTATAAGGCTGGCTAGCCTGCAAGCTATCACTAGCTCGTATTGTTGTCATAATGTGACAGTCTCCCAGTCTGTCTTGCCTGGCAAGCTAACGTTAGCTAGCTAGCTAAATGGCTAATGAAATTGGTTCACCTCGAAGAGTAATTTACAAGTGTAATATAAGAATAGTATCAGTGTGATAACCCATGTTAGGATGACATGTACGGTCCTAATTAGAAAACCAAATCGAAACACATTTTTAAACATCGTGGCACGATCGAAGTCGGACACTAGCTAGCTAGCAAAGTTATTCTTCTTCAATGAGGTTTAACGGCGGTTGGCATCCAATAAATGTTGCCTTACCGCCACCAACTAGACTGGGGTATAAACCCATATACTTTGTGTGAAAAAGGGGAAAGTAAAAAGAAAAATAATAGATAAATAAAAATACCCTGCCATCTAACCCTACACTCATTAAAATCCCACCACCCTATTCCACCATTTAAACCTAACTGGTCCTACCTCAGGCCAACGGCCTGAGAAGACTGGACTCCACTAGTCAACACACCTTGTAACTCTTCTGATGCCATATCTCCTACACCCAAATACTTTTCTGCAGCCTCCACCACAACATTTTCTGCGACTTTACGTTCCATCCCTGTGGATTACCAATACTATGAACTAGGGCTGACCCCAATTAGTCAACTGGTCGATTGTTTGGTCGTTAGGCTGTTGGTCGACCAAGATTGTTTTATGCGCCCATCTCAGTGAACTAATCCATTGCAGAGGCCTATACTAAAAGCCAGTTTATACTTGATCTGAAAATGTGGTCGGAGGCTCCATATGGAGGGTGTGATGCAATTGCAGAGCCTCCAGAGGCATGCAGAAGCCAAATCGAGCTTCGTACCGCATCGCCATGTGCCTCCCAAAATGTGTAACAATGCGGAGGGCTCTGTATAGCTCCACATTGACATGATTGGTTGGCGGTAGAAAACACAAACTCACTTCCTTGGCAACCGCTCTGCACTGCTCCACGAAGCACAAGAAGTATGAATGCCCTGACTTCTGCTGAGGTCATATCACCGTAAATGCTGCATGGCCAATGCAGAAGTTGGATAAACCATGCGCCTAGATGCACAATGCACTTCTCTCTCCAGAATGGGCTCTCTCCTGCCAATTTGTGCACATTCATTGATTCATAACTTAATTGTGTGAGTTGTTTGGGTTTGATTGTTAGTGTATATCAATTCCCCTTTACATATATCACCAGTAGTACATTTACTGTTAATTCCTATAATTTCTCATCTACAATGTTTGTTACTTTGGTTATGGTAATTTATGTGAATGAATTCAATATTATTATTCCAGCCTTCCAGTTATTGTCGGAGTAGACACATTGTTTGCAGAGTGCACAACCTATGCTACACTTGTGAGAAACAAGTTTTGGTTGATTTCATTCCATTTATGAGTTTAGTCAATTTAGTCATTGTCTTTTGTTTGGAGCTCTCCTGTCAATGTTGAGTAAGGACACACAAGTATAGAAGTAGGCCCATAGGCTACCTGGCCTGAGCGTAAATATAGGCATATAAATGTGCTCATTTGGGGATCTGATAGTATTTCTGATTGGCTTAATGCACCACCACTGATGAACTGTGGAGCTTCTCAAATTAATGTTTTCTTCACCTCAAACAGCAAGCAAACAAAGTCTGTTTTTACATCCATTGAGAATTACAATAGTTTCTCAATGTAATTGAAAAATCTTTCCAGCTCTCTGTCTTTCGATAACCACTCAGCGTGAAAGGGAAAAATGTCATGCTCTGATCCAGTGGAAACTTCATAAAATAGGCCTACCTGATTACTTCTTATCAGTGCTTGACTTGGACTGAAATAGGTTCCGGTACTCATTTTGGGTGGTGATACTGTTTATATTAAGGTGCAGGAGCTCCACAATACCTTTGAGCTAATATTCTATAAGAGGAACAGGAGCTCAAGCAGTAGAACATTTGAGGTACCGGTACTCAGCTCCGGTGAGCTCCTGCCCAAGTCGAGCACTGCTTATCCCTTGCACAAATAGCCTACAGCTGTGTCTGTCCTGAGCTCACTGGCGCTGGAAACTCTGAGGACCCAGAATATTTTATACAAGTTCACGCAGATCGGTAGAAATGGTAAGATAAATTGGCATTCCACATGAGAAAGGTTGCCGACTCCTCCCGTAGCCTATTACCGGCAACTTCGGGAGAGTAATGGCAGAATCTGTGAAAATGTTGACTAAATTTGGTCGAAGAACAGACGACTTTCAATCAACCAAGATTTTTTTCAGGCGGGGACAGCCCTACTATGAATGCTAAAAAGCCAATCTTACTGAAGCATATATCACTCGTTGGCCTATCCCTCTAAGCTGGCACAGATCTACTACTTACACAAATCCTCTCAGGATCCCTCCCCCTTGACCCATCTTCCTCTACTTTCTTCACTGTCTCAGCATATGACACCCTCTGCACTACTCTAACCCTGGTAACCTCAACCTGCCTCTCTCGCACCGGACACTTCTGACCCGGAGCCCCATGGGCACCCCTACAACAAACACATGCCGCTTCTTTGTCTCATGCCCTTCTGCATACTTCTCACACCTAGGAACCTCCCTGCTCCTACACACTGCTGCCACATGCCCATAAGCTTGACACCTGTAACAACATAATGGATTCGGCACAAGCTCTTATGGGATAACTGAAATATCCTAACATCACTTAGTCGGGCAAAGACTCAACATCAAAACTCAAAAGAACAGACAATGAATCTTCTGTTTCACCACTCACGCCACCTTGTCTGCGTCACACCAAATAACAAGCATCACAAACATCGGGAATCTTCCCCTTCAGTTGGTCCATTTCCACATTTACAGCTACCCCAGTAATCATTCCTTTCAATGGCGCCCTTTTCGTGAGAGCAAAACAAGTCACAGCTCTTGTCCCCTTTCGTATGGCGCGGAGCGCCCACTCCCACTGACCAGCAGAAACACAAACAGTTATCACAAGACCACTTCGGGTTATCTTTACCAATTCCACAGCACCCAACTCCATTTTCACCCTCCCTGAAACCACATATGGATCAGCCAAAAGGCAGGGATCCACTTTCTCCACTCCAACCATGACTAATCTTTATCCTGACCATCTGTGCAAGCCTCGGGCTCCGAGATCTTCACACCTACCACCTCCGATAATTTACCTTCACTCACTTCCATTTCTCCTCCAGACCTCGACCCGGCGTATGGGTCACTCTGTTTACACCACTATTAATCTTCGACAAACCATCTCCCTTTTTTCCAGCCATTTTCAACCGATTCAAGCTCACCCTCTACCTCCTCCTCTGTATTCCAAGAATACTTATTCTTATGACATTGCACTTCTCCTAACAAACATCTCATTCTTGCCCTCTCAAGGGACGCCATTTTCCTCTGCTATCCTTATTTATTTTTTATTAACAATAAGTCAAAACAAAAGGTACACGAGGAACACAAGTATACATACATAATATACAAAGGACAGTTGGGCTAGGGGGTACAATAACAAATTACACAAAGACCTTAAGGGATATACACACATTTATAATTCTAACAGCTCTTTTAATTGTCTTAAAATATTGTTCAATTTATTTTTGTAAGGCAAGAAAAAGGGGTGTTTTGTTTGTAATCATTGAAAAGAAAAAAGGCACAATGCTCACTCACCATTTATTTAATTTTATTTAAACTATTAAAAGCTTCTTAAAAGTAGTCATTTTTAAATAATCTGAAAACTAAGCATCTCAATAATTAACACAAAGGTATGTCAAATCAGGTAATGCCAAATTTCAGTCTGTAGGAAGTATACTTTGAATTAATTTCCCTCAGTCATTAGGTGCATTTTTTTGTCACACTCCCTTCTAAAGAGTCCTTGTGAGCATCAGAGGAAAAGAGAAGGCATGTGTTCCTGAGAGTCTTCGTTTTCAGGAATGGGGTCATAATATTTTCTAGCTTAAACCGTTCAAACACTAGAGCTAAATTAATATAAATAAAATCAATCAACATGCCACATAGGCGCTAGAAACCACATAATAGTTAGTCATTTTGGCACTGAATGTTGGATTTTGGAGATTCTTTCTCTCCAGATCTTTTATTAAATGTTCAGAACGCTTTAAACGGGCCAAAGTAAATGAACGGGCCGGATCTGGCCCGCGGCCACCAGATTGAATAGTCCTGACATAAGACAAGGGTGCTCATCTGAGAGCGGGTATAACTTATATAGTGACCAAATGAAGCTGCAGCTGTGTAAAAACATACTTTAAAAAATCCAAGGCACTCTTCTGGAAAAGTTAAGCCTTTATTTTAGCGGCTTATTGCATAGCAAAAATGTAAGGGCACCAACGCATTGCGGCTCACCGGTCACAGCAGTGACAGGTGAAATTAATGACCAACAATTCAATTAATCACCAAAAATTAAAGGAGAGTGGACAATATTAACCAATCTATTAAGACAAAAAACCAAACATATCAGTAAAATAAAAATAAATCAATAACTATAGGCCAATACAATGTATGTTTCACGCAAATAAACTCAAGATGGATTTTTTTTTTTTTACATTTAGAATATTTCTGAAAGATCCTTATTGAACATCTACGCTCAGCCACGTCCAAGTGAGGGGACACACTCAAGGAGTCAAGAAATACACCAAAGACGTGAATATTATACAATACTTTTAATTTGCTCAAAGAACATTGTACCAAATGGTCCATTAAAAAAGGTTTAACCAAAGTTTAAGTGATTTCCCACATTGTATCTAAAGGTAATGCAAAACCTTTAAATGTGTCTCCAGCATTAAAGTACATTAGTGTTACTCATCAATCTACTCAAAGCTCTAAAATCAAGTTTTGGTTTTAGGTACAAAGACATTGATTAAGTGACCTGAAAACCAAGACTGTTCTGACCGTCACAAGAACTCAAATACATACATAGATTTGCCCTCAACACAGAAGCAATTAATTTTGATAATAAACAACCAATAGAGGACAAATATATGCAAAATTGACTCAAGCAATAATTGAAAACTCATGTGATCTTATTTTGCAAACACCCACTTATTCATACATAATATGGCTCTTCAGTTAGTTAACCATAACAATCAAACTTATGAACATAAAGCCAGTTACTGCAGTGTTCTGAACAAAAACGTAACGATGTAATCTCCAGACAAACAAAAAACAGAAATAAATATTAGATCGATATGGACATCAATAAATACTTAACTCAAATCAGAAATACAGCGTCATTCAGTCAGAAATGGCAGTGGCAAATAAATTGTTCATCTGTACTAAGTGAGAAGGGAAAATACTCACCACATGCGCTTTTGTCCAATTGCCTACATACAGGGGAATATTAATGAATATAATTTTCATATCAGGCAAAGACAAAAGCAGATGTGGGGAGAGAACCAATAACTAGTCAGAAAACCTGTTAATGCTAAGGAAAATGTCTTAATACATCATGTTAATCCAAAAATGTTTTTTGCATTGGGCATAACTGAAGTAGTTTCTACTTAAGGAGACTTGTGCAGTTTGAACTGTTGCATAACCTGATTTACTGAGTGAAACCATAGAGAGACAGGAACATTCTCACAGAGGCACTCTACCACAAACTGGCAACAAGAACAATAATTGGTCCCCAATTATAGAGTTACTCATTCAGTTGAGTAGCTATTTAACCAACATTCCTTATAGAATTCTGGTCATAACGCAACAATTGATCTTCTAAAATAAACTATTAAATAATAGCAGCAATAGCAATATTGAGAGAAGCTCCCCCTTCCCTCCTTTTCAGCTCAGAGTCGATTCCATTTCATTCTGTTGTACCTTGTTCTCCATCTTCTGGCATTCACAGAATGAGATGGCTCCATAAACCTCAAGTACCAAGAGTCTCTGAGATTCCTTAGCCTCAACTCTGAGGGGTCTCTTCCCGCCCTCCCCCAACTCTGAGCAGCTGATCCATTCAGATGTTGTGAGTCACCTCATCGCGACTTAACTCCCAGCGACGTCTTCAGGTTCTCGTACACCACATAGCTGATGCTGACAGCTGGAATGACCTTCAGGAAGTTAGGGGCCAGGCCCCTGTAGAGGCCAGTGGCCCCTTCTGTCTGGATGATTTGTTTGAAGAGCCCTGACATTGTCATCTGTGGGCTGCCCTCCAGCATGGCTATAGGAGATAAATGGCAATAGAGCCAAGGAACAGCAAAACATGTAGTCATTTAATAAAATGAAAATATTCCAATAAGCAGTGTAAATTAGGTGTGCATTGTTGAAGGTCTCACCTTGTGCCTGCATGCGGGTCCTGACAAGGGCCAGGGGGTAGCTGGCCAGCTGACCACAGGTGCTGGAGACTGTGCCACATCCAAGCAGAACTAACACTCCCGGGTCAGTACTGTTGGTGCCATACTTCTCTAACCAAGAGTTCTTCAATGTCTGTGGAAAAAGGAGCATAGTCAGAGACTATTCCAAATGGAGCATCCAATGCAGTGAAAACAGCCTTCTCTGGGTCTCCTCTTACCTCATACACAGCCAGGTCGATTCCAGCGTAGGGGATGATGCCCATCATATTGGGGATAAAGCCCTTGTAAAAGGCACCCAGTCCCTCTCTCCTGAAGATGTTCTTTGCACAGTCAGAGATGCCTGAGTACTGACCAGTCTTTCGCAGGGCAAGCCGTGTTTTCAGAACCTGGTGAGCAGAAATAAAAACAACTTTGAAAATCTAGCAGGTGGAATGTAATCGGAGTGAAAACATTGGCATTACGAACTTATTTGCATATAAAATCATAAATGTTTGTCCTTATCCTGATGTAATCATTCCAGATCTAATTGTAATGCTAGAGGGTGATGATTGATGGCTGCTCACCTCCATGGGGTAGATGGTGCTCTGAGCGATAACTCCAGCCATAGAGCCAGCTACAAAACGCTCCAGGATGCTAAGTGTCTCCTTATCACTGCCAATCAAACGCTTGATCTACGCCAGAGTGACCATTGAAAGGAGAGAGAGGGGAGGAGATAGCACAAACTGTTAGAACATGGTCGTCACATAGGGAATTTAGATGAGTGAGCTCTCACACACACACTCGTTTGGACACACCTACTCATTCAAGGGTTATTCTTTATTTTTACTATTTTCTACATTGTAGAATAATAGTGAAGACATCAAAACTATGAAATAATACATATGGAATTGTGTAGTAACCAAAAAAAGTGTTAAACTAATCAAAATATATTTTATATTTGAGTTTCTCCAAATAGCCACCCTTTGCCTTGATGACAGCTTTGCACACTCTTGGCATTCTCTCAACCAGCTTCACCTCGAATGCTTTTCCAACAGTCTTGAAAGAGTTCCCATATATTCTGAGCACTTGTTGGCTACTTTTCCTTCAAGTATCTTCTTCTTATTGGTGTCCTTTAGTAGTGGTTTCTTTGCAGCAATTCGAACATGAAGGCCTGATTCGCACAGTCTCCTCTGAACAGTTGATGTTGAGATGTGTCTGTTACTTGAACTCTGTGAAGCATGTATTTGGGCTGCAATTTCTGAGGCTGGTAACTCTAATGAACTTATCCTCTGCAGCAGAGGTAACTCTGGGTCTTCCTTTCCTGTGGCGGTCCTCATGAGAGCCAGTTTCATCATAGCACTTGATGGTTTTTGCGACTGCACTTGAAGAAACTTTCAAAGTTCTTGAAATTTTCCAGATTGACTGACCTTCATGTCCTAAAGTAATGATGGACTGTCATTTCTCTTTGCTTATTTGAGCTGTTCTTGCCATAATATGGACTTCGTCTTTTACCAAATAGGGCTCTCTTCTGTATACCCCCCTTCCTTGTCACAACAACTGATTGGCACAAACGCATAAAAAAATTCCACAAATTAACTTAAGGTACACCTGTTAATTGAAATGCATTTCAGGTGACTACCTCATGAAGCTGGTTGAGAGAATGCCAAGAGTGTTTTGATTTGTTTAACACTTTTGGTTACTACATGATTCCATATGAGTTATTTCATAGTTTATGTCTTCACTATTATTCTACAATTTAAAAATAAATAAATAAAAACCCTTGAATGAGTAGATGTGTCCAAACTTTTGACTGGTAGTATATATGAGTCCAAACCTTCTCTAAATTAAGAAAAATTATATAGGAGCAGGTGTTGCATTGCATGTAGTACCTGCTCATAGGCCATGAACTTGATCGCGGATTCGGGGGCAATTTTGATGATGTTGATTCCGTTCCCTCTCCACAGAGACCTCATCCCACCTTCTTTGATCATCTGGGTGAGCCCACTCATGATGCACATGTTGTTGCTACGGGAACCATGGACCTGACAAACCAAGAATATCAATGTTTATCATACAGAAGTCACATTACCAATGAGATAATTAGGGCCGTATTCTGACTTGAGATCAGTGCGCTTAACTGAAATGTTCATGCAAGTCTCCCATTGACGTCAATTAATGATTTACACGAAAGTCTATGTTGTGCAAGCTTATTTCAACTCTGAAATTGGGCCTTTTCTTCTCAAAACATTTATTAAGTTATTTAAGTAATGAGGCATTAGCTCTGAGAATGTGAGTATATTTGCTTAACAGGGGAATCAATGTGGAACAAGTCAAAGTGTACTGGGGTCAGTTGTACCAACCGACAGATGACTCTAGACGACCTGTTCAAACAGACCCACTGACGTCAATCGGCGGTCCACAATTTGCTATCACGTAAAATCTGATCTACTCACTTCTGACTCATCTGCTGCTGCAGCCAATCACATCTCAACAGAGAAGGTGTGCTGGTTCTCAGCCACAGTCATTGGTCAGTTGGATGAGCCGGGGAGAACAAACAGCCCCTAGGACTCTTGCCCCCTGTTCTGACACATGTACTCTCAAACTAATTTACGTACTCATTAACCCATTTATGACTCTTAGGTAATCGCTCTTGCAACAGTTCTGTTATGTGCCTACAAGTTACAGAAGATGCCCACTTTCACTCAACAATGAATAGGTAATTGAGGGCAAGGTGTACCATTCCTAGGCCTTGAACTGTTGTTGGGAATACAGGGCTGTGATGTATCTATTAAGACAGTAGATCAAGGGCTTCTTACCTGCATGAGTACTTTGAGTCGGTCTAAAGGGGCGGTAAATGTTCGGGACACTGCTCCTGCACCTCCGCCTGCAACCATATGCCTCCACCACATCCCTGTCAGTTTCTCCTCTGTTGTGAAGTCATCAGGCACCATCAGATTCTCACCTACATCAAACAGCTAGAGAGAGCAGAAAGATATACAACATTAGTATAATTATCCACTATTAGCCCATTTACTTTGTCCCAAAATACATTAGTTATCCAAGCAGTTGCAACGCCAAGTTTAGTCAAGCTATAAGGAAGTGGTGACCTGACATTTTCAGTGTGTGGGATTTCTACGGCCCCATGTTTACACTATCCATTCACCTAGAGGTGACTAGGGACAAGCAGTATTGACAGCTAAATGTGCGTCAGAGGAGATTCTGCGCTTACCCCTTCAGAGCATAGGTCTACAGGTTATGAGGCTTTAGGTCAGAGTGGACTTAATGTTCTGAGTTAGGAAGCAAGTTGGATTCTGTACGTTTCCTGTTCTGTTATTTCTGGGACACTGCTGTGTAATCTGACATCAAACCAGAGAAAACATAAGGATGCTTCTGCTTTAATGCCGTGGTTCAGACTTGACATGCACTGTTGATATTATAAGGGTAAAGACTGAAGGGAATGTTCCCTCCTTGTAACACGGTTTGTTGCAAAATGACAATATTGGTCAGCCAGGGAGACTCCCCAGACATAGCTTAGGGTACAAGTCCCTAGAGAGGTGCCTTTGAAAGACCCATACCAGAGTACAGGCTCTATCCATCTTTACCATGCCAGCGTCAAATCACTAACTGAAAACTATTTAATGATAGCCAAGCCCTTAGAAATGGCGTTAAAATCTGAAATTGGCAGCACCTGTTATATAAGTGTAATTAATACTACTGGCACGAGTTAGTCAGGCCAAAGTGACTCAAGAGTTAATGCTGCATGACATTTTGCCTGGCCTTTGTGTTAGGTGGTCATCTCATCTCCAAGGGAGTACTTCTGAATATTTTTAGCCGGAGCTCAACCTATGAAGGCGGTTCTGTAGCTCTTGGCACATAGGAGAGGTAAACAGGCTAAGATTTAGATGCAGCTTCGCTCATTAAGGCGTACAGTATTTCAATACCCCACCCACATGCTGCCCAAGATCACACTGTCCTGTGAAGGAATAATTTTAGTCTCCTCCCACTTTACAAACGTAATGAACATTTTACATAAGGGATAATTAAACCTGTATCGACATTTTATATAAGGGGACAATTAATTAAACCTGTAAGTATTTTAAATCATGATCTTATATTCAGAGCTTTTCTATCCTACACCAATTAAAGTCACCAATAAGACTTTAATTGGTGACACACGCCCATTCATTGTAGATCTATGTAATAGGATTAACATTCCCATTCACAATATTGAACTGTAAAGGCTTTTGTCAGTGGATACAGAGTGTATGTACTCAAATTCATGTTAAATAGAAGTGTTCTCTGCTTTGTGGATAGCTATTTCACACCTTCTCCCCCATCCGCCCTCCTTTCTCACCGTGGAGTGTTTCCAGTAGAGGGTGATCTCAGGGATGTTGTTCCCTTTGGGCTGTAGCAGAGGGTAGTTCCTCCACTCATTCCAGTCGATGGTCATTGTTCCATTCTTATCCATGCTATTTCAAAAAAGATTCAAACAAAACCATAAACTCTTGAGAATATGAATCAAACTGGTAATAATAGCTATACACACAACATTGACCAAAATCATAAGGAAACACTGCTTCATCCTAATATCTTACCTCTGTAGGACCTTCTCTGCATGCTGCTGGGATATGTGAACACCAAGGTCCTGGAGAGACTGCATGATCTCCTTAGAATCAATTTTATCTGAATCACAATGGAAGAAGACAATTCATCACAAATCAGAATTCCACCTGAATCAGAACAAAAATTTGTATTTTATGGCAGCTTAGGCATGTTCTAAAACTGTAAGATCTGATTTGTGCATTATAGCATACCAGCTCTCCTTCTGTCCAGGTTCTTGAAGATGAGTTTCAGATCTTTCTCCTGATCTTGCAAATAGTGAACAAACTCCTCAAAGACCATCTGCCCATCCAGGTCATTGTCTGCACTTTTCACCGCTTTCTGCAGAGGCAAAAAATGAAATGATCAACAAAATAGCTTTCTTATAACCGACACCATAGAGGGACAATAACAAATACATATTTTTTGTATATTTGTTTTACATTTTAGTCATTTTAGCAGACGCTCTTATCCAGAGCGACTTACAGTTAGTGAGTGCATACATTATTTTTAAATGTTTTCTATACTGGCCCCCCGTGGGAATCGAACTCACAACCCGGGCGTTGCAAGCGCCATGCTCTACCAACTGAGCTACACAAAAGTAAACCCAAGACTGGGGCTTATCTGGAGGGGGACAATACTAATTGAATGTATGGAAGCACCTGGCAGGAGGGTAAGGTGACTGTTATGTGTGAATAATGTCAAACAGTGCATTTCTCAAATGGTGTCATCACCTGAATATCCAGCCAAGACAAACCCTTTCAACAATGTCTCTGATTGAGGCAAAGACCACCAAGGCCATATGTTGAAAGACGTTGACTCAAATCTAGGCTAACCTGTCCTTCATTTAAAACTATTTTGTCACGTGTGAGAGAGAACAACGTGTTTTCACTTTCAAATGTGACATTAGGCCTGTAACATGGATAGAAAGACTGCACTCTATGGGAGCGTTGTCACACAGGTAACTGCCAAAATAAAGGGAACACTTCAGTAAATGAGGGATACAAAGCATATTGAAAGCACGTGCTTCCACACAGGTGTGGTTCCTGAGTTAATTAAGTAGTTAACATCCCATCATGCTTAGGGTCATGTATAAAAATGCCCAGTTGTCCGTTATTTTGGCTAGAAGAGATATCAGTGACTTCGAAAGAGGGGTCTCAAAGGAGCTTAGGGTGGTTAAAGGATGTGTGTGTGTGTGTGCGTGTGTGTGTGTGTGTCAGTCACCAGATCTCAACCCAATTGAGACAGCATTTTCCACAACAATCAACAAAACACCAAATGATGGAATTTATTGTGGAAGTATGGGGGTCGCATCCCTCAAATAGAGTTACAGACACTTGTAGAATCTATGCTAAGGCGCATTGAAGGTGTTCTGGCGGCACTTGGTGGCACAACACCCTATTAAGACACTTCTTTTGGGGTTTCCTTTATTTTGGCAGATACCTGTAGTTCAAGACGGTAGATCAAATATCAACACCAGGCCAGCAACCCAACTGCTGATGCCTCAGTCTATTTTAGACCAGGTAGGTAGATGGGTTTAGCACAAGTTGGCAGGTCGACTTGTCGTTAAGGATATAGATACATGTCCACGGTACTAATACCCATGCCTGAAGACATGAGGGCTCGAATCACGATGCCAACCTCTGCCAAGAACTTCATGTCTTGAATCTGTGAGTCACGCAGTCTTTGGGGGGGGGCTTTAGAGATTTTTAAAGCCTGTCTACATAATCTGTTATATCAAATTATGCGTTCTATCTTGACTTCCATGGGTCTAAATCATTTTTGCATTCAGACTTCCATGGGTCTAAATCATTTTTGCATTCAATTCCTCCTGCAGAAATCTTTCAACATTATGGTCCGAAGTGGTGGATTACATGCAGCACTATGCAGTAGGTGCGTTTTTAGGAAAAGCCAAATTAATCACTCAAAATGTAAAACTTGCTGTGAACCTCGACGAAGCATAAAGACATATGTAAAAGAATAGACTGCAAGTCTTACCTTTCTCCATTTCCGATAAGTTGAACATTCTTGGGATGGTAGAAACACACTCAATTTGAAGAGCGATTTCAGCTCCAACGGTAGTCCATTGGACTCATAATACTCGAATTCAATAGGATCCGAATTCGGAACAGGCACATAAAGGCACAGGCCAAGCATGTTTAAATTAAAGTTTAAACCATTCCACAATAAATAAATAAATAGTACACCAGAGTGTCAATTCCCTTGGCGTGTTAATACTAAAATACCGGTAAGGAAGTGACTCATTTTATAGAAATACATGAAACCACGCCCTTTTAAATATAGACCTAATTTATATGCTCCTATGATTTTTTCCCCCTCTCTCGGTAACGTCATTTGCTATCGACCAATCACCGCATCATTCAATTGACAAGCCTTGATCTTGAGTAAAAGGTGCGCAATGATAGGTCAGTCCTACAGGTTTTATACGCGGGGTTTTACAAGGTGTAGGCCTATGTGCCTATGTGTTGTTTTGCAGTCTACCTCTAGAATACATCATATACATGAGGTCATTACATTTAAATTCATTAAATTCTTTATTTTCATCAATGTTTGTCATTCTATATTGTCATTTAAAGCTGATTGATTCTACCAGCAGACTGAATTGTGGCTGGGTAAAATACACTTAAAGATGGTCTGAGTTCAGCCAACACATCATTATAGCAACTTTCTGAGAATTTCCGTCTTAGACAGAACAAGCAGTTCCTTAGATTGTTACTTAGATTGTTATTCAACCTGGTAGTAACAATGTTTACAAATGCAGGAATTCTGAGATAACAAACAGTGCCTTTTATCATCTTATCACATGTTTAAAGGTCTAATACAGCTGTTTTCTTTTTAAAATCTCAATATCAAATAATCTCTGGGTAACAATTAAGTACCTTACTGTGATTGTTTTCAATTAAAATCGTTAAATTTTTATATATATATATATATATCTCAAGCAAGAGTTTTGCTAGGAATGTCTGGGAGAGGTCTGAGTGGGGAGAGGAAAACTATCTGTTATTAGCAGAAAGGTTTGGAACTCTATTTCTTATTGGTCTATTAACTAATTTACTATCTGGTGATGTCACCAGGCAGGCTAAAGCTCAATCTCACCAAAACAGGCAGAAATTTCAGGTGGTCTTTTCAAACAGCTTTTACAATAAAATGGCATTATCATCATTTTCTCAATTTCTCAGTATTATTCAAAGCACATAGTGTGGAAATGCAGTATATATAAAACACAGGACAATTACGTTTTTGACTGCACTGGGGGCCTTTAATACCAACATTCCAGAAGGGCTCAGTAGCAGAATTGATACAGTAAATTAGCTGTATTATAAAAGGCCTAATAGTTTGGGTGATCGTTGGCTTTCTCCAGAGAATAAATAGTAATCAACAGATTCAAACTTTTATATTCGTTTTTTTTTTGGTTTGTATGTCCTGCAAGGTCTGCACTTCTCCCACCAGACCACCAGGTACTATAGAACACCGTGAGGTTGTGTGTAATGGAATGATGACAACATACCTAGATTTAAATGCCAGGCGACAAGCGCCAAGTGATGGTTGTGCTGGAACAAAGTCAAGGTTTTGGGTTAAACCATGTTGTGGACAGGGGTGGACTTGGACAATAATTCAGCCCTGGCATTTTCTCCACACCAACCCACATCACCAATTAGACTATAGTTGCTATTTTTACTGTGAAAATAGGAATCAGAATTTCAAGAATTGTTCAATAGAGAAGAATTACATACATTTTTATGTGCACTAATTAATATAATCGGCTAATTAATTTGGGGTTCAACACCTGAGGAAGTGGAAACTCAAAACACATTAACTAGATCGCTAACTCTAAATACAATACCCACTGCTAGTAGCCATGTATTCATCCAACAGTAAATGTAATGTCCTAAAAAAACATTGCAGTTGTAGGCTACTACCCATGAGACCTATGTCCTCGCAGTGGCCGGTGCGCATTTCGTAAGTGCGCCGCTCCATATCTCAAAGCTATATCAAATATCTTGGTTGTAAAATAGTTGCTATTGAGCTGTATATTGAGAGTTAGGAAATAAAAAATACCAACAGAAAGCTGATACCCTCCCCTCTCTTCGACAGGGACAAAACTTCCAAAGCTGTGTGCTTCACGTAACTGCATTTTGAAATGTTATACGATCAGAACACATTTCTCTTGAGCAGGCCACAGCGAGGACACCGGCACAGGGCCAGGGAGACACATTCATTACAGGAATCACGAGGATAACACGCTTTACTGTTTGACCAAATAATGCTGTTAGCCGCCCAAAAAATTTAAATTTTGAGTGAGATGACAATGGAGAATGTACTTTTTTTATTTATATATTTTTTATAGTATTTTATTAGGATCCCCATTATCTGTTGCTGAAGCAGCAGCTACTCTTCCTGAGGTCCACACAAAACATAAAATATGACATAATACAGAACATCAATAGACAAGAACACCTGAAGGACTGAACTACATAATAAGAACACGCATACATTAGTACATATACATAAAGTGCATTCGGAAAGTATTCAGACCACTTCACTTTTTCCACATTGTTATGTTACAGCCTTATTCTAAAATGTTTTAAATAGTTTTTTCTCCCTCATCAACCTACACACAATACCCCATAATGACAAAGCAAAAACAGGTTTTTAGAAATGTTTGCAATTAAAATGATATAAATAAACTGAAATATTACATTTACACATGTATTCAGACCCTTAACTCAGTACTTTGTTGAAGCACATTTGGCAGCGATTACAGCCTGTATTTGTTGAGTTTCTCCCATTCTTCCTCTGTCAGGTTGGATGGGGAGCGTAACTGCACAGCTATTTTCAGGTCTCTCCAGAGATGTTTGATTGGGTTCATGTCCGGGTTCTGGCTGGGCCACTCAAGGAAATTCAGAGACTTGTTCCGAAGCCACTCCTGTGTTGTCTTGGCTGTGTGCTTAGGGTCATTGTCCTGTTGGAAGGTGAACCTTCGCCCCAGTCTGAGGTCCTTAGCGCACTGGAACAGGTTTTCATCAAGGATCTCTCTGTACATTGCGCCGTTCATCTTTCTGACTAGTCTCCCAGTCCCTGCCGCTGAAAAACATCCCCACACCATGATGCCGCCACAACCAAGCTTCACGGTAGGGATGGTATTGGCCAGGTAATGAGCGGTGCCAGGTTTCCTCCAAACGTGACGCTTGTCATTCAGGCCAAAGAGTTCAATCTTGGTTTCATCAGACCAGAGAATCTTGTTTCTCATAGTCTGAAAGTCCTTTAGGTGCCTTTTGGCAAACTCCAAGCGGGCTGTCATGTGCCTTTTATTGAGGAGTGGCTTCCGTCTGGCCACTCTACCATAAAGGCCTGATTGGTGGAGTGCTGCAGAGATGGTTGTCTTTCTGGAAGGTTCTCCCATCTCCACAGAAGTTCTCTGGAGCCCTGCCAGAGTGACCATCGGGTTCTTTGTCACCCCCCTGACCAAGGCCCTTCTCCCCCGATTGCTCAGTTTGGCCGGGTGGCCAGCTCTAGGAAGAGTCTTGGTGGTTCCAAACCTCTTCCATTTTAGAATGATGGAGGCCACTGTGTTCTTGGGGACTTTCAATGCTGCAGACAGTTTTTGGTACCCTTCCCCAGATCTGTGCCTCGACATAATCCTGTCTCGGAGCTCTACAGACAATTCCTTCGACCTGATGGCTTGGTTTTTGCTCTGACATGCAATGTCAACTGTAGGACCTTATATAGACAGGTGTGTGCCTTTCCAAATCATGTCCAATCAATTAAATGTACCACAGTTGGACTCCAATCAAGTTGTAGAAACATCTCAAGGATGATCAATGGAAACAGGATGCACCTCAGCTGAATTTCGACTCTCATAGCAAAGGGTCTGAATACTTATTTACATAAGATTTTTCAGTTTTAAATTATTAGTAAGTTTGCAAACATTTCTAAAAGGCTGTTTTCACTTTGTCATTATGGGGTATTGTGTGTAGATTGCTTATTTTTTATTTTAGAATAATCTGAAACGTAACAAAATGTGGAAAAAGTGAAGGGGTCTCAATACGTTCCGACTGTATGCCTATGAGTTAATTAGGTCAGATTGGGGAGTGTAGCTGGTGATTTGGACGGAGTCAGGCGCAGGAGGTGTAAATCACAGAATAATGGTTTATTCGGCGGTTCACAGCAATGCGTAAAACAACTACAGTGCGACTTAACGGCGCACTGAGAAAAACAAAACACACAAATGAACGTCCCGGCGATAAAGTACATAATGCTCCACCGAACTATCGACACCTCCACATGGAAACAATCACACACAAAGACATGGGGGGCAGAGGGAATACTTATTCAGGGACTGATGAGGGGATATGAACCAGGTGTGTGGAAAAAACAAGACAAAACAAATGGAATGATGAGAAGAGGAGCAGCAGTGGCTAGAAGGCCGGTGACGACGAACGCCGAAGCCTGCCCAAACAAGGAGAGGAGGCAGCTTCGGAGGAAGTCGTGACTGGGAGAGGCATTGTGCTGTGAAGTATTTTTTTTTAAAAGCAAATTTAGCTGTTTGCTTGAGTAACTTGAGATGGAAGGGAGTTCCATGTGATATATTGCTATATATAATACTGTGCACTGCCTTGAATTCGTTCTGGATTCGGGGACTGTCAAGAGACCCCTGGTGGCATGTCTGGTGGGGTAAGTATGTCTGTCAAATCAAATCAAATCAAATCAAATTGTATTGACTACATGCGCCGAATACAACAGGTGGAGACATTACAGTGAAATGCTTACTTACAGCCCTTAACCAACAGTGCATTTATTTTTAATAAAAAAGTAGAATAAAACAACAAAAAAGTGTTAAGAAAAAAAGAGCAGAAGTAAAATAAAATAACAGTAGGGAGGCTATATCAAATCAAATCAAATCAAATTTTATTGGTCACATGCGCCGAATACAACAGGTGCAGACATTACAGTGAAATGCTTACTTACAGCCCTTAACCAACAGTGCATTTATTTTAAACAAAAAAAGTAAAAATAAAACAACAACAAAAAAAGTGTTGAGAAAAAAAAGAGCAGAAGTAAAATAAAGTGACAGTAGGGAGGCTATATATACAGGGGGGTACCGTTGCAGAGTCAATGTGCGGGGGCATCGGCTAGTTGAGGTAGTTGAGGTAATATGTACATGTGGGTAGAGTTAAAGTGACTATGCATAAATACTTAACAGAGTAGCAGCAGCGTAAAAAGGATGGGGTGGGGGGGGCAGTGCAAATAGTCCGGGTAGCCATGATTAGCTGTTCAGGAGTCTTATGGCTTGGGGGTAGAAGCTGTTGAGAAGTCTTTTGGACCTAGACTTGGCACTCCGGTACCGCTTGCCGTGCGGTAGCAGAGAGAACAGTCTATGACTAGGGTGGCTGGAGTCTTTGACAATTTTGAGGGCCTTCCCTCTGACACCGCCTGGTATAGAGGTCCTGGATGGCAGGGAAGCTTTGCCCCAGTGATGTACTGGGCCGTACGCACCACCCTCTGTAGTGCCATGCGGTCGGAGGCCAAGCAGTTGCCATACCAGGCGGTGATGCAACCAGTCAGGATGCTCTCGATGGTGCAGCTGTAGAATTTTTTGAGGATCTGAGGACCCATGCCAAATCTTTTTAGTCTCCTGAGGGGGAATAGGCTTTGTCATGCCCTCTTCACGACTGTCTTGGTGTGTTTGGACCATGATAGTTCGTTGGTGATGTGGACACCAAGGAACTTGAAGCTCTCAACCTGTTCCACTACAGCCCCGTCGATGAGAATGGGGGCGTGCTCAGTCCTCTTTTTTTTCCTGTAGTCCACAATCATCTCCTTTGTCTTTGTCACGTTGAGGGAGAGGTTGTTGTCCTGGCACCACACGGCCAGATCTCTGACCTCCTCCCTATAGGCTGTCTCATCATTGTCGGTGATCAGGCCTACCACTGTTGTGTCGTCGGCAAACTTAATGATGGTGTTGGAGTCGTGCCTGGCCATGCAGTCATGGGTGAACAGAGAGTACAGGAGGGGACTGAGCACGCACCCCTGAGGGGCCCCCGTGTTGAGGATCAGTGTGGCAGATGTGTTGTTACCTACCCTTACCACCTGGGGGCGGCCCGTCAGGAAGTCCAGGATCCAGTTGCAGAGGGAGGTGTTTAGTCCCAGGATCCTTAGCTTAGTGATGAGCTTAGAGGGCACTATGGTGTTGAATGCTGAGCTGTAGTCAATGAATAGCATTCTCACGTAGGTGTTCCTCTTGTCCAGGTGGGAAAGGGCAGTGTGGAGTGCAATAGAGATTGCATCATCTGTGGATCTGTTGGGGCGGTATGCAAATTGGAGTGGGTCTAGGGTTTCTGGGATAATGCTGTTGATGTGAGCCATGACCAGCCTTTCAAAGCACTTCATGGCTACAGACGTCAGTGCTACGGGTCGGTAGTCATTTAGGCAGGTTATCTTAGAGTCCTTGGGCACGGGGACTATGGTGGTCTGCTTGAAACATGTTGGTATTACAGACTCAGTCAGGGACATGTTGAAAATGTCAGTGAAGACACTTGCCAGTTGGTCAGCACATGCTCGGAGTACACGTCCTGGTAATCCGTCTGGCCCTGCGGCCTTGTGAATGTTGACCTGCTTAAAAGTCTTACTCACATCGGCTACGGAGAGCGTGATCACATAGTCATCCGGAACAGCTGGTGCTCTCATGCATGCTTCAGTGTTGCTTGCCTCGAGCGAGCATAGAAGTGGTTTAGCTCGTCTGGTAGGCTTGTGTCACTGGGCAGCTCGCGGCTGTGCTTCCCTTTGTAGTCTGTAATAGTTTTCAAGCCCTGCCACATCCGACGAGCGTCAGAGCCAGTGTAGTACGATTCAATCTTAGACCTGTATTGACTCTTTGCCTGTTTGATGGTTCGTCGGAGGTCATAGCGGGATTTCTTATAAGCGTCCGGGTTAGAGTCCCGTTCCTTGAAAGCGGCAGCTCTACCCTTTAGCTCAGTGCGGATGTTTCCTGTGATCCATGGCTTCTGGTTGGGGTATGTACGTACGGTCACTGTGGGGACGACATCATCGATGCACTTATTGATGAAGCCAGTGACTGATGTGGTGTACTCCTCAATGCTGTCTGAAGAATCCCGGAACATGTTCCAGTCTGTGCTAGCAAAACAGTCCTGTAGCTTAGCATCTGCGTCATCTGACCACTTTTTTATTAACCGAGTCACTGGTGCTTCCTGCTTTAGTTTTTGCTTATAAGCAGGAATCAGGAGGATATCAGGAGGATATCAGGAGGATTATGAGCATATATACAGGGGGGTACCGGTGCAGTTGATTATACAGACAATTTGGACTACTTTGAGCTAAGAGAGACTGACATGAATACTGTTGGCATTAGCCCTCTGTGTACATTGAAGGGCAAGACGCACTGCTCTGTTCTGGGCCAGCTGCAGCTTTTCTATGTCCTTTTTTGCAGCACTTGACCATATCAAGATTAGATCAAACTGTGCTCTTTCTACATTTATAGGCACTGTTTCCGTTTTTACGATCCATGATCTTGGCTGTCTAACTGATGACAGAGTTTGACTTTGAATGTGAGTTTGCATGATCTCAGCTCAGCCGATCAGAAAACCGGGCCGGCCCATCTTGGTAGGGGGGCCAGCCGTTGCCAAATGATTAGCCAAAGGCTCATTATAGATTAGTTAACAGAGCAATTGAGCATTAAACAATAAATGAATAATGATCTTAAGAGGCCCATCGGCCGCCTTTTTCAATGTTTTATTTTAATATAAAAAATATATTTTGGTGTGCCAATTTCGACCAGCCCACCGAACAAAAAAATGGTCCAGCCCATCTGGCATTTGCCAGAATTGCCAGATGGTCAATCCACCCCTGATATAAAGCCAAATCAAGTAGTATTTGCATGTGAAAATGTCACAGGTTGCATTTGCTCCATTAACCACGTTTCCATCCACAGTTTTTATGCGAGTAAAGTCATAACCTATAAGAAACAGCTGTGATGGAAACAGAAAGTTTCGGTACAATTGTATAAATGTAGCCAGATAATGTATTCGTTCGACATGATGGGATCTTTTTGAGTTGGTAAAATGTATTATGTGAGTAATGGTGGCAGAAACGTCATTATGAGCAAAAATTGATATAATAACCATCATTTCATTTATTGTGTCAAAATTGGACATGAATAACAGAAAACAAATAACAACATATGTTATTCAATCTTTACATTTTCGGAAGTACACACCCCCTCATAGAATATTCACATGACTTAGGGGGTGTGTTTACAGCCTAGGTCGGCAGCACAAATAATAGATTAGACTGTGTGAGTGTGACAGGAAGATAAAAATACTAATATTAGCTCAAATGCAGAATTTATCATGAAGTTAGCATGCCAATAGAGCAAACTCAACAACAACTGAACAAAGTTTGCTTGCACTAGCTGGCTAGCTAGCAATGGCTGTATGGGATTATAATGATTGCAGAACTATTATGGTATTATTTTATGTATCATTAAGGCAAATATAGGGAGAGGTCAAAGGTAAAATAATAATATTAGTAATAAGCATGGATATGTTGTAAAATTAAAAACCTATATGCCTTAAAATGTTTATGGATTGAGAACCAGTTGAAAGGTTAATACAGAGCAGAGACATTTATGTGCTTTTCATGGACTCTCTGCAGCTGGTCTGGGTATGTCTATGACATGTGATGTACATACAACTCCTCGTGATGGCTGTGTGGAGATTGGAGTAATAATGGACCTAGTGTTATCATTTGTTTTGCTTATGACCCTATGACCTGACACATGGCCACATGCACATAATCTCAAAGGCCAGGGAGGATGGTAAATGATAAATGTTTAAATCATGTTTAAGTATTAATGGATATGTTTTATAATGTGTTATGAAATGATAATGGTGAAACAGAATGAACATGATTGATACTTTGTACTCCAGATGCATGCCTGGATAGTGAATATAGTCAATACAGAGTGTGATTGTTCTTTAACGTACGTATGTGCATAATTTTTGAGTCATGCCACTAATAAGACACAGTGGCCCCACTTAGAGAAGCGCAAGTAGCCCTCGTGAGCAGCCAACATGTGATACTGAAAGATGCTATTGATTCACATAGGGAGGTGTAACCATCAGTTGTATCAGTGTGACTGTATAAAAAGGAGCACTCCGGTTCAGGACAAGCAGTTGTTGCTCCATGGAGCAAAACTCTGGCTTTGTTATGCAATAAAGTCTAATTCTTGAATTCACAGGCTCCGATGTCTTGAGAGATATTTTTGAGTTGATTATCTAGTCAAATATTTCTACCACGACACTATGTGAGTTTGTATTTTCAATTTCGTGGTTGCACATTGAGATTCGTGGTTGCAAGTACAATTCACAAATGTGTAATTTAATTTCGCAAGTTTGTATCATGATGTGTGAAAGATTTAACAACGGTCGCAAAATCTATGCAGGTTTGTCATATGATTTTCAGGAGCCTGGTGGACATGGATACAACCATACTCCAAGGCAGGACATTCCCCTGCATCCAGGTTGAGGCCTGCTACCAGCAGGAACACGGAGCACTCCATGTCAGTGTCAGTAAGTCATGCATTTACAAAAAACATATATAGCTAATACTCCACTCATATGAGGAATGAAGAAGCCCTATGCACCATAAACCTGTCTACTCCTGGAGTAACTCCCTGTCAGAGAGACTGATTATAGGGTTTTGCCGGAGGCCCTGGGCCAATGGGAGGTCATGGGTGAGGACTTAGGGGTCAGAGGGAGTGAGAGCGATGATACAACTTGAACCACAGAGTAAGACTGCCTTCAAACCAAATTCCATGAAACCCATGTCCAACGCAGCTGTTTGAAAGGGGAAAAACGCAGTTTTACTTTTTAATTGGTGGATGGATAGTCTTTGCAACTATTCTGACGGACGGCACAACACAAGCCTCCCCCCAACACACTCCACCCATGGAAAACCATTGAGTTGCTGCATCTGTTAACACATCAATTTGTCTGATTGGCAGGCACCTTTACAGTCCTCAATAATCAACAATGTACAGTGCATTCGGAAAGTGTTCAGACCCCTTGACTTTTTTCACATTTTGTTACAGCCTTATTCTAGAATGGATTAAATTAATTTTTCTCCTCATCAATCTACACACATTACCCCATAATGACAAATGAAAACAGGTTTTTAGAAATGTTTGCAAATGTATTCAAAATAAACAGAAATACCTTATTTGCAAAAGTATTCAGACCCTTTGCTATGAGACTCGAAATTGAGTTCAGTTGCATCCTGTTTCCATTTATCATCCTAGAGATGTTTCTACAACTTGATTGGAAAGAAACACACCTGTCTATATAAGGTCCCACAGTTGGCAGTGGGTGTCAGAGCAAAAACCAAGCCATGAGGTTGAAGGAATTGTCCGTAGAGCTCCGAGAAAGGATTGTGTCGAGGCAAAGATCTGGGGAAGGGTACCAAAAAATTTGCAGCATTGAAGATCCGCAAGAACACAGTGGCCTCCATCATTCTTAAATGGAAGACATTTGGAACCACCAAGAGTCTTCCTAGAGCTTGTCTCCTGGCCAAACTGAGCAATTAGGGGAGAAGGGCCTTGGTCAGGGAGGTGACCAAGAACCTGATTACAGAGCTCCAGAGTTCCTCTGTGGAGATGGGAGAACCTTCCAGAAGGACAACCATCTCTGCAGCACTCCACCAATCAGGCCTTTATGGTAGAGTGGCCAGATGGAAGCCACTCCTCAGAAAAAGGCACATGACAGCCCACTTACAGGTGTGCCAAGCTTGTAGCGTCATACCCAAGAAGAATCAAAGCTGTAATCGCTGCCAAAGGTGCTTCCAACAAAGTACTGAGTAAAGGGTCTGAATACTTATGTAAATGTGATATTTCCGTTTTTTATTTTTAATACATTTGCAAAAATTAAAAAAAACGTTTTTTGCTTTGTCATTATGGGGTATTGTGTGTAGATTGATGAAAAAACAACATTTTAATACATTTTAAAATTAGGCTGTAATGTAATAAAATGTGGAAAAAGTAAAGGGTTCTGAATACTTTCCGAATGCACTGTATGTATATATCTATATATCAATCTAGAAAATAATTATCTATTTTGGATGCAAAAGGTGGCTCTACAAAGTATTGACTTTGGGGGGGTGAATAGTAATGCACGCTCATGTTTTCTGTTTTTTTGTCTTATTTCTTGCATATTCAAAGTGGTAGGCATGTTGTGTAAATCAAATGATACAAACCCCCCAAAAATCAATTTTAATTCCAGGTTGTAATGCAACAAAATAGGAAAAACGCCAAGGGAGATGAATACTTTTGCAAGGCACTGTACAGGATAACTACATGTATAGCTAGCACCATGTAGATGACCAATTAGCTAGATGGAAAATGGTGGTTGAAAAATTGTTGTACATAGCTAAATCCTTCCAGTTATCTAATAGAAGTGAACTGCTTAACGTTACCCTGAATTGTGAATTTCTTTGCCCCCTAGTACTTTGCCTGGTTGGAAAGATGAAAATCTCCTCGAGGGATGCCATTGAAGTGCAAGCTGCATACAAACGGAAAGATACAATAAAAGTTAGCTAGGTAGCTAACGTTAGGTAAATACAGTGGGGTAAAAATATATTTAGTCAGCCACCAATTGTGCAAGTTCTCCCACTTAAAAAGATGAGAGAAGCCTGTAATTTTCATCATAGGTACACGTCAACGATGACAGACAAATTGAGATTTTTTTTTCCAGAAAATCACATTGTAGGATTTTTAATGAATTTATTTGCAAATTATGGTGGAAAATAAGTATTTGGTCACCTACAAACAAGCAAGATGTCTGGCTCTCACAGACCTGTAACTTCTTCTTTAAGAGGCTCCTCTGTCCTCCACTCGTTACCTGTATTAATGGCACCTGTTTGAACTTGTTATCAGTATAAAAGACCTGGACCTGCACCAGGCTGGGAAGACTGAATCTGCAATAGGTAAGCAGCTTGGTTTGAAGAAATCAACTGTGGCAGCAATTATTAGGAAATGGAAGACATACAAGACCACTGATAATCTCCCTCGATCTGGGGCTCCACGCAAGATCTCACCCTGTGGGGTCAAAATGATCACAAAAACGGTGAGCAAAAATCCCAGAACCACACAGGGGGACCTAGTGAATGACCTGCAGAGAGCTGGGACCAAAGTAACAAAGCCTACCATCAGTAACACACTACGCCGCCAGGGACTCAAATCCTGCAGTGCCAGATGTGTCCCCCTGCTTAAGCCAGTACGTGTCCAGGCCCGTCTGAAGTTTGCTAGAGTGCATTTGGATGATCCAGAAGAGGATTGGGAGAATGTCATATGGTCAGATGAAACCAAAATAGAACTTTTTGGTAAAAACTCAACTCGTCGTGTTTGGAGGACAAAGAATGCTGAGTTGCATCCAAAGAACACCATACCTACTGTGAAGCATGGGGGTGGAAACATCATGCTTTGGGGCTGTTTTTCTGTAAAGGGACCAGGACGACTGATCCGTGTAAAGGAAAGAATGACAGCCCCAAAACATCACTGCTCTAGAGGAGATCTGCATGGAGGAATGGGCCAAAATACCAGCAACAGTGTGTGAAAACCTTTTGAAGACTTACAGAAAAAGTTTGACCTGTGTCATTGCCAACAAAGGGTATAGAACAAAGTATTGAGAAACTTTTGTTATTGACCAAATACTTATTTTCCACCATAATTTGCAAATAAATTCATTAAAAATCCTACAATGTGATTTTCTGGATTTTTTTTTCCTCATTTTGTCTGTCATAGTTGACGTGTACCTATGATGAAAATTACAGGCCTCTCTTATCTTTCTAAGTGGGAGAACTTGCACTGTACAACTGTCTTTTCCCCACTGTACAACTGTCTGGCCAGCTAGCTAGCTGACTAGGCAGGATGAGGTAAATAAGTACAGTAGCTAGCAATGTCAATCTAAAAACAGCTTAAATAATTTCTTCCTATTTTAACAATATTTTCTTATATAAATACAAATATATGGTAAAGAAAGTGTTCTTTTTCCAGTCTTTTTGGTACTCTGAAGCAGTAGATAGTTAGCAGGTAGTCACTGTCAAAAACACTGTCCTTGGTGAGCAATTCTGAGGTAAAAATGTTGCGCGGAGAGCGAGCTCTTATGAGGTAAAATAGAACTAGACCTGCCCGCGTCCTCCGTCCTCTGCGTCCGCTACGAGGTAAAATAGAGCCAAGCAACCAGCATAGCAATGGACGCTTTGGTTCATTACGTAGGCCAGTCAGAATTTTGCAAGTTTTAGCAACAGCCCTAGCAACGGAAGCTAGAACTCATCAAATTCTATTGTGACGCAGGGGGGTGGGACACCTTTTGGCAGGGGGACACTATTTGGCATGACAGGCCCAAGAAGCAGAAAAAATATATACACTTCCGGTCAAAAGTTTTAGAACACCTACTCATTCAAGGGCTTTTCTTAATTTTTACTATTGTCTACATTGTAGAATAATGGTGAAATAACACATATGGAATCATGTAGTATCCCAAAAAGTGTTAAACATATACAATATATTTTATATTTGAGTTTCTTCAAAGTAGCCACCTTTGCCTTGATGACATATTTGCACACTCTTGGCATTCTCTCAACCAGCTTCACCTGGAATGCTTTTCCAACAGTCTTGAAGGAGTTCCCACATATGCTGAGCACTTGTTGGCTGCTTTTCCTTCACTCTGCGGTCCGACTCATCCCAAACCATCTCAATTTGGTTGAGGTCAGGTGATTGTGGAGGCCAGGTCATCTGATGCAGCACTCCATCACTCTCCTTCTTGGTCAAATAGCCCTCACACAGCCTGGAGGTGTGTTGGGCCATTGTCCTGTTGAAAACAAATGATAGTCCCACTAAGCCCAAACCAGATGGGATGGCCCAGCCAGAGCCCAGACTTGAACCTGATCGAACATCTCTGGAGAGACCTGAAAATAGCTGTGCAGCAACGCTCCCCATCCAACCTGACAGAGCTTGAGAGGATCTGCAGAGAGGAATGGGAGAAACTCCCCAAATACAGGTGTGCCAAGCTTGTAGTGTAATACCCAAGAAGAATCGAGGCTGTAATCGCTGCCAAAGGTGCTTCAACAAAGTACTGAGAAAAGGGTCTGAATACTTATGCAAATGTATCTTTTGGCCGGCAGGGATTTGGCTCAGTTGGTAGAGCATGGCGTTTGCAACGCCAGGGTTGTGGGTTCGATTCCCACTGGGGGACGAAAAATAAATAAATAAATAATGTATGCACTCACTTAACTGTAAGTCGCTCTGGATAAGAGCGTCTGCTAAATGACTAAAATGTAAAATGTAAAAATTATAGCACTGCAGTGCTAGTTTTATTGCTGTTTTCAGGCTTCTACTCCTATTGTAGACATACTGCCTAGTAGCCAACAATAACTGGTAGAATGTGCATTCAATCCTGACCTTTTGTTTTCAAGTGTATCTCCACAAACAATAGTGGGCAGACAAGGCCACACAAAGAGCAAGAGATAATCAGACGCCAGCGGATAATTGAAGTACCCAAAAAGGCCACTAGATGTTATACTGACAGAGATTTTTCTTTACTGTCGATAGTATATGTCATATAATAGATGTATCTCTACTAGAAAACGTGTTAAATGTAGTGTACAAGGAACCTATACTCTCAAGAAGTGAGCAATACAACCGTAAAATGGCAAAAACAGATACAACAATACACAACACTATATACATTGCTCCAGGAGATGCCAAGAAAACAACTCAATTAGATGTAAGTATTGTGTACCTATGGTACACTAAGGGCAGGTTTCCCTGACACAGAATAAGCCTAGTCCTAGACTAAAAAGCACTTTCAATGAATAATCTCCATTGATCTTGCTTTTTAGTCTAGGACTAGGCTCAATCTGTGTCCGTGTCACGACTTCCTCCGAAGCTGCCTCCTCTCCTTGTTCGGGCAGGCTTCAGCGTTCGTCGTCACCGGCCTTCTAGCCACTGCCGCATCACATCTCATCATTCCATTTGTTTTGTCTTGTCTATTACACACACCTGGTTCATATCCCCTCATTAGTACATGTATAAGTGTTCCCTCTGCCCCGTTGTCCTTGTGGGTGATTGTTTAATGTGAGGAGAGAGTAGCTCGGTTGAGCTACTTGTATTTTGTATTGCCGGGGTATATTTTCCCTGTGTGCCTGTTTTGTTCCAGTGCGCCTGTTTTGCGCACTGGACTGTTTGACGCTATCCTGCGTAACTCTGTATTCCGGAATAAACTCTGTATTCTGTGATTACACTCCTGCGCCTGACTCCTTCAAATCACCCATTGCAGTCCGGGAAACCATCCCTAAGTCCATTAGCAGCAACATAAATATTACACTAAGTAGGTATAAGTAGTGGCAGAGCCATAGTGAGGCAAACTATTCTCCAACTTGGCACAAAAATTACTATGACATTCTCATTCATAATTTAGTTGTATTGTGGCCATGGAACCTTTGGGCCAGCATAGCACCCACCAATATTATTATGTCAAACACCCTACGAGAGCTTTTAAACCCAGTCTCTACCTTCAGCTTCACTTTTGTCATTAGGATATCCTGTAGGAGCAGCAAGAACCTTTTGGTACTGAAGTTGCAAGTAGGTAAAACAAATGTTTGGCTCAGTTTCACGACCAGGGACAAATGGTAATTCTATCTATCTAACAAAATGGCTGTATGGACTATCTGAGTTTTTATTTTTGCACTGTCTCTATACACACTAACAGGACTCGACACACTCATGCACACTGACACTCCAACACGCGCACACACACACACACATAACATGCACACACATTTATACTGACTCTACACACACGCACGCACACACACTCACATACAATCATTATATACGCTGCTGCTACTCTGTTTATCATATATTCTGATGCCTAGTCACCTTACCCCCATACATATCTACCTCTATCACCCCAGTATCCTTGCACATTGTAAATATTGTATTGAAACTGACCATGTATATAGCTTACTTACTTCTCGTGTTCTTCTTATTTTTATTTATTGTGTGTTTTTGTTCTACCTTATTTAATTTTTAGTACTACTTTGATATTGATTACTGCATTGTTGGGTTTAGAGCTTGCAAGAAAGGCATTTCACTGTACTTGTGCATGTGACAAACTTGAAATGAGCAAAATTTACTACATTGAAATTAGGACCGGGATTGGTGTGTTTTACTTTGTTTTACTCTGAGACGACAACTAACTTGAAAATGGCTTTATGCTCATGTTACCCTTTGAAACAGCTAACTCCATACAAGTGACATCTGTCAACTTTCAGTAGAGGTAGTAGCACATTACTGACATCTAGTGGATTAAAAAGTGTACAACACATGGTTATTCTGTACATACACTTCAATTCAGCCATATTTTAGATTTGACACAGGACCATGCTTTTTGGTTGTTGTTTTTTTGGCACTTTTTGCTTTTACTGGTATTTACAGCATGATCGACTAGGTTTGCTGCAGGTAGAAAATCCTAGGAAATGTTATTTAATTGAAACAAGCTGTCTCCAATCAACCAATGTCTGGTTGTGCATGTGTGTTTGGTGGGGGGATCGCCTGTGCCAGGGGAGGTGAATCTTAATCACATAAAACCTATTATTTGACAGGGAATACTATTTGTAGATCAGTGATTTGACACCTTACTTTGCTCAAGCTGATCCTCTCCAATGGACTCAGAAGTTGTAGCTAAAAATTGGTCAATTTGGGGCAGTTAAAGGGGAGGGTCAATGAAACCAATGATGGAAGTATATTGTAGCGAATTCAATCCAACACCTTAACTGTACGCAAAAAGGTTTGGACCACACACACACACACACACACACACACACACACACACACACACACATATTCACACACACGCTCTCACACACACCCAGCAGTAGCCAGCCAGTGCTAGCTAGCCAGCTAATGCAAGCCAACTTTGTTCTGTTGTTGTTGAGTTTGTTCTATTGGCATGCTAACTTCATAATAAATTCTGCATCTTAGTATTTTTTATTTTCCTGTCACACTCACACAGTCTAATCCATTCTTTGTGCTGCCAACCTAGGCTGTAAACACACCCCTAAAGCCCTGTGAATATTCTATGAGGGAGCGTGTACTTCTGGGTATGAAAAAGGAAAATCAAAAATCAACATTTTGTTGTTATTTGTTTTCCGTTATTACATTTCCAATTTTGACACAATAAATGAGAAAACAAGTTGATGTCCAATTTTAATTTTGCAAATTCAGAAACCAAAATTGAAAATCTATCCGTTTTCCCTTTTTCCACTTTGTCTTTTGAATCAAATTACCAATGAATGACGATACATGGACCAGATCAGGCTACAGATGAAATACATTTAAGTTATGATGAACTTCACAAGGTGGTGAAAGTGCATGGTGATGAGCTTGATGCCTCCTTTCCAATAAATATCAAGGGTCTTATTCTGGTGACATGATGATTAATGCTTGACTGCCATTTGACAAATAAAAATATTCTCGCTCTTATCCATAATAATATCATCCTGTAGCCTAGACTAGCCTACCTGCACAGCCTGCCTGCACTGTATCTGGGAGCTGTTGGCTAGAGCGCATGTGCCAAGACCAGAGTAGGCACATTTGCTATTTAACGCAACAATTTTTGTGACAAAACTATCGGTAGATTTGAAAGAATGATGGAAACACATTGAATTTTCAATTTTTATTCTGTACATGAAAACTTAAAGGGAAACTTCACCACTAGACACTATTTGGGGTGTCCCTACATAATTATGAATGATGATAGGGTGTTTCAGACATAATTATGCAATATAGCTGTATTTATGAATTTTTCGCACTGGGAGAGTTCAACCAATGACGGCATTGGTTGATTGAGCCTGCTGTCTGATCTAAAAATGAATGGAGTCATGTTTTGTAGCAATTATTGTGGCCTTTGGGTTTTTCCGATTGCACAATCACACTAGCAGATAGTAGATATGGTTGTCCTTGTTCAACACAGCCAATGGACTTGTCTCAACAATGTTCCTATTTGCCAGGATATTGCAGGATATCTAGGTTGACAAATTTTCCCTGGCTTTGTAAAGACTACAGCCTGACGGGAACCCTACTTTCTTGTTTCCACCCTCAAAGGCAGGCTTTTCAAAACGGGGGGAGGGAGGTGGGGGGTACTAGTTTACAGGTTCACGGAAGCTATGTTACCATGCACTGTCTATCCGAGATGGCTAAATAATTAGCTACCATGGCTGCTTCTGATGATTCCACTTTCCAAGAAGAGCTGGGTGATGAAACATTGTTGGATGTTTCTTTTACATAGGAACATACAGCCCTATTTATTTGAGCCGAAATACACTGAAGAGGAGTTGAGCCAGCGAGGAAAAATAATGGCAAGACCAGCAAGCAGCGGTGGCAGCCTAGACCAGCTGGAGCAGGACTCAGGAGGGCAAATGACAAACAAGTAAGTTGTTTTGCTGTTGGTAGCTAGCTAGCAATATAAGCTTTCTTTTTACACGAGGCAGTGTTGTTCAGTACAGTACAATTTGGTGATTGATTTGGCAATAACGGGGCTTGCTAGTACCACTACAGGGCAAGTTAGCCAAGTTTAGCTAGCTAGCTGTGCATTTGCTATACCTATAATGTACTGTTGTCTAAAGTTATAGCTAGCTAGCTAACTAGTCTAGCTAGCTTTAGTGCCTCTCATTACAAGCACAACTGGAGAAATGTTTCGATGATGACGGCGCAGAGTAAAGAAATGACTTTGGCTTTATTGCTCATATTAGTCTTGGAGTAACTATACCTGTGTGTTGTAGCTAGCAAGCTACAGTAGGAATACAGACAATAAACAACGATACACAATGATTTCTCATGAATGTGTAATAGCGTTTTTTTCTTTCTCTCACAGACAATACCGCTTGGATACAAAGAAGTTGATGACTTTGAAGAGAAGATGTGAAAAGTCCCATGACAACAATCTCCCCTTGTATCAAAGTGACTCCGAACACCTCACTGCACCCCCCAAACACACCATATGCAAGTAATCCCTTTGTAGAACTGTAATATTTATTATAAGTGTTAGTAGTATATTTTTATTCTACTGTATATATGTCATACATTGCCATAACTGTTCCTGCATACTGCTGTGTAAACTCACCTCAGTCTCCAGAGCAAATAAACTTTGTCTTGAATACAAGCCATGTCTACTTATTAGCTACAGTATATTGACAGACTAATCTACTGTTTTATTGAAACATGTTTACTTGCCAACAAATTTTAAATGATACACCAACTCCCTGCATCATTTGTTTTAGCAGTAAGACTGAAGCTGGTTTATCCAAATACATTTCATGAATATCACAATGAATGGATCCATTGACGTGAACACTTTATTGGTTTCTGATGCAGCTGGAATCATTTAGTCACTTGTCAGTACACTTGTAAAAAAAAAAAAAAAGATGACATAAAACACCATTATATACATATGTTCAACAGCTAGCAATATCTATACCACAATGCAGTTGTGAGCATACTAGGCATTCTATACTACCAGTCAAAAGTTTGGACACACCTACTCATACAAGGGTTTTTCTTTATTTTTACTATTTTCTACATTGTAGAATAATAGTGAAGACATCAAAACTATGAAATAACACATATGGAATCATGTAGTAACCAAAAAAGTGTTAAACAAATCAAAATATATTTTATATTTGAGATTCTTCAAATAGCCACCCTTTGCCTTGATGACAGCTTTGCACACTCAACCATCTGGTCATTTCTGCCCTCCACAGCCAAATGGACAATCCTCTCATACACTTTCTTCACTACCCACTGCTTCGACCTATTGCAGAAGATTTGCTTGTACTGCAAGTCTCCTAGAAAGACATGAAGACTGATCATGAGGATGTGTAAAACATGAAGACTGATCATGAGGATGTCTAACCATACAATGAACCATGTTCATCTGTAAACAAAAAGGGTACAGTAGACTGGTATGTGTTTTGCTACACTCAGAGTCAATAATGGGTAATTGAGATGGACTGTTAGCAAAGAGGTGAAACGTTTGACGGGGGCTTGACTTTTAGACGGTCTAGTCGTGTATGTTATGTATGAGCACTAACAGTTGTGCTGTTGAGTAGACAAGCACTGCCAACAATAGATTGAATAGGCTAGAAGAGTATACTAACAGCCCCTATTCCCCATTCCAAAGAACTGACTGCAAGGGTGTGAAAAGTTTGAGGAGAAAGTTTAGTGCATTGGTGATTTTGTTTTCTCAAGATGGTATTGTGCTTTCATAAATACCTTTGGTTGTGCTGGCTTGTTTCAAAGTCAGATGATGTTGAGTTTGAGTTTATTCCAGGCTGAAAGCTTTCATCCAATGGGTCTACAGGCTCTGTACTACTAAAGCTGGTGTCAAGATCATCATTATCAGCAGCCGCAGCAGGATTAGTCTGTAGGACACATTTTAATACTTTGTCCCCATCAATACACACTCAATCAAGGTACTATACCCTCATGTGAATTCATCCTAACCTTCACACACAATACCCACCTCCAACAGATACCAGTCAGTCACCCACACCATCCCCTCCTTACTAATACCTCCTTGTAGCCTACTTGTGAGCACACCAACTACAGTGGGGAAAAAAATTATTTAGTCAGCCACCAATTGTGCAAGTTCTCCCACTTAAAAAGATGAGAGAGGCCTGTAATTTTCATCATAGGTACACGTCAACTATGACAGACAAAATGAGAAAGAAAAATCCAGAAAATCACATTGTAGGATTTTTTATGAATTTATTTGCAAATTATGGTGGAAAATACGTATTTGGTCAATAACAAAAGTTTCTCAATACTTTGTTATATACCCTTTGTTGGCAATGACACAGGTCAAACGTTTTCTGTAAGTCTTCACAAGGTTTTCACACACTGTTGCTGGTATTTTGGCCCATTCCTCCATGCAGATCTCCTCTAGAGCAGTGATGTTTTGGGGCTGTCGCTGGGCAACATGGACTTTCAACTCCCTCCAAAGATTTTCTATGGGGTTGAGATCTGGAGACTGGCTAGGCCACCCAGGACCTTGAAATGCTTCTTACGAAGCCACTCCTTCATTGCCCGGGCGGTGTGTTTGGGATCATTGTCATGCTGAAAGACCCAGCCACGTTTCATCTTCAATGCCCTTGCTGATGGAAGGAGGTTTTCACTCAAAATCTCACGATACATGGCCCCATTCATTCTTTCCTTTACACGGATCAGTCGTCCTGGTCCCTTTGCAGAAAAACAGCCCCAAAGCATGATGTTTCCACCCCCATGCTTCACAGTAGGTATGGTGTTCTTTGGATGCAACTCAGCATTCTTTGTCCTCCAAACACGACGAGTTGAGTTTTTACCAAAAAGTTCTATTTTGGTTTCATCTGACCATATGACATTCTCCCAATCCTCTTCTGGATCATCCAAATGCACTCTAGCAAACTTCAGACGGGCCTGGACATGTACTGGCTTAAGCAGGGGGACACGCCTGGCGCTGCAGGATTTGAGTCCCTGGCGGCGTAGTGTGTTACTGATGGTAGGCTTTGTTACTTTGGTCCCAGCTCTCTGCAGGTCATTCACTAGGTCCCCCCGTGTGGTTCTGGGGTTTTTGCTCACCGTTCTTGTGATCATTTTGACCCCACGGGGTGAGATCTTGCGTGGAGCCCCAGATCGAGGGAGATTATCAGTGGTCTTGTATGTCTTCCATTTCCTAATAATTGCTCCCACAGTTGATTTCTTCAAACCAAGCTGCTTACCTATTGCAGATTCAGTCTTCCCAGCCTGGTGCAGGTCTACAATTTTGTTTCTGGTGTCCTTTGACAGCTCTTTGGTCTTGGCCATAGTGGAGTTTGGAGTGTAATATAATAATAATATGCCATTTAGCAGACGCTTTTATCCAAAGCGACTTACAGTCATGCGTGCATACATTTTTTTTTGTGTATGGGTGGTCCCGGGGATCGAACCCACTACCTTGGCGTTACAAGCGCCGTGCTCTACCAGCTGAGCTACAGAGGACCACCTGTGTGACTGTTTGAGGTTGTGGACAGGTGTCTTTTATACTGATAACAAGTTCAAACAGGTGCCATTAATACAGGTAACGAGTGGAGGACAGATGAGCCTCTTAAAGAAGAGGTTACAGGTCTGTGAGAGCCAGGAATCTTGCTTGTTTGTAGGTGACCAAATACTTATTTTCCACCATAATTTGCAAATAAATTCATAAAAAATCCTACAATGTGATTTTCTGGAGAAAAAATTTCTCAATTTGTCTGTCATAGTTGACATGTACCTATGATGAAAATTACAGGCCTCTCTCATCTTTTTAAGTGGGAGAACTTGCACAATTGGTGGCTGACTAAATACTTTTTTCCCCCACTGTATACCAACAAGATACGGACCATGTTTATGCCTAGCTCCAGTATATTTATTTGCTTATCGTGGAGTCATGGAAAGATTTAGTTGATTTTAGTACCATTTTAGAATGTGACTTACACTAGTTCCTGGTGCTGAGGTTGATGTTGATGTCTTTGGAGATGTTGATGGGATTGGACTCTTCATAAGAATAATGTATCTCATTATGTTCAGTTATACCACTTTGGGGACAGAGATGTATGTCAAGTGATTCAAATATTAGAGGGTGCACGTGCAACCATGATTCTGTGTACAGGGCACTTAAACTATGATGACACTGTCTGATAGACTCTGTGCCTAGAACATCACAGACTGTGCTGATTCTGAATCAATGTTGCTCCCCCACAAGAACTGTAGCAGAAAATCTTTTACATTTAACCACTCAGTTTCCAACTTTGAAACATGTAGTAGGGGGCTGGAGGAAACACAACCAAAGGTCTGTCACAAAAACTAACTGTAGCCTTTTGATTATAGGTTATTTTAAAATAATTGTTTTATTTGTAGCATCATGGTTTCAAAAGTGGTAAGCTCTGCAAAGACTATATTGTAATACAAAATTATGATTATATTTATACTTATACTTTGAAATGCCTTTTATTAAACAGTTATGCACCCATAGCACATATTTAGAAAAAGAAACATGTGAACCATATCAATGGGACAGCCCCAGTTAGAGTGTTGTGATTCGGGGGTTAAGACATGAAAAGAGAGCAAGGGTTTTTGTCCAAGCAGGCCACCTTGTAGGCCTATGTATCTATTTTGATACCTTGGGGCTCTATCGCTCTCCTGTGGCATGATATTGTTATGCCATGTGGCAATAGCTGTTTGACAGTACAGTAAGTATACATCTGTATGTAGTCAAATACATTATTGAAAAAATTATCAATATAAAGTGGGGAACCTGGCTATAACCTCACCTATGAAATATTGTTTCCCATATGACATGACAGATCCTTATTTACAATGGCCTATATTTGTGAAGACTGACAGAGGGAGGAAGTTATATATCTAGAACCTGAGCATAATGAGGGAAATGTGTGTTTTTAGTCACAAATGCAAAGCAGCACTGAAGTCATACCTCTATTGTGCTGGTATGGCCTCCCCAAGTTGTGACATTAGTTTTGATTCTGTATGCGGTGTTATGGAAGCCTGAAAGGACTTTGGTCAAATCTAATTTTGGGTGTAAAGGTCATCATCACATTTTGAAACATTAGATACAGATAGCATACAGTAGGATACTGAGCGGATGGTCCTGAGACTTACAGTGGGTATCATAACTATTCACCCCACTTTGATTTTTTCACATTTTGTTGCATTACAAAGTGGGATTGAAATAGATGTAATAGTTATTTTTGTCATTGATCTACACAAAATACACCATAGTGTCAAAGTGAAAAGAGAATTCTGCAAATCTTTTCAAATGAATAAACATTAAATAACTGTTGCATAAGTATTCACCCCCTTTGTAACCAGATCAGAGTCCGACAGGTACAGGACGGCAGACAGGGTCAGGGCAGGAAGAAGTTCATAAACCAGGTCAGAATCAGGTAGGTACAGAATGGCAGGCAGGCTCAGGGTCAGGGCAGGCAGAAAGATCCGAACCCGGAAAGGCTAGAAACAAAAAACAAGAAAGCAGGAAAGAACAGGAAACATGCTGGGATGACCTGACAATACAAGACAAACTGGCAACAGACAAACAGAAAACGCAGGTATACATACACAGGGGATAATGGGGGAAATGGGAGACACCTGATGGGGTGTGGAGACAAGCACAAGACAGGTGAAACAGATTAGGGTGTGACAACATCTGTAGGATCAAGTATTACATTTCAAGGACAGATTCAACTACAAAGACCAGGGAGCTTTTCGAAAGCCTCATAAAGAAGGGAAGTGAGTGGTAGATGGGTAACAATAACATATCAGACATTGACTATCTCTTTAAGCATGGCCAAGTTAATAATTATGCTGTGGATGATGTATTAAACCACCCAGACACATCAAAGATACAGTCGTCCTTCTGAACTGAGCTGCAGGACAGGAAGGAAACTGCTTAGGCCATTGGTGATTTTAAAACAGCTACAGAGTTCAATTGCTGTGATGTGAGAAAACTGAGGATGGATCAACATTGTAATGACTCCACAATAATGACCTAAATGACAGAGTGAAAAGAAGAATACAATTATACAGAATAAACATATTCCATCCTGTATGCAACAAGGCACTAAAGTAATACTGCAAAAGAAAAACATGGCAAAGGAATTCACTTTTTGGCCTAAATGCATAGCCTTATGTTTGGGGCAAATCCAACACAACACATCACTGAGTAACTGAAAGAAATGGGATGGAGCTAAGCTCAAGCAAAATCCTAGAGGAGATCCTGCTTCAGTCTGCTTTACACCATAGAGGAATTCACCTTTCAGCAGGACAATAACCTACAACACAAGGCCAAATCTACAATGGTGTTGTTTACCAAGAAGACAGTTAATGTTATTGAGTGGCAAAGTTACAGTTTTGACTTAAATCTGCTTGAAAATCTATGGCATGACTTGAAAATTGCTGTCTAGCCATGATCCCCAACTCCTTCACAAAGCTTGAAGAATTTTGAAAAGAATAATGGGCAAATATTGCACAATCCAGGTGTGCAAAGCTCTTAGAGACTTACTTGATACGACTCACAACTGTAATCGCTGCCAAATATGTTTTTAACATGTATTACCTCAGGGGGGTGAATACTTATCTAATTAAGGCACACTATATATATATATACAAAAGTATGTGGACACCCCTTCAAATTAGTGGATTCGGCTATTTCAGCCACACCCGTTGCTGACAGATGTATAAAATCGAGTACACCGCCATGCAATCTCCATAGACAAACAGTGGCAGTAGAATGGCCTTACTGAAGAGCTCAGTGACTTTCAACGTGGCACCGTCATAGGATGCCACCTTTCCAACAAGTCAGTTCGTCAACTTTCTGCCCTGCTAGAGCTGCCCGGTCAACTGTAAGTGCTGTTATTGTGAAGTGGAAACGTCTAGGAGCAACAAAGGCTCAGCTGCGAAGTGGTAGGCCACACAAGCTCACAGAATGGGACCGCAGAGTGCTGAAGCGCGTAGCGCGTAAAAATCTTCTGTCCTTGGTTGCAACACTCTACTGAGTTCCAAACTGCCTCTGGAAGCAACGTCAGCACAAGAACTGTTTGTCGGGAGCTTCATGAAATGGGTTTCCATGGCCGAGCAGCCGCACACAAGCCTAAAATCACCATGCGCAATGCCAAGCGTTGGCTGGAGTGGTGTAAAGTTCACTGCCATTGGACTCTGGAGCAGTGGAAACGCGTTCTCTGGAGTGATGAATCACGCTTCACCATCTGGCAGACTGACTGATGAATCTGGGTTTGGCAGATGCCAGGAGAACGCTACCTGCCCGAATGCATACTGCCAACTGTAAAGTTTGGTGGAGGAGGAATAATGGTCTGGGGCTGTTTTTCGTGGTTCGGGCTATGCCCCTTAGTTCCAGTGAAGGGAAATCTTAACGCTACAGCATACAATGACATTCTAGACGATTCTGTGCTTTCAACTTTGTGGCAACAGTTTGGGGAAGGCCCTTTCCTGTTTCAGCATGACAATGCCCCCGTGCACAAAGCGAGGTCCATACAGAAATGATTTGTCGAGTTTGGTGTGGAAGAACTTGACTGGCCTGCACAGAGCCCTGACCTCAACCCCATCGAACACCTTTAGGATGAATTGGAACGCCGACTGCGAGCCAGGCCTAATTGCCCAACATCAGTGCTTGACCTCACTAATGCTCTTGTGGCTGAATGGAAGCAAATCCTCACAGCAATGTTCCAACATCTAGTGGAAAGCCTTCTCAGAAGAGTGGAGGCTGTTATAGCAGCAAAGGGGGGACCAACTCCATATTAATGCCCATGATTTTGTAATGAGATATTCGATGAGCAGGTGTCCACATACGTTTGGTAATGTAGTGTATATTAGTGTTTTATTTTTCATTAATCTTAAAGAAAAAATAGAATGTTTCTTCCATATTTGTTTTTATTAAATATATTTTAATCCAAGGGGGTGAATACTTATGATAGGCAGTGTACCTACCAGTGGCGGCTGGTGAAAAATATTCTCGGTGGGGCTGTGCCATACTTTTTTTTTCCTGTAACCATCGCGATATATTTTAACACAAACTGCAGGACAGCAGTGCTCAGTGAAACATTCAGTAATTATTTAATGCCAATATTAAAAAGTTGAGGCATTCTTACACAAAAACATATTACACAAACCCAAGCCTTTCATTTGCATTTAAAGTGAACTTTTCACCATTGGTAGTAAACAGGCAACGCAACAGGCATGCTGTCAGAACAGAGTGGAAAGTGGACAATAACATGAAATTATTATAAAGTTTATAGGAAATCTTACACTGTATAAAAGGATGTATAATATAGAAATGGATATCAAGTGGATGAACTCAAACCTTTGACTGGAAGAATAGCATACAGTATTTTATGATCATACTAAATGTGACTAATTGTTAATGTGCTCCAGAACTGCAACAATTAATTGATACAAAACAACATATATACAGTAATATTAGCAAAGACACTATTAAGACTTTCTAGAGTACCATATATAACTGGATTTTTTATGCTAAGGTCAACTATATACAAAGAAACATGCGGCCAGAGCTGCTCTGTGTGTGTGTGTCTGTCATCTTATTTGTACAGGAATTTTGCCCGTCTGTCCTTCTGAGTGGCAAACCTCTCAATGACCCTTTGATTAAAGTCAGGAATGTCCCTGACAAGTTTCTTCTCCATGGAGAGCATGGCCAGAGCGTTCAGGCGATCCTGTGTCATGCTGTTTCTCAGGAAGGTCTTGATCCTTTTCAGTGTAGAGAAGCACCTTTCTGACTCAGCAGTTGTCATGGGTGTGGTGATGAGGATCTTGAGGAGGCTGGCAGTCTCTGTGAAAGTGCTCTGAAGGTTGTTCTCCATGAAGAACTGGTACAGGGGCACTGCACCACTACAAGCCTTGAACTCACTGTTCTCATAGATGAGGGACAGTTCGGGTTTTGAGCTTGGCCTTGTTCAACATGGGGTACGCCTCCACGGTTGTTTCAAGCGCTGTATCGGGGAACTTCACACTGTGTTGTGGGAACAACTCTCCGTGCAATAGTGTTGCGCTGATGAGGTGCTGGGTGAAGGAGAACCTCTCTTTGGCATGACTCAGGATGGTATCACATACCTGTAAAAGATACATCATCAGCTTTAATTTGCAATTAAGCTATTTTGATGCAAGTGATCCTGACTGACACATGCCTATGTCCAACTCAAGTATATGATTACCAAGGTGCTGATTGTTCAGGGTTTTGGCTACATACTACCAGGCCTGAAAAAAAGTTCTAGGGGGGAAACACTGACAATTACATCACAACTTACCTCTATAGCCAACCTCTGTTGTTCTCCTGGTCCCAGCATCCTCCGTCGCTTGATGGGCTGTTGCTGCTCGTCAGATGCGCTGTCCCCACACAAAGAGGGAATTGAGGCCCTGGGTCCAAAAATAAAGTTTAATTTGATAACTTGCAATCAGACTTCTTAACTCACTGTAATTCCCCCTCAACACACAACCAGTGACTTTTATATATATATATATATATATATATATATATATATATATATATATATATATATATATATATATATATATAGACAGACAGACAGACAGACAGATAGTGTGTATATACACACAAACTATGTCTAGTAACTGCTTTTAACCTGTGATGTACATAATTAACTGATGTTATTACGTTTTAAAGCCTTTTTCTATTACATTTGTGAGAGGGATGCAACATCATTTTGTTCTGCTGTGCACTTAGCAATAAAGTTAATCTTCAATAACAACTAGGCCTCTTCTAGAAATTGACCTGGTGGACACCTGAATAATTATTACAAACTGTGTAGTACTTTCCTGCATTATTATCAACGTCTGATTGTGTCTTCTCTTTCCTTTTAAAATACTAAAACAAATATAATTGTGACGGCTCTATGATAATCACTCACTTTGATGACCAGACACATTTAGGCTTTTAAACTGTTGTAAGTGAACTATTCATCTTTCTAACAACATCTTTATCAGCCAATAGTAAATATAGTTATTTACCTGATTGTTAGCATGCTGTCTGTGAACCTCTGGACAAGTGCTTTAATGAAGACAGGGTCGATGTTCCTCTTCTGGAGCTGGCTGAAAAGCATGTCCACATTTGGCATGATCTTGTGGAACAGTGCCAGGAAAAAACAGAAAGCCTCGTCTTCGAGCATCCTCACAAAGCCCCCCGCCTCTCTGACAGTCGGGGCATCAAAGTTCCCAGAGTCTCTGATGGTCTGGAAACACGTTAGGAGGTCATCCCTGTACTCGTACACAGTGTTTACAGCGCGACTGTGGAAGTTCCACCGTGTTGTAGAGGCTCTGGGGAGTCTATGCGCAACCACTTCGTCAAGCACGGTGGTTCGCTTGGGAGACCTGGAGAAGAAAGCAGAAAATCCTGCAAGGTCGGAAAAGAAAGTGCCGATCCTGGGGATGCGTGAAGTAGCCTGCTGCATGATGAGGTTCAGCTGATGTGCATAGCAGTGGACGTAGTGCGCATTTTCGTACACATCCACTATTTTACGCTGTACTCGCCGGTGGCTCCCCTCATCACACTTGCTCCGTCGTAAGCCTGGGCAATAAGTTTGGCCTTTTGTCCATGTGAGAGTATGGTGCTGAGCCTCTCCAGCAGCGCTGTAGCGATGGTGTCGGGCGGTTGCGTTCTCGATCAAAATGAACTCGAAAAAAACGCTCTTGGACGTTACTTTTAGCATCGATGTAGCGTATCACAAGCACCAACTGGCAGTGGGTGGAAACGTCAGTCGTCTCGTCAGCTTGAATGGCGATAAAATCAGCACTCTTTACTTCCTCCAGGATGTAATCCTTAAGCACTGACAGCATACAGTCCAACAGCTCGTTCTGTATCGTCTTTGACGTGCCCTTAAAAACGGTAGCTGTCTTCAGGTGCTCCTCCAGCACAATGTCGAGGGAGGCAACAAAATCCACTAAGCCCGGAAAATGCCGGGGTTGTCCGAGGAGTCAGTCTCCTCGTGCCCACGCAAGGCCAACTCAAAAGCCCCACAGAACTTCACACAATCGATAATTTTGGATAGAATGTGCCTGTTTTTATCCACCTCCTCATTGTGTTTCCTCACCGCAATCCTGTGGCCGTCATCCAGCTGCGTAGCAATGTTCACCCTTCCTAATACAGCTAGCTTTACAGAGTTGTCCATGTGTGCCCTGGTGTTCTCATGTTTCTTTACCTTCTCTGACAGGTGCTTCATATCCCTCACTCCGGTACCTGTCCATGCTGAATCTGACCCCGTCGTTTTAAAAAGCAAGCACGGAAAGCAAAATAAAGCATTAGCATCAGTGCACCCAGCTAGCCAAGCCTTCCTGGTGTACCAGCTATGGGAGAAGCCGCGCATATACTGCTTCCCTTTCTCGCTAGCCTGCTGTCTGATTGAGAGGTCAGGTTGATCTGGGCCCAGCTCTTTCACCCGAACTTTCTCTGACAAAGTTCTCCTCTCAAACGGATCTTGGAGGAGAGATTTCACCGAGTTAGGGTTGGGTCTTGGAGGAGTAATGTTTGCGCTCGCCATTGTCGTCTAGTAAAATGGCGCCACTGGAGCCCGGTCCTTATTTTATCAGGGCGAGCTTGGGGCGATAAAATAATCGCCCTCCTTGGATTCGAATTAAAATCGCTGATTAGCTACATTTTATGTCATACATTCATATCTTAAATTAGCAATTGGCTTAACTGCTACGTAGACCCGCCTCCTCGGGGCACTTTCTGTATCGCCCAGAGCTGACGAGGCGTTTGACAGGCAGAGGAAAGGTTGCGAATATGATTTTCTATCATATCTTACACATATTACTGTGTGCATTCCATATTTCAAACACACAAATATTGACATACTGATGTTTTTATTATTATTATTATTATTTTTATTTATTTTTTATTTTATTTTTTTAAATAATTTTATTTAAGGGGGCGGCGCCCTAGCGCCCTCTATCGGCCAGCCGCCACTGGTACCTACCAATGACTGTATTTGTGAGGAACCTACACACCTCTGCAACGTGGTCTCAGAGCATTTCGTATTATTCTGTAGGTAAATCTGAGACACTCCATTTAGTATGATATGTTAATTTTCGTATGATATGTATTAATTTGTTGATGTCTATCATCCCATTCATGTGATATGTTACGAATTACAATTCTTATGATATGTTATGAATTGCAATTCGTACAAATGTTACGAATTGTAATTCGTACAATATGTTACGGATTGCAATTCGTACAATATGTTATACATTTGCATAATGTACAATATGTTACACATTTGCAAAACATATATGTTACGCATTCCAATTTGATGAGGCTAACGCTAGCTACGTGGCTAGGTAGCTAACGCTAATGTTAGCTATCACTAGGGGTTAGGGTTAAGGTTAGGAGTTAGGTTAAAGGGTTAAAGTTAGGGTTAGAGGAAGGGTTAGCTAAAAGGGTTAAGGTTAGGGTTAGGCGAAGGTTTAGCTAACATGCTATGTAGTTGCAAAGTAGCTAAAAAGTAGTAAGTTGTTGCAAAGTTGCTAATAGCTCAAATGCTAAAGTTGCCCGTGATGAGATTCAAACACGCAACCTTTGGTTTGATAGACTTTTGCTTTATACTCCCACCCATCCAACCCCTTAAGTAACCTTCTATCATATGTAACCCATGTGTTTGATGTATTTGATACCATTCCACTAATTCCACTCCAGCCATTACCACGAGGTCTTCCTCCCCAATTAAGGTGCCACCAACCTCCTGTGATGTAACCATACCTAACATAACATATTATACTAATTTGAGTGTCTCGGATTTACAATTACTATGTTACGTCTAGTCTATGAGACCAGTCTGACCTCTTATGCATAGCCACAAGGGGTCGTATTCACGTCGTTAGATGGAAGCACGAGCCTACGCTATCAATGACGCCAAACCATCCAGGGGCGGAGCTAAATAAACAATAAGGGGATTCGATTATCGGGACGGGTTAACCCTGTGGAGGAGTTTACTTCGGGTGAAAAGTGATTGCATTCGGTTTGGAACCGGGCAGCCAGATGCCCCGTTCAAAACCCACGGCTAAATCTGCTCAAAACAAAAGTGATGTAGCCTAGGCTAGATTAAGCACCTGGAGTAATGAGTAGGATTATGTGTTTTCACATGCAAAAGTGATTGCTTTTGATAACAACGCGTTATCTTCCTTGCCAATGAAAACTTGTTTGAAAATTCGAAAATATATTTCATGGAAAAGAGATGTAAGTTTCTGTACGACGCACCATGCTGCCTTCTTGACAACATGACCGATTGGCGCAGATTACTGTTCGATTTGAGAAGGGCGTTCCTCCCGTCACGTCACGGGCCATAGACCGGTACACCGTGGCTCATGTAATATAACTCCCTCAAGGGTATTGTTGCGGGGTAATAATACTGTCCATTAGGGTTCTCTTTATTTAGGAGTGTGGGTCACCAATGGCATGTGAATTGTCTCTTTCCTAGCCTTAGCTGGTGATATGTGAAAAATAGATACATGTCAGGATTTGTATTTTATATAGCATCAGAGGCTGTTTTGAAAAGAAGTGTCAGACAAATGTGTTGCTTGTTCTACTGGCGGGTCGTTAGCCCAAGAGCATTTGAGCCCGCATTGCATGAAGCACATAAGAAAAAGTTGTGAGGTGACAAAACAAACTGTGGTTCGGTCTCAAGGTATGTAATCAATGTTTTGGGATGATACGTTTTGTCCGTTTGCAAGTTTGTTTCAATGTGTTATTCACCACATCGGTTTAGAATTTCATATTAATTAATATTTTATGTAGGCAGTCGAGTTTTCAATCTATGAACGTGGCTTATCTTCACCTTAATCATGTGTTTTTTATCCTTGTTTATAGGTTCATAAAAATATCCTTCATCAATGGCTTTTTTTGTGAAAAAGAAGAAATTCAAGTTTCAGACACATTTGACATTGGAGGAGCTGACCGCTGTGCCTTTTGTCAACGGAGTATTGTTCTGCAAGCTTAGATTGTTAGACGGTGGAGACTTTGTTGCAACTTCATCAAGGTAAAATGTTATTTTGTGCTCGCTGTGGGCATGAATTGTGCGCATGCCGCATGGGCAATACAGTAGCCTACAGAATAACCCAACTGCTGTCATAATGTTTTAACTTGTTAAATGCCTCATACCACTCTTACCCTATCATAACCCAAAATACAAGGTTGTTTTACTGCATTGTTTGTAAAAAATGTATTTGTAAACAAATGATGTTTAGATTCAAAGTAGCCTAGGCCTGACTAACATTGTCGTGTTGGTCTTATGCACGGTCAGTCCTTGCATCCATAGCTCCATCTATACATTTGAGTGGTTAGCCAACCATCCTTCACCTTTTATATCAGTGATTCCTCACGAAACAGTAGAAAAAAAGACCATGATGTTGGGGATTTTCACCAAATGTAATCCATAGAATAGTCCTTATTAGAAAGTATTTTTGACATATAGACATTTGTATCTAAAAGCATAATTGAGAAATAATTAATCAAAGTTGGCATGTTTATGAAATTCTGGCCTTACCCAGGCCTCCTTTTAAGACTGCATAATGTTTCATCTGTAGATGCTATAAAGCAAAAATTGGCTGTACCACTTGCTCTGTAATATGAGTAGTATTTTGATTTCAATAAAAAGTATTTTTACATTAATTTATGGAATATGGAAGAATATGAACATGAATATTGAAAATATACCACTTTTTCTATATATTGTTTTATATAATATACTCTACTGGCATATCAACGTTCCAGAATGCGATCGCTGCTGGTTTTAAAGTTATGGCCCATTTTATACAGAGAAATTGGCATATAGGCCCTGTGTAGCTCAGTTGGTAGAGCATGGCGCTTGCAACGCAAGGGTTGTGGGTTCGTTTCCCACGGGGGGCCAGTATGAAAATGTATGCACTCACTAACTGTAAGTCGCTCTGGATAAGAGCGTCTGCTAAATGACTAAAATGTAAATGCATAGTAGGCAATGTAACCAATCACAGCCCTCCTTTTAATTGTATCATTGTACATTCTACAAATCACCAGCAGAGGGACATCATTTTGAATCCATTTAAACCAGTGGTATTCAAAGTCGGGGTCGCGACCCGAACTGCAGTGGGGTTGCCAAAATGTACACCAAACAATAGTTATGTTTCACTATATTGGATCACTCCAATATATTGGTATCACTCCGCGGCAGAGGGATACATCTGAGGTGAGGATTTACAGATTTACTCCCGTGTACACTTGTGTCACGGCTGGGGTCCACCCCTATATATAGACACACGTTCTCTTTCATTTTCTCAGCGGATGTCCGTATGGTTGAGGTACAAACTTTCTGAAGTTCGCTTGGTAATATCTTGCGTGGAAGTATACTCACTGGATGTTTGCAGCCTGGAGCAGCTGGCCACATGGCCAGCCCCTCTTGAGTGCTCCACTCGCTGCGCGCGGTTGATCTGTATCTTCCACAAACTGTAATTTACCTTGCACAACTTGCCGACTGGCTTGTTCTATGTGTGTGTTGTGAATTGCTTTAACATGCTGCTCCCCACGCAGTAGGTGCGAGTTCTCTGCCTATTACCCTGCAGGGTTTTTCCTTGTTCTTTTCCCAGCAGAGTGTAAGAGTATTGTGGTGGGCTTTCCACTACGTTGAGACATTAACTTTGGAGTTCCTTAACGGATATACTTCATCATATGGTGCTGTTTTTGCTGTTGGATATTAAACTGGCTAGGTAATATTGCAGTTGGCGTAAAACAAAAAAAACAAATAAATCAAATCCATTACCTGGTTGCTGTTTTTTTTTGTCTGCCTGTTTTTCCCACACGGGTCTTCCCCGTTTTTTGCAGAGGTACTGGGTAATTTATCCCTCACCGGGTTCCTATTCCTCCAAGCGGGTCACGACATAAGCTCTCCCAGGGCGTCGGACCCCTGCTCCGTGGCCTTGTTGGCTTGGCTGAGTTTATGGCTTCCCTTTGTGACAGGTGTGATGGTGGCCTCCCCCCCCTGGGGATCCGCATACCTCGTGTATGCACTGCCTGTGTTTGAGCCACGCGGAGAGAGCGGTGGAGCGCCCACCCGAATGCCTGTTTTGTGTGGTGTTCTCAGAACGCCTGCGCCTGGCTCAATGGGAGGCCATGCGTGAGTGGGTCGGCCAGGTTCGGGCTCAGGCTGGGGACGAGCTCCCTCCCTCAGGAGTGGTGCGCCAGCGAGCTCTTAGTCCCTCTACTGGGCCCAGTACCCCTCCCAGGAAGTGTGGCCGGAGCCACCGCAGGCAGAGCCCATCTGCTGCCAGTCCTGGACGACGGCAGGAGTCGGACCGCTGGGACCACCTTGAATGGAGGACGCATGACCTGCGTCAGAAGGTTGATAGATTTGGTGGCGACGACAGCTGTTTCCTGTTGGCCAGTTATAGGCTCTTCCTGGGAGACGATGCTGGCACTGTTCACCGCCGTGAGCGGGGCTGACAGGCCATCAGAAGCCGGCAGCAGGGCTTCATCGCCCCCTGTGGCTCGAGAGGCTATGAGGAGCCTACTCATACCCAGTATGGAAATGTATGCACTCACTAACTGTAAGTCGCTCTGGATAAGAGCGTCTGCTAAATGACAAAAAATATATATAAAAAATGTAGCCACTGCACTGGACATCAGACTGGTGGACAGTGATGACTCTCCATCTGTCCCCATCTCTGCTGAGTTCCGCAAGGCCTTGCAGGAAAGCTGGGCCTCTGCCAGGGGGCGCTTCCGACTCACAGCAGAGAATGGACCATGGAGTTATGTTCCGGGCGCGGAGTCACTCGGCCTCTGCCATGGTCCTCCCAGACCGGGAGATTATAGGGCGGAACCCGTGACTGAAGCCGGGACCCCCCAGAGTCTTTGATGCGGACTTGAAAGCCACATATGGGTCCCTATGCTCTCTTGGCTGCCTTACCAACGTGGCCAATGCTGCTGCAGGCCTACCTGCAGACTCTGTTGCCCGGCTGCAGGAGGTTTCTCGCCTGCTTTTCCTGCTCCAGAGGGATGTGGCCCGCGCCAACGGACGGGCCATGGCGCAGGTGGTTACCTCCCGGCGCCATCTCTGGCTGGCCCAATCCCGTCTGCCAGCTGCTCTCCAGAGCACATTTGCCACTCTCCCCATCACCCCAGGGCTGACGTTTGGCCCAGGGGTTGATGACATTCTGGAGCAGACCGATAAGGTTCGTAGGGACCGGGAGACCCTGAGACGGTTCATGCCGCAGCCTCAGGCCCCACCTGCACCCGAACGACGGGGGGGTCCCTCTCCTGCCCCATCGCCTCGTACTGAGGGACGACAGCGGGGAGGGGCACAGCGTGCGGTGAAGCAACAACCTGTCAACTGTCACCACCATAGGGATGTGCCTGGGGGACCCAGGCGTGGCGCCAGAGGAGAGGTGGGCCCCCGGCAGGACCCCTGACACACCCTTCCCCGGCCTCGGCCGCTTCTCCCGGTCTCAAAGGGCAAAGTGGGAGGAGGGTGTGGAGTCCCCCTTGGTGTTGTCCACAATGCTCGAGGGGTACCAACTCCAATTGCAGGTGCTGGCCCCTGTCCTTCAGGGGCCTTCGTGTCACCACGGTGGTCGACCCCCTGAAGAAGAAAACCCTGCGGCTGGAGATCTCCTCAGTTCGAGACATCAGAACAGCTAGGTGGGTTCTACTCCACTTATTTTGAGGTCCCAAAAAGAGACGGAGGGTTACGACCGATTCTGGACCTCTGCAACCTCAATGGGTACTTGAAGGTACTGAAGTTCAACTTGCTGTCCCCAGCCTGCGTGTTGCAGGCCGTGTCCAGGGACCAGTGGTTTGTGACGCTGGACCTGAGGGATGCGTACTTCCATGTTCCTGTTCACCCAGCTCATTGGCAGTACCTCCGATTCGCTTTCGAAGGGACGGCTTACAAATTCATGGTTCTTCCCTTCGGCCTCTCCTTGGCACCCCGCACTTTCACAAAGTGCATGGACGCTGTCCTGGAACCTCTCACATCCCGAGGATTGTTGATCCTCAATTACTTGGACGATTGGCTGATTTGTGCCCCGACCAGGACCCAGCTCCTGTCTGACAGAGACACGCTCCTGACCCACATCGGCGAGCTGGGCATTACTGTAAACGACAAGAAGAGTCTTCTGACGCCCACCCAGAGTGTGGCCTTCATTGGCATGGAACTGGACTCAGTCCTTATGAGAGCATGCCTGCCCACCAGAAGGGTTCAGGTGATCTTATCTTGCCTCAACCACTTTCGGCAGGGGCGGGTGGTATCCACCCTGACCTGCCAACGCCTGTTGGGCTTGCTGACGGCGGCCTCTTTGCTGATTCCCCTGGGCCTGCTCCATCTCCAGCCTCTCCAATGGTGGTTCAACTCCCACCGGCTGCACCCGAAGCGCCACCGTCACCGCCAGCTGAAGGTGACCCGACAGTGCCTCAGGGCATTGTTGAGGTGGCGCTGTCGCTCCTTTCTCTCAGGTGGGGTGGAGATGCTGAGGATGTGCCGCCGGGAGCTGGTCAGCACAGACGCCTCCCAGATTGGCTGTGGGGGTGTGACCAAGGGCAGGTCAGCCAGCGGCTGTTGGCTACCCTCTTGGAGCGGCAGGCACATCAATACACTAGAGCTCCGAGCTGTACTGCTGGACCTGCGATATTTCCTTCCACATCTGAAGGGAAGACATGTCCTGGTGAGAACGGACAACACCACAGTGGTGGCTTACATCAACCATCAGGGTGGACTGAGGTCCCACCGTCTCCATCTTATGGCATGGGAGCTCCTTCTCTGGGCTCAGGGACGTCTAGCGTCTCTACGCGTAGCCTGGCATCCTGAATGTGGCAGCGGGGGGGCCCGCCACCTTGGGACTGGAGCCTACATTCCCAGGTGGTGCAGCACCTGTGGGACAAGTTCGGGAGGGCGCAGGTGGACCTGTTTGCCTCCCTGGGCAATGCACACTGCCCTCTATGGTACTCCATGTCGGAGCCACCAGGGCCTCTGGGCTTGGATGCTCTGGCTCACGATTGGCCAGGGCTGGAGCTTTACGCATTCCCCCCTTTTCCCCTGATCCAGGCTGTGCTGGACAGGACCAGGATGGCAGAGCATCGTCTGCTGCTGGTGGCCCCATACTGGCCCAGACGACCCTGGTTCCGCCTTCTCCTGTCCCTGTTGTCTGGGACACCTTGGCAAATGCCTCTGAGACCCGACCTGCTGTCTCAGGCTGGGGAAACTCTGTGGCATCCGAGACCGCACCGCCTCAGCCTGTGGGCTTGGCCGCTGAATGGCACCAATGGTCCATGTTAGGACTACAGGAGGGCGTAATGAACACCATGCAGAGCACAAGGGCACCGGCTACAACCGCGGCATACCAGTTGTGCTGGCGGTTGTTCTGCTCTTGGTGCACTGGTATTGAGGTTTTGCCCGAGTCATGCGGGGTGCAGTATGTCCTCCAATACCTCCAGGGCTTGGCAGCCTCTACACTGAAAGGGTATTTTGCCACTATATCTGCCTGCCATGTGGGGTGGATGGACAGGCCAGTGGGGCGCCATCCCTTGGTCTCCAGGTTTATGAAGGGGGTTCGTGGCCTGCGTCCAGCAAGGACCCACTCAATGGCGAGCTGGGATCTGGATGTGGTCTTGGCAGCTTTGGCAAAGCCGCCTGTCGAACCGTTGGAGTCTGCCTCCCTGAAACACCTCTCTATGAAGGTGGTGATTACTTCCATGAAGAGGGTGGGTGAGCTCCATGCTTTTTCTGTAAGTTTTGAGTGACCCCGGTGGGAGCAGTATATCTCTCCGCCCCAACCCTTCATTCCTCCTGAAGATTCTGTCAGACAAGCATGTGAACATCCCTTTTATCCTGTCTACTTACGACCCCCCGGCAGTGGCGGGGGAGTCTGGGCCTCCCTCCGGCATGCTGTGCCCTGTGCGGGCACTGGCTGCCTATGTGGAGCGGACACGGTCAGTGAGAACAACAGACCAGCTCTTTGTCTGCTATGGTGAGAGAGTCCTGGGGTCTGGGCTATCAAAGCAGAGGCTCTCTCACTGGATCGTGGATATGATTACGACAGCATACTGCCTGGCTGGCAGTGCTGGGATCTGTGGTGGCACATTCAACACGAGGTGTGGCTGCATCCTGGGCTCTACTGAGAGGAGTGCCCCTCGCTGATATCTGTGCTGCGGCCAGCTGGGCTTCCTCTTGCACCTTTGCTAGGTACTATCAGGTAAATGTGGCACCTCCCTCTGTGGTTGGTTCAGCAGTCCTGGGCGTCGCCTCCCCTTCCGGGGACTGTGCCGGGACCTCCCTTCCACATTGACGGCCCCTGCGTCTCGGTTCCGCACTGGGACTTCGCCGCTGGCTGGCCAGGTCCCTCTAGCACCGACTAAATCTGGGACGGGTATACCAAAATATTGGAGTGATCCAATATAGTGAAACATAACAAAGGTGTGACACTCTGGCTCCACGGACCTTGATATTTGAGCCAGGGTTGTTTAGTTTCATTGTTTGGGTGTATTTCTATGTTGGGGATTTCTGGTTGTGCATTTTCTATGTTTGGTTAATTGTTCTTGATTAGTCGTATGACTCCCAATCGGAGGTAACGAGTGTCAGCTGTCGGCTCGTTATCTCTGATTGGGAGCCATATTTATACTGTGTGAGTTCACTTTGTGTTGTGGGTTATTGTTTCTTTGTTGCTGTTAGTAGTATTCAGTATAGAACTTCACGGATCGTCATTTGTTGTTTTCTTCGTGGTTGCTTTAAGTTAATAAAGTCATCATGTTCACTCGCAACGCTGCGCATTGGTCTCCTCCTTCAGACGAGCGTGACAGAATAACCCACCAAAAAAGGACCAAGCAGCGCGTCCAGGAGCAAGGGGTCTGGACACAGGAGTTATGGAGGCCTCCTAAGGACTTTTGGACATGGGAGGAGATTCGGGCTGGAAAGGGTCCTTGGGCACAACCGGAGGAACATCATCGCCCTCGTGAAGAGCTGGAGGCAGCTGCAGCCGAGAGGAGGTGGTCTGAGGAGGAATATCACCGCCCTCGTGAAGAGCTGGAGGCAGCTGCAGCCGAGAGGAGGTGGTATGAAGAGGAAGCGCGGAGTCGAGGCTGGAAGCCCGTGGTTACTCCCAAAAAATTTTTTGGGGGGGGGCACATGGCTTGGGCGCCTGGGCAGCAGGAGGCTGCCACAGGGAGAAAAAGGAGAGAAGGCTATCGGATTACGGGGAGCCATTGGCGAGTAGAGGGAGGGAAGTTGTGGTGGCACGGCATGAGAGACTGAAGTGTGTTCCCAGTCTGGTCCGGTCCGTTCTTGATCCCCAGTTAAGGCCAGTGGTGGGTGTTCCCGGTACGGTCCGGCCTGTTCCTACTCCACGCACCAGGTCCACGATGTGCGTCGCCAGCCGGCCTGAACTGGCCGTCTGCCCAACGGGCGCCTGAACTGCCCGTCTGCCCAACGGCGCCTGAACTGCCCGTCTGCCCAACGCCGTCTGAACTGCCCGTCTGCCCAACGGGCGCCTGAACTGCCCGGCTGCCCAACGCCGTCTGAACTGCCCGTCTGCCCAACGCCGTCTGAACTGCCCGTCTGCCCAACGCCGTCTGTACTGTCCGTCTGCCCAACGCCCGTCTGAACTGCCCGTCTGTACTGAGCCTGCAAAGCCGCCCGTCTGCCATGAGCCTTCAGAGCCGTCCGCCAGACCGGAGCCGCTAGAGCTCTCCGCCAGACAGGATCAGCCAGAGCCTTCCGCCAGACAGGATCAGCCAGAGCCTTCCGCCAGACAGGATCAGCCAGAGCCTTCCGCCAGACAGGAGCAGCCAGAGCCTTCCGCCAGACAGGAGCAGCCAGAGCCTTCCGCCAGACAGGAGCAGCCAGAGCCTTCCGTCAGACGGGATCAGCCAGAGCCTTCCGCCAGACAGGATCAGCCAGAGCCTTCCGCCAGCCATGAGCAGCCAGACCCGTCAGCCAGCCATGAGCAGCCAGATCCGTCAGCCAGCTATGAGCAGCCAGATCCGTCAGCCAGCCATGAGCAGCCAGATCCGTCAGCCAGCCATGAGCAGCCAGATCCGTCCAGCCAGCCATGAGCAGCCAGATCCGTCAGCCAGCCATGAGCAGCCAGATCCGTCAGCCCGCCAGGATCCGCCAGATCCGTCAGCCAGCCAGGATCCGCCAGAGCCGTCCTGCCAGGATCCGCCAGAGCTGTCCAGCCAGGATCCGCCAGAACCGTCTAGCCAGGATCCGCCAGAGCCGTCCAGCCAGGATCCGCCAGAGCCGTCCAGCAAGGATCCGCCAGAGCCGTCCAGCCAGGATCCGCCAGAGCCGTCCAGCCAGGATCCGCCAGAGCCGTCCAGCCAGGATCCGCCAGAGCCGTCCCCGCCAGGATCCGCCAGAGCCGTCCCCGCCAGGATCCGCCAGAGCCGTCCCCGCCAGGATCCGCCAGAGCCAGCCAGCCAGGATCCGCCATCTAGTCAGGTACTGCCCCTTAGTCCGGTACTGCCCCGTAGTCCGGTGCCGCCCCCTTAATCCAGTGGGGTTTAGTTGGGGGGTGGTCATGAGGAAGGGAATACGGAAGCGGATAGTGACTAAGGTGGGGTGGGGACCACGACCTGGGCCAGAGCCGCCACCAGGGACAGACGCCCACCCAGACCCTCCCCGAGACTGTATGCTGGTGCGCCCGGAGGTCGCACCTTTAGGGGGGGGTAATGTGACACTCTGGCTCCACGGACCTTGATATTTGAGCCAGGGTTGTTTAGTTTCATTGTTTGGGTGTATTTCTATGTTGGGGATTTCTGGTTGTGCATTTTCTATGTTTGGTTAATTGTTCTTGATTAGTCGTATGACTCCCAATCGGAGGTAACGAGTGTCAGCTGTCGGCTCGTTATCTCTGATTGGGAGCCATATTTATACTGTGTGAGTTCACTTTGTGTTGTGGGTTATTGTTTCTTTGTTGCTGTTAGTAGTATTCAGTATAGAACTTCACGGATCGTCATTTGTTGTTTTCTTCGTGGTTGCTTTAAGTTAATAAAGTCATCATGTTCACTCGCAACGCTGCGCATTGGTCTCCTCCTTCAGACGAGCGTGACAAAAGGTTACGTATGTAACCACGGTTATGTGAGCTATATGGATCACTCCAATCCTCTACGGTGCTAGAGGCGCCTCAAAAATGATGTTGAGAACGTGTGTTGCGGCCATGGGGTCTATATATAGGGGCGGACCCCAGCCGTGACACAGGTGTAAATCAGGTGTAAATCTGTAAATCCTCACCTCGGATGTATCCTTCCGCCGCAGAGTGATACCAATAAATTGGAGTGATCCATATAGCTCACATAACCGTGGTTACATACGTAATCTTCATTTTTTGGGGGGTGACGACAAAAAATTAAGAGTACAGATCATAGTATACGACAATATAGAAACGTTTTTGAGAAAGATAATTTGAAAGATACAATTTTATTGAGTACATTTATTTAATGGTTTCTTTTCATTTTGATGAGATGAAAATGCAATGAATTGAAGGGTATTTGTTGATGTAAAAATGTAAATTGATCGATTTTAAGGTTTTGTAATAAGATTTGGGGTGGGGTCGCAATTAATACGTAAGGGAAAAATGGGATCCCCAGAAATTCTGGTGGAAAAATTGGGTCCCCGCTGAAAAAGTTGAAATACAACTGATTTAAACATTCACTCTGTTGGTAATGCTTACAAATTAGATCATACAGTGAGGGAAAAAAGTATTTGATCCCCTGCTGATTTTGTACGTTTGCCCACTGACAAAGAAATTATCAATCTATAATTTTAATGGTAGGTTTATTTGAACAGTGAGAGACAGAATAACAACAAAAAAATCCAGAAAAACGCATGTCAAAAATGTTATAAATTGATTTGCATTTTAATGAGGGAAATAAGTATTTGACCCCTCTCAATCAAAGATTTCTGCCTCCCAGGTATCTTTTATACAGGTAACGAGCTGAGATTAGGAGCACACTCTTAAAGGGAGTGCTCCTAATCTCAGTTTGTTACCTGTATAAAAGACACCTGTCCACAGAAGCAATCAATCAATCAGATTCCAAACTCTCCACCATGGCCAAGACCAAAGAGCTCTCCAAGGATGTCAGGGACAAGATTGTAGACCTACACAAGGCTGGAATGGGCTACAAGACCATCGCCAAGCAGCTTGGTGAGAAGGTGACAACAGTTGGTGCGATTATTCGCAAATGGAAGAAACACAAAATAACTGTCAATCTCCCTCGGCCTGGGGCTCCATGCAAGATCTCACCTCGTGGAGTTGCAATGATCATGAGAACGGTGAGGCATCAGCCCAGAACTACACGGGAGGATCTTGTCAATGATCTCAAGGCAGCTGGGACCATAGTCACCAAGAAAACAATTGGTAACACACTACGCCGTGAAGGACTGAAATCCTGCAGTGCCCGCAAGGTCCCCCTGCTCAAGAAAGCACATATACATGCCCGTCTGAAGTTTGCCAATTAACATCTGAATGATTCAGAGGAGAACTCAACTGGACAACTTCACCGCATCAAAGGGACGATGGACGGGGCCATGTACCGTCAAATCTTGGGTGAGAACCTCCTTCCCTCAGCCAGGGCATTGAAAATGGGTCGTGGATGGGTATTCCAGCATGACAATGACCCAAAACACACGGCCAACGCAACAAAGGAGTGGCTCAAGAAGAAGCACATTAAGGTCCTGGAGTGGCCTAGCCAGTCACCAGACCTTAATCCCATAGAAAATCTGTGGAGGGAGCTGAAGGTTCGAGTTGCCAAACGTCAGCCTCGAAACCTTAATGACTTGGAGAAGATCTGCAAAGAGGAGTGGGACAAAATCCCTCCTGAGTTGTGTGCAAACCTGGTGGCCAACTACAAGAAACGTCTGACCTCTGTGATTGCCAACAAGGGTTTTGCCACCAAGTACTAAGTCATGTTTTGCAGAGGGGTCAAATACTTATTTCCCTCATTAAAATGCAAATCAATTTATAACATTTTTGACGTGCGTTTTTCTGGATTTATTTGTTGTTATTCTGTCTCTCACTGTTCAAATAAACCTACCATAAAAATTATAGACTGATCATTTCTTTGTCAGTGGGCAAACGTACAAAATCAGCAGGGGATCAAATACTTTTTTCCCTCACTGTAACTGTAAAAGTAACAGAGATCCCACAATATATAGAAAAATTATAAAAATCCAAACTATTATATTTTCAATATTCATGTTTTATATTTTTCTATATTCATAAATTAATGTAAAAAAACGAGTTTTGGAAATCAAAATACTACTCATATTACAGAGCAAGTGGTAGAGCTTCATATGATACCAATGTTTGCTTTGTAGCACCTACAGATTAAACACTATGGAGTCTCAAAGCAGGCCTGGCTAAGGCCAACATTTGCGAACTTTGATACAAATTTTCTCAATTATGCTGTTGGATACAAATGTCAAATATGTCAACAATCCTTCCTCCAAATGACTATTCTATGGACTACATTTTGTGAAAATCACCAAAATCATGGTCTTTTCTTAGGGGGGTTTCGTGAGGAATCACAAAAACCAAATGGCTGAAAAACAAATTAAGGGTTTGTGGCTTGAATATGGCAAGCCATTGATACAGCATTAACCTCCAAGCTCTGGTTCAGAACCAATCCAAGTGGGTCAGACTGGTAACTGGGTCATAAGAAATAATTGAGTTGGAGAAAAGCCCTCTGCAGACATTTGTCTAAGCTCTCTGTCCTCCAAGTTGTACATTTCCATTCAAGTCACATACAATCCTTCCCCTCCCCAACCTCAACACATCAACAGCTTTTGTGTCTTTTCCATGTTGTCCCAGACAGAGCGGAGTGTAGTGGTTGGAGTTAGAGTACATTTACCAGGAGGGATTAGCTCACTTTGGGCAGACAGGGTGATTTGTAATGGTCTTGATCTAGCACCCTTTGTAGTGACACCACTACTGACACCTTCCCTAAAACACACAAAATGAATTGTACAGAGCTTTTAGGAAAAATTATGAAAGTAGAGACTGTAGAATGCTGTTGCTCTTCCTCTCCTTCAGCTACACACCCAAGCACTGGCATACTAACACATGGTGAAATAAAACACACCTTTATGTGAGGGGGGCATTGTTTATTTTAGTAATATAAATGGGAACACAGAAGGAGTCAGGTATTTGATCTGGGAGTGTTTGTTGAAAAGTAGGCTGGGGAGGAAAGGGATGCTCCTCTGGGGTTTAAACAGTGTTAGGTAGAGGGTTGTGTGACTTCAGATGAAGGGTAGCTGTGCAAAAACAAGATGATTAAGGGGAACCTGAGTTATTTCAACAACAAAAAAAACTGTTGGGATCTGATGTCATAAGCATTTGTCACGTCACATTTTTCCTAGATACACTACATAACCAAAAGTCGAACATCTCATTCCAAAATCATGGGCATTAATATGGAGTTGGTCCCCCATTTGCTGCTATAACAGCCTTCACTCTTCTGGGAAGGCTTTCCACTAGATGTTGGAACATTGCTGCGGGGACTTGCTTCCATTCAGCCACAAAATTATTATTATATAATTTTATTATGTTATATTATTACAAAAGCATTAGTGAGGTTGGGCACTGATGTTGAGCGATTAGGCCTGGCTCACAGTCGGCGTTCCAATTCATCCCAAAGGTGTTCGATGGGGTTAAGGTCAGGGCTCTGTGCAGGCCAGTCAAGTTCTTCCACACCAATCTCGACAAACCATTTCTGTATGGACCTCGCTTTGTGGACGGGGGCATTGTTATGCTGAAACAGGAAAGGGCCTTCCCCAAACTGTTGCCACAAGGTTGGAAGAACAGAATCGTCTAGAATGTCATTGTATGCTGTAGCGTTAAGATTTCCCTTCACTGGAACTAAGGGGCCTAGCCCAACCATGAAAAACATCCACAGACCATTATTCCTCCTCCACCAAACTTTACAGTTGGCACTGCATTCGGGCACGTAGCGTTCTCTTGGCATCCGCCAAACCCAGATTCGTCCGTCGGACTGCCAGATGGTGAAGTGTGATTCATCACTCCAGAGAACGCGTTTCCACTGCTCGAGTCCAATGGCGGCGAGCTTTACACCATTCCAGCCAACGCTTGGCATTGCGCATGGTGATCTTAGGATTGTGTGCGGCTGCTCGGCAATGGAAACTAATTTCATGAAGCTCCCGATGGACAGTTCTTGTGCTGACGTTGTTTCCAGAGGCAGTTTGGAACTCGGTAGTGAGTGTTGGAACCGAGGACAGACGCTTTTTTCACGCTACGTTCTTCAGCACTTGGCAGTCCCGTTCTGTGAGCTTGTGTGGCCTACTACTTCGCGGCTGAGCCGTTGTTGCTTCACAATAACAGCACTTAAGAGTTTACCGGGGCAGTTCTAGCAGGACAGGAGTTTCACGAAGGTTGCATCCTATGACGGTGCCACATTGAAAGTCACTCAGCTCTTCAGTGAGGCCATTCTACTGCCAATGTTTGTCTATGTAGATTGCATGGCTGTGTGCTCGATTTTAAATATATGTCAGCATAGGGTGTGGCTGAAATAGCCGAATCCACTAATTTGAAGGGGTGTCCACATATATTTGTATATATACTGTATATAGAGAAGGTTAACTGTCCATGTCAGCCCCCCCACTACCAGCAGGACTGCACACGGTCTTCCAGGACATTTCAAAGATGTGTCTTTTATTAATATACAGCCTAGTGTCCTTTGAAACTTTGAATTTGTTATTGATTCCATATTACCAGTCAGGTTCTTCCACATCAGAATAGCTAGAGCATGTCCCGTGAGGAAACCATTCCTCTGGGCTTTCAGATAAGAGCTCATCTTTCTCCACACACTGTAGAGAACCTTATGATGTACTATGTCCTAACTGAACTTCTGAACTGTGGCCACCCTGTGTCCCAAGACTGTGTATGGCTTTTGAAAGGGCACGAAAACAAACTAAAGCATCATGATAACCCTAACTATAACTGGTCAGCGAATGTTTCTCTCCTATACTTGTCATCATTGATAAACACAGAGTTAAAAAATAATGTTGCCCTCCACTCCCTTTCCCATGCAATGATACAAGACCCTGGTGTGCTGAAGTCTGTTTTTTAGCATTTTATAACAGGTTGTCTCCATCCAATCTGCTTGAGTTATCTGGCAACTCTGTCTCTGATTATCTCTGTTACCCGAGTGCAGAAAACAAGGGCTTCTTAGAAACAGAGACTGATTTGGGGGGGGGGGTCCGACTGTCACTGCTAGAGATGCCATGTTATGTCACAGGGCCTGGGGAGTACAGTACACAACTCTCTTTGTTCTGTTGTTGTGTCTGAAATAGTTCTGAAATCCATGGAGTTTGACCAATGGGCCATGCTTCCTTAGTGTGGAAATGCTTCAGTCCTATTGGTTGTAAGCAGGGGGGCTCACATGCTGTTAATGTGACTCTGGAACACAGGAGTTCCAAGCTCAGAAAAGCTCCAGCCCATTTTTGGGTCTTCTAATGAAGGTCTTGCTAAGAGCTACACTACACACTGTATATTGCTTTCTGTGCTGAATTACCACTGTTCTTCATGCCAAATGTAGAAGGGAAAACAGCCCAGTAGCTGCCAGCGAGCCATACATTCCCCTATAGGGTTTTGGCAGAGGAAGAGACATTTGTACTCCCTGCATGTGTTTGTGTTTTAGCACCAATATCTGTTTTGTTTGAGTCTAGCTTTAAGAGCCAGCAGTGAGCATAGTGGGTTGTTTGATGTGGCAGTGCAGCCTGATTGGATCCATTTCCTGAACTGGATACGATTTGGCCTGGGCTGCATGGTACAGACATGGTGGGGAATGTTCAGGTTCCCTCTTCCCTGCCTGCTGCACACAGCCAGCTCTCATTCTTGATTAGCAGAGGACAGATCTGATCATGGAGAGGGGAGGGGGTTATAGGGACAACTGGATGGAAGTAGCAACATGCATGCCCCGCCCACCTGAGGATCTGTCTTTTTCAGCCATCTATTTCCTGTGTTTGAGGGGTGCAAAATCCACTTGTCACTTAAATCATGCTGGATTGATTACTTTCATTTTACTCCTGCGACTCTTTCATACTCTTGCTTGTGCCTGTAGTTTTTTCCCGTCAACGTTACGACCACGGAAATGTTTGTAATGACCTGTCAAACACACCCCAGTAACGGCTGAAATGGACTCAATGGAACACATTGTCTTTTCGTTGCAATGACCTGTCAAACACACCACAGTAATGGCTGAAATGGGCTCAATGGAATACATTGTCTTTCCGTTGCATCATCTCGACACTTACATCACAAGAAAGATAACTTTATTTTGATGGGTGTTCATTTTTTGTGGAATTGATTTTTTAAATAATTTATTACAGTTGAAATATTTACAAATTAGATGTGCTGTAATGAAAGCAACTTCCGAAAATGTACACTCGGATTATAGTGATATTAGGTCTGATCTCGCAAACAATGTAAAGTATGCATACAGTAGATAGGTGTAATCTCGAGCCAAGTGTGTTGATTTTTAATCAGAGGGTTTCCTGCTATTGACACACTTGTTGAATAATGCAACAGAACGTTACAACAACAGTAATTAACGAGGCAGTCTAGACAGGGCAGGTGAGTGCAGGTAGGCCTAGACAGAGCAAGTTTTTGGTGATGGCAGCCCTGTTCCGCCCCTTTGTTAATTTATTAATATATGCAAATATACCCAGTGTATTTATGCAAATGAGGCACATCTACATTTTATTTTTATACACAATATTAAATACCTGATACCATTCGAAAATGTGCATATATGAGTGCATTCTAAGAAAAAAAAAAGTGAATAATAAATTGAATATCTGAATTCCCACCAAAATCCCTGAACTCCATTAATTATTTGTCTGTGCCAGTAAAATGTTTTATGTGCTATAATTCAGCCAGTATCCGATGGATTGAACAGTTTGGAGTATCTTCATTCGTTGTCCAACTGTTGCATTTATTAGAATTGTTTATAAAACCTTTTTTTAACCATTTTGATAACCGTTGCTAATGAATGAGTAAGAGAAGAGTGGAGGAATTGGAAGAAGAGTGAAATGAGCGGACGTGGAGGTTGACTCACTGGGACGGGCTGCTTTCCAGCTGTTTCCTGTTTTCCCATCACCTCTTTTGCCCCATCCATAGAACAGAGAGGAAGGTCTGCCACACCTCTTCTGGTCTTCGACCAGGTAATCAAGAGGAGCATCCTGTTTTAAAATGGCCTTCACTTTCAATTAATTTACAGTATACGTGCTAATTTAGCGTTAGTGCAGGCTACTGACTGTATTTTGTATTGAAATGCCACATTGCCTACATTTGATAACTGCATTAATGGCCTGGACTGGAGCCTCATACACCTTGATTAGACTAGGGCATTTCCATGTAAAAGGACCCATAAGCACCAACATGTAAAGTTCATAGGAGCATGTCAAATATCAGCTAGGAATAATATTTATTATTATTATTATATATTTTTTTATTATGGGATTTATACATATTTCAACCATTTTCTATCCTAAATATTAGGAATAAGCAAAGGCTTTGATTTCTGGTCAAACAGATGGAAAAGGGGTATTGGAAAACATCTACCAGAACAAGTCTTAAAGGGTATTATAAATACATCAAAACACAATAATTTTGAAGTAAAGACCCCTGCCAACTAATATCAACACTTATTAGTTTTGGAGAAATGATTTACCTTGTTTAAGAATTGGTAACAGAACTTCTGAAAAATCAGTAACGGAATTACTGCATTTGAATTGGCTACAATGGGAAATCATATTAGTCACAAACCACAGTTGGGTCACCTGCAAAGGAAGTGTTAAAACAGTCTGGACAACCCCTCCCTCCACCTTTCTGCTTCGCTCTCTTCTCTCTCCAGTTAATGTCACCTCTCCCGGCTCTTACTGACACCTACCCATGAGCCCTTTCTTTGCATTTACTGTAACCAGCATCCTTACCCACTGAGCACCGACCGATACCGGACATCCATGGATGTTGAAAAGTAGTTTGATATTTGGTCAGTTCGCCCTGCCTTGATTTCAACGTCGACAGATGTCGTTTTTGGTCCGGACTGACCTTGATTTGGCCCAAACATAGACGTCAATGAGTACGGTTACATTCACACAATAATGCGATTTATTGTGGATAGTCAGATTAATATAATAGTTTGATTTAAAATGTTTACATGCTTTGCAAGAAGAACGATTCCCCTAATAATCCTGTTTACATGGACACATCTGAAATCAGGCTACCTGGTGGCACTGATAAATGCAGAAAATCGCCAATCAAAATAAACGTTCTACCACAGCGAACATGTTATTTTTGGGAAGCATATTTGATTCTGAGTTCGTACATACAGTTGAAGTCGGAAGTTTACATACACCTTAGGCAAATACATTTAAACTCAGTTTTTCACAATTCCTGACATTTAATCCAAGTAAAAATTCCCTGTCTTAGGTCAATTAGGATCACCACTTTATTTTAAGAATGTTAGAAGTTTACATACGCTCAATTAGTATTTGGTAGCATTGCCTTTAAATTGTTTAACTTGGGTCAAACGTTTCGGGGTAGCCTTCCACAAGCTTCCCACAATAAGTTGGGATCATTGTCCATTTGGAAGACCCATTTGCGACCAAGCTTTAACTTCCTGACTGATGTCTTGAAATGTTGCTTCAATATATCCACATAATTTTCCTTCCTCATGATGCCATCTATTTTGTGAAGTGCACCAGTCCCACCTGCAGCAAAACACCCCCACAGCATGATGCTGCCACCTCCGTGCTTCACGGTTGGGATGGTGTTCTTTGGCTTGCAAGCCACCCCCTTTTTCCTCCAAACATAACAATGGTCATTATGGCCAAACAGTTCTATTTTTGTTTCATCAGACCAGAGGACATTTCTCCAAAAAGTAAGATCTTTGTCCCCATGTGCAGTTGCAAACCGTAGTCTGGCTTTTTTATGGTGGTTTTGGAGCAGTGGCTTCTTCCTTGCTGAGCGGCCTTTCAGGTTATGTCGATATAGGACTCGTTTTACTGTGGATATAGATACTTTTGTACCTGTTTCCTCCAGCATCTTCACAAGGTCCTTTGCTGTTGTTCTGGGATTGATTTGCACTTTTCGCACCAAAGTACGTTCATCTCGAGGAGACAAAACGCGTCTCCTTCCTGAGCGGTATGATGGCTGTGTGGTCCCATGGTGTTTATTCTTGCGTACTATTGTTTGTACTGGAATTTTCCAAGCTGTTTAAAGACACAGTCAACTTAGTGTATGTAAACTTCTGACCCACTGGAATTGTGATACAGTGAATTGTAAGTTAAATAATCTGTCTGTAAACAATTGTTGGAAAAATTACTTGTGTCATGCACAAAGTAGATGTCCTAACCAACTTGCCAAAACTATAGTTTGTTAACAAGAAATTTGTGGAGTGGTTGAAAAACGAGTTTTAATGACTCCAACCTAAGTGTATGTAAACTTCCGTCTTCAACTGTATGAAGTTCGTGTGTGAAAACTACTTCTACTACGCATACATTCATTTGTTCCGAACTCACTTCACTCGCACTAAAGAGGGAGGCTCGCTCGGCTGGTGCTAACACATGTGCAGATCAAATACACCGCTGGAACGCTGATTTAAGGTGTTTACGTGTCCTAATAATTCAAAGATTGCTCAGAAAACCAGGTGTTTTAATCAGCTTATGCTTCGATTTTGACCTTACGCCGATTATGATAAGCTGAGTAAGGTGTTTACATGACTATTTCATAATCTGCCTACTTCCATAATCCGTTTAATATCTAATGATTTGTGTGCTTGTAAACGTACTCAATGATTGGTTCAGATTATGAAATCTGAACCAATCATAGAAGTCTATGTTTCACAAGTTTGGAGAGTACAGTAAAGTTTTAAAAATAAGTGTTGAGTACAATAAAGTACATTTTAAAAAGTTACTAGAGTTGAGTATACTAGAGTTGAGTACTCTATAACGTACTGAACTGTACTGTACTCTACTATACTGTACTCTAGTTTGATGTCCAAACCTGTGAAACATACACTGAACAAAAATATAAATGCAACATGTAAAGTGTGGTCCCGTGTTTCATGAGCTGAATAAAGGCCCACCCATGGCTGCACCCCTGCCCAGTTGTGAAATCCATAGATTCGGGCCTAATGAATTTATTTCAATTGACTGATATCCTTATATGAACTGTAACTCAGTAAAATCTTTGAAATTGTTGCATGTTGCGTTTTTATATTTTGTTCAGTGACTGAACCAAATTTAGTATTTTTGTGGGGCGGAGTTCATTAAAATAATAGCCAGTGTGTAGAATAATACCCTAAATGCAAAGGAGGATATTGCATATTTCTAACTTTGTGTACCTATTTAGGATACATGAAGAGAATGACATTCATATCCATAATTATGCATTTCTGTGTAGTACAGGATCAGGGACCCATGATGAAATTCTGTTACCGCAATTCTGTTACCGGGTGTAAATGCACTTCACTTACTGTAGTTCAATAACCAACAGAGATTTTTCAAAGTCCAGTATAGGCCCAGTGTACTATTCTATCATGGCCTGAAGTCATTGTTGACTGAAGCTTCCTCAGCTCTCCAGACTGCTCTCGCCCAGCTCTCCACACTGCTCTCTCCCAGGGCTAGGCTGTTTATCCGAGTGCTGTCAGGGGCCAGTGGCTGACACAGGCCTGCTGCTGTTTTGTGTTGCTGCTGGAGAGGGCCTGATGACAGCAGCCAGCCTCTGGGACATAATGGGAGATAAGGATCCTATAGTCAAGCATATCTGACTGAGTGAGTCATCCTAAGATGGGGTACAGTAGGGGGTGACAGTGTACTGGAGAAGATCTGCAAAGAGGAGTGGAACAAAATCCCTCCTGAGATGTGTGCAAACCTGGTGGCCAACTACAAGAAACGTCTGACCTCTGTGATTGCCAACAAGGGTTTTGCCACCAAGTACTAAGTAATGTTTTGCAGAGGGGTCAAATACTTATTTCCCTCATTAAAATGCAAATCAATTTATAACATTTTTGACATGCATTTTTCTGGATTTTGTTGTTGTTATTCTGTCTCTCACTGTTCAAATAAACCTACCATTAAAATTATAGACTGATCATTTCTTTGTCAGTGGGCAAACGTACAAAATCAGCAGGGGATCAAATACTTTTTTCCCTCACTGTAAATTAATTCCTTTTGATATAGCTACTAGTGGATATGACTGTGATTCCATGTGGTGAACAACTTTTTGTTCCACTTTGACTTATTTCCTTTTTTGACAACAACATCTGCCGCGTTGTGTAAACGTTCAATCCGTTTCAGTCAATAGTCATAGTTCTCACCCTTTTTCCTTTTCCTGTGTGGTTTTATTGCCACAACTCCTGAATTTTCCTTTTGAGTTTTGTTATCTGATGTGTTTGTGTAGTTTTGTGATCACTTTCATTAACTCGCTCTGGATCTGGATGTAACAGGTCATGCTGGTGTTGAGAACTGGGCTGTCTTCAGTGAGGATTGTCTTTCAACATTGTTCAGATATTGTGTAGCTCCTCTTGTTTTCTCAGTATCGTTGCGTTTATTTGGTGAGATCCATGTTGATTACTCCCTGTGACATTGTGGCCTTGTGTATCTGTGAACTGACTACGAGAATGTCTCAGATACCTCTGTTACAATGAGTTTGGTTGTTAAGTGTTGTCTCCAGCCTCCCCTGAACCCCCCGCTCTGTCTCTCTCCTCAGTGCTCTAACTCTTTCACTCTCGTTTTGAATGAATGCTGTAGTCGGGGATTTGAGGCGTGTGGTTGCCATGGTGGTTGAATAAAGCCATCTGGTATGTGGAATGTGGCTGAGAACGTTTTCAGAGACAGACTGAAGGGGGGGCAGTGATTAGTGTGGCGCTCCTGATAAGAGCTAAACAAGTGTGTGTGGCACGGCATAAAGAACCAAGGCAAAACATAAAGGGACGACAATATAAATAACCTATTAGAGAAGAAAAATCTAAAATGGTAGTGAACAAGAATACTTGCATAAAAAGTGTTTTAAAGCATTTATAGAATGTACAAGATTAATCATTGAGAGAGGAAATGGGGAACTCTTGTATTTTAGGCTACATTTAAGTATGACCGAAGGATTATAGTCATGCAATTTGTTGGAGTTTGTGTAGGCCTACTATTACTAAAGGTTTGTAGCCAATCAAATAGCTGGAATCTGTTTTTGTAATATATAGCAGCAGTAGTGGAGTTATGACTTGTTTCTTAACAGTTTCTCAAGTAAACAACCATTTTATTTGGCCAAATTTGCTTAACACACCATAGCTGGTTTTCAGTCATTCCTGACCTAAAGTAAGAGATGCATAAAAAGAAAAGGGAGACTGGGAAGGGAGGAAAAAGTGTTACTGGACGTGCAGTGTTGGTGAGAGTTGCAAAAATATAATGGGTGAAGGGGAGTGTTAGCAGCAGCTGCCACCAGTTTGCACTGATCCATAACCGGCCGTTAACACTAAACAAGCCGTACTCGCCTAGCCACGCTATCCTTGCCATCGTCAGCCAATCCAGTAGGAGCTTTGATTGGTCAGTCACATCGCAATATCGCAGATGATTTGAATAAAGTTCAGCTTTTTCCAACCTTAGTCCTGCCCTGTTAAACTCCCTCGACCAACGGTCCCCCCCCGCCCTCTCCGCTTCTCTCGCTTTCCTTCCATCGAAAATTAATGGCGTCCGATGTTTCACCGCACGATGATGCTTCCAAGTGTAAATCTAAAATGCTTGCTGTGGTAGGGTTCAGTTTTTGTGGAACCGAAGCTCATACTAGAGAAGGGAATAATTGTATCAACTTAAACAGTCCTAGATATTCATTATGTGGAAGGCTGAATCACATCTCTTGCATTTTAGCCATGTGTAAATGCAGAGGGGACAGCCATGTACTAGTCAAGCACTGTATAAAGTGTCACTATCAGTCATGTGACTTCAGATAGTATGCCTACAGTGTGGCATTGATACTCAGGGTCTGCATAGTAAAAGCCATGTGTGCATTTGGGGACATGCTGTCCCTGATGTAGGGATCACATGTGGCTCCCCTGGAACATTTCTTTGGGCAGATGATCCTATGACGCCACTCCCTTGCATGGCATGGAGTAGGAACACGTGCCCTGGCCCTGTGCCCTGCAAGGAGCCGACGACTACCCACCACTATACTGAAGCCCCTCTGCAGCTCTATAGTCAATCAAATAAATGTGTCAGCTGGTTAGGGACCATGTGCTAACTGACCGCTGTTCACAGGGCAAATTCTGCCTCTTTGCACAACACCCCACCTGCATGGCAGTGAGTTTATTTTATGTTGCTTGACAAAAGGACTGTAGTATTCCCTTGTGCTTATTTTAACACAGTGATGGTCAGTCTTAGGTACAGTGCCTTCAGAAAGTATTCATACCCCCTGACTTATTCCACATTCTGTTGTTAGTCTCAATTCAAAATGTATTAAATATCTAATTTTTTCTCAGCCATCTACATGCAATACCCCATAAGTGAAAACATGTTTTTAGAAATTTTAGCAACTTTTATTGAAAATGAAATAGAGAAATACCCCTGAGTCAATACTTTGTAGAAGCACCTTTGGTGGCGATTACAGCTGTGAGTCTTTTGGGGGTAAGTCTTTAAGAGCTTTGCACACCTGGATTGTACAATATTTGCCCATTATTCTTTAAAATAATCTTCAAGATCTGTCGTTGATTGTTGATCATTGCTAGACAGCCTTGCCATATAATTTCAAGCCGAATTAAGTCAAAACTGTAACTAGGCCACTCAGGACCATTCAATGTCATCTTGGTAAACAATTCCAGTGTAGATTTGGCCTTGTGTTTTAGGTTATTGTTCTGCTGAAAGGTGAATTCTTCTCCCAGTGTCTGTTGAAAACCAACTGAACCAGGTTTTCCTCTAGGATTTTGCCTGTGCTTATAGCTGTATTTTTATCCTAAAAAACCCTGTAGTCCTTGCCGATGAAAAGCATACCCATAACATGATGCAACCACCACCATGCTTGAAAATATGAAGAGTGGTACTCGGTGATGTTTTGGGTTGGATTTGCCCCAAACACAACACTTTGTATTCAGGACAAAAAGTTAATTTCTTTGTGACATTTTTTGCAGTATTACTTAAGTGCCATATTGCAAACAGGACACATGTTTTGGAATATGTTTTATTCTGTACAGGCTTCCTTCTTTTCACTCTGTCATTTAGGTTAGTATTGTGGAGTAACTACAATGTTGTTGATCCATCCTCAGTTTTCTCATATCACAACCATTAAACTGTAACTGTTTTAAAATCAGCATTGGCTTCATGGTGAAATCCCTGAGCAGTTTCCTTCCTTTCCGGCAACTAATTTAGGAAGGACGCCTGGGTGTATTGATACACCATCCAAAGCCTAATGAATAACTTCACCATGCTCAAAGGAATATTCAGCGTTTGCTTTTTTATTTTTACACATCTACCAATCAGTGCCCTTCTTTTTTTACACTGCGGCTACTCGCTGTTTATTATCTATTATCTATGCATAGTCACTTCACCCCTACCTACATGTACATATTACCTCAATTACCTCGACTAACCTGTACCCCCGCACATTTTACACGGAACCGGTACCTCCTGTATATAGCCTCGTTATTCATATTTTATTGTTGCTCTTTTATTTTTTACTTTAGTTTATTTAGTAAATATTTTCTTAACTCTTATTTTTCTTAACTGCATTGTTGGTTAAGGGCTTGTAAGTAAGCATTTCACGGTACGGTCTACACCTGTTGTATTCAGCGCATGTGACAAATACAATTTTATTTGATTTCTTTGCGAGGCATTGAAAAACCTCCCTGGTCTTTGTGGTTGAATCTGTGCTTGAAATTCACTGCTCGATTGAGGGACCTTACAGATAATTGTGTGGGGTACAGAGATGGGGTAGTCATTCAAAAATCATGTTAACCACTATTATTGAACACGGAATGAGGCCATGCAACTTATGTGATTTGTTAAGCACATTTTTACTCCTGAACTTATTTAGGCATGCCATAACAAAGGGGTTGAGTACTTATTGACTCGAGACATTTCCGATTTTGCATTTTTTATGAATTTCAAAAATGTTCGACAAACAATTCCACTTTGACGTTGTGGGGTATTGCGTGTAGATCAGTGACACAAAATCTCAATTTAACTATTTTAACAACAAAATCTGGAAAAGAAAAGGGGTGTGAATACTTTCTGAAGGCACTGTACTCAGGAAGCCTGCTGCATTTACTGCCTTCTCACTTATACAGGGTGTTTGGGTTTTGCCTAATTAAAGGATAGTTATGTTTCACTGGGTATCCTCTGTGGTGTAGTTGACTGCAGTCTGGTAACACCTGATTGTTTGAGCACTCCCAGAAGGCAATAGGTAAACACTACAGTAACCAGGACGATCTGTCCACCATGGCTGTGTGTTTGCATTGGAGATGATGAGTCATGCATATCTAGCCCTGTAAATTTACATTAGCTCCTCTTGCTCTGTAAGTTATTTATTCTTTCCAGAGTCAACATTAAGCACTGAATTCACTAGAGTTTCTTCTGTGCATTCTGAGTGGCTGGATACTGGGTCCATGCCCGGGGCATGACTCATCTACTGTCAATGCTTGCACTCAGTCCAGTCGTCCAGTTGGGAGGAGGAGGGTTTAAAGCATCTTAAAATGGGAAGTAGATAGATTATCACCAGGAATGTTTTATGCCAACCACTTTGTATTCTTAGCCATTTTCCTCAATGTATGGATGACAGGGTGACGTCAGGCACTGGCCTATTTACAACATAAACGTATATTTTTACAGAAGCCTGCAGGCTATTGTTCACCGTTTCCTCGACAACAAGTTTACTTTTTCTAAAACTGGAGTGAGACATTGAAGAGAGGCCAAATTAATGCACAAGTGATGTCATATGCTACGTTGAATTAGTGACTTCTTTTTTTGAGACCACTCAAACAGTAATGACTGTCATTCACTCTCCACCTTTAGATTTCTCTTGACACTAATAACAGATGTGTTAAGATAACCAATTCCTTTTTATTGAGATTGATGCATCTGTGCTGTAGTGCTATGCCCTTGTTAATTCCTGTCCTCTTGTCGCACAGAGTGGAGGTTCAGGAAAACTGTGTTCGATGGAAGAAGAGGTTCACCTTTGTGTGTAAAATGAGTGCCAACCCCACGACTGGAGTGCTGGATCCCTCTATCTGTCGGGTCTCTGTGCGGAAGGTAAGTCTGTGTTGACTGATTGGAGACCTCTCTCTTACCAACACACAGCTCTATGCTGTTATTTCTGTGTCTGTGAATATCCGGGGCTACAGTTTCCTGCATGTACCACTGGATTATGTATCTTTCCATGTACTATTCACACCCCTGTTAACTCTCTGTAGCCTCTGTAATCTGATGGTAGATCAGTGCTAAACACACACTCCACTGCATGCCAGACTGCCAAAGTCCTCAGTAGTCATCTCCCTCTTCCTGTTTTCTCTACAGGAACTCAAAGGAGGAAAAACATATTCAAAGGTAAGAGCCCACTCCTCCTGAGCACCCCACCATGTATCCATAAATACATAGAAACAATTTACAGTAGCCTGATGTCAACACACATAAACACTCCTGTTACTCCATTTAAACATGAACATTAGTCACCCCACTTCTACAAACACAAGCAACAACTTTGGCACTCCTCTATAAGCATATGTAAACTATACCATGTTAGATGGGGAACGTTTACAGAGAATGCATACTCAGGTTGCCAGAGACCCTTCCTGTGTTTTCTCACGTTACGCTTCTGGATTTCCTTAAGCTAAATATAACCCCTTTCCTCCTTGGAAGTAGGCTTCCTTAAATACACACATCTGTAAACAGTAGCTTTGAGGAAATGAAACCTGGAGAAAGGGAAATGAGACTCATCTCCTCTTGGATAACCTGAGATTAATATTAAAAACAGGTGGGCTAAATGCCTGGAGCATACACGGTCTGTCTCTACATCCAGTCCCTTAGGGCTATACAACCTAAATGTGAAATTTGATGGCTACATGTATGTCACAGTGTATGCCGGTTTAAAACTACTGTTCTTAAAGGTAAACTCAGTGAAATGATGTGGCCATGAGCAGAACCGCAGATATTGAGATGAGCGAGATGCAAGACCTTGCTCTCACACAGTATCGGCGCACGTGCAAGGGTTCGCTTCATGCTGTTCACAGCGCAGTAGCCAGGGCAACTAAACTGAGCCTCACGCTTCAACACTCTTAGTTTGACCCACAATGCTGTTTACTTTCTTTATCTACGTCATATCGCTGAGTCTACCTTTAATGTAACTGTTGCTCTCCCTCAGCTGGGTTTTACCGACCTAAACATGGCGGAGTTTGCTGGCTCGGGTTCTGCGGTCCGCTGTTGTCTGCTGGAGGGATACGACACCAAGAATACCAGACAGGACAACTCCATACTGAAGGTAAGTGACTGAGCTAGGGTGGGCAGGAGTCAGGACTGTTGACCTTGGGACTTTTTCAGGGTTGGGTTTGGTTTGGTTGAACAGAAAAACGAATATATACTGAACAAAAATATAAACGCAACATGCAACAATTCCAACGATTGCCATGTGTGGGCCTGAGAGGGCATAGGCCCACCCACTTGGGAGCCAGGCCCACCCACTGGCGAGCCAGGCCCAGCCAATCAGAATGAGTTTTCCCCACAAAAGGGCTTTATTACAGACAGAAATACTCCTCAGTTTTATCAGCTGTCCGGGTGGCTGGTCTCAGATGATCCCATAGGTGAAAAAGCCGGATGTGGGGGTCCTGGGCTGGCGTGGCTACACATGGTCTGCGGTTGTGAGGCCAGTTGGACATACTGCAAAATTCTCTAAAACGACGTTGGAGGCGGCATATGGTAGAGAAATGAACATTAAATTATCTGGCAACAGCTCTGGTGGACATTCCTGCAGTCAGTATGTCAATTCCATGCTCCCTCAAAACTTGAGACATCTGTTGTGTGACACAACTGCACATTTTAGTGGCATTTTATTGTCCACAGCACAAGGTGCACCTGTGTAATGATCATGCTGTTTAATCAGCTTCTTGATATGCCACACCTATCAGATGGATGTATTATCTTGGCAAAGGAGAAATTCTCATTAACAGGGATGTAAACAAATGTGTGCACAACATTTGAGAGAAATAAGCTTTTTGTGCGTATGGAACATTTCTGGGATTTTTATTTCAGCTCATGAAACATGGGACCAACACTTTACATGTTGCATTTATATTTTTGTTCAGTAATATTTTATACTGAATGACTTTATATTGAGTGGTAAATGAAATCATCCCTCTGATCACCCACAGTGGCGGTTTTAACATGAAAATGGTGGTGGGGCAAACTCAATCAACAAAGCTCATATGCATTGAAACAAGTACTCTCCACTGGCTACTCATTGAATGCACTAATAACCAATCCCAGAAATTAGTTTTGAGCCACACACACAAACGTTATAACATTCGGGTTATGGCTACTTCCCATGTCTTTAGCTCTTATTGCACGGAAGACCACGGTAGTCGAGCATACTTTCATAGAGTAAACTAGCTAGTAATCGGTCTGCAATATTGCGACACTGTGTGCATCTGCCTGTCTAATATAAAGGGGCCTGGTTAACAATATGCAACGTTTATTACGCTATTCCCTTGCATCAGTCCAATCAAAGTTGCCGGGCATAACACGTTGATTTATCTGTGGCCAATGACAAAGAGCCTTCTTGGGCGGGCACTTCTACTGTAAATCAATGGAGCACTGACCACTGAGGTATAATAAGAACTGGAGACTGCGACCAAGATGTCCGCTCATTATTTTCAAGGTAATCTACACATGTTCGCATACGCCGATTCATGGACCATCTATATCCGGGTTGCATCCGGTTTATATGGACCAACATCACATGCGCACTAGCACTCAGTGCGCACAGGGAGCAGCACGAGCAGGGACGATGGTATCACATTATCCAAAAACATGGTAGACATTGGATGAATATTAAATTGTAATATCTTCGGTGAGTAAAACATTTTTTTTTTTAAACGGCCTTCAGCTACAATTATTTGAATAATTCAATGGATGTTTTGTGCACAAAGGTGATGACTATAGTGTCTTATTAAGAATTTTCAAATCTGACTTCCGTCTATGGAAATTGTCTTTTTCCGGGCATCACTTAAACTGCAGTACTGAAGCAAAACTGTAGGAGCAGTCGAAACTGTGCTTCTAGACCAGAACTCTGGCCCCTGGGCACCGAAGAGGGGCTTTTGCTGGCTAGCTCTCCCAGCAGGTGCTGCAGTGATGTAGTGTCCCCATGAGTGACAGCACCCTGTGCCAACGACACCTACGCTCTGTACTTTCTCTGTCTGCCCCACCACCACACAAAGCACAGAGCGACGCTGAAACTGCTGCATTTTGGAGCTGTCTTACTCAATGAAAATTGACCAAAACAACAATACAGTCGGAAAGCAACCACGTATGCTTTATTAGATCAAGCTATTTAAAAATTTTTTATAATAACATTGTTTGCTAACTGATATGATGTACTGTTGTGACATGAAATACCAGAATTGCATGCAAATATCCTGGCACATGACCACTGATCACCCAGAGCTGTTGATGCCCTGCACCTCAGCGGAACTTTTTATATAGCTACTGCAAACATGACTCGCTGTCTTTTACTTTTTACATTGTAATAAAAGTTGTCTTTGTCTGGATCTTCTCTGAAGGTGACTATCGGGATGACCCTCCTCTCTGGAGATCCGTGCTTTAAAACGTGAGTGACGTGATATATGTTCAAATCTCTGATCTGTCATTCATCATCATACATTTAGTAAATGTGATTCTGTCGCCCCTTTTCCCCACAGTATAACATGTGGTCTGACCAGTCATGTTTTTTGCAGCGCCCCCAGCACAGCCAAGTCCATCTCGATCTCAGGCCAGGACCATACCCTGCAGCTAGACTGTAAGGGGGAGGGCACTGGAACCCCTAACCGGCCCCCTTCTCTGGGCCGTTCCACTAAGCCCAGACCCTCTATCATCAGCTCAGGTATGACATGGCAGAAGGATCCGATTAAACCTGATAAGTGTGGTTGTTTTATGATTATCTCATCAACACTAAACAGTTAACCCAGGTCTGGGACACATGGTGAGGGACTAACTAAATGATGTGTGGTTCTGGTTGATGTCAGGACTTCCAGAGGAGCCAGACCAGACACAGGTGGCCAGCCCAGGAGAAGTGTTCCAGTCGGGCCACTCTCGCAACTCCAGCTACGCCAGCCAGCTGAGCAGGATCTCAGGTGTGTGTGTATTCCTGTTCCCCATCTTCCCTCTCCAGAGGTCATATTTCTTTGTTACTGTATTTGCACCAGTGTCAGTAATGTAAACTCTTGTTCACCAGGATATAGCACAGAGCACTCCTATTCCTCCAGTCTGTCTGACCTCACTCACCGGAGGAACACCTCCACAGGAAGCAGCACCTCTGGGGGCCTGAGTGTGACCGTAGACACCCCCCCAGAGGGGGAGAGGGACATCTGCCGGCCAGAGAGACCCCCTCGCCCCCCATGGCCCATCCTGCCATCCAACAGACCCCCCAGGCAAGACCTCCCACCCACCAGATGTGTTTAGCCCAATGTGTCTGTTTTCACAATCTATGAAACACTCCAATCCATCAGTGAAACACTACTGTTATTGTTCTTTGTATGACTGCTGTTTGTCACTTGCTGTTGAATGACTGGGCCTTTTCCCTCCACCCTGTGACAGGAGGAAGCAGGATTCTGTGGAGAGCCATCCCTCCTGGGTGAATGACACCCGCATCGATGCTGACGATATAGTTGAAAAGATCGTCCAGAGCCAGAACTTTGGTGACATAAGTAACACTGAAGGTATGAAACCTCAAACACCCTGCCCTTTCACTTGTCCAGCACATCTTTGCTGTCTCTTTTGTACATAACTTCCTCTATTGTACTGTGTTTCATTTGGCTCTCTCTTGGTGTGTTTGTTTCCTCTTCAGACAGTAACCTGCGACTGTTTGTCAGTAGAGACGGGACCACTTCCCTGAATGGGCTACGGCTTGGAAACAGGTGAGAACACACACACACACAGACACACACAGACACACAGACACACACACCTCTTACTCTGCCACTTTTTATTCTTTCAGGGTGTCCGCCGGTGTCTATGAGCCTGTTGTGATTGAGAGCCATTAGGACTGGTGAAGATGTGAGTTTGAGTTGAGGCCTCTGTGGTGAAGCTTGTGGACTAACTGTAGAAACATATGGTAGTCATCCTGGAGCACCAGCTCAGCTGGTTGCCATGAGAGGATGACCGTACCGCACAGTTCTCATGTTTAGTTGTGGGTCTGTTTACCCTATGGGGTTTGATTGATTGTAAACTGTTCTGTTTTTGTCTGGTAATTTTGCACTTTATTTCTAATGTGTTGTTGTACTCCCAGAAGATGTGGCTTAAGTCTGATCTCAGTTCAGCTGTATGTTGTTACAGTCTCTTTGTTTCCATGGTAAATGTCTTGTCCTGTTGATCAGGAAGTGACATCATGCATCTAACTCTATCCTCAGCCTTTCCACAAATATTGGGAAATAACGATCCGACAAATGTAATACTGTAAAGAAAATACCCAATACACATTGTATACGCTACTTTAGAATGTATTTTTCTCATACATGACCCAAAGCACCAGATAATCTCTGTGATGACAGTACTAGTCACTATTGGAGGAGAGCTGGTGATGGAGAAGAGGGAAAGTCCTCAGCAGTCTGATTGTGGTTTAAGTCCCATTTAGATTGTAGTACTCTGGCGCCCCCTTGTGAAGAAATGGCTTGCTGAGGGATCAGTCTGATTTTCAACAATGTCCCCAAAAAACTGATAGCTTCTAGCCTGTCTAGTTAGTGTTTACAGATCTCAAGGAACTGAGTAGGTGTAGTAATATGGGGGAAGTTTTATATGCTATAAGTTCTAAACCCATTAGATGGCTATTTGGTGCTGTCTGATTCTCTTAGATCTGCAAACACCAAAGGGGTAAGAAGCTAGGGGTCAGACTTGGCAATACATATTCAGCAGTCTTTTACACTGGCAGATGTCTTCAAACATTATCTTATGAAGGATCATCCATCATTTGTTTGTGTTTTTCCAACCAGCTTGCTGGTTTGTTAGATTTTTTATGGAATTTATCGAGCATTACAGAGGTTTGCAAGGTTCCCTGTTTTATTATGTTTTATATATTTACATTCTCAATAATGTTGAAAAATGCAGAACAAATTGTTTTCCTGAATATCTGAATGTAAACTGTGATTGACTTTTTCTATCCTATTTGACTAATAGAGCTGTTGTTATGGACTGAATGCTTGGAGGTTCGATACACTTGTTCAGAGTTAACATTTTGCAATGTCCTGATAACTATTATCTATCAGTTGTCTGCCTATGAATGCCTTAAATGAGATTCTGTATATATTGCTGTGCATTATCTACAAAATATCAGTTAACACATGGGCTTATATTGACCACAGCTGGGTTTACATTGGATGGTCTCAGGTGATGTGTCACGTTCATTGCGACAGCACTTTAGATTGAACTTTTTAAAAAACAAACACTTTCCTGTGTTTGAAGAGGGGTTTAAGCTATACACACAACCCCAGTGTCTTACACATAAATTAACATTTTGTCTAATCTTTTTCATAATATTATTTTTACAAAAATTAATTAATCTTAGATTATCATTTTAACAAATGCACATGTATACTAGACTAAAAATATCAGTAATCTTGGTCTATTTTTGTGATCCTCCCTAAATGTTTTATTAACAATAAAAAATAATTAGTGCTTATTTTTCTGTTTTCAATCTTTATTAAACTAAATGGGGCAATAACTTTGTTTCAAATGTTAGTCTAGTTGTTAGTTATGCTGTTCAATGCTATCCCACTGCTATTAACCCACTCAATAACAGATAGAAAATCATGCCTCCTCCATGAATATCAGTCACATCACTGGAAATATAATCTATCTCAAGCTCAAGTTTCCTTCAGTGTCATTTCATATACAGTAGCTTTGTGTCATCTTCCACTTTCTCATTCATCATTTATACTATCTTCCACGCTTCATAGGGTTTCCTCTCGCAGGGAGATGTATCTTCTCCTCCTCCTATCCCCTCTGCGTTCAGTGAACATGTAACAGAGCATGCACCACAGACTTTCCTCTGGAGCGATCTGCACTCCGCTGCCTGTCCTGAACGGCCGCAGAGCACAGGACCCTGTAGAAAGGAGCACAGAGGAGAGGGAAGGAGACGAGGGGAGGTTAGAAGGGGCTCAAAAGAGGGCACACAGTAATATAGTAAGACACCTGCTGTCACCTGTCTGTATCTAGATGTGGATACAGTGTATTTACCCAGGATAAAGTAGGCAGTGGCGCTGAGGGAGAGGATGATGAGGAAGATGGTGCCAGGACCCACGTCCCCCAGGGCACAGGCGTTTGGACAGGCACAGGGACTCTCCACCCAGATCTGCAGGGGAATGTCTCTATCAAAGTGTTGGGCGAAGGAAGTGGATCTGTTGGGGCTACAATGGTAGTGTACTACTGTCAGGGGGTGGGTGTACTCTAGGACTAGAGAAAGGGAAAGCTGATGTCAGTGTTGAGCACACAGACCACAATAATAATGACACTTCTGATTTACACTTCTGCTTACCAGAATATGAAACAGACAGTGTCTGCAAGCTGTTGTTGTAATGGAATACGTTGCCCTCATGTCTCCCATAGTTTATGTAGTGACTGATGTACCTGTTATTTCTGTAAAACCTGCTCAGTAAATGAATAATTTGATTAATCTTTGGGGTCCTCTGTAAAGACTTAGGCCTATATCGATGCTTCACAGAATGTAATATTGACCAACACAAAAGACTGCCACTACTTGTGTATTTTTTGTCAAACTATTATGATTTTTACAAAAAAGTACATACCTGACTGTCAAACAGGCAGCCACATCCGTGCAGTCTGTCCCTGCGAGGTCCTCGGGCTCAGAGAACGGCTGACAGGGGCTGAAGGAGAGAAGGATTTCTGCATTTGGTGGTGCGTTCTCCGATGGCACAGGCTTTAGGTGTCCCAAGAATCCGTCTGAATCCGCCATGGCTGCCAGGTTTATCACCCCTGAGCCATCCTTCATGATGCATCTACAGTTACTCATTTTTAAACAGCCTGTCTTTCTCCTCTTCAAGTCTGAGGGCGGAGGCGAAGGGTTGGACATGGAGGGAGACGATGAAATGACACCAAAGCAGATGGATGAAGTAAAGAAAACCATTTGAAACCTCATCTTGACAATGTTGAAGTGTAGACCTCTAGCTAGTTGTCTGTTTGGGAAGGTTCATTAAGGCAGCCATTTGTAATGTAGCAGCACAATGCCACTGACAAACCCATTAGAGCCTAACCGCTGACACATTCCAGGCGGTCCACAAAGCTCACTATGCTCCCAGACGCACATAAACGACCAATGACACCACACACAAACCCATACACACAATTTAGTTTAGACTACTCCTGTATTATGTATTACAGATACTCCCATACATTGAATTATACATTGAATAATTCCCCTGTATAATGAGCAGTTGCCAGCGTTAAACTTTCAGCTGGATGGAGGGAGGCAAAGCCAGAGTAGGCTAGTGTATGGAGGTATTGAAAACACAGCTGGGACAGGGACTGGATAGAATAAAACTATTCAACACATTTAAAATAGATTGTGAAAATAATAGTGCAGAAGACAGACTTCCCATTGGGCAGTGGTTTTTCATCTCATTTCAAGCAGCGTTGTAAACATTGAAATTAGGGTAAAATGTCAATTTAAATACAATGACAATCTGACTAACAGGTTGTTACATCAATCTAATTTCTACATGGAATTGTGTTAAATTCCATGTAGAAACGCAAAACATTTTTCATCCTATATTCAATATACTGTATATTGGATTGTTGAAATTATGTTGAATTTCATATTTGATTAGACATTTGATTTGACCTTGTTTCAATGTTGATAGTAAAATGGTATGTTTGAATCAACGTCATTGTTTCAACATCATGCCATCAACTATTGAATGTTATTTAGGTAGTCTACGCAAATGAGTTTGGAAGCTGATCAATGTCTAAATGTGTTGACATGATATCTCAGCTGAAACCAACACAGCTTATTTCCAAAGCTAAGCAGCGTACACAGACATGCATCTGGATGGTAAACTTGTTCTCACTGAAGTGCATTACCCCTCATATACCAGTAGGAGTCACTGTTCAAGCAGGAATCGTTGTTAGCTAGCAAGCTAATTTAGGAAGTGCTCTGTGGTGCTAGCCTAGCTAAAAACTAACTTTTCCAGTCAGTTAACTAGCCAGTTCATGTAGCTACCTAGACAATGAGCACACTGAGGCCGCGTGCGTCCCAAAAATGTCACGTGACAGGCATGCCTTGAAAGAGTTCTAATCTACATTACGTGGCTACGGGACAGAGGAAGGGGTAGCTTACTCAGCTCAATGCTCCTTGTCTTCAATGTGTGTGAGAGAGAATTTTCAGTGTTAGCTAATTTGGAAAATGTGCTAGGCTACTGGAGGTTAATAACACAAGAAAGTGTAGTGGACTAAACTTTCTGAACTTCACCAACGGAGTGGAGCCAAGAACAGGATTTGTGTAATCTAGCTCCGACTACATCAATTCGTCCAAGATGAGTACTTAAAAAAAGAAATATTTGGCCTCATGAGTGGAGCAGCGATCTAAGGCACTGCATTGCAGTGCTAGAGGCGTCACTACAGACCCAGGATCGATCCCAGGCTGTGTTGCAGCCGGCCGCGACTGGGAGACCCATGAGGCGGCGCACAATTGGCCCAGCGTTGTCCGGGTAAGGGGAGGGTTTGGCCGGCCGGGATGTCCTTGTCCCATCGCGCTCTAGCGACTCCTTGTGGCGGGCCGGGCACATGCACGCTGACTTGTGTCGCCAGTTGTACGGTGTTTCCTCCGACTCATTGGTGTGGCTGGCTTCCGGGTTAAGCGAGCAGTGTGTCAAGAAGCAGTGCGGCTTCGCAGGGTCGTGTTTCGGAGGAAACATGGCTCTCGACCTTCGCCCGTCTCAAGTCTGTACAGGAGTTGCAGCGATGGGGCAAGACTGTAACTACCAATTGGACATCACGAAATTGGGGAGAAAAAGGGGTAAAAAAATAATATATATATATTCTGAAATGCCCACCCTGTACCTATGTTTATCCTCTGTATTTGCGTGCCTTTCTTTATTTGCTGAAAACCATACTTTTTCAATAAACGTTAATCAAATACCACCACCAACTGTTTCTTTGTTGAGATTCAATCAGAGTTGCCAGGTCTAGCTACAGTTATGGCCAAATGACCAGAAAACATTGTGAAATGATGTTAACACAATGTTAAACATTGTGAAATAGTGTTCATACAAATCACATTGCTCTAGAATAATCGTATTTTCAACTGGAGTATAGAAATAATTTTGAAACTATTTAACCAGACGGGTGATTCAGATTTAGTTGCTTCAGATACTTACAATAGTCTATCCACTCAGAAATCGACTGTTTGGAACGATGAATTTAAGATGTTTTTTTGTATGTTAGCATTGTTTAAAACTTGGAGGTTGTAAGTCATGTAATGAGGCATGCCTTACCTTGTTTCAAAGTAGCCTAGCTAAAATCAGACCATATGTTGAGGGAATTACTTTATAAGCACTTACTTATGCCATTGAAACTGGCATTTTCTATTGTTCTAAATCAACTTTCTTTAATTGTCCAGCAGGCAAAGACACAATCCTAGTCATATTAGCAACCCATGCTAGTTGTTGCATCTTTAGATCTCCCCTCTTTCTAAATTTCTAACAGATATTTTCTTCTCTGTCACATGAAACCGCTGGCATGTGCCGTGCGCTTTGCATTTTTGGAACATGCGCGCGTAGCCTACTGCACTGTGTGCATTGTTGCGCTGATAATGTGAAGAAATAACTATCAACATTTTAAGCTAAATGTTCTGATCTGTTACATTAGCCTCATTGCTTTTTAATTTGTTTTAATGTAGCCTACAGTAGTTGAATTTTGGATCTACCGTCCCAGAACTGTCCCCGAGTCTGTTTGAACCTTCCCAGACATTTTTTTAATCATCCCCAGGAGAACGCCCTTCATTTCAAGCCCTGGCTACATACCCAGAGAGAAAGCACATTGTTTGATCCTCTCTCACTCTCTCTGAAAGGGTTGCGATTATTTCTCAGCAGGGCCGGCTCTAGCCTTTTGGGGACCCTAAGCGAGATTTGGTTGGGGTGGCCCCCCCACCAAGCGGGCCAGAAAAATGTGTGGCCCCCCTATACATTTCTTGCAGTGGCTGTCAATGGTACTGATTTCTGTGTGTGTGTGTGCATAAGTAGAAACAACATGTTGACTCACCCTACTTGTAGAGAAACGCCAATGCAATCCTCCTCTCTCTCATGTTGCCGAAACAGTATAGGACTCTGTCATACAATACATGCTTTTAGTTTTTGTTGTCCTAGGCTACCTGGCTAAAATGCTTGCTCGCTAGCCTAACTTCCTTTCATGGGAAACGATTAGCCAGCTAGTTAACATTAGCCTACTACATCTAGCTACATATTGAACATCCATCCTCCCAGGCCAGAGGCACAATGTATGAATTTATGGTTGGATCAGACTCATTGTTATAATCATTGGCCGGTCCTTGCCATTTTGCAGTCGTAGGCGAGACCAAGAAATGTTGTCCCCCTGCAAAACTAGAATTGTCCCAGTAAGCAAAATGACATTGAAAATATGTCTAAGAGACTTATTTTCCAGACGTTGAAGTTAGGTTCAATTTAGGTTCTGAATGTAAGGTGAAAGGTATTTTCCGTATGTTTAAAATACATATTTTTCAGGACGTTGAAAAGGCATATTTTACGGACGTTGAAAAATAAGTATCAAGGCCGGTCTGGACAGCACCAAAAACAATGTCTGTGGATATCAAGGTCGGTCCGGAACTGCACCAAAATAAGATGTCCAAAAGGCATCGGCGTCGGCCCGTGTTTACTGAGGTGTAGTCTACAGTGTTGTCTGAAATAGAATTGTATGAATCCCCATGTATGTGGTAAGCTTACCGTTTGTAAAACACCAAAATAAGACGTTGGCTCGTGCTTACTGGGCTGTAGCCTACCATGTTGGCCACAATGGTATTTTATGAATGCCCATCCATGTGGTAGGCCCACCGTTTGTAAAACAGGCCATTGTATTGGCTTTATGAGTCCTGATTCCTAATTAATCCATTTGGCTATTTAAGCTCTGAATATCAGCTACCCAACTTTATCAGGAGTTATCATGAACCTATTTGCAATGTGTTTACACAAGGGGAAATGCAGAAGTATTTTCTTTTTCGCTATGATCAGCTTGTCAAATTGACGGATACAAACTTGAAACCACTGATCATGACAATGGGGTGAAACAAAAGTTGTGATTGTCCATTCCATATTGTCCATTTTACTTTGACCTGTCCTGTTTTTAGTATATGTTGTTTGTTAACATGACAGCTATTTTTTTATTTGATTGAGCACCTTTTAGGTTAGGTTATTTGATCGGAAAAACCTGCATGATGTAAATAGTGTCCATCTCATTACATTGTCATACATTTTATCTCCAGCCTGTAGATTACAGAAAAGGCCACTTACTCTTTCTACCATATCTTATATCTGCTACATGATTTATGTTAGATACTTTTTTGACAGAACGTTGTGGAATGCTACAGAGATGCATCTCTCCAACAGCACCCTGGAGAGGCGCGCTGGGAATGGACAAGCTAAATATTTTGCGCCCCTGCCTTTGACAAAGGGTGCACTGCTTATCAAAGGGCGGCATCCTCATTGTTTTTTGGCAGAACTAGGTGAGGTTTTATGTGTTAGGCACCGGAGGACAACAACACAACGAGATGCAACAACTGACGTTTGGCTTGATGTGATGTCATTGGAGTGAAGCGAAATCCAAACTGGCTTCCCTTGACACTTTTTTTTGGTGCGCCAGGACCATTCACAGTTGAGCTCACTCAGTTGATTGGCTATTATTGTATTTATTTTTTTATCAAGGGAGGCCAAACGCTTGCTGGCTTCCCTTGCATTCAATGCTACAGGCGGCAACAATATTATACACTTTTTGACCAGACAGCATCAGAAAGATGGGTTACACGTACAGAGACAGAGGGGCACTGTTTCGCTCGCTCTGATTCTTTCTCTGGTGAGATACATTCAACCTCTTGCGAATTGAAGGAAAATTATGAAACACAGAGAGACGAAAGATAATTTATTTGGTATGTTTTTTGTGTGTTTATGTTAGTCTATCTTTTTTGGGGGGGGGCTTGGGGGGGGCCTGGCTTCCCTTGGCATCCATGAATACACGCCACTGTGCACCTTGTATATTCTACTATTCTAATTCTCAACAGTAAGGTGAGGCCTCGACTGAGTTCCTAAAAAAATTGTCCAGACCTAAACCTGATCGAGATGTTGTGGCAGAACCTGAAACGAGCAGTTCATGCTCGAAAACCCACAAATGTCCCTGAGTTAAAGCAGTTCTGCATGGAATAGTGGGCCAAAATGTCTCCACAGCGATGTGAGAGACTGATCAACAACTCTTGGAAGCGTTTGGTTGCAGTCATTACAGCTAAAGGTGGCACAACTAGTTATTGAGTGTAAGGGGGCATTTACAGTGCCTTCAGAAAGTATTCTTACTCCACATTTTGTTGTTGTTAGTCAAAATGGATGTAAAAAAAACAACAATTGCACCTATCTACACACAATACCCCATAACAAAGTGAAAACATGTTTTTAGACATTTTGGCTACTTTATCAAAAATGAAATAGAGAAATATAAACACAACATGTAAAAAAAAGTGTTGGTCCATGTTTCATGAGCTGAAATAAAAGATCCCAGAAATGTTTCATAAGCACAAAAAGCGTATTTCTCTCAACTTTTGTAAACAAATTTGTTTACATCCCTGTTAGTGAGCATTTGTTCTTTGTCAAGATAATCCATCCACCTGACAGGTGTGGCATATCAAGAAGCTGATTAAACAGCATGATCATTACACAGGTGCACCTTGTGTTGGGGAAAATAAAAGGCCACCAATGTGCAGTTTTGTCACACAACACAATGCCACAGATGTCTCAAGTTTTGAGTGAGCATGCAATTGGCATGCTGACTGCAGGAATGTCCACAAGAGCATTTGCCAGAGAATGTAATGTTCATTTCTCTACCATAAGCCGCCTCCGACGTCTTGGGTTTGCTCACTGTGGATGTCCATTGGCATGCTGGAGAAGTGTGCTCTTCACGGATGAATCCCGGTTTTAACTGTACCGGGCAGATGGCAGACAGCATATGGCGTCGTGTGGGTGAGCAGTTTGCTGATGTCAATGTTGTGAACAGAGTGCCCCATGGTGGCTGTGGGGTTATGTATGGGCAGGCATACGCTACGGATAACGAACACAATTGCATTTTATCGATGGCAATTTGAATGCACAGAGATACCGTGACGAGATCCTGAGGCCCATTGTCACGCAATTCATCCGCCGCCATCACTTAATGTTTCAGCATGATAATGCACGTCCCCATGTCGCAAGGATCTGTACACAATTGCTATACATTTCCATGGCCTGCATACTCACCAGAGATGTCACCTATTGAGCATGTTTGAGATGCTCTGGATCAACGTGTATGACAGCGTATTCCAGTTCCCGCCAATATCCAGCAACTTCACACAGCCAGTGACGAGGAGTGGGACAACATTCCACAGGCCACAATCAACAGCCTTTGGCGGCGATTACAGCTTTGAGTTTTTTGGGGTAACTTTCTAAGAACTTTGAACACCTGAATTGTACAATATTTGCCCATTATTCTTATAAAAAATCTTCAAGCTCTGTCATGTTGATTGCTGATCATTGCTAGACAGTCATTTTCAAGTCTTGCCATAGATTTCCAAGCCGATTAAGTCAAAACTGTAACTAGGCAACTCAGGAACATTCAATGTTGTCTTGGTAAGCAACTCTAGTGTAGATTTGCCCTTGTGTTTTAGGATATTGTACTGCTGAAAGGTGAATTTGTATCCCAGTGTCTGTTGAAAAGCAGAATGATCCAGGATTTCCACTAAGATTTTTCTTGTGCTTATAGCTGTAGTCCGTTTTTTTTCATCCTAGAAAACTCCCTATTCCTTGCCGATGACAAGCATACCCATGACATGATAAAGCCACCACCATGCTTTAAAATGTGAAGAATGGTACTCAGTGATGTGTTTTGTTGGATCTGCCCAAAACATAACGCTTTGTATTCAGGACAGAAAGTTAATTTCTTTGCACATTGTTGCAAACCGGATGCATGTTTTGGAATATTTGTATTCTGTACAGGCTTAGTTAGTACTGTGGAGTAACTACAATGTTGTTGATCCATCCTCAGTTTTCTCCTATCACAGCCATTCAACTCTGTAACTGTTTTAAAGTCACCATTGGCCTTATTGTGAAATCAGCATCTGCTTTTTAAAATGTGTACACATCTACCAGTCGGTGCCCTTCTTTGCGAGGCATTGAAAAACCTTTGTGGTCTTTGTGGTTGAATCTGTGCTTGAAATTCACTACTCGACCGAGGGACCTTACAGATCATTAATTGTATGTGTGGTGTACAGAGATGGGGTGGTTAGTCAAAAATCATGTTAACCACTATTATTGAACACCGAATGAGTCCATGCAACTTATTATGTGATTTGTTAAGCATATTTTTACTCCTGAACTTATTTAGGCTTGCCATAACAAAAGGGGTTGAATACTTATTGACTCAAGACATTTCAGCTTTCAATTTTTTAATTTAGTTAGAAAATTCTCTACAAATAACATTCCACTTTGACATTATGGGATATTGTGTGGAGATCAGTGACACACAATCCAAATGTAATCAATTTTAAACACAACAAAATGTGGAAAAAGTAAAGGGGTGTGAATACTTTCTGAAGGCACTGTACTTTTTCAAACAGGGGCTTTGTGTGTTGCATAACATTGTTTATGAAATAAATTAAATAAGTATCAAAATGGTGTTATTTGTTCACTCAGGTTCCCTTTATCTAACATTAAGGTTTTGATTGAAGATCTGATATCATTCAGTGTCCAAAATATGCAAAAATAGTGAAAATCAGAAAGGGGGCAAATGCTTTTTCACGGCACACTATTTTGGGGAGATTATCTAAATAGCAAGTTGTGTTTCTTTTCATACCGATACATGAAACCAAAATTGCACTAGCCTACTTGGCAAAAAGGAGGGTTCCTCCATCTCCCAATTCAATTAACCCCTGGCAATCAGATTACTACAAGGCCAAGTTCAATTGCCGACATCAAATTCAAAGCAAACTGGCACTTCCTAAACAAAGCAAACTGGCACTGTCTCTGCTTTCTATTGGCTACCGCAGGCTTGGAATCATTTTAGTATACTTTTTTTGTTGCCTACTTAAATGTTTTGGTCTTGAGCTAGGGTATGGTGACTGCCATACCCTGCCATACACAACTGACGCCCCTAGAGGGGCACCCAACCCTAACGGTTTCATGAGAGAAGCAAATCCTCCTGAACGTCATCCTGGACCTGAAAAGGTGTCTGGACCACATGTAGCAGCAACTGAATGAGAGTGAGGAGTGGATCACGCCATCTATTCAGAGTGACTTCATCCTTGCCGGTAAGGGGATCCAGAAGAGGGAGGGAAGCCACTCCGTGCAAACCTCCGCCAGACAACAGCTCAGACCGCCATCATCCAGACCGTTGCCAACCAGACCGCCCAGACTGCCACTGTCCAGACCGCCGCTGACCAGACTGCCACCGTCCAGACCACTGACGAGCAGACTGTCCAGACCACCTCTGATCAGACTGTCCAGACCGCCACTGACCAGACAGTCCAGACCGCCTCTGATCAAGGACCGTCCAGACCGCCACCAACCAGAATGCCCAGACCGCCTTTGATAAGACTGTCCAGACTGCCACCGTCCAGACCGGCAACAACCACACCGCTGTCAACCAAAACGCTGACGACCAGGTCGACCACAACGCCCTCAAACAGACCGCCAACGACCATACTGCTGACCACACCACTGACCACTACAGCAACGACAGCAACAGCTGGCATTCCTCAGATGGCCGTAATGGGTCTGTAGCTGGAGAGCCTGTGTGATCAGGTCCAGAACCAGGCAAGCTACACAGAGCGGTGCGCTACCCAGAGAGGACCTGCACGGTAAGATTGCCACTGCTCTGCAGGGGGATGGTAGAAAACCCCAAGCCTGGAGGGTCTGAGGTCTGCAAACTCAAAGAAAAAACCGATGAAGTCCTCATCCTCGATGACAGTGTGTTCAGAGAACTAAATACCTGCCGAGTTACCAGTATGGACAGTGACAGTTAAAACTGTTTTGTTTTTGTTTTGATAATTTAAAAAAAATAGGAGTTTATTGCTCTAGGCCAGTATAGGTCATGACATGGCTTTTGTTACTATGGTGTTATGATTAGCATAGGACTACTTTCTACTCTTATGGTACTGAAGGGACTCAGCACAGCAAACGGGGGTAGTGAGTGTAGCGATTGTACAGTCATTGTGCCTCTGTGCTCACCCTGTGTGTGTGTGCACACTTTTGTGTGTTGACACATTCGTTGTAATCCTATTGGCTACCGTTGTTCATGGGTATTTCAAATAGCGGGCATGCGCTCAGTGATTATCAGTTAACAGACGGTTTACTTGATGGTTTAACGACATAGGACTGGAGCACTGCTCGTCTTCTGCCAAACCTAAAGCGTCCTAGCTAGCTAATTCATTTAAGTTTTACCCTAATTTGAATGTTTACAACGCTGGTTGAAATGAGATGAAAACAGTACTGATTGATGACTTTTTGCAAATGTTTTCCATGTAGATTCCACGTCACAATAGGTTGAAACGATGTTGATTCAACCATAGTGTGTGTGCCCAGTGGGTTCTTTGTTTATTCAGCTTTATTTTTGTAGAGGTTCATAAGGTAGTGTGCTTGCCCTCATGCCCTGAAACAACAGGTCGCAGTTGTAAATGAGAACTTGTTCTCAACTGGCTTACCTGGTTAAATAAAGGTGAAATCAAAAAATGAAAAACCCAAGTTGACAGTCCCCTATATGTCATTGCAAACACCTTTTGAGCCTCTGCACTGCAGGTGTGACACATCCGGAAGATCTTTCCCAAGCCATATGCGGCATTTCTCTGAAGATCGACCATTGTCATGAACATTTATTTTTTGTTAATATGGCTTCACCAAATACTATCCAAGCGCATATGAAAATGATGAATAGGCTTCAAATACATCTCTAATGATTTTCACTGAATTCAGGTATATCCCTTGTACAGGAAGGCAACAAAAGATAAAAGGTTAAGGTAAGAACTGCCATGAACACAGTGCCCACTGCACACAGATGTCAGTTCAACATCTATTTTTGATTTACATTTGGTTGAGTTGTCAATTAACGGAAATTCAACTTGATATCAACTAAAAATGTCACAATGACATTGGATTTAGGTTGAAAGTTAGGTGAAAAAAATATGAAATTCCCTTACGTTGATGAATTTTTGCAAATCCAATCAGTTTTCCATGTTGATTCAATGTCATCACATTTTTTGTTGAAATGATGTGGAAACAACGTTGATTCAACCAGTTTTTGCCTAGTGGGTGGTTATCAGCTTTCATGCCAGTTACAACAGTTAGCAATGTCTGAGCATAATGAATATAATTGTGTCCATGTTATACCCAAAAGACAATATATATTTCCAATTTCTTCAAATAAAAGAACCTCTAACTTGAAATTGAGCTATACATTATACACTGACTGTAGAAAACATTAGGAACAACTTCCTAATATTGAGTTGCACCCGTTTTGCCCTCAGAACAGCCTCAATTCATCGGGGCGTGGACTCTACAAGTTGTTCGAAAGCGTTCCACAGAGATGCTGGCCCATGTTGACTGCAATGCTTCCCACAGTTGTGTCAAGTTGGCTGGATGTCCTTTGGGTGGTGGACCAATCTTGATACACACAGGAAACTGTTGATCGTGAAAAACCCAGCATCGTTGCAGTTCTTGACACACTCAAACCGGTGTGCCTGGCACCTACTTCCAAAACCCGTTCAAAGGCACTTAAATATTTTGTCTTGCCCATTCACCCTTCGAATGGCACACATACACAATCCATGTGTCAATTGTCTCAAGGCTTAAAAATAATTATTTAACCTGTCTCTTCCCCTTCATCTACACTGATTGAAGTAGATTTAACAAGTGACATAAGGGATCATAGCTTTCACCTGGATTCACCTGGTCAGTCTGTCATGGAAAGAGCAGGTGTTCATAACATTTTGTACACTCAGTGTAGATCCACCCGTGTTTGCTGTGGCTTGGTTTATGTGTTTCCCTCGTGGTGAGTTGTGTGTGTGTCAGATAGAGAAGAGGTGGAGTCTGCCTCGCTCAGGGATAGCCAGGCGGAGGCAGTGGTGGGGTCTGAGGAGGCACTGGAGGATGTTAGGACTGTTTGAGATCAACCAGGAACATGACTTCTACAGCCTCACCGGTCTTATGAAAGACCATGCTGCCCAACAAACCAGCATCGACACACCAGCACCTGTAAGCAAAACTATAGACTACACAACATTATACACACTATTTAAACTGTCACTCAGAATACATTTAAATACCAAAGGTACACACCTCTGAGAAAAGTACTCCTTACAGTACTTGCATTGTACATACCGGTAGTTTTTCCTTATTTGGTATGCCCTATGTCTGCCAGCACCTGAGGGAATGGATACATTCATATTTATTTGTATTGTGTTGTTTCCTTGTCTATTATGGCTTTTGTTGTGGCAGAATTGGGGTGAGCTGTTGTACATTCTCAAGGGTTATGCTCTGTTCTGTGTTGGACTGTGATGTTATGTTCATAGACTCCTGTTATGTCTGAACCCTAACACAAGGCCATTGTGTTCTGGAACTGTTGTTTCTATAAAATAACTGTTGTGTAAACAGTATGATTGTTTTATCACCTCCCACTATAGAAGGGAAATGTAACCATTTACTCTTCGAGCTCCTTCCCTGACTGCGATCAGAGAGTAATCTACCTTGCAGCTGCTTGTATTAAAGATTCACCATTATATAATTAGTCTCTGCCTAATCTTTGGATCGAATTTTCCACAACATTTGGTGCCGTGACCCAGATGAGAGCGACCTGACTTTTTGATCCGTTTCGCTTGGCTTGGAACCAGACATCCCTCTGGCCACAAAGAAAAAGGTAAGATACCTTATTAAAAGATCTCTGTGAGGGACTGTCTGTTTTCCAGCCAAGCCTTAATGGTAAAATATCTCTTGTCCTCCTCATCCATGACATTTTGGGGTTCAAATTTGGCAGAACTATTTCCCTATAATAATGAATCTGACCAGTGAACAGTAGAACCTAAGGAAATTGGTTCAGAGTTAACATTGATCAATGAGAGGACAGTAAAACCTAAGGAAATGGGTATGGAGAACCTAAGGAAATTGGTTCAGAGGATCTAAGAAAATTTATCCAGAGAGTAAATCTAAGGAAACTGATTTACATTAAGTGTCTCCAATAGTAGGGATGGGTTTACATACAATCACTTGAAAAATACTGTTGGAACAGTATATTAGCAGGCCTGCAAGTAGGAATTGGATTCCCTACAATTAAATACAAATATAATATATACACTATATATTATTCAAATTTTCTCTGTTCCAGTGCACAAGGAAAGTCAGTACCTGTTTGCGTTATATGGATAACATCTTGGTGGCATCTAGGGGCAGAGAAGCACACATTAAGGATGTTACTACGGTATTACAAACATTAGCACACAAAGGCCACAAGGCATCCAAAAATAAATTAGAGCTGTGTCAATCTCGAGATCTGTATTTGGGTCATCACCTCTCCTATGGTCAGCGCTCCCTCGCCGACGCTAGAGTTAAATCTATTTTAGACTGCCCTGCACCAACTACAACCCGCCAGATGAGAGGATTTTTGGGAATGGCAGGTTACTGTCAGGTTACTGTCGTCAGTGGATTCCTGACTATTCCATCCTTGCCTCTGGTCCCGAGGGCTACCTTAAAAATAAGCTCTATCCCATTCTGAATTGGCTGATGTATTTTATAATTTGGGCGCATTGAATATTATTCTTAAAATAAAGTGAATATCCAATGGAAATTGGTTATAAATATAATATTGTTAAGGTAGAGTAAAATACAAACAATGCATTCCAATAAGGAGAAAGTAAAAGGGGAAAGTGGCATCCCGGTGAACAGAAGTTATCATGTTTGTTTTGTTTGTTTTAAACCTTACAATAGAGGTAAAAGCAGAACATTGTTTGAGAGTGAGCCGTGTGTATTAGCAGTAGTGATTGAGAGGGTTTTCCTATTGGAAAGAGTAGAAGGATCCTAGTTGAAGGAAACAGAAATGGAGACTAGTGAAAGTAACAAAGACAATGATAAAGAAAGTCAAATGGAAAGATTCATGGTACTCATGGTCTATCAAATCTAATGAGTGTTGACAGTATGGTGAATGGTAATATGTTATTAGTAGCTTTCAGATAGCACTCTAATAATGCAATATCTTAGTAATTTGAAGAAGCTAAGGTTTCAATACAAGGTCACATGACAAATACAAGTATGAACAGTATTTGGTTGCCAATGTTTGGTTTTATTATGCGCCTAAGCGAACAGAGGGATTGAGCCCTGGGACTGATATTAAATTAGAGGCCACCATCTGGTGTTTGGGTTAAAGATAAGCTTCCTGTGGACGGATAGATAAGCCGCCAGTTTTATCGAGGCTTCCTGCCCAAAATGCAGTAAGCTTATTGAAAAAGAGAGGGAGGTAGATAGGCATAGTAGTACCGAATATTGCATTTTTAGGACTGATTAAGATGTAGCATAGTGAAAACTAAGTACATGTTTATTTTCTCTTCCAGAACTGATGGAATGTCCACTATCAAGTTTTCTGATGAGTAAAAAAATTATTCCGTATCTCTCCCTTTGAAATGCTTTCTGAGGCAGGTGCCTTGTGAGAGCAGTTAGTGAAATTCTACAGTACTATAAAGTATAAAGGTACCCGGATCCGGCTGTTAAGGGAGCTCCCAAATTAAGTAAAGCCTGGCCATTTGTTTGTTTTTGCCCTACGTTTTACCACACACACCTGCATATACACACAACCCACCCGTCTATACTTATGAATATTTGTTAGTGCTGTTAATACTGTGTCTGATTTATTGTGTGGGGTTTTTCTATTTGATTTTAGTAGGTTCTTCACGGTTTAGAAAGGATGCACCTTAAAGGGCACACAAATGACATTTTCTGAAGTATCTATTGTCTGAATTTTGGTTGCACACATGTAAGTTCTCCTGATGAGAAATGTACTGAAAAACCCAATGTAAACCTGGTACAGAGAATCTTTAACATGTTTTAAAACAATGAGACTGAAGTACAGGGAAAGAAAAGGGAAAGAACAGACTCACTTAATGGTGTTGAATGACCTCTGACCTGACTTTCTGGTGAGGTCTGATCACCCTCGCTACAAAGATCAGTGATATTGGTTTATATTTAAATATAATATGTAAACACTGATAAGTATGAAGAAGTGTATTGTTGTTGATACAAATCTCACCAGACTTGTATTTATATCCCTGACCTATTTTTCTTTACCCTTTATAATTGATCAATAGTTCTGATTCTGATTTGGACGGTCAAGAAGGAGAGAGACAGAGCGCTGCCCCTGAACTGTGAAGAAAGCACAAAGGGAGGGGGCAGGTGAGCTACTCACACACAAGTGCACGGTGTGAGTCATGTGTCCAAAGGGGGAATGGTAGGTGTTTGTAGAAAAGAATGGTATGCACCCAAATGTACCACGATCGCCACACAAATATGTGCCCAATGTTTAATTTGTCAAGAACACAACGTAGGAAAGGAAGTACCGACCTCTTTGTCAAGCCTACCAGTCCCCTGGGGCCCTTTGGTAAATATATTGTTCCATGAATCAGTGTACCACAAAGTTTAGATAGCGATTGGGGGAAACATTTCAAGTCGAAGATAATGAAAGAACTGTGTGACATGATGCAAGTTAAGAGAAATTTGCATGTACCGTTTCACCCGGAAAGTTCTGGACTTGAAGATCGTTATAATGGCGTTCTGAAAAATAAACTGGCAAAAATATTTTCCCAAACAGGAGTTACCTGGGTGGATGCACTACTCATAGCCTTGTTTTCAATGCGTTCCACCCCAGTCAGGAAAAGTTACTGATGGCCCATCCCATGAAAACTCCAGTGTCACCACCAGCTGCAGTCCCAGATCTGCATCTGTTGGATGACACTATGATGAAGTACTGTATAACTGACTAACTGTATTTGAGCTGTTCACTCACAGGTCTCTGCTGCGCAAACTCCCCCAGACGACCGTCCCCATCACAATCTCCAGCCTGGAGATTGGGTAATGGTCAGGAGAAACTACAGAGGTAAAGAACCTTTGAAAACCAGGTGGAAAGGACCACATCAGATCGCCCTCACTACCTCAATGGCGGTAAAATGCTTAGGGAAACACCTGAATCCACGCCTCCCACTGTAAGCAAGTAGCAGAGCCGGAAGAAGATGTTACTCCTGTTACTCATACAACCCAGTAGGGGCACTCTGCTTACCCTGGAACTCACAGCCATTGTGGCTGTGGGCATCCTCTGGGTGGTTACAGACTTCGAGCCAGAGGCGGTTGAACATGCTAGTAACCTCTCCCTGACCTCTCCGCTCCAACGAGGCCCGGCTTCCACAGGGTAAAGCCCAGAAGTAGATGACCCCGCTGACTTGGACCTGGACTCTAATGACCCTGCGGACCTGAAGAGAAGAAAAAAAGAACATTTACATTCTGGGGTTTTCCTCGGGTCAAACACTTTCTTACAATTAGCTAGTAATGTCTCTGTACTACAGAATGTATCAGATTGTTGGGTTCGTGGATTGTTACCAGACAGTGCTGAGACTATGCCATTACTAGCTATGCCCCTCGGTGCTTATGAAATATTAATGTGGACCAAAGCAGGTAACCTTACATACCGAGAGCTTGATTGGGTGGAGGATAAGGTGTTTTATATAAGATTTGATTTTAATTTACACAACAACTTGAACAGAAAGTGAGATTAAGTGCCATTCACAAAGGTAAAAGTCTGTCATGTGTTAGCAGATCAGCAGCAGTCCTGGCTTGTAGATTAGATTGAAATAGACTCTGCCTTCCTCCATAGCCTTAATGTGCTTGACTACAGTATCCTGCTGGCCCATCAACCCTTGCACCAAGACAAGCTGGACAGGAAGCACTCAGAGACTGTCAAGTGAATAATCAAACTGCATTTTGTTCTGTTTGTGTCAGAGTGAACATACTGTCTGTATCATTACTTTATAACATGTCTACATTCTCTGTAAAATAAACAAGATTGATTAAGAACAGTAGATGGTATTTGACCAGAAAATCATCTGGCACATTTCTCATAGAAAAATCATGCATTAATGCTTTTTGGGGGGGGAATAACTTGTTAATAGAGAATCAATAATAAAAGAAATCACTGAGCTAGTGTGATGGGTATTGAAAACATAGCTGGGACAGGGACTGGGTAGAGTAAAACTATTCAACACATTTAATAAAATAAATTCTGAAAATAATAGTGCGGAAGACAGACTCTTTGTACAGCTTTAGTTGTGTAGCTTAGGTTCATAAATCTGGTTAGAGATCAATGGCAACAGTACAATTTTTAGTCTGTATACAGTAGTTATGCCCGGATCAAATCAATTTGTCAGTGTCATGAAGGAGGAACCTTCTATTCATGTTTTATATTGCCAGAAAGATTACATTCTCAGCTTTCAGCTAAAAATATAGATTTATGTCTGTGTATGTATAAACTTTTCAGTGTATTCTGACACACACACAAAAACACACACCCACTGATTGGCAGGGTTGTTAACTGATATCTGCATAGGGTGTGTTAGCTAGCTGAGAGTCTGAAGGGGTTTGGAACAGCTCTGATTGTTCCCTCAGTAATCTATGGAAGAGTATTAGGGCCAAGTGAAGAGAAAGAAACAGCAACAGGTGGTGGTACTTGGACCATTGAGCATGTTTGGGATGCTCTGGATCTACATGTACAACAGCGTGTTCCAGTTTCTGCCAATATCCAGCAACTTCGCACAGCCATTGAAGAGGAGTGGGACAACATTCCACAGGCCACAATCAACAACCTGATCAATTGCAAAGGAGATGTCAAGATGCATGAGGCAAATGGTGATCACACCAGATACTGACTGGTTTTCTGATCCAAGCCCCTACCTTCTTTTTTTAAGGTATCTCTGACCAACAGGTGCATATCTGTATTCCCAGTCATGTGAAATCCATAGATTAGGGCCTAATTAATTGATATAAATTGACTAATTGCCTTAAATGAATTGTAACTCAGTAAAATCTTTGAAATTGTTGCATGTTGCATTTATATTTTTGTTCAGTATAGGTAGAGACAGGCGTATGCAGGTGTGTGTATGTATGGGAGGTAAAAAGTAGAGGCAAAACAAACAAATGGCCATCAATCTAATGATCTAATGCACTCCTTCAAACAAAAGTCACTGCCTACTCACGCTTATCAATCTAATGATCTAATACACTCGTTCAGACAGGTGTGTCGTTGCGTTTTGGTACACCAGAAGTACATTCATTTCCAATGGAATGCTGCGTTTGCCTTGCAGCATTGCGTTGCAGAGGCAGTTGCAGTGCGTTCTGTGTTGTGAGTGCGAAGAGATGTGGTTGAGTCCCTGTCAGTCTGCCCTTCGAATTCGCTATACAACGTTCTGCTACGTAGCTGCGAACACCTTGCAAATAAATCTGTGCATAATGGCAACTATTAAAACGACCTTATCCATAGTGCTTTACTAACAGTATTATTTCCCTCTTATGGCAACTATCCTTCTAACGACTATAGGCTAGTAGGCTAGGTGAGCACATAAAATAATTATCTTGGGATGCTGGAGACCGGGGGCTATGCGTGTGTATGTCTCGCCTCGATCACACCGATATCGTCGTTGCATTTTGATACACTTGAAGTACATTAATTTCCAATGGAACGCTGCGTTTGCCTTGCATCATTGCGTTGCAGAGACAGTTGCGTCAAACTGTATGCATAGACGGCTTGAAATAAGTAAATGTAAAATATAGGCCTATCCAATGGCTGCTGGAGGAATAAACAATGAAGCAAACGTGTCTGTGGGAGGAGAGGCAACTCAAGGACCACTCATGCATGCTCAAAGCAGCTGATCTGAGGCGCTTTTTGAATATATTCATAGATGGATTCTCCCTTTCTTGAAATAATCATTGATCTAAATATAGGACTATTAGATAAATTAGTATAGGCTATAAAGAAATAACCACTGACCTGTGGGGATCTATTTTCTCATAACTGGATGGGATGTCTAACTTACAAAGAATGCATTAATGATTAAAGCATAAAAGGTTTGTACTGTACTGATATGAATTGTTTCACATAACAAGCTGTGATTCATGTGAGGAACGTTAGGGGTAGGATGATAAGACTTTTATTTCTCACAGATACGAACACTGCCTCTTTGTTGTCTGTGAACCGTCCTTGAACGTAGGTACTTAGAGTACAGTGGAACTGTGTTTTTTGGGTGCTGACTCCACAGGTTGTTATGATAAAAACTTATGCCTGGCAACAGTGTGCAACAGTGGAGCGCTAAGGGGCTGGGACCAGCCGCTGCGCCAACGGATAGGCTGAGTAAGTCTAAACCACGCTCAGTCTCTACTCTGATTGGCCAGCAGGGAGCGGGAAATATCTCTGTCAGAGTATTTTAAGATGAACTCATAACAATAGATCAGTTCTCTGTCTGCCCTGCGTGGTATTTCAGTGAGCCCGTATACGAACCATCATACTTATCATACATACATTTTGCATATAATAAATGTAGCTTGGATTGAATATCTCTTGATTATGTTTTCTCTTATTCCAATACCAGATTTGAATTACGCAATTTCTAACAGACCTGACACTACTTAGTTGGTAGCCTAGCATTATATCTAATTTCACTATCTATCAATCTATCTATCTATCTATCTATCTATCTATCTATCTATCTATCTATCTATCTATCTATCTATCTATCTATCTATCTATCTAATCTATCTATCTATCGGTGATGTCTTCAAGGATGGGAGGAATGAAGGATGCACCGCTAATTTATATAAATAATATATATATATTAATTTAGGCTACCACTTGTTCACCTTATATAGAGGCTAGTGGCTAGACCTGTTGGCTGTTAGTGTCACACCCTGGCTCTGGGACTCTATATGTTGAGCCAGGGTGTGGTCATTCGATGTGTTCTGTTTCTTTGTTTGGGTGTTCTAGGTTGTCTGTTTCTATGTTTGCCTGTGTGACTCCCAATCAGAGGCAACGAGTGTCAGCTGTCGGCTGGTTGTCTCTGATTGGGAGCCATATTTAATCTGTATGTTTTCCCTTAGGTGTTGTGGGTTTTTGTTCCGTGTCGGTATTTGTTTTCCCGTGGACTTCACGAGTCGTGTTTTGTATACTTTAACTAATTAAAGTCATGTTTGTTTCACACGCTGCGCCTTGGTCTACTCACTCCAACGACGATCGTGAAAGAAAAACCCACTATACCAGGACCAAGCAGCGTGTCCAGGAACACACGCAGGAGGTGACTCTTGTGGATGTCCTCCTCGGTTGGGGGCAGATTACTGAGGAGGAGGCCGTCCGGTACCGGAAGGCGATAAAGGGGGAGACCCAGGCAGGAGAGGAGCAGCGGCGCCAAACGGGTCAACGTCGGACAGGCGAGAGGCAACCCCAATAATTTTTTTGGGGGGGGCACACGGCATGGGCGACTGGGCAGCAGGAGGCTGCCACAGGGCGAATTGGGAGATTAGGAGAGGAGGCCACCGGGTTTTGGGGGCCAGAAGGCAGGTTGGCGGAGCCTGGATGGAGAGCAGAGCCAACTCCCCGAGTACTCAGGCATGGCAGCATGAGACTGGGCAGGTTCCGCGGTATGCGGAGCTGCGCACTGTGCCACGAGTGGTCCGGCATAGTCCGGTACGTCCTGTGCGAGCACCCCGCACGTGTTGTGCTAGGTGGGCATGCAGCCAGGACGGAGTGTGCCGGCTCAGCGCCGTGGCCTCCAGTGCCTCTCCTCGGTCCCGGATATCCTGCGCCAGTGTCACGTGCTGTTATGCCAGTACGGGTACACAGCCCTGTACGTCCTGTGCTGATGCCTCACACAGAGTGTGTGAAGGTAGGCATTCAGCCAGGACGGGTTGTGGCAGCTCTTCACTCCAGGTCTCCTATCCGTCTCCATAGCCCAGTCCGGCCTGTTCCTGCTCCACGCACCAAGCCTACGGTGTGCGTCGCCAGCCCTGTCCGGCCTGTCCCTGCTCCACGCACCAAGCCTACGGTGTGCGTCGCCAGCCCAGTCCGGCCTGTCCCTGCTCCACGCACCAAGCCTACGGTGTGCGTCGACAGCCCAGCCAGGCCTGTTCCTGCTCCACGCACCAAGCCTACGGTGTGCGTCGCCAGCCTGTCCGGCCTGTCCTGCTCCACGCACCAAACCTACGGTGTGCGTCGCCAGCCCAGCCCGGCCTGTTCCTGCTCCACGCACCAAGCCTACGGTGTGCGTCGCCAGCCCTGCCCGGCCTGTTCCTGCTCCACGCACCAAGCCTACGGTGTGCGTCGCCAGCCCTGTCCGGCCTGTCCCTGCTCCACGCACCAAACCTACGGTGTGCGTCGCCAGCCCAGCCCGGCCTGTTCCTGCTCCACGCACCAAGCCTACGGTGTGCGTCGCCAGCCCTGCCCGGCCTGTTCTGCTCCACGCACCAAGCCTACGGTGTGCGTCGCCAGCCCTGTCCGGCCTGTCCCTGCTCCACGCACGAGCCTACGGTGTGCGTCGACAGCCCAGCCCGGCCTGTCCCTGCTCCACGCACCAAACCTACGGTGTGCGTCGCCAGCCCTGCCCGGCCTGTCCCTGCTCCACGCACCAAGCCCACGGTGTGCGTCACCAGCCTGTCCGGCCTGTCCCTGCTCCACGCACCAAGTCTACGGTGCGCGTCGCCAGCCCGGTCCGGCCTGTTCCTGCCACTCGCACCAAGTCTACGGTGTGCGTCGACAGCCCAGCCCGGCCTGTCCCTGCTCCACGCACCAAACCTACGGTGTGCGCGCCAGCTCCTGCCCGGCCTGTCCCTGCTCCACGCACCAAGCCTACGGTGTCGTCACCAGCCCTGTCCGGCCTGTCCCTGCTCCACGCACCAAGTCTACGGTGTGCGTCGCCAGCCCTGCCCGGCCTGTTCCTGCTCCACGCACCAAGCTACGGTGTGCGCGCCAGCCCTGTCCGGCCTGTCCCTGCTCCACGCACCAAACCTACGGTGTGCGTGCCAGCCCAGCCCGGCCTGTTCCTGCTCCACGCACCAAGCCTACGGTGTGCGTCGCCAGCCCTGCCCGGCCTGTTGCTGCTCCCACGCACCAAGCCTACGGTGTGCGCCGCCAGCCCTGTCCGGCCTGTCCCTGCTCCACGCACCAAGCCCCACGGTGTGCGTCGACAGCCCAGCCCGGCCTGTCCCTGCTCCACGCACCAAACCTACGGTGTGCGTCGCCAGCCCTGCCCGGCCTGTCCCTGCTCCACGCACCAAGCCTACGGTGTGCGTCACCAGCCCTGTCCGGCCTGTCCCTGCTCCACGCACCAAGTCACGGTGCGCGTCGTCAGCCCGGTCCGGCCTGTTCCTGCCACTCGCAGCCTACGGTGCGCGCGCCAGCCCGCCCGGCTCGTTCCTGCCACTCGCACCAAGCCAGGGGTGCGAGTGGTCAGTCCGGCACAACCCGCGCCTGGGTCATCGGTGCCAGATCAGGTACCGCTTTATTGCTCCCAACGGAGCTGAAGCTAGCCGCTCCTGCTACTGCCCAGGTCAGCTCCAGCCAGCGGAGCCAGACTGGACCAGGGGCGCTATGGGGGGTTCATTGGAGGGTGGTGGTCAAGGCCGGAGGCAGAACCGCGCGAGGAGGTATGCCCGCCCAGCCCTCCCCTGTTTTGCTTTAGTTGAGGCGCGGTCGCAGTCCGCGCCTTTAGGGGTACTGTCACACCCTGGTCTGGGACTCTATATGTTGAGCCAGGGTGTGGTCATTCGATGTGTTCTGTTTCTTTGTTTGGGTGTTCTAGGTTGTCTGTTTCTATGTTTGCCTGTGTGACTCCCAATCAGAGGCAACGAGTGTCAGCTGTCGGCTGGTTGTCTCTGATTGGGAGCCATATTTAATCTGTATGTTTTCCCTTGGGTGTTGTGGGTTTTTGTTCCGTGTCGGTATTTGTTTACCGTGGACTTCACGAGTCGTGTTTTGTATACTTTAACTAATTAAAGTCATGTTTGTTTCACACGCTGCGCCTTGGTCTACTCACTCCTACGACGATCGTGACAGTTAGGTTATAATAATGGAACGTAAAATTACTGTCTCAGACGGGGCTTTACCCAATAACGCGGGAAGTAGTTTGGGGGCGGTCCACTAATACAGGACTAGTAAAGGCCCAGTGCACTACTTTTGTGATTTTTTAAAAACTAAATGTATTTGTATTTTAGTGTTTACCAGCATTCTTCATTTGAGTCTGATAATAATCTGTACAAAACAGTTAATCTGATAATATTTGTGGAATATAAAAAAACTTGCTTGATATATGTTTTCCAGTTTCTTGAAATACTTTGCAAGTGCAACTTATTTCGATGTGAAAACTGAAATGGTCTATTCATTAATTTGACATTATAGTTGAGCCTCTTATCCAAAAAAACTTACAGTAGTGAGTGCATACATTTTCATACTTTTTCCTGTACTGTTCCCCATGGGAATTGAACCCACAACCCTAGCATTGCAAGTGCCATGCTCTACCAACTGAGCCACATCATATCATTACAAACCACTTGATATCTCAATGTACTCAATTACTGTACTGCACATTGTTTTTCTTCATGGTGAAAGTCTACAGGTACAAACCTAGATGACCTAGATGTACAATACAGTAATGTACCTTTACATTAAGTGGTTTGCAAGGATGGTAAATTAATACTGCACAAAAAGTTGTTGTTTACCATTTTATTTGACCCCCAAAAATATTTAATTTGATGTGGATGTTTTGTGTCTTTGCCCATAACTTTGCACCTTTTTATGTAATATGATGACAGGGTTTTGTTCTTTCTGGATTCCATTAAAATGACAATCACAGAGAAAGGGACAAGGCAACAACTCTTACAATTCCAACTGAATCCTGAAAAATACTGTTCTTAATTATAAACTGAGTGGTTTGAGCCCTGAATGCTGATTGGCTGAAAGCTGTGGCATATCAGACCCTATACCACGTGTATGACAAAAAAATATGTTTTACTGTTCTAATTACGTGTCTAATTACGTTGGTAACCAGTTTATATATAGCACATGGCACCTTGAGGTTTGTGGTATATGGCCAATATACCACGGCTAAGGGCTGTATACAGGTCGTGCCTAAGAACAGCCCGAGAGCATGGTATATTGGCCATATACCACACCCCCTCTGGCATTATTACTTAATTATACAACTGACTTTTTTGCCAAAGAGGAGATGCTGAAAAAAGTGTTTTGCCTGCGCTACAGATATCTATATCGGTCCGCTAATACTAGTAAAGGCCCAGTGCACTACTACTGATGCAGCACAACAAATCATTTTGCCCCCAACAAAATATATATATATATTTTATTGATGAAATAGTGCAGTACAGCTGCCTTCGCTTCTCAAGTAAGCAGGTGTGTAATGCTGGGGGAGCCCAAGGAGCTCACTTTTTCTCAATTTGAGAATACGAAAGAAAATTTATTCAGATCAATTCCTTAACAAATTATATTTAATCACCACAAAAATTTCATGAAAAACAATTGAATTACAAACCAAATAAATATGTACGTTAGCAGCAGCCTAGAGGTAGGTAAATGGTCGGTTTCTTCCATGACTTCTCTGGTGAATGATGAATAACTGTAGGCGTACATGTGTGCAGTGGCCGGAGGCTTGACAACTTTAGAACGTTGAATTTTTTAAATAATCACCCTGTCTGCCTTGACGTTCATAAAACTCCACCAACCGGCTGTTGCGCAATACAACCCAGAACGATATGTGACCACTTGTTGCATGCAGGGTCCCCTCGTTCTGCCGAGGACACCCAAACCAGAGTGGCCACCGTAAAGCCCAAGGAGCCTTACCCTCTCTAGAAGTTGCTGTAGCCGTGCTTGGGATATTTAGCCTACACTACATGACCAAAGGTATGTGGACACCTGCCTCGAACATCTCATTCCAAAATCATGGGTATTAATATGGAGTTGGTCCCCCATTTGCTGCCATAACAGCCTCACTCTTCTGGGAAGGCTTTCACTATGATTTTGGAACAATTCTGTAGGGACTTGCTTCCATTCAGTCACAAGAGCATTAGCTGAGGTCGAGCACTGATGTGGGTGATTAGGCCTGGCTCGCAGCCGAGCGTTCCAATTCATCCCAAATGTGTTCGATGGGGTTGAGGTCAGGGCTTTGTGCAGGCCAGTCAAGTTTTCCCACACTGATCTCGAACAAACCATTTCTGCATGGACCTCGCTTTGCACTGGGGCATTGTCATGCTGAAACAAAAAGGGCCTTTCCCAAACTGACCTTGCTACAAAGTTGGAAGCACAAACTCGCCTAGAATGTAATTGAATGCTGTAGTGTTAAGATTGACCTTCACTGGAACTAAGGGGGTAGTCCGAACCATGAAAAACAGCCCCAGACCATTATTCTCCTCCACCAAACTTTACAGTTGGCACTATGCATTCGGGCAGGTAGCATTCTCCTGGCATCGGCCAAACTCAGATTTGTTCCGTTGGACTACCAGATGGTGAAGCGTGATTCATCACTCCAGACCCAGATGGTGATGCGGATTCATTCACTCTAGAGAAAGCGTTTCCACTGTTCCAGAGTCCAATTGTGGTGAGCTTTACACCACCCAGCCGATGCTTGGCATTGCTCATGGTGATCTTTCAGGCTTGTGGGCGCTGTTTGGCCATGGAAACCCATTTCATGAAACTCCAGACAAACAGTTATTGTGCTGACGTTGCTTCCGGAGGCAGTTTGTACTGAGTGTTGCAACCGATGCTTCAGCCCTTGGCAGTCCCGTTCTGTGAGCTTGTGTGGCCTACCACATCGCGGCTGAGCGTTATTGCTCTAGAGGTTTTCACTTTTACAATAACAGCACTTACAGTTGACCGGGGCAGCTCTAGCAGGGCAGAAATTTGCCGAACTAACTTGTTGGAAAAGTGGCATCCTATGGAAGGTGCCATGCTGAAAAGTCACTGAGTTCTTCTACTGCCAGTGTTTGTCTATGGAGACATAACCCAACCAGAAGTCATGGATTACAGGCAACATCTGCACTTAACTAAAGGGTAGAGCTGCCGATTTCAGCGAGCTGGGACTCTAACCTGAACACTAGAAATTCTGCTATGCCTCCAACCAACCATCAAACAGGCAAAGCGTCAAACAGGACTAAGATTGAATCTCTACCACACCAGCTCCGACGCCACGGATGTGGCAGGGCTTGCAAACTATTACAGACTACAAAGGGAAGCCCAGCCGCGAGCTGCCTAGTGACACAAGCCCACCAGACTAGCTAAATGACTTCTACGTGCGTGCTTCGAGGCAAGCAACACTAAAGCATGCAAGAGAGCACCAGCTGTTCAGATGACTGTGTGATCACGTTACTGTAGCCGATGTGAATAAGAACTTTAAACAGGTCAACATTCCTCACAAGGCCGCAGGGCTAGATGGATTACCAGGATGTGTACTCCACACTGCCCTTTCCCACCTGGACAAAAAGGAACACCTACAGTTGAAGTCGGAAATTTACATACACTTAGTTGGGTCATTAAAACTTCGTTTTTCAACCACTCCACGAAGGACTTGTTAACAAACTATAGTTTTGGCAAGTCGGTTAGGACATCTACTTTGTGCATGACACAAGTAATTTTTCCAACGATTGTTTACAGACAGATTATTTCACTTATAATTCACTGTATCACAATTCCAGTGGGTCAGAAGTTTACATACACTGAGATGACTGTGCCTTTAAACAGCTTGGAAAATTCCAGAAAATGATGTAATGGCTTTAGAAGTGATAGGCTAATTTACATCATTTGAGTCAATTGGAGGTGTACCTGTGGATGTATTTCAAGGCCTACCTGCAAAACTCAGTGCCTCTTTGCTTGACATCATGGGAAAATCAAAATAAATCAGCCAAGACCTCAGAAAAAGAATTGTAGACCTCCACAAGTCTGCTTAATCCTTGGGAGCAATTTCCAAACGCCTGAAGGTACCCACGTTCATATGCTACAAACAATAGTAGGCAAGTATAAACACCATGGGACTACGCAGTCGTAATACCGCTCAGGAAGGAGTAGCGTTCTGTCCCTAGAGATGAACGTGACTTTGCAGTGCGAAAAGTGCAAATCAATCCCAGAACAACAGCAAATGACCTTGTGAAGAAGATGGAGAAAAATGGTACAAAAGTATCTATATCCACAGTAAAACAAGTCCTATATCGTCATAACCTGAAAGGCCGCTCAGCAAGGGAAGAAGCCACTGCTTCAAAACCGCCATAAAAAGCCAGACTACGGTTTGCAACTGCACTGGGGACAAAGATCGTACTTTTTGGAGAAATGTCCTCTGGTCTGATGAAACAAAATAGAACTGTTTGACCATAATGACCATCGTTATGTTTGGAGGAAAAAGGGGGCTTGCAAGCCGAAGAACACCATCCCAACCGTGAAGCACGGAGGTGGCAGCATCATGCTGTGGGGGTGCTTTGCTGCAGGAGAGACTGGTGCACTTCACAAAATAGCTGGCATCATGAGGGAAGAAATGTATGTGGACATATTGAAGTAACATCTCAAGACATCAGTCAGGAAGTTAAAGCTTGATCGGTAAATGGGTCTTCCAAATGGACAATGACCACAAGCATACTTCCAAAGTTGATGGCAAAATGGCTTAAGGACAAACAAAGTCAAGGTAGACGGTGGTCATCACAAAGCCCTGACCTCAATCCTATAGAAAATGTGTGGGCAGAACTGAAAAAAGCAGTGTGCGAGCAAGGAGGCCTACAAACCTGACTCAGTTACACCAGCTATGTCAGGAGGAATGGGCCAAATTCACCCAACTTCTGTGGGAAGCTTGTGGTGGAAGGCTAACCAAACGTTTACCAAAGTTAAACAATTTAAAGGCAATGCTACCAAATACTAATTGAGTGTATGTAAACGTCTGACCCACTGGGAATGTGATGATAAAAAATAAATGCTGAAATAAATCATTCTCTCTACTATTATTCTGATATTTCACATTCTTAAAATAAAGTGGTGATCTTAACTGACCTAAGACAGGGAATTTTTACTAGGATTAAATGTCAGAATTTTGAAAAACTGGAGTTTAAATGTATTTTGCTAAGGTGTATGTGGTAAACT